>NC_090446.1:475027957-475672659 GCF_031143425.1 Pleurodeles waltl
TGCCACTAGAGGGCAGAATGTTCTAATAAATAAAACAAAGGCCTCAGCTAGCCGGAGGGGATTAAATCCCCTTGTGCTCCATGAGTCCTCTGCTCACAGCTGTTGCTGTAAACAAAGAACATTGGAATGTTGAGGCTCCGGGTTTTTCCCAGCCATTAGAAGCCTGAGCACTCCATTGTCTCCAATGGAGCTCCCAACATTCCAATGTTCTAATCATGTTTACAGTTAACTAATACTAATACCATTTGACGTGCGTTAGGGAGGTCAATCAGTTTCAACAAAGCATTTGTAAAAGTTCTGAGTGACTCCAATGACAAACAGATGTTTGCTTTATTAAACCACTGTTTCTCAACCACTGGTAACACTGGTAAGTCACTGTTTTGACTGAGTACTGGGAGAGGAGAAATAAATAAAGGACAAAAAATAAGATGAAGAAAAAGAAAAAACAGGTAATACATTAAAGCAAAAGAAAGATCTCTGTGGCAGTACAAAAACAAACTAGCACTGACAAAGTCAAGAGGTGTCGCCTATTTAAAAGCGATTGGCTTGGCAGTGTGTTTTTGCCATGTTATACACCAGTGTGGCTGCATGGCTAAAAGCTAGTGGTGTGGAGTAGTGCTGTTACGTGGATTTGTTGGAGTTTCACAGAGTTGAGTAGAGGGGGGTAGAGTTCAATTGTTCAGTGGCAGAGGTTGTCAGAGTGCAGTGTCATAGAGTGGAGTAGTGTAGAGTGGGGTGAAATAGCTGGAGTGGACTAAGGTAGTTTGGTGAATTAAATTGGAGTAGAGTGGGTTAGATTGGAGTGAGGTAGAGTAAGGTGTGTTGGGTGGGGTGGAGTGGAGTGGAGTGGAACTGAAATGGGGTGAAGTGGATTGGATTGCAACGGATTGGAGAGGGGTGGAATACTGTAGGTGGAATGAACTGGAGTGATAGGACTGGGGTGGAGCGGATTGAATTGGGGTGTGATGAACTGGACTGGGAAGGGGTGGATATGAATGGGGTGGTTTGGAGTGGGGTGGATTAGATTGGACTAGAATAGGGTGGATTAGATTGAACTAGAGTAGGGTGGATTGCACTGGATTGGAGTGTTGTGGATCGGATTGCAGTGAGTGGATTGGATTCTCTGGATTGAAGTGGGGCAGATTGGATCACAGTGGGGTGGATTAGATTGGAGTGGGGTGGGCTGGATGGAGTGGGGGTGGATTGGACTGGGATAGAGTGGGGTGGATTGGAGCAGATTGGTTTGGATGGAGTGCGGGCATTGGAGTGAAGTGGGGTAGACTGCAGTGGAGTGGGGTGGATTGGAGTGGGGTGGAGCGGAGTAGGGTGGACTGGATTGGAGAGGAGTGAGGTGGATAGGGGTGGGTTTGACTGGGGTGGTTTGGATGGGGTAGATTGCATTGAGTTGGGGTGGACTGGAGTGGGGTAAATTAGATTGAGTGGGGTGGATTAGACTGGATGGGTTGGAAAGGAGTTTGGTGGATTGGACTGTAATGGGGTGGGTGGATCGTAAGCAAGTGGATCGGATTGCAGTGGGTGGACTGAATTGGAGTGAGGTGGATTAGACTGAGTAGGTTACATTGAATTGTGGTGAGGTGGAGTGGATTGAGGTGGGTGGCGTGGGGTGGGGTGGATTGGATTTTTGGAGTGGGGTGGACTGGATTGGATTATGTGGACTGGATCTGAGTGGGTTGGATTGTGGTGGACTGCAGTGGTGTGATTTGAATTGGTGTGGAGCGGATTTAATTGGAGTGGGTGGATTTTTTGTAGTGGCCTGGACTGGAGCTGGGTGAACTGGATTGAATTGAAGTGGGGTAGAATATGGTGGTTTGGAGTGAGGTGGACTAGATTGGAGTAGGGTTGATTAAGGCAGACTGGACTGAACTGGAGTGGGTGGATTAAAGTGAATTGGATTGGAGTGGGGTGGGGGATTCGAGTGGGGTGGATTGGAGTGGGGTAGAATAGATTGGAGTGGGGCTGATTAAAGCAGACTGGATAGGACAGGAGTGGGATGGATTAAGGTGAATGCGATTGGAGTGGGATGGATTGGAGTGGGATGGGGGATTTGAGTGGGGTGACTGGGTTGCGGTGGACTTAACTGCAGTGGAGTGGGCTGGACTGACATGGGGTAGACTGGACTGGAGTAGGATAGATTGGACTGGAGTGGGGTGGGCTGGACTAGAGTGGGGAGGATTGGATGGCAGTGGATTGTGGAGGACTGAACTGGAGTGGGTTGATTAAGGTAGACTGGATTGGACTGGAGTGGGGTGGATTAAGGTGAATTAGATTGGAGTGGGATAGACTGGATTGGGGTGGGGTATTTGAGTGGGGTGGAATAAGGTGCTTTGGAGTGAAGTGAATTGGATTGGAGTGGGGTTGATTAAGACAAACTGGAAAGGACTGGAGTGGGGCGGATTAAGGTGAAATCGATTGGAGTGGGTTGGGGGATTCAAGTGGGGTGGACTGGAATGGAGTGGGTTGGACTGGAGCAGGATAGACTGGAGTGGGGTGGACTGGACTAGAGTGGGGATGACTGGATGGGGGTGGGTTGTGGTGGACTGGAGTGGGGTGGAGTGGTTGGAGTGGGGTGGAGAGGGGTGGGGTGAACTGGTGTAAAGTTGATTGGACTGGAGTGGGGTAGATTGGATTGGGCTATATTGGAGTGGTGTGGGGTTGATTGGAGTAGGGTGAATTGGAAAGGGGTGAAATAGAATGGAGTAGGATGGATTGGATTGGGTGAGGTGAGGTGGACTGGACTGGACTGGGGCAGACTGGAGTGGGAAAGATTAGAGTGAGGCAGATTGTTTTGGATTGCAGTGGGGAAAACTGGAGTGGGGTAGATTGCTTTGGATTGGAGTGGGACAGATTTGAGTGGGGTAGATTGTTTCGATTTGGAGTGGTGCCGATTGTGTTGGAATGGAGTGGGGTATATTGTGCTGGATTGGAGTGGGGCATATAATTTTGGTTTGGAGTGGGGCAGATTTTTTTGGGATTTGTAGTGGGGCAGGTTGTTTTGGATTGGAGTGAGGCAAATTGAAGTGGGGCAGACTGAGTTTGATTGGAGTGGGGCAGATTGTTTTGGATTTGAATGGGGCAGATTGTTTTGGATTGGAGTGGGGTAGACTGGAGAGGGCAGAAAGTTTTGGATTGGGGTGGGGCTCATTAGATTTCTGGCGGATTGTTTTGGATTGGAGTAGGGCAGATTTTGAAGATGTTGCTTCCTGTGATGTCACTCCCGGTGATGTCACTTCTGGTGATGTTACTTTCGGTGATGCCACACCCATTCTGCCTAAATTGGTGAGTCCCCCCAACTTGTTTTTTAGGTCTTGAGCCCTGTACAACACTGCTGACTTCCAACCCTGGTGAGTAACATCAAAGAGGTGGATGTGGGGAACTTATGTTTTTGCTTGTTTCCAGGGTTCAGTTGTATGTTTACATGTGTGTTTGCCACGACACAGGTCTTGCATAGGCAAGGGTAGATTGGTGGTGGTGGTGGAGGTGGTGTCGGAGATTACAGGTTTATATGCTGTTGCACTTTTGTAAACTTTTACACGTGGATTGTGAGCTAGCAGTGTTATCACACTGTATCTTTTGGAACATTTTCATTTTTTACTAGTCGCTTCTTGCACATGCAAAGTGACTTCTCATGTTGAATCGGAGTGCCTGTCCTGTCTTTCCACTTCGCATTATGGTAACTGTAGTTTTGCTTCTCCTGTTTAAGTGCAGAGCGACCAATGGTGGAACAAAAGAGAAATAAACAGGCTAATTAGGCCCGACACTTGGCAAAGTGAGATCTCTGCTCTCCTGTGTGAACTCATTGTGAGATTTTTTCCTGGAAAATGACTTTATTTCCTTGTCTCTCAGTTCCATTGGCTACCAAAACGAGAGGAGTGAGAAACATTCTGAATTATTTGCCTGCCACAAATCAGCTTATTAACTGCTTGTGTGCCCGGGAAGAGGTGGTCTCGTCCTGCTATGGGCCCCCGCGGGGAGCACTAGCGCTCCCCCCGATGGCCAGGCACACCCCTCCCCCAGGCAGGGATAGAAGGGGAATTGCTTCCCCTTTCACCCTCACCCCCCTGTAACCTTCCCCCCGTGGCGTCTGATGACGTCAGCGTGCTTTCGCGCGCTGACCTCATCAGAGGCCTTCCCTCCAGCGCTGGAAGCTCAGAGCATTTCTCCTCCGATCACGTGGAGGGGGTCAGAGAAGCCCGGAAGGAGAGGAAAGGCCTTTCCTCTCCTTTCAGGCTTCTCTGAGCATATCTGATGCCCCAACGCATCAGAAATGCCACTAGACACCAGGTATTTTTTTTTTTATTTCAATAAGGAGAGCAGTCCCTTGGGCAAGGGCCGCTCTCCAGGGGGGCAATTTATTTTTGGGCCATTTCTGCCCCCCATGGGGCAGATCGGGCTAATATAATTAGGCCGATCTGCCCCCAAGGGGGGCAGAAACCACTAGACACCAGGGATTTTTAAAACATTTTATTTACTAAATAAGGAGAGCGGCCCCTTGGGCAAGGGCCGCTCTCCAGGGGGGCAATTTTTTTTTTGCCTGTTTCTGCCCCCCCTGGGGGCAGATCGGCCTAAAATTATTAGGCTGATCTGCCCCCGGGGGGGGCAGAAATCCACTAGACATCAGGGAAAATGTTTTTTTTTTTTGTATGTTTGGGGAGCGACCCCTTTGGCAAGGGTCGCTCCAGGGGGAGCAAATTATTATTAGGCCATTTCTCCCCCCACGTGGGCAGATCGGCCTTGCGATAGGGGCAGAAACCACTAGACGCCAGGGAATGTATATTTTTGAGGGCTATTTGAAGTAAGGGGAGCAGCCCCTTGGGCAAGGGCTGCTCCTCGGGGGGGAAATTATTTCTAGGCCACTTCTGTCCCCCCTGGGGGCAGATCGTCCTAATATTATTAGGCTGATCTGACCCCGGGGGGGGGGGCAGAAATCCACTAGACACCAGGGATAATTTTTCTTTTGTTTACTTTTATTTTTTTATGTTTGGGGAGCGGCCCCTTAGGCAAGGGTCACTCCCGGGGGGGGGGGCAAATTATTATTAGGCCATTTCTGCCCCCGGGGGGTAGAAACCACAAGACACCAGGGAATGTTTTTAATACTAACGCATAAGGGGAGCGGCCCCTTTGGCAAGGGCCACTCCCTTGGGGGGAGGGGGGGAATATTTTTTGGCCTTTTCTGCCTCCCCTGGAGGCAGGTTGTCCTAGTATAATTAGGCGGATTTGCTTTATGTTTTTATGTATGGGGAGCGACCCCCTAGACCAGGGTCGCTCCCCTGGGGGGCAAATTGTATTTAGGCCATTTATTTTTGTAAGGGCAATCTGCCCCCTTTGGGGCATAAACCTCTAGACACCATGGATTGGTGTGTGTATGTGTGTGTTTTGTTTGGAGGGGGCAGCCCCTTGGGCAAGGGTCTCTCCTCATGGGGGCACATTACTGTTGGCCATAACTGACCCCCTTGGGGGCAGACTGGCCTATTTTGGAAGGCCCATCTGCCCCCAAGCACACCAGAGACCAGGGAAGATTTTGTTTTCAAAATAAGAGGTTGAGGGTTTGGCATACCCGCACCCCAAATAAATGGGGCCAAAGTTGTTCTGCCCATCAGTGGGCAGATTGGGCAATTACCCCCGATCCACACCCCGGGGGGACAGAAAGTCTACTAGATGCCAGGGAATAAAAAAATAAAAGAAAATAGTGGGGTGGTGGCTACCAACCAGTATGGGTCTGGTTATGCCCCCACCCGAACTGAAGGGGCTAACAGTCTTTCAGCTCTCCCCCGCACACTAAAACATCTTATCCCATGGCAAGCAAGAGGACATTTGATTATTTTTGGATTTTGTTTTACATTTGGGCCATGAGAGCTTGGTAACTCTCAGAATCGTCCCACTTGGAATGGTGAGGGCTGCACTTTTTTTTTACTTTGGGACGCTGCCATGTAGAAAAATCCACAAGACCTAGACACATCTGAAAACTAAACATCTAGTTGATTCCAGGGTGGTGTGCTTCACATGCACCCCACACCATTTCCTTATCCACAATGCCCTGCAAACCTGCAACTTTGCTGGAAAGCACACATTTTTCCCACATTTTTGTGATGGAACCTTCCGGAATCTGCAGTAATCCACAACATTTCTAACCCCCAGCATTGTCTCATCTATAGCGATAAAATTTCTGCTGCACTTGTCAGCCTAAAAATGTTTTTTTTTCAAACTGCCCTTTAGGGCCCACTTTGGTTCCCCCTCAATTTCGACGAGTTTTTGGCTCTTACCGGTCACAAACACCTGGCCCACCTGCACAAGTGAGGTACCATTTTTATCGAGAGACTTGGGGGGGGAACGCTGGGTGGAAAGAAATTTGTAGCTCCTCTCAGATTCCAGAACTTTCTGTCACCGAAATGTGAGGAACAAGTGTTTTTTAGCCACATTTTGAGGTTTGCAAAGGATTCTGGGTAACAGAACCTGGTGAGAGCTCGACAAGTCACCCCATCTTGGATTCCCCTAGGTCTCTAGTTTTAAAAAATGCACAGGTTTGGTAGGTTTCCCTAGGTGGCGGCTGAGCTAGAGGCCAAAATCCACAGGTAGGCACTTTGCAAAAAACACCTCTGTTTTCTTTCAAAAAATGTGATGTGTCCACGTTGTGTTTTGAGGCATTTCCTGTCGCGGGCACTAGGCCTACCCACACAAGTGAGGTACCATTTTTATCGGGAGACTTGGGGGAACATAGAATAGCAAAATAAGTGTTATTGCCCCTTGTCTTTCTCAAAACATTTTGATTCCAAATATAAGACAGTGTGTATTTGAGAAATGCCCTGTAATTCACATGCTAGTATGGGCACCCCAGAATTCAGAGATGTGCAAATAACCACTGCTCCTCAACACCTTATCTTGTGTCCATTTTGGAAATACAAAGGTTTTCTTGATACCTATTTTTGACTCTTTATATTTCAGCAAATGAATTGATGTATACCCGGTATAGAATGAAAACCCACTGCAAGGTGCAGCTCATTTATTGGCTCTGGGTGCCTAGGGTTCTTGATGAACCTACAAGCCCTATATATCCCCGCAACCAGAAGAGTCCAGCGGACGTAACAGTATATTGCTTTCAAAAATCTGACATTGCAGGAAAAAGTTACAGAGTAAAACATAGAGAATAATGGCTGTTTTTTTTTACCTCAATTTCACTCTTTTTTTTTTTATTTCAGTTGTTATTTTCAGCAGGAAACCCTTGTAGATCTACACAAATGACCCATTGCTGAATTCAGAATTTTGTCTACTTTTCAGACATGTTTAGGTTTCTGGGATCCAGCATTGGTTTCATACCCATTTCTGTCACTGACTGGAAGGAGGCTGAAAGCACAGAAAATCGTAAAAATGGGGTATGTCCCAGTAAAATCCCAAAATTGTGTTGAAAATTTGTTTTTTCTGATTCATGACTGCCTGTTCCTGAAAGCTGAGAAGCTGGTGATTTTAGCACCGCAAACCCTTTGAGGATGCCATTTTCAGGGAAAAAAACACAAGCCTTCTTCTGCAGCCCTTTTTTCCCCATTTAAAAAAAAAAACTGAATTTTTACTGTATTTTGGCTAATCTTGGCCTCCTTCAGGGGAACCCACAAAGTCTGGGTACCTCTAGAATCCCTAGGATGTTGGAAAAAAAGGACGCAAATTTGGCGTGGGTAGCTTATGTGGTCAAAAAGTTAAGAGGGCCTAAGCGAGAACTATTCCAAATAGGCAAAAAAAGGCCTGGCACAGGAGGGGAAAAAGGCCTGGCAGCGAAGGGGTTAATACCTACCCCCATCAGGACTATGCACATTCATTCTTGGTGCTACTGGAATTTTCCACTGTACTCTGTGCCCTGTGTACTTTGCTCCAAAAACTGAGAAGTAAAGGAAACAGCCTAGTTACATGGAAGAGACAGGCATAGGCCCTGCCAGCTCTTTCACTGGAGTTCAAGCCAATTATTTTTTAATATATGCAAAACTGATTAAACAGTGCACATGAACGGCAGCTCTGTCATACCTACGAGGCACTGCACACACATCAGAGTTGTACTGAGACCACGTGGGATTTTATAAAGTGCCAACATGTCAACTTGCGGTCACCACAGAGCACTGGCGGGATACGCACAAGAGAAAGGGTTGGAAACGTCTATTGGGATATGAGCTGTGGCACCCCAGTGCACTATTCATAAACAAATACAATCCACTTGCTCTCTTCTAACAGAACTTGACTTCCTTATAAATAAGGAAAATCAATTATTTGTCCTTTTCAAAACATGATGTTTCTGGGGTTCCTTATAAACACCACCGAAGCAACTCTTCACTTACCCGACTCAAAGGTAAAAGCTATAAAGTCAGAGATAACCCACTCTTTGCGCCTTCATACCATCTCCATCAGGTCTCTTGCAAGGATTATCAGGCTGCTTTCTTCTTCAATTCAAGCCATCTTCCTGTGTCTGCTTCACTATCGAGCACTTTAGAGATTAAAAATTCGGCTCCTGCAGAGGGGTCTTGCTTATTTAGATTCCATCCCCCCTCGACCACGAATCTCATATAGAGCTCCAATGGTGGCTAGATCATATAGATGCATGGAACGGCAGGACCATCTTCACATCAGCCCCAGATCTTGTATTAGAATCTGATGCAAGCCCGCCAGGTTGAGACGCAGGGTGTGGTCAAATATCAACTGGAGGTACATGGTCTCTACAAGAGTTTTCATTGCACATCAACTATTTAGAGATGCTTGCAGGCTCCTTTGCGATCAAAAGCTTTGCAAAGAACAAAGTCCAATGTTCCATTCTTCTTCAAAAAAAGACAACCTTTCAGCTGTAAAATACATCAATCATCTTGGTGTCACCAAGTCAAAGCCTCTAGCAGAACTAGCAAAAAGCTTCTGCGAGTTTTGCCTCCATCAAAAAATCTCTGTTCGCGCAGAATACTTACCAGGCGAACTCAATTTAGTAGCAGATTGGCATTCTAGCTACCTACACGCGACCAGCAATTAGAGGCTCCATCCATCAATCTTCAAAATTCTATTTCACAAATAGGGACCTCTTCATATAGATCTCTTTGCGTCCCGTCTAAATTTTCATCTTCCCCAGTTCTTCAGTTGGAGATCGGATCCTTTAGCATTAGCGAAGGACGCTTTTCTTCAGGACTGGTCACGGACAACCAACTATGCGTTTCCCCATTTCCTAATGATCAACAGAGTCCTCTCTCAAGTTCGGCGACAGAAGGCCATCCTAGTTCTGGCTGTCTCAGGTATGGTATTCTCCCCTTCTAGAACTTGCCATAGACTTTCCCCTCTTCCTTCCTTTCTTGAGCTCCTCCTCAATCCGGAGGGACTTCCGCACAATCTAATTCCCAACAATACACTACACCTGTCAGCTTGGAAAGTAGCAAGACTTTCCAATCTTATCCAGGAATTTCGACAGAAGTAATCAATAAATCACGGGACCCAGGTACGATCAAAGCATACAAATCAGCCTGGTCGATTTGGGCTAGTTGGTGTATGGGAAAATCTTGCAATCCCTTTTCAGCAGATATCACTCTGATTGCTAATTTCGTAGCTTCCCAAATTAGGTAAGGCAAATCATATAAAACAGTAAATGTTTACCTTCGGCAATTTCAATCAACCATCTTAACATTAATGGGAAACCTGTTGGCGAACATCAACTCATTTGTTGCAGGGAGTAAAATTAGCTAATCCTCCTATTTCAAAATATAGTGAATTATGGGATGTGAATTTGGTTTTACAACTCTTTCTGTCTTGGCTGGACAATGCTTCCCTATCACTCAATGATTTCAGCTAAATTAACAATGTTGCTATGCTTGATATCCATCAAATGACTGTCAGATGTAAAGGCTCTAGACATCTGCATGCCATTTTACTCCCACAGGTATCCTTTTCAACGTCAAGATACATACTAAGACTAATCTATCTACTGTTTTCTACCCTTACTTCTCCAATCAACCAAAATTATAAGTAGGAAATTGTCTACAAATTTACGAACAAAAAACAATCCCTCTCAGAACGTCCTCTGATACACAATTGCTTATTTCTTTCAGAAAACCTCACAAACTGCCCCCCCCCCCACTTTGGCCCAGTGGGTTAAATGGGTTATGTCTCTGGCGGGTATGGACTCCTCAAAATTTGGGGCTCATTCCTCGCGAGGTGCCATGGCTTCCAAAGCTTTTTGGGCAGGGTCTTGAGTAAAGGACATTCTGAGATTGGCTGATTCGTTTAATGAAGTCACTTTTCGCACTTTTCATTGCAAACCTGTTAATACAGCATTTTCGGTGGTAATTGATATGCTTTAAAGAAGAATAATAGGTGCCTCCAGCCTTGACATAAGATGTAGGTTTTCCTAGTAATTCATGAAGGAAAATCTTAATTTTATTAAAGTCATGGAGGATATTATTATCCTGCCACAAAACTATTAATTATGTTTCCTGCCCTAACAGTTTCATCTACTCCATCGTCAACCACCTAAAGAGCTTCAAGACTGCCAGGATACACCGGGCACAGTCCTCCAAAGGGCGTCGCTTTCCTCCCGATCTCTGACAGTTTTGGATCCTGTGCTCACCTTCCGGATTTCTTCGGCTGGACTTTATACAAGATGTTTTCTTCTTTGTTTTAGCTATTTATATTCTTTGTTGCATTCTTCTCATGTTCAATACTTATTCATGATGTTCTCGTACAAAAAAAAGAGGGCTGCTTGCAGTCAAGTTAGGTATATCCGAGGGTTACTCTATACTGATTGGTTCAATATGTTAATACTATTGTTTTCCCATTGGCCTCTAGTTAATTTGGTCTATTGGGAGTTGTAGTTTTGCCACTCTTCACTGCTGCTGTTAAATAAAAGCAAGAACCGAGAAGCATAATACTCGCCCCCTGTGTCTATAATAAAATGAAGACTTTCCTTCATAAATTACTAGGAAAATCTACATTATCAGCTCTTTCCATTCCCACTTCTTGCCCCCATCATAATGTTTATGTTGCTAGACAATACGTAAAAAAAAAAAAAAAAACGGTGACAAGCCAGATAGATTTCACATAGGCGACACCTATTGGCTCTCCCAATGCTTGTTCTCTATTTCTCTCTTTTCCTCTCATGTTCATCTCTTTAGCTTTCATTTCTCTCTCTACTCAGTCGCCTCATGTTTCTTGTTTCACTTAACTTATGCTTTTACTCTCTTCTCTTATACTTATTTCCCTCAAACTCATTATTCACACGTCTCTGTTTTGCCCTCCTATCCCCCCAACCTACTGTCCTACACAAACAATGTGTCGCACTTCTATTTCCCCAGTCTCTCCCCCCCCCCCAGCTCCCATGTACATTCTCTCTTCCTCCCATCTCCAACTTTCAACACTGTTTCCACCTTCTAGGACTTGTGCTAGGATTTTTGCCATCCTAGTTAAAGACAGGTTCTTCAGTACCAGCCTCTCTAGCAATTGCTACTTGTACTCTTAATATCACACCACCTTCGGGTGGCTGTAAGTGCATTCACTTAGCATTCTCTTCACAACAAAAAAAAATACCCAAACTGTCTCCACATTTTCCCTTCTTTTTCGCACCTCTTCTCTTGAACTTTTCGATCATTTAACCTCCTTACTCAACTTCACTGTATTCTCCTCACAAGTTTCCCTTTCTAACTCCCTCACTTCCTTTTCTGTCTCACATACGCTTCTCTCTCAAGCCTTTCATTAGCATGCTCCAATCTCACTCACACAACCTCCTGACCTTGAAATGCTTCGCTCACATATTCCCAGCCTTTCCTCTGTCAAATCCTCCTTTACTTTGCAAACAACTCTTGCTTGCACTTCTCATACAATTCTAAGCTCCTTACACGTTCCTTTCAATTGTTCAAGTCCCTTTCTCACTCCTGTTTTCAACATACTTTTACTTGTTTGATTCTTTTTCACTCGTGCAGAAAAATAATGAGGATTGTTTTTTCTACAATTCTAATCACCAGTGAAAACGCTGAATGGTCATTTTTCAAACTTAAATTGCTGTAAAACAATCTGTGACATACAATTAGGTAACATCAACTTTGAGATTCTGCAGGCGAGGTCTGAAGAGAAATCCTACGCAAATTGTAGTCTTAAATGAATGCACTCATTATTTCAAGGTGAAACATTGCGTTTTGGTTATGAAAATAAGCAAAGCAATGGTTTGGGACATTTACAAACTACTAGACTTCATATTGATTCTTTGGTTTTCCAGGTATTGAGAAGCAACCTGTCACTTATTAGCTCAGTGTTCGTTGAGCAGCTGTTCTAGCCTACTAAGCAACTATCATTCCAACCTCCTTGAAAAGGTTTTAATACTTGGTGCCGTGAGAGCCCCTCCTTGAGTTTGCCCCGTTCAACATGTGGAGGGCTATTCACCAAAATAATTTGCAAGCATATTTTAAAAATGTTCTACTTGAAGCCTCCCTCCCAAAACTTTTACAACGGGATAGCCTTGCAAAATGTACTTCATGACTCACACCTGTCGCCTCATTGAGAAGCGGAAGCAAAGGAAGATTTAAATCCTGCTTTCTAGACCTGCACAGCGCATGCTCACTTGTTTCTGCGCGTGAATTCACCCATCCACCTTAAAGCTGGTATTAAAATAAAGCACAAAATGAACATAATATCAACCACAAAAATGATTTGCTCTAATTTTTCCCAAAATCGACAATCCAATGTTAAAACAAGCCACATAGGGAAACTGAACCACAGCTTTTAATCAAAATGCAAACTGGGTACCTAGGCTTTGCCTTCCGAAAACATGGTAAAATGCTCCCACCACAACTCTTCCCCAATTTAAATGGCCACGACTGGGCCAGCCTACGCGTTACGATGTACTGAGAAGCAAAGTATTTAAGGGCATCCCGGGGGACTTAATTTAAGTGCTGGAAGGGACTGGGCGTTACAGATCGGGCTTAATGGGAAACATTCATAGTATCAAGGGGAAATATTTGTCATGGATTTAGGAAGATACTGCTGATTCTCGTGGAGACGTTACACACACACAAGGGATTTTACTTGCGACATGGGAGGCTGTCACTGCCGGGTTGTGCAGCACGATTGAGGTTCAAGGAGTTATTACTTTAGGGTCACAGTGGCATTACTGTTGGGCTCATTGGAACCCTGCTGAAGAACACAACAATCTCAAAACTGACGGTGAGCATACACTTTTCCAAAACCCAAGCACACTATTAGATACACATAACTTCTCACCTATCAAATTTGGCACAAAGAGGAAGATGTTTTCCTCCTCCATGGTGGCAGATGCTACAAGCGACTATCCCTTTAAGTAAACACCCTTTAACGACACGGGAAGAATGATGCCAAAATGGAGCGTACCAACTTAGACACTAATCAGGGGAGCTTATTTTTTTATAACTCTTCGTGGAATAGATATATTTAGCGGTATGTTAATGGCGACAGCGGCCGGTACACGGGTGTCTGATGAAAACGTGGCTACGGCTTGCTTTTCCCACAGAGAACGAGGACAGCGCTAACTCCCCGACAAAAGGAATCCAGTCAAGTGTGTGCTTCTGTCGCTACGTCAAAAGTCACCTTGAAGGCAAGCAGAAGCAGGCGGCTGCACGACCTGTGTCGCCATCTTGGAACGTCTGCCTTCGTGATGTAGTTTTATGGAAAACGCTCTGTGAGAACATATACAACCTAGTCTAACTGAAATGTTTGTACCGGACTATATTTACTTAATAATTCCAATAGCTGGTTAGAATTATTTCAGGTTTTTAGATGATATAGCTGCTTTTCGCTTAACTTTAGTGTTTTGTTTTTTTACTTAAAGTAATTCTTTTGACTTCCACGTTTATCTTTTGATGGTATCCATGTTTTATTCTCCGTAGAATTATTCTTCGTCTGCCAAACCATCCTTCCGAACATGGACTCCGAGCAAGCAGGGATAAAATACTTTTTTTGGTTTGTTTTTTGTTTTTGTGTGTGCGTGCGCGCGCGCGAATCGCTCTTGGTTTGATGAACTTGTTTACCGTGGGGTGCTCGGGCTTTCAGAGATAACAGAGAATACCGTCTTTTTGGCCGTGCGCAGTTGCAGCACTTGCAAGAGTCACTCATCGCGGGTTACAGTAACCCAAATAAATCAATCACCTTTTCTGTGTTACCGCACTAGATCTTGGCGGAGGGGAATACTCAGCTCCAAACGTGATGGATACTCCGCCCGTCTTATTACGATCTACATCAGACATCATGGGATGTAATAAGGCGGACAGGATATCCGTCACATTTGTGACAGAGTACTCCCCACCGCCAAGACTTTAAGATATTGGTGGAAAGGGTTACTCCATCAGAAGGATGATGGACATCCCGTTGGCTGAAATCTAAATCCATTTGGATTTAATGGGATTTCGATTTTTATAGACAGGATTTCTGTTGCAAGGAAGTGCCCCCCGCCAATATCTAAATGAGGCCCGAAGTTATTCGATCACACGTTACCGAGCTCCTACACTCTGCTATCCTAGCTCTGACTGTCAAGATATACAAAATGTAGATTTTCCTAGTAATTTATGAAGGAAAGTCTTAATTTTATTAAAGACACGGAGGCGAGTATTATGCTTAAGTTTTTTCTTTATTTTCAATAGCAGTTGCAGTCAAGAACAGAACTACTGATCCCATAAGGCCAACAACAACGGCCAATGAGGATCAAAAGGTAGTTCTAAGAAACGCACCAATCACTAACAATCTATACTGATAATACCTATCTTGACTGAGAACAGCCCTCTTTTCTTGTGCAAGCTTAAACCGTAGAAAACAAAGGAACAATTAAACCACAAATACAAATAGCGAAGCCTAGTGCTAAAAGTTCTTGTAAAGAGTAAATCAGTCTTTGAGCCAACTCCGGAAGGGTGTTTTGAGCGGACGGGTAGGAAGATTGTAGAGGCGGAAGAGGCGAAGAACGAAGTAGCCGAAGAGATGAAGGCAGGAACCTTATGTAGTTGACTGTTGTCCCGATGTAGAAGCAGAAAGGGAGGGAGACAAAATAATAGTGTTAATTTTTGTAGCGGCGGGATAATACTCACCTCCATGTCTTTAATAAAATTAAGACTTTCCTTCATAAATTACTAGGAAAATCTACATTTTATGGCAAGACCGGAGGCTCCTATTATGCTATTTTAAAGCGTATTAATCACATTGAAAGAGGCATGTTCAATCGGTTTACAATAGAAAACTTTAAAAACTTTGTCATTGGACCAGTCAGCCGACCTGAGAATATTCTCTAAGCGGGAACCGGCCCCAAAAGCTTTGGACGCCATGGCTCCCCTAGCCGAATGGGCCCCAAAGATGGAGACATCAATACCAGGTAAGGACTTAATCCAGCAGACCCAACGAGCTAAGGTTGGAGATGACACAGGTTTGAAAGGTTTCCTGAAAGATATCAGGAGCTGGGTAAAAGAGGAATTCCTCAGACCGGCTGTCTGTTGTTCATAAACTTTTAAACATTGACCTATGCAAAGTTTAGGCTGATCTGGAAAAAAGGGGTAAAAAAACAGATGAAAGGTTAGTTTTCGTACGTCTGACCACATTAAATATAACACCAGAAGGAGTGAACAGACGAGCTGTAATATCCAAAGCTTTAACATCAGATAAGCGTTTGAAAGACAACAGACATAAAAGCATGGTCAATTTAGCTGAAAGCTGCTTCAACGATAAAAAGGTATTATCCGGCCATGACACAAATCAATCAATCAATCAATCAGTGAATTTATAAAGCGCGCTATGTACCTGACAGGGTTTCGAGGCGGTGGGGGGGGGGTGCTGCTAGCGTTCGAAGAGCCATGTCTTGAGGAGTCTCCTGAAGGTGAGGAGGTCCTGGATCTGGCGTAGTGAGGTGGGGAGAGAGTTCCAGGTCTTGGCGGCGAGGAAGGAGAAGGATCTGCCGCCCGAGGTCTTGCGCTGGATTCGGGGGACGATGGCGAGGGCGAGGTTGGCAGAGCGGAGTTGACGTGTGGGGACGTAGAAGTTGAGTCTGGTGTTCAGGTAGGTGGGTCCGGTGTTGTGTAGTGCCTTGTGCCAAACAATTTTAGTACAGTATTAACATCCCATAAAGAACTATATTTTGGTTTTGGAGGATTCGAAAATTTTACTCCCTTCAAAAGGTGACATACCAAGGGATGTTCTCCAATAGGTTTTCCCTGTAAAAACAAGTGAAGAAGAAATAGCCGACCTATACAAGTTAATGGTATGGAAAGATTTACCTTTGGAAGCTTCCGCTGCCAGAAAATTGATAATCATTGTTACATCTGCTGTAAAGGGATCAGCCTGTTTTCCCACACACCAGCAATGCCAGAGATCCCAAGCTGATTGATATGCTTTCCTTGTTCCTGGAGCTCTAGCCATGTCCAGGAAATTCGAAGCTTCTGTCGAAATAGAAGCGCCAGGCTGGGATTCCCTGAAATTTCCCAAGCTGAGAGAGCATTCTGAAGAATTAGGTTGTGAGATAGGCCTTGAGGATTGGTTAGAAGGTTCGGGATCGGAGGAAGCAAGAATGGAGGTTCTATTGATAGTTATAGGAGAGATGGAAACCACACCTGGGAATGCCAAAAGGGAACTATGAGTACTATGAAAGCCTGTTGGCGTCTGACATGCGCTAGAACCCTGGAAATCAAAATGAAGGGGGGGAAAGGCGTAACTGAGGGAAGAAGACCAGTCTTGAGAGAAAGCATTGAATGCTAGAGCTAGTGGGTCTGGATGCCAACTGAAGAACTTCAGTAGTTGTGCGTTGAGACGTGATGCAACGAGATCTAAGTCGAAAGGACCCCACTTGTGAAGGATGCTGTTGAAGACCTGCACATTGAGCATCCAGTCACTGGAATCCTGAAAATGTCGAGAGTACCAGTCCACTACAACGTTGAGGTTGCCCGGTAGGTACTCCGCTTGTAGTGAGATTCTGTTTTGAAGACAAAATTCCCAGAACCCTTTCGCCAATTCCGCTAAAGGCTTGGACCTTGTGCCCCCCAAGCGGTTGATGTAGCGGACCGCAGAAATGTTGTCCATCCTGAGTAGAACAGAACAGGAAACCCTGTCTCTTGCAAGGCTTCTGATTGCAAAGGAGCCGGCAAGCATCTCTAAACAATTTTATGTGCAGTTTTGACTCCTCTCGAGACCATAAGCCTCCAGTTGAGACTGTACCACAACGGGCCCCCCAGCCCAGAAGGCTTGCATCTGATTCTAATACAAGATCTGGGGCTGATGCAAAGATGGTCCTGCCATTCCAGGCATCTAAATGGTCTATCCACCATTGGAGTTCCGCCCGAGAGTCCTGATCTAGTGGTATGGAATCTGAATAGGCCAACCCTCTTTGGAGGTGGCGTATTTTTAACCTTTGTAAGGCTCGATAATGGAGAGGACCTGGAAAAATAGCTTGAATTGAGGAAGAGAGAAGACCTACGACTCTTGCAAGGGATCGGAGGGAAAGTCGAGAATTGCGAAGGATGAGAAGAATTTCTGACTTGATAGATTTTATCTTTGAGGAAGGAAGAAGAAGAGAATCCGAAACGGAATCCACAAGGAAACCTAGAAATTCGATCTTTTGGGTCGGCTCTAAGGAAGATTTTTCGTAGTTTCTGATATAACCTAGGTCTGCAAGTAGCGTGCAAGAAAGACACACTTGAGCCAGAAGGGAGGAACGTTTTTGATTCATCATGAGAATATCGTCCAGGTAGATAATTAATCTGACGCCTCGAGCCCTGAGAAAAGCTGCTACTGGTCTCATTAGCTTTGTGAAACACCACGGAGCGGAAGAGAGACCGTAATGGAGAGAAGTAAAACGGAAAGTCTGACCGGCCCACTGGAATTGAAGGAATGTTTGGGAGTCTGGGTGTATGAGCACGGTTAGATAAGCATCTTTTAGATCTAACCTTACCATCCAATCTCCTTGGAGTAGGGTATCCCTGAGATGTATGATGGTTTCCATCTTGAAGTGTCGATAAAAAACGAACTGATTCAGTTGCCGGAGGTTGATAACCGGTCTCATCTTTTTGTTCTTCTTCTGGACCAGGAAAACTGAACTGAGAAACCGTGAAGGATCTAAGGGACAAGGGATTATCGCCTGTTTCTGAAGTAGAGCTTGAATTTCTAAGGAAATTAGGTTTATCATTTGTAAACAAAATTGAGGTGGAGGAGGAAAAACAGTTTGAAAAGGCTCTGCAAATAGCTCTATAACATATCCCTGAACGGTATTTAACACCCAAGGATCTGATCTGAGTTCTTTCCATTTTGACATGCATGTTGAAATACGACCCCCCAGAGCATGAGAAACAATCGTTTGACTTACCGGTTTGAGAGGAGAACCTGGAACTTTGGTTCCCTTTGTTCCTGAAGCCCCCTGTTCCTTTGGGGATAGAATTGTGGCCTGTAGTCTTGAGATGTTGTGTTGCCGTAGTAGCCCCGGGAACCTTGGTTGACATAGGTACGGCCGGCAAAGCAGTTCCTGCCTCTGCCGGCCCTGGCAAAAACACGTACCGAAAACATCTTCTTCAAAGATTGTTGGGCTTTATCAAGGGACGAAAAAAGTCGCCACATATTTACTCAACTCCTTGATAAAGGAGTCACCAAAAAGCATGCCTTCTGCTTTGACCCGGGGTCCGAACCAGCCAGATTGACCAGCTTCGGGTCAAGTTTGAGGAGAAGGCCCTTCCTGCGTTTGTGCGTAATGGAAGAGTTGGCGTTCCCAAGCAAGCAAATAGCCCGTTGGGCCCACAAGGAGAGTTCCGCTGGGTCGACCGAAGACTGTTCCAATCGAGCCGATTCTGCCAGGTCCAATATCCGAGTTAGGGGACCTACCACGTCTAACAGTTTGTCTTGACAAGAAGACCATGCTTTATCAACCCCCTTGCGTGGGTCCTTGCCATATTTAGTAAAAAAAAGGTGATCAGAGAAGTGTCAATAGATGGGGTGGCAGTAATTTTGAGGAAAGCGTGGGACGAGGACATTCCGATCTGAGTTTCGCCTGCACCTGTTTATCAAGGGGGGTACGCAATCTGGCCGTAACATACTCTGCCACATGGTCCGTAGGGAACCATTCCGTTGAGTTAGGGTGCTGGATGTTGGAAGGATCGAACATTGGCACTCCTTCGGCATCTAGAATTGTGCAAGAGCCCGCAAAATCTTGTGACCCACTTTTGGCTTTTTTGGGAGGAGCAGGGGAGAAGACATCTCCCACGTCCCTATCGGAAGTATCCGAATCCGAATCAGACTCTTGCACTTCCTCATCGGTGTCCAACATTTTTGATATACGAATTGACGAATAAATATGTTTGGTTTAACTATGCATTTTTTCGGTGTTTTATTCAATAACCCCTCCTTTGTTGGAGGCCTTTGAGGAGCCACGTCCTCTGCCATGTGTGAACTCTTGTCACTTGCCATCAGCGTCGCTTTAATGTTTTTTGAAGGATTGAGATGCTTTCTGCCTTCCCCCGCAGATTGGGCCAGCATGGTTTTTGACACCAGAGAAACTACAGAATTTTCTAGACTTTTTGATAATTTCTGCCATGAAACTGCCATGGCCTGTTCAACTGAGGACTGAATGAAGTCATTCAGATTTTCTTTGAGGACGTCTTCCTCCTCCTCCAGGGACAGCATTGGAAGGTTAGAGCTGTCCATGGTAATAGGGAATGAAACTAGAATAATTGCCCAAGAAAGGGTTAATATTTTCTTCCCCAAGACAGTTGAAAAGAAAGTCCCAGCTCAAGGTGAAACCTGCAGGTTGCCAAAAATGAAAACCTAAACCTAAACCTCCAAAGAATCTGGCGCTGTCAAACAATAAAGAAATGAGCCGTGAAAAGAATGTTTATCAAGCGCCTGACAGATGGAGAGCAGCGGGTAATTAACACTGCGCTGCTCGTAAACTACAATAAAATCCCTGGAGCGTGACAGGGATGAAACTAAAGCTGCCGTCAACGAAGGAGCGCAACGGAGTTATCCCAAGCACTGTGTAAATAAAAGAACGCTAAGGGAGACGCGCTCGACGAAGCGTGTAAACACAGAATGGTTTTCTCCTCAGCGGGCGCCGAGATAATGGCGCGCGCTGAGGAAAAAAACAGTTATTTAGAACGGACGCGGCTCGCGCTGCCAAGAAGCAAATACTGCAGCTACAAGCCGACTAGTGCACATAAATAAGCGCAAAATAACTGTAATAAAGAAATACCACACTTATAAACTATATATAATATAGGTTACATATGGTTTCAATGTGGCACGTACTATCGTCGTTTTTTTGGCTGCTTTTTCGATTATTTTCCCTTTTTATCCCATTTTGTACTTATCCTGACAGCGTCACTGTTATGAGGGAGTAAATAATTATTTTCGTGATCTGGAAGTCATAACTAACAGTAGGACTTAGAGATTCTTTGCATGGACTAGCAAGAAAATTGTAATAAAATTTTCACTATTGTTTCGGCTCCTATAGCAACAGGATTATTTCTGCTATTTATTATGATAATTACTTGGATGGCTTTTTCACTGACATTTTTCCTTATACATTAAGACCTTCTTTACCTCTCATTATGACTTATTGGACGTTACCCCACTCTCTTAGACATAGAATTCCGTTAGATGGCATATCGTATAGGTTTTTATCTCCATACTAAATATGTTAGACATTTCATTATGGCGTTCGTTTTAGACGTTACCTCATTCTCCTAGATATAGAGACCCTTAAGATGGCAAATCGACATATATTTTGTCTCCATACTGAGTATTGGAGACATTCCAATATGACCCTAGATACTCGAGTATGACAATAGAGACCTTTAAGATGGCAAATCGATATGTATTCTGTCTCCATACTGAGTATTGGAGACATTCCAATATGGCGCCCGTTTTGGACAGTTACAGCCCTTTCTCCATTTCTACACTAAACGCGGGCAGGCTTTAAAGTTTGTCCGATTCCCGGGCGCTCGTATACTATGCTGCTTGATGATATGAGAACGCTGCAGGGTGGATTGGACCGTGCGGCTGTTTCCCTAAGTTTACTTCTATTAGATTTCTTATGAGAGGTGAGTGATTTGGTTTCTAGTGATAACTGGGTATCCCCTTGTAGTCTGATTTTCGGCATCTAGGATATTTTAACAAGATATTTTGGAGTCTACGCGATGGAGCTGATCACATTATTGTTTATGTGCTCTTTAATCCATCTTAGATACGAACGGAGACTACCTCGATATAATGGTTATTTTGGATTGAACATATGACATTAAGGTTAGTGGAGGCTTTCTCGCCCCTTTATGTTCATTGAATTACTTGGTGATGGTTAAATATCCCTTACTTGATAGGGACTCTTGGTTTATGTCTTGTGTTTTCCTTTTGTTTTTATATAGACTTCTCTCCTAGTATTTGTGAATTCTTTCCACTTTACATTATAATGGAAACGAAGGTATGTTCCAGATTTATCCCTGCAGTGACTTATGATGGGTTATTGCAGGATTTTTTCCTTGACTTTAATTTTGTTATATTCTTAAATTTTTAATTCTAATACTCTATACAAATCGGGGTCCCTTTCTGCTATATTCAGATGGATTTTTACTTAAAATTTGATTTTCGATGGTGTCGTGCACATTCTCACTATATGAACCTTCAGCACTTTGATTTTTACACATGGTAATTTTGTTTTTAGACTGAAATTCTTTTTTAGATCAGGATATTTCCCTTTGTGTTGTAAAAAATTGTGGGTTTGTATTATATTTAACTGGGCATTAGCTCTTCTCTTGATGATTTTCACATAAGTCACAATAGATCATAGATTTGTTTATCACACTATTGTCACTATTGCATTTGATCCAGTTTCTGCTCCAACCATCGCTCTGTACACTACTCTTATCTATTTTCAGCCCTGATGAAGTCCTTAAGAGAGAAACCTCTCATAGGATGAAACACGTGTTGGCTGTTCTTATGGAGGATATTAGAACATTATGAATTAAACTGGACTTTGAGACAAACACGAGTTTGTTGTCATTTACGAAGAAGATTGTACATATTAGTTACTTCTAATTATGATATCATGAGTGCACTGACATCTGTTCTTTTTCTCTTTTGTTTCCCTTGAAACACTGGAGGACTAAGGAAGATCCTCTTGTCAGAAGCACCGTGCCATGAACAGAATGTGTTATTACTTTGATGGATTTACTGTGAGCGCCCTAATCCTATGAATATCTTCCTTGTTGGTATTGTTTTAAACTATATATACACGTAAAAAGACATATGAGCATAAGTATACAATGGATATAGGAAGTAGATGTACTTATCTTGACTGCGAGCAGCAAGAAAAGAGGGCTGTTCCCAGTCAAGAAAGGTATTATCAGTATAGATTGTTAGTGATTGGTGCGTTTCTTAGAACTACCTTTTGATCCTCATTGGCCGTTGTTGTTGGCCTTATGGGATCAGTAGTTCTGTTCTTGACTGCAGCTGCTATTGAAAATAAAGAAAAGACTTAAGTATAATAGGAGCCTCCGGTCTTGCCATAAAATTATTTTTTGCAGCATGGTAGTCTTCAAATCTTTCAATGCCGCACCCTTCCCGGTGTGAAAAAAATCATGATGTGCAAATATATTTTTTTACAATTCTTCTAGAAAATTGGCAATGTTTAAATATGCCTGACTATATTTGAACATTACAGTTATCCTTTTTACAAATGTATTAAAATATATGGTTGCCAACTTGCAATAGGCAGTCTGGTCTCACTAAAGTGTATAACTGTCCACAGTGTGATTCTTTATTTGAAATGAGGGGATGGGGGGGGTTAAGGTTTATTTGAGAGTCTCCGCGTTTGATACCTACTTCCAGCAAGGCTATGAGTTACAAAAGATGTAAGTGATAGCACATTACAGAGTGCTTATACCCCACTCCCCCACTCCTCCACACACACACAGAATTATGTTTTCATTTCTTGGTCAGGTTTTAAAAAGTCTTTCTGTGTACTCGTTTACTCAGAGCTTTCACAACTGCAATTTGTGGCTAGGCACGTGACAAAATATCAAAATGCAGTACAATTTTATTACATACATGACAGTGTTAAAATACATAGCTTGTTTCAAAATAAAAAGAATACCCTTTATACTAAGTTTTCTTGTGAAGCTTCTGATCTGCTGCACAAACCAGAATATTAGTTTGCCAAATGTGTATCCCTCATGGACTTATGCAGACTCCTGCATTCTGAAACATGGGGCATTAACTAATAATATGCAATATCATCATATTTCAAGCTCAAATATGACAACATATCAGAATCCTGCTGTAGCTTTTGTGACTTCCCAGATATAACAGATATTTTAGGTGGAAATATCTTGTATATGCACTCTTTTTCCAAATTTAAGTCGATAGGCAGACCACTTTGTGTTAAAGGAGCAGTCTAATTGTTAACTCATATGTCTTAAACTCATGTCAAATATGCCATTTTAAAGCAACACTATTTGCATGCTAAGACTGAAAAGACAATGTATGTAATGGGAAAAGACAAAGCTACATGAATCCTAAATGCTTTTGGCAGAAAAATGTCAGAAGTGGGGATAATTTAGGGCAAGGCTTTAAGACTAGGGAAGGTAAATCTAATTGATGTTGCATGGCAATCAATGTTTTTTTTTTTTGCTTAAGAGAGGTGTCATTCTTGTTGAGATTTAATGTCATGTCAACAATTTATGATAAAACAACAAGATAATGGATGAAATGCTTGTACTAATCTCAGCCACTGGCAATCGCTCAGGGCAGCATCCCTATCCAATCAATCAATCATTCACTGCATTTGTAAAGCACGCTACATACCCGCGAGGGTCTCAAGGCGCTTGGGAGGGGGGGGTGCTACTGGTCGAAGAGCCAGGTCTTGAGGAGTCTTCTGAAGGCCAGCAGGTCCTGGGTCTGTCGTAGGATGGTGGAGAGAGTGTTCCAGGTCTTGGCGGCGAGGTAGGAGAAGGATCTGCTGCCGGCTGGGGTTTTTCGGATGCGGGGGACTGTGGCGAGGGCGAGGTTGGCTGAGCGGAGGCTTCGGGTGGGGGTGTGGAAGCTGAGTCGGTTGTTGAGGTAGGTGGGTCCGGTGTTGTGCAGTTCTTTGTGTGCGTGGATCAGGAGCTTGAAGGTGATCCTTTTGTTGACGGGGAGCCAGTGCAGGCCTCTCAGGTGGAGTGTGATGTGGCTGCGGAGGGAGACATCGAGGATGAGTCGGGCCGAGGCATTCTGGATGGGTTGGAGTCGTCTCAGGAGCTTGTTTGTAGTTCCTGAGTAGAGGGCGTTCCCATAGTCGAGTCTGTTGGTGATGAGGGCCTGGGTAACGTTTTTTCTCGTGTCGAGGGGGATCCATTTGAAGATCCTGCGGAGCATACGGAGGGTGTTGAAGCAGGACGCGGAGACGGCGTTGACTTGCCTGGTCATGGAGAGAGTGGAGTCGAGGATGACCCCCAGGTTGCGTGTGTGGTCTGTGAGTTCCGGGGCTGTGCCTAGTGACGTGGGCCACCAAGAGTCGTCCCAGGCTGATGGGATGGGTCCGAGAATGAGGACCTCCGTCTTGTCTGAGTTCAGCTTCAGTCTGCTGTCCTTAATCCAGTCGGCTATGGCCTTCATTCCTCGGTGGAGGATAGCTTTGGCGGTGTGGGGATCTTCAGTGAGGGATATGATCAGCTGGGTGTCGTCGGCGTAGGAGATGATGTTGAGGTTGTGTTGTCGTGCGACGTGGGCGAGGGGGGCCATGTAGATGTTGAACACTGTTGGGCTGAGGGAGGATCCCTGTGGTACGCCGCAGATGATCTCGGTGGTTTTGGAGCAGAAGGGTGGGTGGCGGACGCTCTGGGTTCTGCCGGAGAGGAAGGATGTGGTCCAGGCCAGGGCCTTCTCTTGGATACCGGCGTCATGGAGGCGTGCTGACAGGGTGCGGTGGCAGACCGTGTCAAAGGCTGCTGATAGGTCCAGGAGGATGAGGGCAGCTGTTTCTCCTTTGTCCATCAGGGTCCGGATGTCATCAGTGGCGGCGATGAGGGCGGTCTCGGTGCTGTGGTTAATGCGAAAACCGAATTGGGTAGGGTCCAGGATGTTGTTGACTTCGAGGTAGCGGGTCAGCTGTTTGTTGACAATCTTCTCGGTCACTTTTGCCGGGAAAGAGAGCAGGGAGATGGGCCGGAAGTTCTTGAGGTCCTTGGGGTCCGCCTTGGGCTTCTTCAGAAGGGCGTTGATCTCGGCGTGCTTCCAGCTTTCTGGGAAGGTGCTGTCTCGAAAGAACAGTTGATTGTTTTCCGGAGGTGGGGCGCGATGGCTGCGCTGGCTTTGTTGAAGACGTGGTGAGGGCAGGGGTCCGATGGGGATCCGGAGTGGATGGAGTTCATGGTTTTGATGGTGTCTTCGTCGCTGACGCTGGACCAGACGGTCAGGCGACTGGTGCGAGTGGTAGTCGCAGGGGTGGTGGACTCGGTGGTGAGTGCGGGGGGTCGTGGTTGAAGCTGTCGTGGATGTCGGTGATCTTGCGGTGGAAGAAGGTGGCCAGGGAGTCGCACAGGTCTTGAGATGGCTGGATGTCGTTGGTGATGGAGCTGGGGTTGGAGAGTTCTTTCACAATGCTGAAGAGCTCTTTGGTGTTGTGTGCATGTTGTCTAGGCGGACCTTGAAGGCAGTCTTCTTGGCGGTCCTGATGAGTTGGTGATGTCTGCGGATGGCGCTCTTGAGGGCTGTGTGGCTGTCTGGTGTTCGGTCGTGGAGCCATTTCTTCTCCAGCTTCCGACAGTTGTGCTTGGAGATCCGGAGGTCCTCGGTGAACCAGGCGGCTTTCTTGTTGTTGTGGTTGGTTGTAAAGGTCTTGAGAGGGGCGAGGGTGTTGGCGCAGTCGTTGATCCACTGTGTGAGGTTGGTTGCAGCGGTATCTGGGTCGGTGGGGTCGGTGGGTGGTCTCAGGGCGAGGGCGGTAGTCAGTTGGTCCTCGGTGACCTTGCCCCAGCAGCGGCGTGGTAGCTGTTGGGTGCGGTGGTGTGTGGTGGGTTTTCTGAAGGTGAAGTGGACGCATCTGTGGTCGGTCCAGTGTGGCTCGGTGGTGTGGTTGAAGGAGACGTGGGGGCTTGCGGAGAAGATGGGGTCCAGTGTGTGTCCAGCGGCGTGAGTGGGTGTCGTTACGAACTGTTTGAGTCCGAGGTTGGCGAGGTTGGCGATCAGGGTGGTGGAGTTGGCGTTGTTCTTGTTCTCGAGGTGGAAGTTCAGGTCCCCGAGGAGGATGTAGTCCGTGGAAGCGAGGGCGTGGGTGCTGATGAGGTCGGCGATGGTGTCACTGAACTGTGGGCAGGGTCCGGGAGGTCTGTAGATGGGAGTTCCTCTGAGGGTGGTGTTGGGGTCGGTGTGGATCTGGAAGTGCATGTGCTCGGCGGTGGTGAGGGTGTCATCGGTGTTCGTTGAGATTTTGATGGAGTCTTTGTGGATGATGGCGATTCCTCCTCCCACTCCGTTGGTGCGGTCTCTGCGGGAGATCTTGTAGCCCTGTGGGATGGCTATGGCGATGTCTGGTGCTGAGGTGGCGTTCAGCCAGGTCTCCGTCAGGAAGGCGACGTCGGGGGCGGTGGAGTCTAGGAGGTCCCAAAGTTCGATGGCGTGCTTGCGAGCGGAGCGGGTGTTGAGGAGGATGCAGCAGAGGTGGTTGGGTTCTCTGGCTGGTGGTGCGGAGGGTTGGATGCTGGTGAATCTGCAGTTCCGGCAGGTGAAAGGACCCTGGGTGCATTTCGGGGTGGCCCGGTAGCAGGGGTGGCCTCGTCTGGTGTTGAGTGCGTGGAGGGTGCTTGCGTCGTAGTGCAGTCTGGCGTTGCGGGGGGTGCGGGTTACAGGGGTTCTGGTGCTGGGTGCGGTCCAGGCGCGGTCGGGCGCAGACGGGCTTGCCTTAGGCGCGCCCGCTGCGCACCCGCTTAGCGGCCTCCATATGAGGGCAGAGGGAGGGAGGAGCAGCTGGGAGGTGGGAGCGGGGCGGCCAATGGGGTGAAGGGGGCGGGGCAGCAGGGGAAAAACCCAGGGGAAAACCCGGGGAAAAACGGCGGGAGAGAGACAACAGAGCACAGGGGTACAGAAAGCAAAACACAGGGGCACAGAATGAAAAAACGAAGTGGCACAGAGGCCAAGCGCAGGGGTACAGAAACAAGGGAGCGAGTAGTCGGGCTGCAAAAGCGGCAACGGAGGTTCAACCCACAGGGGGCAGCGTGGCAGATGGGGGGAGCGACCTGCCTGGTGACAGGGTCAAAGGTCGCTCTTTTTCACTTTTTTTGCCCACCATGCCACCCCTGTTTGTACTTAGCCATATGCAAATCAGTCTTGACCCTTCTCCCCATGTGAACAGTCCAGCCCGAACTGCCAGGCCAGGTCCTCCCTGGACCAGAAACAAGCATCCTGGAACCGGTTAGAAGGTTTCACCCTTCATCAGCCAGACTAGCTTGAATCCAGTGGCACAGTGAGCTTGGTACCCAGGTCTGGGTATACCGGGCACACTCAGGGCTGCAAATGCAAAAACAAGGTGATGGATGGAATGTTTGAATCAATCTCAGCCACTGGTGATCACTCGGGCCGCATCCCACCATGCCACCCCTATATGGACCCAACCATATGCAAATTAGTCCAGACCCTGCTTTCCATGGGAACAGTCCAGCCCGAACTGCCAAGCCAGTTCCTCCCTGGACCGGAAAGAAGTATGTGCATTGCATTTGTGACCCTAAGTGGGAAGGGTATGCCCAGCAGTGGGCCCCGTGCCCGCTATGCCAACGGATTCAAACTAGCCTGGCTGATGAGGGGTGATACCCCAAAACCGGTTTCAGGATGCTTGTTTCCAGTCCAAGGTGGACCTGGATTGGCATTTCAGATGGGCTTGTTTTCATGGGGAGCAGAGTCAAAGCTGATTTGCATATGGCTGGGTCCAAACTGGAATGGTGTGGCAATAAAAAACAATGGATTTAGGCTGAGATCTGTGAATGGGATGAGTGTTTGACATTGTTCAGCGTTATGTCTATCATCTGTTCTTTATCCATTTATGTTAACGCAGGTCAGTAGTTTCAGCCACAGCTGCAAAGACCTGTCCATAATCTGAAGGGAACACGTTAAATCCTGACAGGACCTACTCTGCTTTTCAACAATCTGAGCACAAGAAAATTATTGTGAATGCATTGTAACATTTATATAGCATGAAGCGGTATTAATGAGTTGCATGTTGATGGAATTGGGGAATGGGTGGCTCAGTCCTAAGCATTCTTTTACATCATTATGTATTCTGGCAATTGTATTTTTGGTGTACTTCAGTAGCCTTAATAATGGTATCAGATTTAAATGGGTTTGTTGGTAAGTGAATGTTTGTAGGTCATACATTTTGCAAAAACATACTAAAAATAACAAATTGCAATATTTGAAAGTGTGTGTGTCCCTTTCTGTAGTGGGTAGTGATGAACTCTTGACATAGCCACCCTTACACATCGGCCACAAAAAATGGAAATGTCACACCTAGGTAAACTCAAAACTTGGCAGCTATGCAGCTGATCCTTTGGTGCTCTTGCATATTCCAGAAGTGTTTGGCGTATGCCTGTTTGTATGATAAGTCACATAATGTACCTTTATTATTACTAATATTTTTAGCACTTGTCATTAGCAAAGACATTTTGATTTTCCCAGATAGTATACTTATAGGTGCTCTCAGCCAGCCGTCTTCATCTGTTGGTCTATTGCTGTGTCATTCACATTTGTCTTTCACCCACTACAGCAGGAGGCAATGGATCAGCCCATTTCAGCTATTGGCTAGTGTCGGAAAGTGCCCTTTTTGGCATGGTTTTAGCCCCCCCCCCACTTTTTGCCTGGTATTGACGCTAACTTGACTGAGTGTGTGCTGTGATCCTCCTAACCAGGCCCCAGCACCAGTGTTCTTTCCCTAAACTGTACCATTGTTTCCACAATTGGCACATCCATTGCACAAGCTAAGTCCTTTGTAAAAGATACCAGTGGTACCAAGGGCTCTGTGACCAGGGAAGGTCCCTAAGGGCTGCAGCATGTGTTGTGCCACCCTAAGGGACCCCTCACCAAGCACCTGCACACTGCCATTGCAGATTGTGTGTGTTGGTGGGGAGAAAAAGGCAAAGTCAACATGGCACCCCTTCCAGGGTGCCATGCACACAAACCACTGCCTGTGGTATAGGTAAGTCACTTGTCTAGCAGGCCTTACAATCCTAAGGCAGGGTACACTATACCACAGGTGAGGGCCTAGCTGCCTGGGCAATATGCCCATACAGTGTCTAAGTCCATTCTTAGACATTGTAGGTGCAGTGTGGCCATATTAAGTACAAGGGCTGGGAGTTTGTCATTACGAACTCCACAGCTAAATGATAGCTTCACTGAAGGCTGGGAAGTTTGGTATCAAACTTCTCAGCACAATAAACCCACTCTGATGTCAGTGCTGGATTTATTGTACAGTGCACACAGAGGGCATCTTACCCAACCCTTTAGTGTAAGGGTTTACCCAACCCTTTAGTGTAAGGCTGACCAGTCTGCACCAGTCTGCCACTAACAGACACATTTATGACCCCATGGGGTGAGAGCCTTTGTGCTCTCTGGGGCCAGGAACAAAGCCTACTCTGGGTGAAGGTGCTTCCCACCTCCCCCCTACAGGAACTGTAACACTTGGCGGTGAGCCTCAAAGGCTTATGCCTCCTGTTACAGTGCCCCAGGCCACTCCAGCTAGTGGAGATGCCCACCCTGCAGACCAGACCTCACTTTTGGCTTCAAGTCTGGCGGGAAAATTAGGAAAAACCAGGAGGAGTGACCACTTTATTTGGGACCACCCCTAAGGTGTTCAGAGCTGAAGTGACCCCCTCCTTGCACTATCTTGGTTTGTAGGATAGGGACCAGTAGGGTTAGGAATGTGCTTCCCTCCCCAAAGGGAGTAGACACAAGAAGGGTGTAGCCATACTCAGGGACAGTAGCCATTGGCTACTACCTTCTGACCCCTGTAATGCCCCTACACCTAGTATTTAGGGGCACTCCTGAACCTTACTCACCAGATTCCTGGCGACCGCAAGAAGAAGAAGAAAGAAGAAGGACTGCTAAGCCGGCTGAGGAGTGAAGACTCCGGACGACAGCTGACTTGGCTCCAGCCCTACCGGCCTGTCTACAGCTTGAAAGAACCCTGCTCCAAAAAGGCAATGCATCCTGCAGGACCAGCAACCTCTGCAAACCCCCAAAGGACTGCCTGCTCAGCAGAGGACACAGAACTCCCAAGTACAGCGGCCCTGTCCAGAAGAAACACTCCAAAAAGGACTCCAGAACAGCTCCGGATCCGCAAGCCCTGCCCACTCTGTATCAGAAGCCCACGGCCTGTGTCCAGGTGGCCCACCAGTCCAGAGAAGGTCCCCAGGGGATTCTGATCCCGAGGCGATCCTGGGTTGACCCCTCATGGCCAACACAACAATGCCAAAGCTTCCTCCGCCCGCAACCGGATCTAACAAAGATACCCAACGGCCAAGGAGTTCCCCGCACATGCAGCCCCTTGGCCTTGGGGAATCAGACCAACGATCCAGCAACGTCCATCGGGTGCCTCTTCTGACTGTCCAGCCTTTGGTTTCCCGGAACTGACCCCCTGCATCCAGCCTGAAGCATCTTTTGTGACCCCTGGGATCCCCTCATTGAAAAGTATTGGGCGCCCAGCTCTGTGTTAGCACCCTGCACCATCTGCCCCTGTGCTGCTGAGGGTGTGTGTTTGGTGTGATCCTGTGACCCCCCGTGCTGTGTCCTCAAACCGCAGGTACTTACCTTCAATCTGCTTTCTACCGAGCACCCCCAGTCCTCATAGGATTCCATTACAAACCCGACTCCAGCTTTGGCATCTGCATCCAACACCCTCCAACCACCCCCCCCCCCCCTTCCCCCACTCCCCCAGAATCAAATCTATGGACTCCTATCTACAATTGCACTATGTGTCAACTTTTGAAATAGAAAATTGCTACTTGTAAACCGCTTTATTTACAAAAAACAAATTACGTTTGATACATATGCTTGTTACCTATTGACAACTGTACTTACCTGCAGCAAAGATCTTCTGGTTCTAGTACTAAAGTAACAGAATATATGTTTGCTATATAAAGACCATTGGCATGGAATTAGTCACTGAGTGTGTGCCTCATTTCTTGACTGTGTGTACAACAAATGCTTTGCACTACCCTCTGATAAGCCTAACTGCTCGACCACACTACCACAAAAGAGAGCATTAGTATGATCTACTTTAGCCTCTGTTAAGCCTCTGGGGAACCCCTAGACTCTGTGCACAACATACCTCATTTTGTTACAGTATATACAGAGCGAGCTTCCTACAGCTAGCACCACTTTAATTGACATTCTGCCCGTTCACAAGGAGTCTGGGATCTCTATGGTAGTGTGTTTTTATCACAAAACAGAAGCCTTGCCTTCTTTCCTTGCCTTTAATTTTATAGCATCCAAGAGGAAAACTAGAGTTCTCATGAATCAAAGTACAACAAACAACAGGTTAATATCATAATGGTATAAACCAATCAGATAACGGCTTACACTATAACCCTCTTGACTGGGAACAACAAGCCCTCTTTTCTTGCTGCTCACAGTCAAGATAAGTATTATTTTATGCTTTTCACTCAATATCAGATGACTGATATGTACTGATGTATTTGTATTTTATTACTGTTTGCCAACTCTTGTTAGACTTATTAGCTTACCGTTTATTTTTCCCTTTAACAAGGTCCAGCTGACTTGCACCCATCCACTCTCTTGCCTTGAGGGTTACTCTTACAAACAACCAATATTTAGTGCCATATCATCAGGCAATCTGTTGTGGCCTCTCCCTCACCAGATGGGGAGTGTGTCTTCTCAAGGAATCTTTCTTATGCCGTCTCCTGCTGGGTGTTATTTAACTCTCCATGGCCAGAGAGTGTAACTGCTGCATTTTTTTGGCCATGACTTGGAAATACCCAAGATCTGCCTCTCTCCCGCTCTCCAAAATCCACCTCTCTGTTTGCGTGATAGAATGCTATGATCCAAGTGACCAGTTCTAGTTTCCTTGATGACACAGGATTCAACACTCCTGTTAAACTAAATTTGATAATTAAATATTCAATGTTTTAACATTTTACCATATTAATGTTTATAATAATTTAACATATAAATATTTGATTCCAGTTGTTTTATGGATGTATTAAAAAATAAACTCCTTTAATGAGGAAGAAGAAGCACACATTTTCAGAGACAATTGTAATGTTTTAATAAAAAATTCTATTCAACAAGCAGTCTCTGTCTCAATGGCAAATATATCAAATACGCTTGAAGCATCTACGAATAAGATGCTTACCCCCTATTTCATGTGCCCACTATAAAGAAGGGAAAAAGCATGCTTTAACTGAATCTTTAAATACAAATGACTTTCCAAAATTGAATCCTCCCAGTTCAGAGGACAGTGTTCATCACCTATACATGTTATTCATTTACATGATACAGATGATGACTTGGGTGATAAAGATAATGATGACCTAGGCACATTGATCTGGTTGTGGCCTTCAGAGAAGAGGCGTAAAACTTCTCTACCTCAAGTGGGGGACTCTTTTAATTCACAAAATAATTCACAAAATAATGTTATGCCATACTTTGCCAGTCCCCCTATGTTTGAACAAATTTGATTTGTCATCCAAACTCTATTGAGTGGACCCCTTATATACATATTTCACAATATGTTGCCAACAAGTTAACACAACTTATATTTCTCGAAATAGGCTCCGATCCAAATGTCAGCGCCATTCTTTACCTAATAATATAATTGCTATCCCTTCTATAGACATAAATATGTTATGTGTTACCAGCTTTTGGAAATTTCCTTAAAAAGGGGTTGAAAGAACGTGGGGTTATTGCCAAGATAGGCTTTTGGATTTGACAGGCCCTCTGAACATATATATTGGATTTAGCAGAGGAAGTAAGAATTGAGGGCGTGGAGGTAGACCCGGTAATGTTACCAAATTGGACCCATAGAGTGATTTAGCTTTTAGGCAAAGTTAACTCAGCAGTGGCTCAAAAACGTAACAGTTTACTCTTGAAAATCAATCCCAAACTAGGAAATGTGGCAACTAAAGAGGCAGGTGAACAAGCTAATGGCTTATTATTCAGAGATTACTTCATTAAAGATCTCAGCAAATATGTGGCCACATTTGCCTGTAAAGACAAGGCACAATTATTGTTGCAAAATGTTTTTGGTGGTACGATTTTTATCAGGGCCAGCAAAGGAAGGAGCAGATTTGCCAGCCGTTATACACAAAGAGGTGGCTGTAACCAAAATAGAGATTCCTACAGATTCCAGCAAGACTTTAGACTACAATTTTTCCCTTCAAGAAACAGGGGATTTAGTCATCATGGTTAAAGAAACTGAGGATCCCAAAATCCAGGTAAGTCATTTAATTTCTAGCCAACCACCTGTGGGAGGTCTTTTAACTCAATTTATTGCCTGCATAGCAAATTATAACAGCAGATCCTGGGTATTACAGACTGTTTGAGGTTATTGTGTAGACCTTTATGCCCCTCTAATTAAAACTTCAATGCCCCTTCCACTTTCCTTTGCCAACGATCAGTAGTTACTGCTCACTCAGGAAGTAAGTTCTGAGTTACTAAAACAACCCGTAGAGGTATGGCCCACCAGGTTTTGTAAGTGCTATTTTTCTGGTTCAAAATAAAACAAAATACCATCCAGTGATCAATCTAAGAACATTCAACAATTATGTGGTCTATCACCGTTTAAAAATACAGGCAATAATTAATCTCAGTGTTTCCCTACAGGAAAGAAATTGGATGGTATGCTTGGATTGGCAGGACACATTTTTAACAATTCTATTTCATCCTGCATACATAAATGTTCCACAATTTCAATAGAGACAACTTTTATCAATAACATTTGGGCTGCATTGGGCTCCTTGGTGTTTCACCAAAGTAAGGAAGCTAGTCATTACACAAAATAATTATGTAGATGATTTTCTTCTCTTGGCCCAAGACAGAGGCTTGTAAAAGCAACTAAAACAAATTATGACCCTTCTACAAAATCAGTGTTCCACATAAACAAAGACAAATCTACTTTACAACCATCAAAACAAATGGAATTTGGGGATTTATGATAGACTCAGAAAAAACAATTCTTGAACTTCCTCAAGAAAATGTTTCTCACATGAAGAAAGGGATTTTAAAGGTTTTAACAAAATAAACTCTCTCTCCGACTTTTGGCTCAAATAGTAGGCTTTCTAGCATCATTAATTCAGTTCATATTCCCGGATCCCCTTCTCTACAGGCTTTTACAGAGGTTAAAATAATTGCCATCTCCAAGAAGGTTTATCTTATTCAGACATGATTCAGCTGGACCAAGACTCTCGGTTAGAACCTTAATGGTGTCTTGACCCCCTTAGAGACATGGAATGGCAAGGTGATTTTTTTTCTAAAGCCACAGATCTTATTTTAGAATCTGATGGAAGTTGGATTGGTTGGGGCGTAAGACGTGGTCAGTTCTCGACTGGCAGCATATGGCCTGAAGAGGAGCCTTCCCTGCAGATCAGTTGTTTAGAAATGTTTGCAGGCTCCTTTGCAATACAAACATTTGCAAAGGACAGGATAAGTTGCTGGATACTTCTTTGAATGGGCAATATTTCTGCAGTAAAATATATAGATCATCTAGAGAAAACAAGGTCAAAGCCTCTAAGCAACCAAGCAAAAAAGTTTTGGGAGTTTTGTCTTCACAGAAAGATCTCAGTTCAGGTGCAATATTTATCTGGCAATCTGAACTCATTAGCAAGTTGGTGTGCCAGATATCTCAGAGACAAGAGAGACTAGTGTCTTCCATCTGAACAGCCACTTTCCTTGCTACTACAGTTGTTGACAAGAGCCACAGGCCAAAGCAACTGTTGCTTTTCTTCTGAATTGGTCTCTTCAACTGAATTATGTTTTCCCTCCTTTTGTAATGATTTCTCGAGTGTTGGTGCTGGTATGTTACCAAAAAGCAACCTTACTGCTAATGACTCCCTTTTGGAGGCGTCAACCCTGGTTCCTTATGGTTCTAGAACTCTCAGTACAACCTCTGATTCTCTTCCCAATATTTCCTAATTTACTGTTAAGCCCTCAAGGTTAGCTTCTCAATCTAGTTCTCATCAATTTCCTTATTCTAATAGCATGGATAGTTTGTGTCAGCCTGGAAAGCCCAAGAAATGTTTGAGAAAGCTGCTAGCTCATTCGCCAGTCCTGGGCTCCAGGCACAACCAAATTATACAAATCCACCTGAATGGTGTGGAATGGCTGGTTTCTTGATAGGGGCGCAATACCTTTTTAGCAGAGGTAATTTTTGTAGTTAGTTTTTTAACATCTTTGGCTTCCCAAGGGAAAGCTTACGGAACTATTAATATATACAAGTCAGCTATCTCAGTGGAATACATAAGAATGGATACTAAACCTCTGGGAAAATCCTCTAATGTGTTGTTTGTTAAAGGGAGTAAGAGTTACAAAATCTCCTTTACCAAAATATAACCATAAGTGGGATCTGAACATAATTCTGAATTTGTTCTTCAGTTGGTCTGATAACTCTGCTCTAAAAAATGTATATGCTATTGTTAACGCGTCCCTTTATGTCGATTTTATACACATTAGGACTCGTTTTAGGCCAATGAATCTTTGGACCCAGTGGTGAGACACCGCAGGACAAGATAACTGATCAATATGTCAAGCAATATATCAATGACGTCATCAATATTTATCGTCACAATATATTCTACTTTGGAATAAGACATCAATCAAGTTGTCGACACGACCATGACCTTTCAGCCATGAATAACCACACCTTTGTTAGAATGTTATGAATTTTATTCCCTGTTGATCACAATCTACTAGTAGAAGTGTAAATCTCAAAACCAAGTAGCAAAAGAACATAGTCACAATATGGCAACTGTGATAAGATTTCATTAATGCAAAGATCACAAACATAAGGGCAAAACATGGAGTAAACATAGATCAGAACACATAGAATATCATGTAAGACACAGTTCAGCATAGCACAATGTCAGTCTCGTCTATTTGTGTCAGTCAGGGTGATCACCTAGCCTAACCACTAATTAGCATCAGCATGTTGGACTTCATGCAAAATAATTTAGAACACCAATTTAGAAAACATCTAACTATGGTCTCTATTAAAAAATACAGCAGTTGGTACCTAGAAAGGAAAAGCAAACAGAAAAATTACAGTAGCATTGTCATAATTACCCTCCAAGGATTAAGTCAGCACACAGGATCAGTCTTCGTCTTCAGGACATCAGTTGGATCGCCATCAGTCTACTTCGTCTAAGGGCAGGGGACACATCCCTCTTAAGGAGTAGAAGTGTAAGGGCAGTCTAAGGATAAGGATGGTTTATTTAAGCCTCAAATCACCAAACAGAGTGACAGAGTTTCTGGATAAAATCGATAGCATTCCCTACCTAATTCTAACGACCCTTCTGTGACATGAGTTTTTATACCTTCCCCCAAAATTCTATTGGATATTCGCTATACCCCACTATCTTTAACCTATCAAATTATACATTAGGTAATCCAAATTGTCACCCCACGATAATTGATAACACTTTGATTGGTCTTCATAATTGACGTATTCGTAGGTGGCACATCCGGGGGGTTTCGTCATCATCTTGGCACGTTTCTCGGGTCATGAGCTTCTTTGTCCATGGTTAAATGTCCTTGTACATTCTTTCGTATACTTTTGTTTCAAAATCTGTATAAAACGTATACTAAGGCAACTAGCGTGCGGATGAGAACAGGATGAAATTGGCTACATGAGACGAAGGAAAAGAACAAATGCAGGGTCATGGCCCTTTACAAGTCAGCAGACTGAAAAAAACGAAAATATGCTTTAATATGAAAGTTACACGGCTAAATCTTCAACTCACGCTAACTTAAGGTCTAGGAGATTTTCTTATACAATGCAATATCATAAAGGTTAATATGAATTTTAACATGAACAGTTTTATTTATCATTGTTAGCTTCACGTATATTTTTTTTGTGACCACATTATAGTCGAGTTTTCAAATGCATATTTAAGCATTATTCTAATAATTATCGTTTTTTAGGCAGCAATGTTAATCATTAATATAAGCATTTCACATTTAGCAATATGTAATATTTAAACTACGCTCTCTCAGTCCCTCCTCTGATGACGCTCGTCATCACACAAACCTTTCCCTTTGACCTTTCATTCTAATTTTTCACCTTGCGCATATTACGCATTTCAACATCTTGCCCTTTATGTGAACTTTCCCAAATTTCATTGAGCATTTTCTCTCTTTCACTTTCTTCTTTTCTCCTGGTTCTTTTAGTCCAATTTCTCTTTATTTTGTCATTAATTTTGCATGCCCCCATAAGCCTAATAGACAGACCAGAACAATTAATAGACCCATCAAAATTTTTGCAAGTACCCCATTCCAAATGTTGGTAACCAGCTCCCAACCCTGGCAATTCCCTCTCCAAATTTCTCCAAATCACCAAGTTCTTTAAAATCCTTCAAATCTGTACTATCTCTAGCAAGGTTAGTAAGCATACTTCTAATCTTTTTACTGTTATCTGGAATGAATGAACAACAATGACGCTCATTGAGCATCTTGCAGACAGCTCCACTCTTAGCTAAAAGAATGTCTAAAGCAAGCCGATTTTGAAGAGTCATAGCTCTTTCTGCAGCAAGTTCAGTATCCATCAGGAGTATAGCCCCTGTGAAATTTGTCAGCATGTTATCCACTATAGTAGACAACTTTTGAATTTTCATAGAATTCAAAATAACCCCTACTGAAGGGGATTATGGCTCCAAATATATCACCAATGACAGCCGCCACTGATTCTCGTTTTTGTCTAGGATGTTGTAATTCAGACGTCTTAGGTATCTGTTTTAAGTCATCAATCTGGTAAATCTTTGGGAATACTATCCCCAAATAACATGTCCCATACCATCCCTTAGGGAGACGGTAATAAGCATTTAGCCCACAGATGTAATAGATCCCAGGGATCGCTGGATCCTGTCCATTCAGCATAAAGGTCCATTTACTCTGGAACAAAAACACATGCCTGCACTCACTCGTTCCCACAAACAGGTTGTCTTGCTCGGATTTTGGCCTATATATACAAAGCCTACCTCCGTGTAATGCATCTATAGCTAATTTTCCTTGTGTCTTGATTGCGGTGTAAGCATAATCATTTGCGTATGTGCGTTTCTCTAATCCTTTTTCTAATCTTTCTTTCAATGCTTTGCATCTATCATCAGTGTGATCTAAAAAGCTTTTCTCAACAGGTGATAATAAGCAAGTCAAGTTATTGCGATGTTCGTAGGCTGTCCCAAATGTAAGCGTTGGCTCAAAGAATCCTCTAACTATTTTTATATCATGTTCTTTAGCTAATTTGTTTAAAAATTCAATCACAGGCACAAAAGAAAACACAACGTCTAAGTTTGAATAAAAGTATTGCACATGCTCTTGATTGTAGAACCTTGTTAGTAGCAAGCTGCAGCTAATTCCGTAAGTAAGAGGGAGACTATGGTATGTAACTCCCTCCTGTACAGATGAAGGAATTTTAGTACACACATAACAATCTTTCGCATCCATAGTTTCCACATACTCATTTAGTAAGCGATAGAAGACATTAGTAGAAAGTTCCCCTTTTGCATTAGTTCCCTCATGCATGTGTCTTGCATCCTGCTCAAATCTTTCCCACGGTGTTAGTGTGGTAGTTTCAGGTTTTAAAGTAGCATTAATGGTTTCTTTCTCTATCCATGGCATTCCTACAATCACTCCCACAATTATCACTGCACACACAACACCTATTATAAGCCCTAGCCAACCACACACTTTACTTCCCTTGCTACTACTTCTATTGTAAGCCATTTTTGTATAGAATCAGATAGCAGATCAACAACCAACTTGAGGATGATTTAAAATTTTCTTTTGCTTCCCGAGTATATTTACAGCGTCTTCACTCACTCCAGGACCTTTTTTTGTCAAATCAGGTTAGCAGCTTGTCGTAGTCGGGTTTTAAAAGTCAATCCAGTTTTAGTGTCACTTTCGGTAATTTATAATGTCTCTTTCCAGTTTTCAAATTTTCAGAATTTTAACCAAGCTTCCCTCAGATTCGTTCAAGTACCGTAGTATTGGCCTGGTACTTCTCGATCAAAACGGAATGCTAGGAATTCTTGTTGCCATTCCGATGTTGTAGCATACGCCCATTCAGGACCTGTATATCTTCTGTTTGCGACTCTTTTTCTTTTCAGCCTTCGTTCACCCTGTTGTTCTCCTTCACTTAGATCTTCCACTCGAGATGTATCGTTCTCTTCTATTATTGTGTCGTTTGATACGTCTCTTATCTTGAGGAGTGGTTTATCTGGCCAATTATCACCTCTATGCGTCTTCTCTTGATGTGTCCTTTCAGGACGCTGGACAGCACCCTCCTCTTGTGATATGGTGTTTTCTCTTGATGGACCTGCAGCTGGTTCAGGAGATTCTGGTACGTTCTGGTTTCTCTCTACAATTTCTCCTTCTTCTTCTTCTTCTGGTTCTGTGCCGGGTTCGAGTTCTAACCCGTACTTGTCTACTTCTGGGAGAACTTCTTCTTGATTTAATTCTCCTGCCGCCTCTACTGAGATAGGCACTCTGTCACCTCTCTGGAACTCATTGTCTGCTTGAGGGACGAGGCTGTTCTCCGATCGTCTCAGTTCCTTCTTGACTGTTCTCTGGCCCTGAGACTTCTCTTCCTGAAGTAGTTGTGCCGGAAACTTCAAGTTCCTCTTCAACAGGACACGTTACCCTTTTTGTATGACTGGCATGTATCCAGTTGGGAACTCCGGCACACTTTACAGCAGTAGTAGTGTACTGCCATTTGATAAGTTTTGTTTTGACCAATGACTTTGTGTTTCACCACTGCGCATATTAGTTGCTCAATGTTCACCAGTAGCACATGGTATGTTTTGTTCAGTTGAGCCGCCTATGGGCTTTGACATGGCATTAGCCATTACTTTCTGTATTCAGTTTAGCCGCCTATGGGCTTTGACATTGCATTAGCCATTACATTCTGTATTCTGCCTATTGGCTTTGACATGCTGTATCCAGTCTAGCCGCCTATTGGCTTTGACATTGCATGCCTATTGACTTTGACATGATGTATTCAGTTTAGCTGCCTATTGACTTTGACATGCTATTAGATATTCTGCCTATTGGCTTTGACATGATATTATACATTGTATTTTGTATTCAGCTTAACTGCCTATTGGCTTTGACATGATATTATACATTACACTTTGTATTCAGCTCCGCTGCCTATTGGCTTTGACATGATATTATACATTGCATTTTATATTCAGCTTAACTGCCTATTGGCTTTGACATGATATTATACATTGCATTTTGTATTCAGCTCAGCTGCCTATGGGCTTTGACATGATATAAGACATTGCATTTTGTATTCAGCTTAGATGCTTATTGGCTTTGACATGACACTAGACATTGCATTTGATATTTAGGTTAGCTGCCTATTGCCTTTAACATGACATTGCATTTGATATTTAGGTTAGCTGCCCATTGCCTTTAACGTGGAGTTAGACATTGCAGTTGAGAATCCAAGCTGTATTTTTCCAAGCTGTGTTTTTGCACCAGAAAACCAAGATGTTTTTCTCACAGTAGACTAGACATGATAAGAGAGAGTACATGGGTGTTGTTTTCTCTTCGCTTGAGCTTGGGAACAGGAGTAGTCTTGGAGACCTGGCCAGTCTCCAAAAGGCTTGCTCAGTTTCCCAGGTCTGAGAGGAGGGGGCACACCTTTGTAACGAATGTAACAGGCTGCAGAGGGTCAGATTCGAATCTGCCGGACCTCGTGCTGGAGCTTGGCGCCAGCTGCCAGCATCCCGTGTGGGTAGATGAAACTCTTTCTCGCGGCTGACAGGGGTCATCAGCTTGCAGACCTTAGAAAGATGTAGCTGTAAATAGTTCCCACACGGTGAAGTATTTGTTTTGCTTTGCATTCAATATCTTATAAATATAACCTGCTGTGTATATTGCAAACTGATATATTTTGTTTGATTAACGCGGACTTGAAAGCTACTAATTCGTCATTCATAAAATATTGTGGTTGGGGCAGAATTAACAACAATAAAAGTCTTCTTTGACCTCAGAAGTGCATTTCTGTTGTGTTATGTTAGTGCTTAGAAACTAAATAAGAGGAAAGCACTACAATTGGTACCTGGAGTCGTGGGGTCGGTCATTAAGAGGTGATTAAGAAGGGGTTTGACGAGTTAGTAGATTTCTAAGTGCACACTTTAAAAGTGTAATTGTTTTTTTGTTGTTTGGAGAGTTACAGAAATTGTTTTTTGTTGTTTGGAGAATCACAGTAGCACGGCAGACCATGTCATGTGTTGTTAAACTGCCTGATGGTGCTACGAAAAACTGTGAATTGTTTGTTGTTTGGAGAATCACAGTAGCACGGCAGACCATGTCATGTGTTGTTAAACTGCCTGATGGTGCTAAGAAAAACTGTGAATTGTTTTCTGTTTGGGGAATTACAGAAGAAAATGCATGTGTAGAAAACGTGTCTTTTGGAAGTAATGATGACAGAAAGGTCTGGATACCTTTATCTGCTTACAGAGAAATGCAGGAGAAATGTAGGAAGTTGGAACTTGAAAATAGGAATTTACGTGAGCAAATTAGCCCGACTGAAAGTTATAAAAAGGCTGTTTTTGAAGAATCTTTCTTGTCCCATTCCAGTAATGAGGGGGTTAAGACAGCTCCGAGCTGCACTGAGTTTTCGTGTGAGCCAGGGTTTTTGGCAGCCAAAATGCATTCCTTAACTGATAACACGGACGAGAGAGACCAGAATGTGATTTACGAGTTACCGTTGCAAAATGCACAAGTAAAACGAAGGATTTTAGAGCAAGACACCCCGAGTTTCATTAGCTTGTTTGATTTTTGGAAAAAGAATAGCCCTCATTTGAGTGAAATCCTAACACTTTTGTATATGGTCACTGTGAAAAATTATATGCAGCTGCGCGCTTGTGATTTGGCAAATGAAATAATGCAGACTTTAGGTTTTTGCGCAGTGCAAGAAGGAAGTACTTATGTACATGTAACTCAAGAACAAGGAAAGAAAATAGTGCCCCTAGCTAGAATCATACAATGGATCTGGTACTTGCAAGACAGGGCTAGAGTACCACAGGTAAAAGAATTACCGGTGAAATTGTGTGCACCATTTGAATTCGTCTCTACTGAAGATAAAAAGCATGTTTGTTCTACTAATGATTCATTGACTGAAATGTTGCTTTCTGGCACAGTAGAAGGAACAGCGTTGTATAATGTGTGTCAGATTTTAAAGCAAGAGCTACGTGAGATGTGTCATTTGTACGCTGATTTTTGGTCCATTGCTAATGTTTTAGCACCTAACTGGTTCAATTACCTTGCAGATGTCAATGAGAAAAATTCAGAGAGAGAAGTGTTCACCCAGAATTCTGCCTTAGTGGGGATGGCTAAGTGGGTGCCCCAGAAATGTGAACAGCTGAGAGAAAAAGCCACTTACAGGTGGGCAGAGATGAGAGAGATGCACATTCCCCTAGATTTGATAAAAACTGTGCAGCACGCACAAAAGCAATCTGTCATGCAAGCAGTCACAGAGCAGTTGGGGAGAGGAAAGTTACCAGAACAGAAATGGCAAATTGATCAGGTTTTAGGGAGAGTGATTGCTGCGAATTACCAAGGAAAAATCGAAATTATGCTGATACCTAGAAAAGAATCTGATTTATTCATACAAATTGGAGACAGAATGGCCCAAATTGGCAAAAATGCAGTGAATGGAGGTTTGGTAAAGAAGGAGTCTGCCCCAGCCCTTCTGACAGTGCAAGAAAAGGGAAGCTGTGGCGCAGCAGATAAAAACCTCAGTGCTGATGTGTGGGCTGAAGCCCTAAGTGATCCTCCAGACCCTGCAGAAAATATAACAAAGAGCCTCAAAAACGTCCTGCTGATTATAAAACAGGGAAAGAAAGAGGAAGGGTGCAGTTTAAATGAAAAATGTTATTTGCAAGAAAAGTCATACTTGTTTCTTTTGCAGATCCTACCACGTTTCGCCACTGTCCCTGAGTGTGCTGTGTGGTCCCCCTTCCGGTGTGTGCGTGTGGGGTCGGGGAAGGGACCGAATCCCCAACCTGAACCTGGCTGAGTAAAGTGCCAGCACCATGGATCCATTTTGCGCAAACTGCGCCTTCAGTTCAAGTTCAACTTGTTTGATTGCATTCTTCCAATGGAACTAAGCTGTGTTTTTTTTTTTTTCCCTCTCGTATGGAACTCTGACTTTTGCTTACCTTCCAGAAAACCTTTCAGGTGGACCATGCACCTTTACATGAGCAGAACTCATGCCACATCAAATTGCTAACACTGTTGAATTAGAGACTCATTCAGAGTATAAAAAATTGCCCAGTCTTTTCTGTATAGATGTATCTGATGTGAAAGGTTATGAAATCAATGTGTTAATCCACTTCTATTGCCTTACAGGGATTGCTTTGATCTGATGTTTTTTTTTGTTTTTGTTTGAAACAAGAGATATGTGAAACAAAAATTCATTGGTCAAAGGGCGGAATGTACTGCCATTTGATAAGTTTTGTTTTGACCAATGACTTTGTGTTTCACCACTGCGCATATTAGTTGCTCAATGTTCACCAGTAGCACATGGTATGTTTTATTCAGTTGAGCCGCCTATGGGCTTTGACATGGCATTAGCCATTACTTTCTGTATTCAGTTTAGCCGCCTATGGGCTTTGACATTGCATTAGCCATTACATTCTGTATTCTGCCTATTGGCTTTGACATGCTGTATCCAGTCTAGCCGCCTATTGGCTTTGACATTGCATGCCTATTGACTTTGACATGATGTATTCAGTTTAGCTGCCTATTGACTTTGACATGCTATTAGATATTCTGCCTATTGGCTTTGACATGATATTATACATTGTATTTTGTATTCAGCTTAACTGCCTATTGGCTTTGACATGATATTATACATTACACTTTGTATTCAGCTCCGCTGCCTATTGGCTTTGACATGATATTATACATTGCATTTTATATTCAGCTTAACTGCCTATTGGCTTTGACATGATATTATACATTGCATTTTGTATTCAGCTCAGCTGCCTATGGGCTTTGACATGATATAAGACATTGCATTTTGTATTCAGCTTAGATGCTTATTGGCTTTGACATGACACTAGACATTGCATTTGATATTTAGGTTAGCTGCCTATTGCCTTTAACATGACATTGCATTTGATATTTAGGTTAGCTGCCCATTGCCTTTAACGTGGAGTTAGACATTGCAGTTGAGAATCCAAGCTGTATTTTTCCAAGCTGTGTTTTTGCACCAGAGAACCAAGATGTTTTTCTCACAGTAGACTAGACATGATAAGAGAGATTACATGGGTGTTGTTTTCTCTTCGCTTGAGCTTGGGAACAGGAGTAGTCTTGGAGACCTGGCCAGTCTCCAAAAGGCTTGCTCAGTTTCCCAGGTCTGAGAGGAGGGGGCACACCTTTGTAACGAATGTAACAGGCTGCAGAGGGTCAGATTCGAATCTGCCGGACCTCGTGCTGGAGCTTGGCGCCAGCTGCCAGCATCCCGTGTGGGTAGATGAAACTCTTTCTCGCGGCTGACAGGGGTCATCAGCTTGCAGACCTTAGAAAGATGTAGCTGTAAATAGTTCCCACACGGTGAAGTATTTGTTTTGCTTTGCATTCAATATCTTATAAATATAACCTGCTGTGTATATTGCAAACTGATATATTTTGTTTGATTAACGCGGACTTGAAAGCTACTAATTCGTCATTCATAAAATATTGTGGTTGGGGAAGAATTAACAACAATAAAAGTCTTCTTTGACCTCAGAAGTGCATTTCTGTTGTGTTATGTTAGTGCTTAGAAACTAAATAAGAGGAAAGCACTACAAGTAGTCGTCAAGATTACTTGATATGGCCCTTTCCAACGTGGTTCTAGACACGATTTTCTCACGTTCTTCTACACAACCACCCAGTCACCAGCTTGTAGAGAGTGGCCTGGATCGCCAATCGGTGGCAATGTGTTAGCTTTCACCTGGTGAGAGAAAGAGCGAATCACATCAGCCAAACCTTTGCAGTAATCCAACACCATATCATCTGTAATATTCACTAGCGCATTTGCAGGTACTGCTGGTAATCTCATAGCTCTACCCATGAGGATTTCATGGGGGGATAGTCCTGTTTTCTTATATGGGGTGTTTCTCATTGACATCAGCACTAGAGGCAAGGCATCTGGCCATTTCATGTTAGTTGCTGCGCACTGATGTTAAGTGCGGCACACAGGAGTTTAATCACCTCGTTGTCGAAGTGTCTACCCCTATCTGATTCTATAGAGACCGGAAACCCGAACCTTGGTATCAGTTCCCTGAGTAGTAATTTTGCAACTGTAAGACTGTCATTTCTACGTGTGGGATATGCCTCAATCCAGTGACTGAAAACACACACAATCACCAACACGTACTTCAGTCCCCCACAAACAGGCATTTCAATGAAGTCCATTTGCATCTTGTTGAATGGACCTCCAGCTCTCCCAATGTGGCTCAAAGTTACCACGTTCCTTTCCCGGCATTCATCTGTTGACAGATGATGCACCTGTGGCAGGTAATTTCTGCGGCATGTCTGAATTGTGGGTTAAACCAATCAATTTTGAATGACCTGATCATGGCATCTCTTCCTAGGTGAGCCTGTCCATGATAGAGTCTGGCAAATTGAGATAGAAGGCTGTTTGGCAAAACTAGTTTCCCTTCCTCTGAGACCCATAAATCATCTGCCCTTTGTACACATTGCATTCTTTGCCAAGAGCGTTTCTCTTCTTTGCTTGCACGGCTCTGTAATGTTTTTAACTCATCTAATGTGTCAACTACCCGCAATGCTAGGTTCAAACATGTGTCATTTTCAGTTTGTGGTAACAATTCCCATTGCTCCTTGAACAATATACAGTTTAATGCACAAAATCTTGCAACGTGATCTGCATAGCCGTTTCCCATTGACACAAAGTCTTGTGATTTAATGTGAGCACTGCATTTCACCACGGCAATTTCAAGAGGTAACTGAATCGCATGTAACAAATCCTTTATTTGTTCACCATTTTTCACAGGAGAACCAGATGAGTTCATAAAACCTCTCTGTGACCAAAGTTGGCCAAAATCATGTACAATTCCAAATCCGTATCTGCTATCAGTATAGATAGTGACTTTCAAATTTACAGCTGCGTGGCATGCCTTAGTAAGGGCAATCAGTTCTGCCACTTGTGCGGAAAACACTTTCTCGAGCCATGAGGCCTTGATAATAGCAGTTATGGTACATACCGCATAGCCAGCTCTCAGTGTTCCAGCAGGATCTCTTAAACAGGACCCATCGACAAACATGATACAGTCATTTTCTTTTAACTGCGTGTCTTGAATATCTGGGCGAGGTTTGGCACACAGCTCGGTTACCTCAAGACAATCATGTTCAAATTCTTCCTCATTTTTGATTTCAGTATTTTCATTAGGAAGTAAAGTTGCCGGGTTCAATACATTGCAGCGCTTGAGCCTGACATTTGGTGACCCCAGTATGATCGTCTCATACCTAGTGAGACGTGCGTTTGTCATGTGTTGAGTTTTAGTTCGAGTCAGCAGAATTTCAACTGAATGTGAAACCATTACTGTTAGGGGATATCCCATGACTATGCCTTCACATTGTGTAAGGCTCTGACCAACTGCTGCAACTGCACGCAGACAACCCGGTAAGGCTGCTGCGACAGGGTCCAAGGTAGCTGAAAAATATGCTACAGGGCGATTCGCATCTCCATGGACCTGTGTTAAGACAGACAAAGAACAAGCATCACGTTCATGACAAAACAACAGAAAAGGTTTCTCATAGTCTGGAATTCCTAACGCTGGTGCCCTGCACATGCATTCTCTTAACTCCATAAATGACTCAAGTTCTTCCTTAGACAAAGTTATAGTATATGGCTCATCCTTGATCTCCTTGCCTGTTAGCTTTATCAATGGTTTTGAAATGATCGAGAAGTTGGGTATCCACTGGCGACAGCAGCCCACCATTCCCAAAAACATCCTGACATCTCTTTTTGTTGTTGGGGGGTTCATTTGCAAAACAGCTGTTATCCTTTCCTTTGATATTCTCCTGGAACCCTTTTCAATCAAATGTCCTAAGTATTTCACCTCCTTTTGACAGTATTGTAGCTTTCTGGGTGACACCTTATGTCCATTCTTTCCCAGATGATTCAGTAATGCAATGGTATCATATTTACAACTGTCTCTAGTTTTGGACGCAATGAGCAAATCATCAATGTACTGCACAAGAGTTTAATTAAAAGGCAGCACCAGTGGCTCCAAATCCTTCTTCAATATTTGATTGAAGATGGACGGTGACTCAGAGAACCCTTGAGGAATTCTGCACCCACTGTACACCTTATCTAGGAATTTGAAATTGAACAAAAATTGGCTGTCGTCATGAAGAGGTATCGAAAAGAAGGCTTGTGATAGGTCTACTACGGTAAACCATTCAGCATCACAGGGGACCTGAAACATTATTACTGCTGGGTTGGGTACCACAGGGCAACATTTTATTACAATTTCATTTATTTTTCTCAAATCCTGCACAATTCGAACCTTTCCACATGGTTTCTTTAAACCCATTATGGGAGAGTTACATGGACTGCTCAGGACTTCTTTCATAACTCCCTGCCTGAGAAAGTCTGCAATTATTTGTGATACTTCGATGAGAACATCTTGAGTCATGTGGTATTGTGGCACTTGAGGGAACACTGCATTCGGTTTTATCTGGACTTTAACTGGTTCTACCCCTTTTATTAGTCCTACTTCTTTCCCGTTTAGGTCCCACACCTTCTCCGTTACCGTTCCCTGTAGTTCAACAGGCAGATCAATCAAGGTATGCATCAGGAATAGAGTAATCAGAGGGTAGTCTTCATTTGTTCCTGTTTCTTCCTCTAAAAACTGACTTTCATCTCCCTCATCATCGCTATTTGTCTGTACTTCAATTCCGTCATTGGAACAGGTGATTGAACATTTTGTTTTACACAGCAAGTCTCTTCTCAGTAGGGATACTGGACTCGAGTCACAGACTACAAACCTGTGTAGCCCCTGGAAGTTGCCGATCTCAACTTGCACTGGATCTGTAATCAGGTTAATCAGATACTGATTTGCTACTCCAACCACTCTTATAGTACGTCCTGAAAGAGGCAATCTTGGGACTTCTGCACTTCTGACTGTGGAACGTGTGGCTCCTGTGTCGACTAGGAATGAAACCTTATAACCCATCACCTTTCCCTCTACATATGGGCCTCTCTGATCCACTTCTAAGGACGCTGCAAGCCTGCACTCTTCACTGTCTGAGCTATCATCTGACCAATCCTCATTCATGCCATTTTCACCTCGTAATGGGAACTGTTGTACAGTGTTATTTTGACTTGTTACCTGGCCTGTGACCTGCTGAGGAAGCATCACCTGTTGCTGTCCCATCGGAGCCATTGGTAATTGCATTTGCTGTCTAGGCACCATAGGAATCTGCTGCTGTACTGGTTGCATTTGTATTGACTAAAAATGCGGAATTTGCATCTGCTGCATGGGCTGTACCCCTTCCATTTGTACCAGATTGTTCTGAAAATTCGGGTTCTGATGTCTTATTTTTGGACCTCGTGAATTTTGTAATGTACCAACATTAGTACTTTGCTGAACAGCACCATCCTGCACTATATTCGGGCACTCCCTTTTCCAGTGCCCCACGCCCCGCACGCGTGACATGGTGACATCTTTTTCACCCCTTGCACATCATTTTGAATTACAACATTATTCATATCTGAACCACGGTTCACAAACCCTCGACCTCGACCCCTCGATTGGGTCTGAAACACACCGTTCATTTGCGGTTGCTGCTGTATCATCTGTTGAACTCCATTTCCCTGTATTCCTGCCTGTGCAGCCCTTATCTGCATCACCATCATCTTTTCTTTCAACTTTTTCTGTTTCAACTCCATCTCGTCACTACAGTATTTCGCATACTGCAACACCTCATCAATCGGTTTAGCTTGCCAACAAATCAAATGATTCTTAATCATCTGTCTGACTTCTGGTCTCAGCCCTTTGACGAACCTAACTACAAGATGATTCATATCTTTTGGTTCAATTGTCTCAGTACCACTATGGTGTTTGAATGCCTTTAACAATCTTTCGTAATATGCATGTATTGACTCTTTAACCTCTTGAGAGGTCCGGTCGATTTTCTGCCAATCAGTCACTTTCGGTGACACCTTTTGTTTCAAAAACTCAATCACCTTATGATAATACTTCATCACCTCTTCAGAGGGTGCCCCGGTCACCTTGTCTCTTGCCGGCTCCTTCGTCGGCCAATCTACCCCTCTCTTGCACTCGAGCCACAAATCAGGTGGAACAATGATTTCAAATAAGGTATTCAAATCTTCCCAAAGACACTTCGCAAGTTTCACAAATCTATCTGTTTGCTGATACCACTCGATCGGTTTCTCTCTCAATCTGGGATAATCATTAGTAAAGGATAGAATGTCTCCTCTGGTCCATGGCACAGGAACTAGGACACCACCAGCTGTTTCTCTCATAGGTAATATTTTTACTGATTCCAAATCAGGTGAAGCCTTCGCTTGATTAGACCCTGGACTGTCTCATTTTCCCTTGTCTCTTTTCTTTGCCCATCTGCCTTCCCATTTTTCCAGTGCCCCCCAAATTTGTGCGCTTTGCAACAATTCTCTCAAATGTGCCTTCATTCCCACAGACCTCATGTGTTCAAAATCTTTTGAATCAAAGTCTAATCTATAACTTCTTTTCAAATGTTTAGTGTTTCCAATGTCAATATTGTATTTATCTGCCAGATTTGCTAATCTCTGATGCACCTTGCCCACTTCTTTGGTAATCTTAGGGCATAGGTATCTCAGTTCTGCCTCCGTGTATGACTCCAATCTATTTACTCCCATTGTACCTTCCACTAACTCATCAGCTTCTACCCCTAGTCTTAGAAAGTTCAGGTATTCGTCTTGTTTTTCTTTCTCTGACTCGACTGTAACTACTGCAGTCTTTTGTGAGGTATAAGTCTTTTCTAACCATTCGTTTAACTGTTGGACTGTAAAACCCTGCAACAAAATGTTCCCTACATGCATCATTGGGGAATGTGAGGTGTTCGTACTCATTGTTTGTGGAGTTAAAACTCCTAACCCTGCTTGACGCATGGCTTCGAGGGGTGCTCCCACCGGACTAAGGTCCATTAAGGGCCTCGGCTGTTCAACTATTTGCTCTCCTGAAGCCATAATCTGTGGAGTTCCCATAGACCCTCCTCTTATCACATCTTGAGTCATCACTCCCTGATCACACACGCCTGTTTTGCCCTGTGCATATAATGGTACCGGTGGACCAACAGTAATTGGTAACGATATGGCGGCAGGTGTTTGACCCGGACCCAGACTCCGTTGGGCAGTAACTCCATAGGTCAGTTCTAAGGTACCCAGAATTGGTAGTAATGGTGGACCAGCTACAGGGTTGTACCCTGGTATTAGCTGTGGCTGTGGTTGAGATAACAATTTCGGAGTTGATTCAATCTGTATTAACTTTGGCTTCGTGTATATCGGGTCTGGCGGCACTATCAGATTTGTAGTCGTCTCAAGTACTGGGACATCTGGGTAGATTCTCTGTATCTGCGGTGGAGGCTGCAACTGTATCGGTATGTCTGGTGCAGTGGGTACACTGACACCATTCTGTATCGAAGCAGTATCACTATGCTGTACCGTATCAGTAACTCCCTTTTCCTGCGTCTGGTTCCCAGGATCCATGCTAGTACTCGGAGCACTGTCGCTCACTGCATAAGGTGGCGGACGATTATGTAATAATCTGTCCATAAATTCCTCATCCTCTGAATCATCTTCCTCCTCCCAAGATCTTTTATTCTCTTTAGATTTGTTCGAGTCTTTATCTGTTTTGCAAGAAGCTTTCTTTCCTTGCGTCTCTTCTCCCTGTGCTATTGCTGGGAACAATTTTAATCCGTCTACAATTCCCCGTCTCCACATTTTGTTCTCATTATCCCACCTAGCCTCTGCATAGGATTTTTCTGCCCTTCTCAATCTTCTCTGAAACCTTTCTTGTCTATGTTTAAGTGCCATCAAGTCCCAAATTGCTAACGCCTCATACTGAGCTGGTCTCGGAGGTGGTTTCTGTGTACTTAACATCCACCTCAAATTCTCTAGTACCTTTGGATTGAATGTCCCATGTTCTGGGAACGCTAAACATCCTTCTTTCTCTGTTAATTTGCGCCACTGTTTCATCCATAAACAAGGTGCAACACCTTTCTCTTCCATGACTATATAAGATGGAGTACCCTCAGGTGGTGTAGGCTCCCCATCAGTTGCAACAATATACACGTCTCCTTTTAGAGCACTTTTGAATGCTTTAACAAAATTCATTTTTGCGATTCTCTGTTAGTTTTGTATTTAATCAGAAGTGACTTAGTTCCCAGGACACTCTTCACCCGCCTTTCTCAACCTATTGCCTCCCAAGGATGGCAGCCTATCCGTGCGCGACCCCTCTCGACAACTGACCTATCTCAGCGCGGCACCACTGACGTCACACTCACATACACACTGCAGCTGACAAAGTCTTGCGGCTTGTCCGCTCCTCACTGAACCCATACAAACCCACACAAACTAATGCAAATTATTGCGAGCACCTTAAATAACAACATAAATCTACTTTCTCCTTATCAATTCCCGCATACGCAAGCAGAATTCGACCCGCAAATCCTACTCTCGACTTGTCAATGACTCCTTCTAGTGCACTTTAGAATTTGTCAAATCTCCATCGAAGGTTTCATACACACATTATGACTCGGACTTGACTTGTCAACCACGCCCGATTGACCTATTAAACCGTACAGATTACAACATAAACCACACTTGTCTTCATACTCCGGAGTCTTAGACCTCAACAGGTCCGTACAGAACAACCAACCACATGGATAATTTTGAGCATTAAGCACCACACTTACATGAAGTACGCCGACTTCCCTACTCTCATACTGCGGAGTACGCCCACTCCTAATAAACGGCACATATTTTGGCCTAAATACACACGAATCTTCACAATCACCTGCAAAAATGCATAAACTAAGTAAGCGCAAAAACCCTAACCACATACATTATGGTGCCGAGAACATTCCCAACTCATTTAGGCAGGCTCCGAGATCCCGGGAAAGTCATGGTGAACTTAGAAACCCATCATACCTCCAATTTGCATTATCACAAAAAAACAAATTAAACATTAACTCTCCGTCCTGGGGCCCCCAAGGGCCAAACTGTCGCTCTGCTACCAGAACTGTTAACGCGTCCCTTTATGTCAATTTTATACACATTAGGACTCGTTTTAGGGCAATGAATCTTTGGACCCAGTGGTGAGACACCGCAGGACAAGATAACTGATGAATATGTCAAGCAATATATCAATGACGTCATCAATATTTATCGTCACAATATATTCTACTTTGGAATAAGACATCAATCAAGTTGTCGACGCGACCATGACCTTTCAGCCATGAATAACCACACCTTTGTTAGAATGTTATGAATTTTATTCCCTATTGATCACAATCTACTAGTAGAAGTGTCAATCTCAAAACCAAGAAGCAAAAGAGCATAGTCACAATATGGCAACTGTGATAAGATTTCATTAATGCAAAGATCACAAACATAAGGGCATAACATGGAGTAAACATAGATCAGAATACATAGAATATCATGTAAGTCTCAGTTCAGCATAGCACAATGTCAGTCTCGTCTATTTGTGTCAGTCAGGGTGATCACCTAGCCTAACCACTAATTAGCATCAGCATGTTGGACTTCATGCAAAATAATTTAGAACACCAATTTAGAAAACATCTAACTATGGTCTCTATTAAAAAATACAGCAGTTGGTACCTAGAAAGGAAAAGCAAACAGACAAATTACAGTAGCATTGTCATAATTACCCTCCAAGGATTAAGTCAGCACACGGGATCAGTCTTCGTCTTCAGGACATCAGTTGGATCGCCGTCAGTCTACTTCGTCTAAGGGCAGGGGACACATCCCTCTTAAGGAGGAGAAGTGTAAGGGCAGTCTAAGGATAAGGATGGTTTATTTAAGCCTCAAATCACCAAACAGAGTGACAGAGTTTCTGGATAAAATCGATAGCATTCCCTACCTAATTCTAACGACCCTTCTGTGACATGAGTTTTTATCCCTTTTTCGCAATACCTTCCCCCAAAATTCTATTGGATATTCGCTATACCCCACTATCTTTAACCTATCAAATTATACATTAGGTAATCCAAATTGTCACCCCACGATAATTTATAACACTTTGATTGGTCTCCATAATTGACGTCTTCGTAGGTGGCACATCCGGGGGGTTTCGTCATCATCTTGGCACGTTTCTAGGGTCATGAGCTTCTTTGTCCATGGTTAAATGTCCTTGTACATTCTTTCGTATACTTTTGTTTCAAAATCTGTACAAAACTTATACTAAGGCAACTAGCGTGTGGATGAGAACAGGATGAAATTGGCTACATGAGACGAAGGAAAAGAACAAATGCAGGGTCATGGCCCTTTACGAGTCAGCACACTGAAAAAACAGAAAATATGCTTTAATATGAAAGTTACACGGCTAAATCTTCAACTCACGCTAACTTAAGGTCTAGGAGATTTTCTTATACAATGCAATATCATAAAGGTTAATATGAATTTTAACATGAACAGTTTTATTTATCATTGTTAGCTTCACGTATATTTTTTTTGTGACCACATTATAGTCGAGTTTTCAAATGCATATTTAAGCATTATTCTAATAATTATCGTTTTTTAGGCAGCAATGTTAATCATTAATATAAGCATTTCACATTTAGCAATATGTAATATTTAAACTACGCTCTCTTACTATCTTCCTTTGTGTGGCTTCTGTGAAATGCCTTTCTGATGTTAATGCTTCAGATGTTGGTTCTGTCCAGTATACTCCATCAGGAGTGTGCTTCCCAATTCTTAGAAAGACAAATACTAATTTAATGTCAGTTGTCTGTCCCTACTTTGCTCTTCAACCAAAACTATGTGTAAGAAAATGCTTGCAAGAATATATTATGAAAACACATTTTTTGAGACTATCATCCTCCTCTCAACTTCTGATTTCCTTTAAACCTCCTCATAAACTAGTTTCTTCTCGAACTTTAGCTTGTTGGGTCAAATGAGTTATGAATTTGGCTGGTACTGACACTTCGGTTTTCGAGGTCCATTTTACTAGGGGCACTATGGCATCCAAATCCTTTTGGGCCAGAGCAGGGTTGGATCACATTCTGAAATCGACTGATTGGTCCAACGAATCTGTTTTTAGGACATTTTATTGCAAACCTGTTTCTCATGTTGCAAATTCTGTTATTGCTGTGCTTTAAACAAGTATAACAGGAGCCTCGAGTCTTATAATAAAATAGATTACCTTTAGTGAAAGAAAGTCTTGATTTTATTAAAGTAGAGTTTTATTCCACCTCATTGGTTATGTTAACTCTCCCTTTATTCTTTCTAGTAGTGCCTACTGCATCCACTAACCAACCGTTTTAAAGACAATTTTAAAAAGAAAACTATACTTCGTGAGACACTCAAGGCCAGCTATGGAGATTTTCTCTCACATACAGAATATATTCAATGTCTGGTGGATCCGTATTGCGGAATCAGCACACATTTCTTCTGATGGATGTTGTTAGTGACCTTTGTACTTTATTGATGGCATTTACAATTGTGTTGATTACTATTCCTGTGTTAGAAAGTTCTTGAACTGCTTTTGCAAGAAAAGATGGCTTGTTGATCCCAGTCAATAGGATTACAGTGTGAGATGTTATCTGATTGGTTTATGCCCTTATGATGTTATACTGTAGTTCTTCTTAACTGCTATCAAATTAAAGGCAAGAAAAGAAGGCATAGTGCTCACCTCTGTCTCTTTAATAAAATCAAGACTTTCTTTCACTAAAGATAAGAAAATCTCTATTTTTGAGGCACAAAAATATATTTGCTTTTAGCCTATACTTTTTCCCAGATTTATGTGGTCTTAGTAGCTTCCTTGACCGACTTTTAACGACATGACCGATATTTTAATTTCTCAGCTGGTACAAAAACTAGGAAAACTACCTAAATCCAGTATTTTCCACCCTATCACTACAGGCTTTAAAAGGGTAATTATACAAAAAAAAACTGTAAATATTTGTTTCCTTAAAATAAATCGTTAATTGCCTGATATTATTTTGAACCCCATAAGTCTATATATGTGCTAACGTAAACAAACGTTAAAGGTACCTAATGGTATGTGACAAAAACAGCCAGTCCTATCATGTCATGACATGCCTCTTTTGTCCTTGCACTCTGGTCAACGCTCCCAAATTCAGACCTGCACCATGCCCTCAAAACTATGCCTGAGCCAAAGTTCATACATCAGGCTCCCAAGTCCCTATGTGTGCCCAGAGAGTCAAGGCAAGTCTCTGTCCCCATTCTGGGCCCTCATTCATTGCCATCCTGCTCAGCTATCGCCACACCTGCAGGCACCCGTCCCCCTCCGTTGGCTCCCTCTGGGCAGTTCAAACTGTTCAGATCCTCCTGTGAGACTCAATCCCCAGAGCACTAATTATCAATTTAGCAGCCTGATATTTTGAATGGCAGCCATCATGGGCACATTCCTAATTAAGACATGTAATATTGCCACTCCTTGTTTGCGTTCCCACTTTACTTCATTCAGTAACCACTTACTCTCCAGAGGAAAAAAATATTGGAAAAAACATGTAGGTAGCGTATGTGGATAAAAACTGAATTCATAGAAAAAAGTGTGGCATCTTCATAGATCTCTATGAATTTGTTGAACCTGAGTCAAGAAACAACACAGGTATTGTTGGATGGATTGTGTAACCTATTCTGGGTGACTTTCTATGTGTGAAAGAAAAATTGTAGACATGTGCTTACTATCAACAAGGGTGTGTAGCAAAGTAATCCAGAATCTGACTCTTGATCAGTGAAGATCACATTTTTAGACCAGAAGGAAGAGTATTGCATTAAAAATGCAGCATCCACTTCGTGAGCTGTAGAGAGCTGCTTCTAAGGAAAGAAGTGACCCTGTGTTGTCAAAGACTAGACTACTACATAAAGGATATTGCACTCCTGAGATGATGATAGATTTTCTATGAAGTCCCCCAATATGTGCCGCCAAAGATAAGTGATGGCTGGCAATGGCATTAAAAGGACCACACATTGTCCAGGATCATTTTTTGATTAGAGACAGATGAGATAGGAAGTGACATATGCTTGCACATGTTGCCAGAATTGGGGCCACCAAAAGGATTTAGATATGAGGTCAATCGTTCTACATATTCCTGGATGTTAGCCAAAGGTGAATCACAACACCACTATAACACTAATGTCTGCAGTCTCTGTGGGAGACTCATATTTTCTTGTGTCTGGGTATATGTTGTTGTGTCATCTCTCCCTATTCTCATTTTCTTGTTGCACTCACAACGTTGTATGTTAATTTTTGCATGCCTGGCCTACTTTCATCAAGAAAGCAGTAGCTGTGTCTTGTATCGCAGATATGAATGAAGGGATATTCTGGGTTTATGCATGCTTATCATCAATATGTAAACAAGTACAGGGTAAACCAAAGAACAGAGGAACTTGGATATATCATTACATTAACACAAATGGGTCTTTGTCATGTAGTCTCATTAAGGTAACCTTGGGAAAGGACACACAAAACAAAACACTGATGAAATAATCCCAAAAATTATTATGTCAAATAACTATTGATAAATGTGGCAATAAATGTGAGGACGACACAATGCTCAGTACAGGCGAAGGTACCACCAAACAACATTGTGTTAAAACACTTTGATATGATTATTTGTTAATATATGGAAGTAGCAGGCAAATTTATTTGGCAGGGGACCATAAATATAATTGTTAATGGGCCAGTTCGTGGTATAGTACACCACGTGTATATTGCTGACAGTTCGACTCACTTTGAACAATCGGGAAGCCATAATAAGGACAACATTAGGGTTTTTAAGCATCTGAGGAAAGTGTAAAAATAAAGCAGGCAATTGCCTTTATACAATTGCAAACACAGTGAAAAGGTGGGGACAAAGGATCTCAAGATAATTGAAACTTCCATATCAAGGCCATAGAGGTCCCTTTATTTCTAATACTAGAAATAGAGGCCAATTGAACACAAAGAGAAGTAAAACTGTGTGGCGCACACTTAGTAAGAAAGGTATGCTGCCAACCCATAGTATTTTTGAATCAGAGATAAAGTCGAGTCGACAATGTAAGTTAATTAATTACCACTAGAATACACAAAGGTGTTGTACTGTGACAGACTCAGAGGAGTCGGAGCAGCAAGGACAGAAACTATCACTACCACAGCGCATCTAAGGAATGAGCATGCACCGGCTCCAAGTTGCTAAAGATGGTCAGAAAGCAGCGCGAGCGTGGCCAAATGGCATAGCAGACTTGCGCTTCTGATCTTGGTGAAGGCGTATGGCCTTCTGGTGGTTTTGGACTTGGTATGGTTTGTTTCAGAGATGTTTGGTGCTGGGAAGAGGAACAGAGGCTCTTGATGATGCCCGCTTCCTGAATAATTAGGTATTGGCAGGAAGGTGTACTATCTGTAGGAGGCTGGCTCCTTTTATGGTGTACACCTATGGTATGGCACCCTGTACTGAGTCCAGGCAACCCTTAGTGATAGTGAAAATGTGTCCAGAGAGCAGAAGCTCTCTAGGGGTAGCTTAGGCAAGCAGCTAAAGCTTAACCAGGAGCAATGTAAAGCACTTGCAATACCACAATAGTCAGACAATAACTTACTCACAAGAAAGAACCACACAAGTGTTGCAAAAACAAAGGATTCTTTATTACAGCACTATTACTACAATAGCATTGGTATATCTCCCTTTGGAGATATCTAGACACAATATATACACAAAATAACCAGTAGAAATAGCATCAAAATACACAGGGCCCTATGGGAGGGCCAAACAATATATAGAAAAAGTGGACTGTGAAATAGTGACCCCAACCAAGGTACATGTGGAAGTTAGATAGAGGCTGGGGGCAGTTAGAAACACTAGAGGTACGTACAGTAAGTCTCCCCAGCAACCAGGTGCAAGGGAGTTCCCCACCCAGTTGTGTCATAGGCTAACAGAGACAGTAGTGGTTGGAGTTTGTGGAATTCTGGACCCTTCCCAGTGGACCCCGAGGAAACTAGCAGGCAGGAGGAGGGAAGGAGGGTGCCCCTACTGCAGGATACCCAGAAAACAGGAGTACCTACACCAAGGACCTGGATGCAGAGGGGAGAAGGAACTCTCTCTGAAGACAGTGGATCACTCGGATTCTCCAGCTGCTGTCACGACCCACAGACCAGGCCGGTGGAACCCAGGGACGGATTCCAGATGCGATGGACCTGCAAAGGAAGGAGATAGAGTCCCGCACCCTTGGAGGTGTGCAGGAGGTTATCCCCACCCTCCTGAAGGTGAAGTTCCAGCAAGTCGGAGGAAGAAGACTTCCAGCTGAAGGGTCCAGAAGCTGCAGAAGATCCCAGGATTTGCCTACAAGCTGTCCCTTGGCAGTCGTCAGATTGCAGGAAGGTAAGTGACCCGCCAGGTTGCCACCAAGCACTGGCAAATGCAAACAGGAGCTGCAGAAAAATTTGCAAAGTTTTGGGGACAAGCAAGGTTCAGGAGACTCTACCTAGGAGGGGGAGTCCGGGCTGGCCCTCAGCATGCAGGAAGACCAGAAGAAGTTGATGGAGCCCCCACAAGTGACCCACAGGCAAAGGACACAGGGAGTCACAAGAAAGCCTTACCAGCACAACAAAACACAAGTTCCACATCACAGGAGTGGCAGGACAGGGGCTGAACTTTGTATTGCAGAGTGCTAGAGGCCGGGACTTCTTGGAGCCTGAAGGTCTCCTGCGGGAAGAGTCAACAAGCCTTAGCAAGTGCAACAGTCGCAATGCACAGGGGGTCTAGTCCAGTGGCAGAAGCCCACAATCTCCCAAGTTGGTTAGAAGACAAGCAGGAGCCAGTGGAGGCCACACACTCACCACCAGTGTTGTAGAGTCATTGCATGTCCGTGGGACATCAGACCCCACCAGCCGGTCGACGTTGTCTTGCGGTGCCTTCAGTAGCAGAGGAGTGACTCCTTCATTCCAAGGGAGATTCCTTCATGCTTCCTGGTGCAAACAGAGTCCTTGTGACCCTGGAGGATGCACAGCCTTGGATGTTGCAGAATTGTTGCAGGATCTGGAGAATTTTTTTTGCAATTGAAGCCTTCCTACCAGAAGCAGACTTGTTCGGTTCCAACGCAGACCAGCAGCGTCCGGAGGCCAAGAGCACAAGAGTCTTGCTCGATGAATCTAAGGGCCCATCCATGAAAGAGCCCTTAAGTAACCCTAAAAGGGGGTTGGTCACTCGCTGAAGTGATCCACCCATCAGAGAGGGTCACTGACGTCATCTACTTGGCCTAATCAGTCAGTTGCTCCCAGGGGCCTCTTCACATTTTATTTCCAAGATGGCAGAACCAAGAGGCCACTGACAGAGTTCTGTGCACTTCCCTAGGGGAGGAGCTGACATGGGGGTGGTCACTTCCGTGTCCTTTGTGTAGTTTTGTGCCAGAGCGGGAACCGGGGGTTCCTGAACTGGTGCAAACCGGATCATGCAAGGAGGCCACCAAATGTGCCCTTTGAAGGTAGTCTTGTGGAGCTCAGAGGCCACCCCACCCCAGCCCTTAGACACCTAATACACAGGGGGAGGTGGTCCCACCTCTCCCTTGCAGGAAATCCTTTGTTCTGCCCATCTGGCCTGAGCCTGGCTTACCAGCAGGAGGGCAGAACAGTGTCTGGGGTCAACAGCAGTGTGGGCTGGCAGCTAGACCCCGTAAGGCTGCACAGGCAGAACTGGGGGATTGTCTAAGGAATTCCCAGACTACATTGTATCATGCAACTAACACTGGAATCAGTGTAGTTGTTTGATTCCAACATGTTTGATACCAAACATGTCTAGGTTCAAAGAAGCCATTATGTAGTTGGACCACTCGTGTTGACCAGTGTCCACTACATACCTTAAGATGGCTTCCCCACACTTACAGAGTCCAGGAATTGGGCTGGGGTCCGTAGGAGCATCCTGCTCATTCAGCGGTACCCTCACACATAGGGACATGCACCCTGCCCTTGGGCTGAAGGGCCTACCAGAGGGGTGACGTATAGTGTCAAGTGCATTGACCTGGTTTGGTGGTGAAAGGGTGCATGCACCATTTCACACAGGCTGCAATGGTAGGACTGCAGACACAGTTTGCATGGGCTCCCATGGGTGGCACAATGCATGCTGCAACTCGGGGGGCTGGTACACCAATGCCCTGGGTACCTAGGTACTATATACTAGGGACTTACATGGGTGTACCAGTATGCCAATTGTGGGTGTAAAAAGTTTAACAGCCGCCAAATTTAGAGGAGAGAGCACAGTCACTGGGGTCCTGGTTAGCAGGATCTCAGTGAACTACAGTCTAAACACACTGACATCAGGCAAAAAGTGGGGGTAACTATGCCAGAAAGATGGCACTTTCCTACACTGTCCTCATTGGGGTTTGGAAGAAAACAATAATTTAAAAGTATGTCTTCCTGTAGGTGCTGTACAATATCAGGGCAACAAACTACGAAAGCTGCAATGCCTGGCTTTTTTGGTGACCACATGCATTTTATAATGCTCCTTGTAATTTGTGGATTGGGGTGAGATGGTCCTCTGTCCAGTCAGGGGTAGTTGTTGGTTTGTGTTTGTTGTTCTTGGTCATCAATTTTACCGTTAAATTATTTTCGTCTGCAAAAACAGTTGGTGACCTGTGACATCCCCCACTTGTACATATCTGATGAAGGCAATGGAACACATGGCATCAAAGTGTTCAGTTTAAAAATGGTGGCTATCAATATATTACTGCCATAACCAGTCATTGCTTCTGGTCACTTAAAATTGGTTTTTTTGTTCCAAAAGTTATATACTGATTTTTAGTGCAATACAAAAAGAGAAGATCTCTCCAGACAATATATAAGAAGACATTATGTTGACCAGTGTTCATGTGCATAAATACAATTGCGGCCACATTATTATCGAGAAGCATTGAAATAGTAAGCTCAAATTGCACATGTCCTACGAAAATGTGTAAATATGCCCAATGAATTGGTTGATTTGAAATAAGGGCATATATGTATCTGCTGATATTTCTCTAGTGGTAAGAAATCAGGTGAGTGATCCTATATACCAAATACGACCTCGAGAGAAGGAAAAGAGAAGACAAACACACTTGGAATTCTTAACAAAGGAAAAAAAGGCAATGACCTTTTCTGTCCACATACTTGTAAATGCAGATTCATTATAAGTAAATACATGCTAGTTATGTATTTGCAGTATTCGTGGTTACAGTTGTATTTTTGCCAACTTAAAATAATGATTGTAAACATTTATTTGGCAAAATAGTAGCCCTTGAGTAGCAAGTGAGCATATCAGCTCAAAACTGTTTTAAATCACTGGAAGGACATTAGTGTAGGAGCAGGGAAGCAGATGCTTTTGGAGTGTCCTTTGTACTATACAAAACCTAAAAGCAATACACATTTGCAAATCATGATGAAATACAACTATAACGACCACGTCTTCATGAAATCACTAGTGACATGACAAAAAATATCTCATGTAATATGTAATGAAGTGATATCATTTATGGTATCTCTAACTTTGATACAACTTTATAAATATAGGATATGTTACCACTATTTCAGTTTCCAAATGCACTTAAATTAAATTGACACTTTCTTACGAGAAACAAGTGGAGCAACATACACTACAAAAACAAAAATCATACTGTACCATGTGAGGACCATTTCAATGATTCCAGTTTCTTGACATACAGCAAAACATGAATGTCGAGTAACTTATACTTTAATTTACTAACAACAGTTACCCTGAAGAGTACACCATTGCTGAAATGCCTATTAACTTAATCTCAAGGTCAGTGATTTTAATCACTCATTCAAACTCATACGCCCAACAACATTCTCTGTACCTTAATACAAAGGTTTAAAGTGTTTCTTAGATTTTAAGCCAAATTGTAAGAAATTCATTGTCAGTGTGTAAAGGGGGAGCTCGTGAGAGGCGAGAAATTGATTTCTGTTAAGTTGAACCAGCAAGAGAGTTGTAGTTTCCAAGTACCTTTATTCCACCAACATGCAGCACAGATTCTCTATTCACCCTCTCCTTAAACCTCAGTCTAAACCTTCACCTAATATTCTAATCATAACCATGGTACCCATAAAGTAAAAAATGTAATCACAGACCCAGTAAAAATATAGGTTACAACACCTCTCTCTTTTTAAGGGATTACACACATTATGGAAGAAACATAGGGGGTCATTACAACCCTGGCAGTACAAGACCGCCAGGGCTGTAATGAGGAAGCACCGCCAATAGGTTGGCGGTGCTTCCCTGGTCATTACGACCGCGGCGGAAGCGCCGCGGTCGCACCGCCGGGGCTAACGGTTTCCCGCCACAATGGCCCCGGCGGTAGTAATCCGCCAGGGCAGCGCTGCTAGCAGCGCTGCCCAGGGGATTACGAGTCCCCCTACCGCCAGCCTTTTCCTGGCAGTTTGAACTGCCAGGAAAAGGCTGGTGGTACGGGGAGTTGCGGGGCCCCCTGACAGGGCCCGTGCAGCTTTTCACTGTCTGGATAGCAGACAGTGAAAAGCTCGACGGGTGCAACTGCACCAGTCGCACGGCAGCAACACCGCCGGCTCCATTTGGAGCCGGCTCCTGTGTTGCAGCCGAGATCCCCGCTGGGCGGAAACTAGGTTTCCACCCACCGGCCCAGCGGGGATCTCCAAATGGCTGCGGCGGGGGTGCAGCCGCATTGGCGGCCGCCCGGCGGTCCCGCCAAGGTCGTAATGAGGGCCATAGATTGGACATGCATTAGTAAGGGAAATTGCCAAACTCGTGCAATCAAAATTGTATGATGAGCTATGCAAAACTATATACAACCAATGAACACACCAGTGCAAATGCACAAAGTACAGTGATATACATAGGTAGGCAGAAATGTTTAGACTATGCATATAACCAATATTGGACAAAATTCCACAATTAATGTAACTCTGCACCTAATTAATGCATTTCATAGTCTTCCAGGTACAAAGGTGCCTTTTTTGAACGAGAACTAGTGTGAATCCCACACGGACTGGATTCTGCATAGTCTGCATGAGAATAATTTGCTTGATTAGGACCCAGCAATGGTTAAAAGGATTGTGAAGAAGATGAGGAACCTAAAGCGATATCATTCAGTGGAGCCTCGTTTTCCTTGCACTTCACCTACTTGGACATACTCCACACCTCTCCATCACTTAGGACAACCACATTCTTTTTCATGCGAATGATACGTTTTGGAACCCAGAATTAGGATTTACCCTTATGTACCCAAACTGGTTTCTTTATGTAAACTAAATCTCCCATATTCCACTTCAGATTACACACACCATGCGTCTCATCAAAACATTTTTTATACCCTACGTGGTACTTCCCCACCACACAGGAATCCACCACCGTTACACTCCAACCTTACAGAGTAAGGGCCCGAATCATAAAGGTAAACTTAGAGCAAAAGTCTAAGTTTAGTCTTAAAGTCTATGAGTAAAGTTAGACTTTTGGTCTAAGTTTAACTTTGTGAATCAGGCCCTAAGTTTAGAACCAGCAAGCCTTCCCCTCAACACTGGAACTTAGATACTTTGATCACTGCGTTGGGAGCATTACGATGTGCTCACAACTTTTCCCTGAGAACCACTCTGAGTAATTGTTTGTTCTCCAGAGCAAAAATGGCAGACACTGTCACCAACCGATTCATGCTTTCCACTACACCATTTGCCTGTGAGGAATGTAATGCACTGCAAAGGTGCGCAATGGCAAGTTTATAAGGAAAAACAACGATTGATTTACGGTTCACATACAAGGTAGAGCCTCACATTTAATGATGGAATACCTGTCTTCAGCACCTTTAAGGGAGCATGAAACAAAGGCCACAACTCTCTTCACCATCTTCAACTTGAGTCAAGACAGCCCAAGACCCTTCAGACTGGCATCAACCTTAAGAATAGTCTTTTTTCTGACATCAAAATCACCAGGTGTTGGCATTTTGGCAATTTCGTTCTTAATGTCCTTGAAAGCGTCACAATCTTCAGACCAAGCAGGTTGTACACCTTCTTGAGTTTGAATCTGATCAGCTGTATTATGCTGGCAAAATTGGAAATAAACTTTGAATAGCACTAGGCTAAGCTTAAGAATTACCTAATCTGGTCCTTGTTGGTCGGAGAAGGTGCCACAATAATAGAGTTAGCCAGATCTAGCTTGAGACTAATACCTTCGCACGAAATTGTGTCACCCAAATATGAAACCAAACCTACTCCAAATTTGCACTTCCCTTTCTTAAATTTCAGACCCCTGTATCTCAGCCTTGTTAATACCTGACTTAAGGTTGCATCATGACCCGGCGTGTCCTTCACATACACCAAGATGTTATCCTGGAAAAACATCACTGAATCAGTTCCTCTCAAAACATCTTTCATAAGCCTTTGGATGCATGAAACTGCTGAGGCTAACCCAAAAGGTAATCTTTTGAACCTGAACCTTTTGAAACCCCAAAGGCATAACAAAGGATGTGAGGGCCTTTGAATCCTCATGTAATGGTAATTGTAATTGTAATAGTATTTATATAGCGCTTACTACCCCTGACGAGGCGTCAAAGCTCTTTTCGGCGAGTAGCACGCTACTCCGGAACCCAACAAGAATTAGTGATGGATTAGTATCGGGAAATATGAGTACAATTTTTGTATTATTATGAGTTAATTTGAGCCGCGGATATGAGAGTTTGTTAGTTAGATTGACTGGAGTAATGGAGGGGTAGAGGAGGAAAGAAATCCAGAAGTGTTAATTGGGAGTATATCCCTCATTTACTCATCCCAAAGGCTTGGGATGAGTAAAGGGGGATGGAGGAGGGAAGAGTCTGTGGAAGGGTTAGGGAGATCATAGTAGCAGGGTGAGATAAATGAGGGCAAATTTACTAGGGTTGTTTGGGAGGTCATGGTAGTAGAGTGAGGTTTGGTGAGTTAGATGTGGGAGCGGAGGGAAGAGCTTAGGCAGAGTTATTTAGGAGATGAAAGTAGTAGAATGGATTTGGGATGAGTCAGAGTGTAAATGGAGGATAGATTGATAGAGACTTGATATATGATGATGGGTAGATAAGTGTGATAAGATGAGACCAGGGATTCATAGATATCTAGTATAACAATCCGCCCAGGAGCCATGCAATGACCCACGAACATGCCAAGCACAGAACAACATACACACATACATACACATATATATATATATATATATATATACACACACACACACACACACACACACATACATACATACATGAATACACACACATATGCACACATATATGTACATACAATACATAATTAGAACCATGGGTAAATATACTTAGTCAAACAGGTTCAAAGAGTGTGTGTGTATTTTATTGTTATGACATAATAGCATACATATTTTCTAAAGAACTATGCATAACTAGAAATATACACATAATCAGAAAAAATATTTATCAACATAGGCATATGCAGTCCATACTTGTTTGAAAATGGTGGTTATGAAGGAAAGAGCCAACTCTTGAGTAGTTTTCTGAAGACAAGAAAGTTATCAGTGGCCCTTATAGTTGGGGGTAACGAATTCCATACTTTGGCTGCTTGAACGGAGAAGGATGTACCACCTATAGTCTTTTTCTTGTATGGTGGTGTTCTAAGGTGGGGTGCCAATCTTGAGCGGAGGTTTCTTTGTTGGATGTATTTGGTTATTTTGTTTGCGATAAAACATGTTCCATGTATAGCTTTGTTGGTGATACAAAGCAGCTTGAAAGTGCATCTTCTGGCAACGGGTAATCAGTGTAGTGCTCTCAAGGCAAGGGAGATGTGGGCTTGCAGCTTTACATGTAACAGTAGCCTGGCTGCAGAGTTCTGAATATGTTGTAGTTTTTTCATAATAGATAGAGATGATCCATGGTAGAGGCCATTGGCATAATCCAGTTTGGATAGTACAAGCGAGATAGTAGCTTACACCTTGTGTGGAAATCCGAGGTGGGGTAAGATACGTCGTGGAGTCTTCAAGGTGATGAAGCTTGTTCGTGCTAATTTGTCCACTTGGGCATTCATAGTTACCTTGGAATCCATGGTGATTCCAAGGTTTTTAACTTCCTTGGATAATTGAGGAGGTGGTCCGAGATCGTCAGGCCAGACGCACAGAGGGTCATAACGTTTCCAGTCACCACATTTGTGTATTTCTGTTTTGGAGGTATTTAGTTTGAGATGGCTCCAGGTCATCCACTGATCAACGGCTCTGAGGCAACTGAAGATTTCAGAGTTTTCAATGTTTTTGGGGCATTCTAATTTAAGTAGTATTTGTGTGTCATCTGCATAGTTGTAGCATGTGAGATGAAAATCATTGATCAGTTCTGGTAATGATATCATGTAGATATTGAAAAGCAAAGGTGAGATGATTGATCCTTGGGGACCCCTGCTTTTGTGAGGTAGGGTTTGGACAAGAAGGGGGGCGAGTAGATGATATCAGATCTTTTTTTAAGATAGGAAGTAATCCAGTCGAGAGCAGTCCCTTGTATGCAGGCTTCGTGGAGTCTTTGAATTAGGGTGTCATGGTCAACCGTATCAAAGGCAGCCGAGAGGTCCAAGAGAAGTAGTGCAGCAACTCCGTTGTGGTCGACTGTGTTTTTAAGATCTTTTCAGATTGCTATGAGTGCCGATTCAGTGCCTATTCCTGGGCGGAATCCAGTTTGGAAGTCTGAAAGTATAGAACTGTTTTCAATGAATTGTGACATCCGGGCGACTGCTGCTCTTTCTATCAATTTGCCCAGGAAAGGTCCATTTGTGATTGGTCTGTAGTTGTTGGGGTCTTGCAGGTCTAGGTTTGTTTGTATGTTTCAGGTCTACAGGAAAAGTTACTGTAGTTAAAGAGTTGTTGATGATAGGGATATTGCAAGTAACAGTGGAGATCCATAACTGCATAGAGGAACAAGGTCGAAGGCTGAGTTCCTTTATAAGGTTATGGAAATCCAAAGTGACCTGCAGCGTCCCCATCATGAACAGCAGGGGTTATTTTAATACTTATAATACATGGTGACACCATCACCCTTCCCACAAACCACTTAAACCCTTGGGTATATATTTACTAAGATTTTGTGTTGTGTTTGCATCACAAAATTTACTCAAATTGACACAATGTTTTTTAAATCAATTTACTGTCCAACACAAAATTTCTTTTGCACTGGAAAATCAGTTCAAAGTAGCACAAAGCAGTACATATGGCTGCTTTACATTACTTAGGGGGTCATTATGATCCCAGCGGTCGGCGATAATGTGGCGGTAAGGAATGTGACTTGGTGGTATGTAGCCAAGAGATACACCACAGTAGAGGCACCCTTGAGCATAGCTAAAGGTTGGCGATCAACCAAGATGCACTGGTTGAGATCCCGGAGATCCACACACATTCTTAGCTTTGTATCATTGTCTTTGGGAGCCAGAACCAAAAAGGGCAGCTATTCCAAAGACTCTATCTCCTTGATAATTCCCATCTTCAGCAATTTACCTAACTCCTCTTGCAAGGGCTTAGCATTCTTTTTTAAACCAATTTTGTGTTTGAAATCTTTGAAAAGGCCAAGTTAATCTCAGAACACCTCATGTAACTCCATAATCAATTCCAAGTCTTCCCCAATATTTGCCACCTTAAGGACCTAATTAGGAGAGTTGAGATTTAAGGTAATCAATGAGTCTCATTGGTGCCTCCATCCAAATAAATTGTCACAGTGCCTGGCTACTTAGATTTTCTCCACAGCCTCTCTCCCCTTGAAGTTTTAATCCTTATTACATTATGTCCAATTAAGTTTATGTTCAATACTGCATACCCTTCAGGATTTATGTTAGGCAGCAACAACATTATATTTTTATTCCCATATGTCTTTTCCCAGTTCTTGTTTCCCACCAAGGTAAAGGGGGAAACTCAATCTACCAAAGGTGTGATTATTTGACAAATTATAGTGGCTGCCATATTTGAAACATTCAAACTTGGGGGTCTCTCCCTGAGCCAGGATTCCCCTTAATAGATCCTTCATACATTGTCTTTTGGGTTGAATTTCAGTAATTGTCAACAGTGCTCTTTTCTGTAGTAGAAGCAGTTACTCGGTCCACTGAATGTGACACAGTGCCATGCATTTCTTTAACTCACCTAGATGTGTGGTCCATGCTCTCAACACTATCCACTGGTTCCTTCAGTCTTGAGTTTTTAGCTAACAACTTCTCCTGCACCTTGGTATCATTACTGCATTGTACCAACTGATCCTTGTCACGAGATTCAGTTAAGTCCCCAAATTCACAAGTTCGGACAATGCTTTTCAGAGAAGCTACATAATTAGCAACTCTCTCATCCTTGGCTTGAGAACTAATAAAGACATGGACCAAAATGATTCTCTAACGGACAGTTCATGTAAGTCTCTAGGTTCACCCTTTCGGTTACTAATTACAATCTCATCAAGACTTTTGTAAATATTGTGCTCCTCTAGACCCAAATTATGTAGTAACACTCCTACACGTGTAGCAGCACACAAAGATCCAGGACTTCTAAAGACCGGGTGATCATTCCCCATAAACATCGGAGAACACACTGCCAAGTTGCACAGTACGTCTGTCACTGCGATCATGTACCATGCACCAGTAGAGGCGTGATTTGAAAATTAACAGTCTGGTAAGACAGCACTATAAGTCTGCTTTACTTACAATTTGTTCTCTCATAAATTCAAAGTTTCCCATTATTGGTGAATAAATATGCTTAAAAGGCCCACCAGTGTTTTCGAAGATCCAGTCGCGCTGGGTTCGGTAGGTTGGTGGTTGTTTTGCCCTGCCCCTCACAGGTCCTTGTCACCAGTGTTAAGATGGACCAGCAAGACAGTTGTAGTTTCCAAGTACCTTAATTCCACCAACATGCAGCATAGGTCCTTTAACAATCCTCTCCTTAAACCTCAGTCTCAACCTTCACCCTGCATTCTGACTGTAACCATGGCACCAATAAGGTGAATCATAGAATAAAATGTAATCACAACCCAATAAAAATCAAGGTTACAACAATTTCCCCAATTGCCTTTCGGCAAAAGGTTGTTAACATTTCTCATAATATACACCTTGGGAGAAACGTTACTCAGGTCAGAGTAAAGGAGAAGTATTAGAGACCAGGTAGAGATCGGCAAGTAGAGGCTGTGGTTCGAGATGATGTGCTTTTACGCTGCTAATGATAAGTCCTTTACCATCCACTCGGCTCCTCTGTTACCTGTAGTCACTCCGGATGAACCTTGGGAAAAGTTTCTGCACAGAGATATGTCGTGGTTTTGAGAGACAATACTTTCAAATGGGTCTCAACCAGGTGTGTGAATGTGTTAAACAAAAGAACAGTTCAGGAGTTTATGAAAATTGAATTTGCATGCAAAGGAATAACCCAGGGCCTGATTTGGATCTTGTCAGTTACACCGCCAAGCCTCGTCAGGCACGGACCTGAAAAGACCATCAAGTCGATGGTCCTCAGCCTGCCCTATTTAGATGTATTGTGGCTGAACCAAATACAGCCATAATGGAGTCAACTCCGTCGCGGAAACTGCATCCCGCAGCTGATGCGACAGACTCCAATACTGACAAGCAGGCCCTCCGTCGCCGTCTTGATGGCGGGATCCCACAAAACGTACTTAGATCACACAGTCGTGCTGGCGATGTTTCAGCGGCGGGCCCATGATGGCAGAAGTCCCGAAGGACCCGTTTAGTGTAGTACTACGGCTGTGGCCATTGGTTGGCTGCTAGTAGCCCACACCTATTGTATATTGGACAATGGTGAGCACCTGCAAAACACAATATACAACATTCTCCATTTCAGACCATGATCCTTTACCATTCCACTGCAGCAGAGCATTTTGAAGCTAGGTCACAAAACAAGGACACAGGTTTTTCCCCATTCTATGTTGCTCTCCCTCTGTTTATTTGTCCCCATATTTGTTATTTTCCCACCCCATCTGCTCACTCTTCCAATTTTCACTTTTTCATAACTGCAGGGATGCAAAATCCACATTTTTCAGTGGAAGAGTTGTCTGCCATAGTGGATGAAATCATTAGGGTAGAGCCACAATTGTTCAGAGCACAAGTCCAAAATACCACAATAGTTGACATAGTGAATGCTGTAGCTAACAACCTGCGCACACAGGAAGAGATTAGGAAGCGGTGGAATGACCTACAGGGGAAGAGTCTGTTTCCTGGCGTCCAAGCGTCATCTGGAGCCCCAGAGGACTGGTGGTGGTTCTCCCAGACCCACAATACAACTCTTTCCCTGGGAGGAGAAAGTCTTGCAAATCCTACATCCTGAAGGCTTGCCTGGAATCCCTGGTGATGGTTCTCCCAGCCCCACAATACAACTCTTTCCCTGGGAGGAGAAGGTCTTGCAAAACCTACACCTTGAAGGCTTGCCTGGAATCCCTGGTGGAGTGGGGTCTGGTAAGTTGAATTTAGCAACATTTCAACAATCACAAATGGAATTCTGCCCTTAAGGTAGGCTTTTAGAGTGAGCCTGCACCCTTATCAAAACAGATATATCTAAACCTGACTCCACAAAATATCTTATGTCATTGCAAATACTAGCATAATGATTGTCTCTCCCTTTTGTAATATGCAATATGACAGGTTAGATTGTGTGTTGTTCCCCATGGAGCATCCCTTGCATTTGCTAAGTCCCTTGCTGTATATCAATGTATGCTGTTCTCACAAAAAACAGGTACAAAATTCCATCCATTTGCACATGAAGGTATACTGCTTGTAAGTAGGTTATTTCACTGATTCACATCAAGCCTATATGTGTGTCTATGTTGTGAACGTGTGTTCATCTCAACTGCAATAATTGAAAAAGATATGTGCAAATAACCTAACAACAACTAGTGTCTATAATGTCGACAGATTACTACAACTACCCATGATGCCCTGTTGTGGTACCTGCAAATCAATAGTGCAAGGTAACATTGCTCCACCTTCCTTTACTTCCATATGTGCACATATCTCCAAAAACGTGCATTTGTCAGTTACCATGTCATGCCATGGATGCAAAATGTCAGTTGTAGTGTCCCTCAACCATGGTGACCCTTCTTGTCATAGCTACATTGAATTGATGTAAATGCCCACATATTTCATAGTCTGTTGATTCCCAGATTTACTAACCTGTGATGTGGCATGCTGGACAGAAGTAGTATCCACACACAACTTACTTAACACTGTCCGTATGATGACAAAAGCCAGTCATAATATTAAGTTGAACTACAGTTTGTATAATGTTTTTCAGCCTGCTAGGCATTGGAATGGTCTAGTACTCTAATATACTTAACACTGTGTTGGCTTGAATGTATGGTACTTGTACTGTTTACTTAAGAAATAACATTTTCCATTCCAGGACATCTCTACAACATCATCACTGGAGTCTGCATCTGTATAAATCAGCCTAAACGTGTAAAACTATGAAAAGCACATAAAGCCCTACCTTTTCTTTTTTAGGCTGCCTCATTTATAAGCAAAAACCCATAGGATGCACAAATTATATATTAATTAAATATTCTCTGAATTATTCTCAGGTCCAATCCCCTGGACCAGTGGACTAACATCTGTCACCCATGATACCTCCACTGCAGGCCAGGCCTTCAGTGAGGACTCCACTCCTGCAAGTTCGGATGATCCGCAGCCAGCTGGTCTATCTGGTTTGTCTGGCCAGACAGCTCCAGTGAGTCACACTCTGCCCACATCTACACCTCCCACCCCAGCTGAAACACCACCACAGCAGCAGGACACCTCCACTTCCTGTTTACTGAGGAACCCAAGACCTAGTTTGTACCCCCCCAGTCCTGGCGGATGTTGTTCAATCAGCCACTCTGCTTCAAGTTCTGCCAGGACCCAGTGGGATGGGGCACACTGCTCTAAGGGCACAGGGTAGTGGGGGTAGTGGTCCTGAGAGGGAATCTGTGGGCCACCAGCGTGAGGACACAAGAGTCTTTGTGAGCCAGACCACCATCGGCCGAGTCTTAGGAGCAGTACAAGGGTCCCAAGACATGATGGGCCAGGTAGTAGCTGAGCTCTGGAACATCAAGGAGGTGCAGAGGGAGCTCATGTTGGAAATACGTAATCACAACAACAAAATGAGCTCCCTGACTGGGGTGCTATTTGACATTTACCACCACGTGAACAGGGCTTTCCCAATTCCATCAGCCCCTGTCAGTGGTCCCTCTAACTCTGGCCCAACCACACCACTTCCAGACAAAGACAGGGAGGCCCTTCCACATGGGAGCCTGCTACCCCCACCACAGTCCCTGCACCTGTGCTCCCCTTCTCCCAGGAGGGGACAGTCATCTGGCCTGTCAGGAGAGGCAAGACCTCCACCACTTACTCCAAGAGACGTTGTACCTAATTTCCTCCTGTGTGTGTCTACCATACACTCTGTGAACTACTTCTGGGACACAATTACCTTTTCTGAGGACAGCTGTATTTTGGACATTGGACTACAAACAATTTAGGCTCTACCACTGTACTTTCATCCACCATGACAGACTTTTTTACTTCTTCTCATTATTTTGCACACTTTTAATGTGCTTGGTGTAATGGGAATGAATACTATGGACTCAAACTATAAGACTGTTGTTGCTTTTACTATGGCGTTCAGTCCTACATCTCTGTCTTCATCATGATTTTGTCAAAATGTATTGACCTGACAGTTGTAAATGTAAAATAGAAATTACCTAGAGGTAATGTGTTACCCATTTCATTTAGACAAAACAAAACCCCAGTGTACTGTTGCCATACAGATATAGGGAACTCCTCATTGCGGAATTCTGAACAGATGTCCCCAAAACATGAAGGACCCAAATAGTATGTTCCCTTCAGAGGTGGACACTCCCTGACCTTGACACCAGGTAAGAAAGGGAATATCACAAGGGAGCAAATTGAATAGGCAAACTATCATGGATACATGACCTCAGCTGGAGCCATACATCCCACCATCACAATAGGAATCCTACATAATTAACAACAATGGACAACATCATGGCAGTAACAAAATCTGAGGCCACATGACCATTACAGGACACTGTGGCACTATCTGATGAAATTACACAATCAACATTCAGTGGTGTGCTACAAAAAAGAGCTATCACCTATGAGGAGACACATCAACAGCTACCTTCACTGAACACAAACTGAAGATTTGGCACCAAGGCAATATGAGTGCCATCTATTGCTCCAACCACATGTGGTAGTCCACCCAAAGCATAAAAATATCCCTTCATGGTGAGATACAGCTACATCCAGTTCCCATGTCAACAGGATTTAGCCACCAAGGAAGGAAGGACTTCCTGTAGCACACCACTGAAAGTTGGTTGGGACATGTCCCTAGATACTGCCACAGTGTATTGAAAAGAGCCAGTGGCCACAAAATGCAGTACTGCTATGAGTTTCACCATTGGTGTTATGGCTCTTAGATTCATATTGTGAGGCATGAGATCAGGCTCCAGCTGGTGACACAAATTCAGGATAGTTTGGCTATTTATTCGACATTTTTTATGATATCCATTTCCTCCATGGTGGCAGGGTCTGGAAAGGGCAGGAACACCTGAGACCGTCATTTCCTACCTATGGTGGGGTTCAGAGGTCACACCGTACTTTTAACATCAACACACATTTTAAGTTTTGGTAACATTAGGCATGTCATTGTCTAATACATGTACACACATTGTTGTCAAATTTTTAGAACTTCATAAAAACATTTTTTCATTTCATATTTTTTTCATTAAGTGCAAATAATACACTTGAAATGTATTATTTGCATATCTCCCCCCACAGACCTATTGATGTCACACACACTCACGGTTCACATTTCATTGTTATATCTTGCCAATAACAGTGTTGTTCATGTCTGACATTTAGAAATACACTAGCCTCCATTTTGAATGCTGGTGATTCACTTACAATTGAAAAATGCCCAGCTTCAACCCCTAAAATGGCAGCTGCCTGTCCTTCCCATCAGGACATTCGGTACCTGACAGCAGTCAGCGGATGTTGACTGCCTAGTAGATGGAACCCTCCATGGCAGTCTCTGCCATAGGCTAACTTGTGTGACAGTTACGCACAAAATCCAATGGCTGTGTCCGCCTCTGTCACAGATCATGTCCAGAGTGTATGCGGTGTAGTAAAAAAAGCCCACTTGCCTCCTAACACTGCAGCCAACAAGACTCACTTGTTTTTTTGCTGCTGTTACTGACCTCTAGAAAGCCAGGATGCCAGGCAAAGCAGGTGACAGGGCCCCTGCTTTCACGGAGGAGCTGGAGCTTTTTGATCCACAGGCTATTTTGTCCCTTTTTGTTGATGGGGGACGTGTTGTGATTGGAGGTAACATAATGATTTAGCTGGGAAAGAATGGTTTTGCCACTGTCAGAAAAATCTGTTCATGGGAGTGTTAAAGTCACCTAAAATGTGAAGCTGTAATATGGGTCCATGTAACTTACAATTCCCGATTCAACAGACAAACTGCAGGCCACCGACTATCAGTGGCCACTAGACAGTCTACCAGTAATATGAGTGACAAAATACAGACACTGCTAAAATTATAGTGATGTGTTAATTAAAACATTTGAGGGTCTGGTATTGCCTGATGCTGTCCTGCCAAGTGGGATTCCAGGCCATTTAGTGTAATAGGCTGTTCTGTATGCTTTCAATACGTCATGGAGCCACATTTAAGTAAAGTTATTCAGTTCACTGTGTTGCAAGTTTAGATGACATTGGCTCACAATTATCCATCCCAGTATGTCCCATTCCAACACACACTTGTTCATATGTCCCCCAAAACCCATCTCTCATTGACAATAGCTCCCTTAGATACTGCCCTCAGTCCCTGTATGTGATGCTGACTCTTGGGAGTTCAGGCATGAAGCAATGTAGCTGTGCGTGGGGTTTATATGCACACATTGCACAGTTTGTTGAGCCTTTAATAGCTCCCAATGATTGTGAGTTATCAGCGGTGGCTCTCACAAAAGGTCAGGTTTCATAGACCTGAACTAGATGATGTTGTAGGCCTGATTTGGTAACATGATGAGCTAGGAAGTATTTAGGGTGCTCATAAGATTCTTGTAACGCAAAATTTCCAAGATACCTCTAAATTGTTTTGGAAAAATTGAGTTACTGTTTGGTGAATGCATGTGTGCAATGCCAAATAATTATGTCACAGCAGTACTGCCAAACAATGTCACTCAAAATGTATCTTCTTGCTCTTTTCTGTCATCTACACAGGGCAACATGCATCAGAAGCATAAGATATGGAAGGCCATCGCAAAGAATGTGCGGACCTTGGAGGTATACAAGCAGAGAAGTCTGCACTAGTGGAAGAGGTGGGAGGACCTGAGTTGAGCTACAAGGAAGTCTGTTGAAGGCTAAGTCAGGTAGTCCTCCCTGCAATCCAGGTTGATTCACTGCACCCTGATGCTCCCTACTGGCCCACATCCTTGCAGTGGATTACCCCGAGCTTGATGGGCAGTTGAAGTCTCAACAGGAGCATCAAGGGGATAAGTCATTATCTGTAGGTATTGTTGTTGTCTAACTGTTAGAAATGGTGTTTCTGGTTGGTTGGGTTATGCACCTAAGCAAGGCATAACTCACCCACTCTAGCCAGAGTGAGGGAGTTACACACTCAAGATAACCCCTGCTCACCCTCTTGGTAGCTTGGCACGAGCAGTCAGGCCTATCCCAGAGACAATGTGTAAAGCGTTGGCACAACACACACAACACACACAACACACACAACACACGTGATGCACTAGCCCCACCACAAGGGAAACACAACACCAAGTTATATAAAAATAAACTGTATTGTACACAACATTATAGGACCAAACACAACATATCAGTAATACCCTGCTACCCAAGCAGTTGTCAGAACATTACACAGTACTGTTACTCTGCAGAAACCAGCAGTAGTCACATATAACATAGACGTTACTCGTTATTCTGCAACATAAGCAATAATCAGGAAAAACATTACTGCAATAATGCACTTGTCCTAACATCATAATAAATGCCTATACCAGTAACATTAGAAAACACACGGCAAGTCATAGAAACAGGTTAGCATAAAATTCCCAGAATGCCCATAAAAGGAATATCAGAAAAATATATGGGAAGTCATGAGCAGAAAACATATCTGCCTAAATGTCCCTAATAAACACGTTGCCATCAAATGTACCTGTCTTTATAATGAAGGCACCTCGAGTGCCACAAAGGAAAAAGGGCCCCAGCGCTCCTCGCTGCCCAAATAGAGGCCGCTTGGTGATTGGGGGAGAGGGGTGACACGCACCCCCTCTGTTCTTATGTAGGGACCCTTCCTGGGGCCCGCACCCCAACTGGGGCACCCACTATCCCTGTGAGCAACCTCAGGGCCACGACCGGCCCTCCCGGGGGGAGCAGAACAACAAACAGAAAGGGGTCCAGCAGTGCGCGGGGCCTCCGATGAGGCTTCTGCTTGCGACTCCTGTACAGAACCAAACAACTCACTGGGGGCCTGTTGGTGCGGTGGGACCTCCTAGGAGGCCTCCGCCACGCCCTTCTTACAAATCAACTCACTGGTTCACCCACACCCGATCTGGTGTGTGAGCACTCCTACTGCTCTCCGGGGTCACAGCAGTGAAGCCGGCAGGTATTGGGTCCAGTAAGTGCCCAGGGGGTGCTCACAATAGAGCGCTTTGCCCCAGGGGCACCACTAGGAGCACTTTTGCTCCAGATTTCACTTCCTCGTGCCCCGGGGGCACCGAATCCAGCGCGCTTCAGACACGCTTTACCATGAGGGATGCCCAGGTCACAGCAGTGATTTCCCCGGCAGCAGCACCCCATTAAGTGCTTTCAAGGTGCTATAGACAAAGGACAAAGTGCTCTCACGGCGTGGGAATCATAAAGAGAAAGAGCTATACCACAAAGATGAAGCGCTCCTCATGCGCTTTGGCAATGAAATTCAAATGGTTGCAGAGAGCAGTGGCCACAGCACCCAGCCTCTAGGGACACCAAGGTGGAGCACAGGACGGCAGGGCCCAGCAACGGGCTAGCACAAAGGGGATGCAGACAGTGGCAGTTCCTCCTAGTGATCCAGCAGGTCACAGGTCAGCACAGCAGCAGCAGTCCAAGGCAGTTTCTGGTGAGTCCCTCCAGCAGCATTTTGTGTCCATATCCTTAAGTCTCTTCAGTGTCAAGTGTCTCCTTTTCATGGGGAAAATCCCCTGTACTTATACTCAGTTTTGCAAAGGTTTAACAAAGAGGGGGAGAGTAGGTTCCAACCAATTACAACTGGTTCCGGGAGTGTTCCTTCTCCCCTCCTGCACAAGCTGCAGACATCAGTTGTGGGTAAACGAGCCCTTTGTGTGAGGCAAGGGCACAGCCTTTACAAATGCAAGAGTGCCCGTCTCCCCTTCTATCAGCCCAGGAACACCATTCAAAATGTAGATGCATCTCTGTGACACCTCCACCCTCCCTGTGTACAGGCTGTCTGAAAAGTATGCACAAAGCCCAGCTGTCACTCTGTCCCAGCGTGGATTGGAGTCAAGCTGGAAAACACCAGAATCATAAGCACAGAGAAATGCTCACTATCTAGAAGCGGCATTTCTTTAATGGGAATGAAAAATCCACCTACACCAGTAAGCAGCATTTCTTACTACCATTACAACCATAGCAAACATGCCTACGCTACCCCTCATAAATCAGACAATACCCCCTAATCACAAGGCAGGGCATTTCCAATGCAATTCTATGAGAAGGCAGCACTCACAGCAGTGAGAAACCAAATAGGCTGTTTTTCACTACCAAGACAGGACCCATCACCAGGCACATGTCCTGCCTTCTACATACATAGTACCCTACCTACAGGGCTAACTAGGGCCTACCTTAGGGGTACCTTACGTGTAGTAAAAGGGGAGTTCTGGTCCTGGCAGGTAAATTTAGATGCCAGGTCCCTGTGGCAGTAAACTGTGCACGCAGGCCCTGCGCTAGCAGGCCTGAGACAGGTTGGAAAGGCTACTTCTGTGGGTGGCACAAGCAGCGCTGCAGGCCCACTAATAGCATTTAATTTAGAAGCCCAGGGTATAGAGATACCTCTGTGCAAAGGACTTACAAGTAAACTAAATGTGCCAATCATACCAACTTTAGTAGGGAGAGCACCTGCGCTTTAGCACTGATCAGCAGTGATAAAGTGCTCAGAGTCCTAGTGCCAACAGCAAGAGGTCAGAAAAAATAGGCAGAAGGAGGCAAAAAGTTTGGGGACGACCCTGCAAAAAGGGCCAGGCCCAACACTAACCCTTTTAATTTCCAGCAATGTTGTATGCCTTCAACATTAAGGTTGACACACATTGAAATCCCATGTGGATTTCTGGAGGTGTAAGTTAGTCAGACAGTGTCTGATGCTGTGTGTGGTGTATTTGTTTGTGAAGAAATTAACTAATAGATTCCTCATCACAAGGCAAGTACTATTGTGAGCAGACACATGGCTGCATGCAATAAAATAGGATACTTGCATTTTCGCACTGTCATGAGGGACAATTGCAACAAACATGCCCCATGTCATGTTTGAGTCAAGTGGGATGCCCCATCACAAGAGTGAGTAGGTAGTGTAGGCCCCATTACTAGTGACTATGGTAAAGTGCACAAAGAGGATGCAGTATATCATACTTTACATTGGTAAGTTTTTGCAATGACAATATGAGAATGTGCATCTGCACTAAATGGACTGGAACTCTGTGTACAGTGACATCATTCCTAATCTGAAACATGTTTGAAACCAGTTTGTCCAGCAAACGTCTATTCAGTTCATGTGGAGAGTAGCAGGTTGAACAGAGGCCTTAGTACTTCACAAATATGCATGTAAACCAGTCTGTGTCAAACAACGTGAATTTATATGCCAAGCTACATTGATTACAACAGACAGGAATGTGTCCTCATTGGTGAGAGTCCCACATTCCTCGACCCACTCTAGTCAGGGCGAGGGAATTACACACTCAAGATAAACCCCGCCCACCCCCTTGGCACGAGCAGTCAGGCCTATCCCAGAGAAAATGTGTAAAGCATTTGCACAACACACACAACATACGTGACACACTAGCCCCACCACAAGGGAAACACAACACCAAGTTATATAAAAATAAACTGTATTGTACACAACATTATAATACCAAACACAACATATCAGTAATACCCTGCTACCCAAGCAGTTGTCAGAACATTACACAGTACTGTTGCTCTGCAGAAACTAGCAGTAGTCACATATAACAGAGAGGTTACTCGTTATTCTGCAACACAAGCAGTAATCAGGAACAACATTACTACAATAATGCACTTGTCATAACATCATCATAAATGTCAATACCAGGAACATTAGAAAACACACGCCAAGTCAGAGAAACAGGTTAGCATAAAATTCCCAGAATGGCCATAAAAGGAAGATCAGAAAAATATATGGCACGTCATGAGCAGAAAACATATCAGCCTAAATGCCCCTAATGAACACATTGCCATCAAATGTACCTGCCTTTATAATGAAGGCACCTCGAGTGCCACGAAGGAAAAGGGGCCCCCACGCTCCTTGGTGCCAAAATAGAGGCCGCTTGGTGATTGGGGGAGGGGGGTGACACGCACCCCCTTTGTTCTTATGTAGGGACCCTTCCTGGGGCCCGCACCCCAGCTTGGGCACCCACTGTCCCTGTGGGCCACCTTGGGGCCACGACCGGCCCTCCCGGGGGGAGCAGAACAACAAACAGAAAGGGGTCCATCGGTGCGGGGGGCCTCCTATGAGGCTTCCGCCCGTGACTCCTGTACGGAGCCAAACAACTCACAGGGGGCATGTTGGAGCGGGGAACATCCTATGAGGCCTCCACCCCACCCTTCTTGCAAACCAACTCATTGGTTCGCCTACACCCGATCTGGTGCGCAAGCCCTCCTACTGCTCTCCCAGGCCACAGCGGTGAAGCCGGCAGGTATTGGGTCCAGTAAGTGCCCCGGTGGTGCTCAATGTAGAGCGCTTCGCCCCAGGGGCACCACTAGGATTGCTTTTGCTCCAGATTTCAGTTGTCCAAATGTTTGAAACCAGTTTGTCCAGCAAACATCTATTCAGTTCATGTGGACAGTAGCAGGTTGAACAGAGGCCTTAGTCCTTCACAAATGTGCATGTAAACCAGTCTGTGTCAAACAACGTGAATTTGTATGCCAAACTACATTGACTGCAACAGACAGGAAGGTGTCCTCGTTGGTGAGAGTCCCACATCCCCCAAACATTTTGGTATCCATAGTTCTATCCAGTGGAGAAATAAATGATTGAGAGCAATGTGATACTTGAAGGGACATTTGCAGATGGAAGGTTACGCAGATGTAGTAGTGTTCCATTTTGATAAGTCAATTTCTAGCGCAACACCTGGCCCTTTCGGAAATGTGAATCCATTTTTGCCCTCTACTGCAGTGTTTCAGAGGTTTCTCAAGGCCTATGTGTTTACTCATGTTGTCAAAACCCTTTTTCATGGAGGGACCTACAAGTGTATAAGTGACAAAGGCATACATGATATGGGAGCTGACATGGGGGATTACTTTGCACAAATGTTGTGTGTTTAAAATTAATATCCAATTGTATTTGCACAGATATCCTCAAACTGTTGTATCTATGTTTTCAGCATCATCTGGGCAAGGCAAAGATGATAGTAGCCATATCAGCAGGGAGGAAGCAGGTCACTGGGAATCGGGTGTGGAATCTACCAACACCCAGGGACCCAGTGGCATGGAGGATGAGGGGACTGGCTCAGAGGTCACAATTGACTCTACATCTTCTTCAGTAGACCTCCAATAAAGGCCATTCCCTAGTGGTAGCGGACCCTGGAGTGACTGTGATACCTGTGTCATTGTCGCCACCCATATTCCAAGCTCCACCCTGACTCTTGCTAACCCCCCAGTTGCCCGTAGCCGCCCCCCTAAAAGGGGCAGCATCACCTTTTCTACATGCACCTCTGCTCCTGCCCTGGTGTTCCAGGCTGTACTAATTCAGGAGGCAGTAGATTATGGACTATTCCTGTAGGCCAGACCACACTTCTAAATGGCATCCATGGGCTGGCTGGCCAGAACACTCAGATGCTGGCTTACCTGGATGGCATTCATGGTGCCCTGCGTCGCCTACAGCGGTCATTCCAGGGCCTGCCCTTCTCTTTAGGTGCAGTCTCCTACCCACTCCAACTTCATGCCCAGACTCCCAACCCTTCCCCATCCAAAATCCCTCAACCCAGCCCTATCTCAAGCACATGCAAACACTTGCATGCACCCACTACAACAACCACAAGCAGCACATCCTCACACTGACACAGCAAAAAACACAGACACAAACATGCAGACTCCACACACCCCACCACTGCCACAAGCGGAGCCACAGGCATCACACCCACCACAACACAAACATGCACACCCACCACCAGTACACCCACAGACACAGCACCCACACATACACCATAACCACCCCCTCAGTCATTGCACCCACACTACACCAACACCCGCACACACCACAAGCACACCCCAGTCAGCACATATACCACCACACATACATGTGCCAGCACTCACAGACACCACACAACACACACCACATTCACTACACACACATCGACACACACACATGCTGAATCCAAATGCCCACACTCACCCACCCAACACACAATCAGTAAGAAACACAATTCTAAACCTATACCACACCAGACCCTCAGGCACCCACACCTTCAACACACACAAGCAAAACAGACACAGCCACTACCTCTACCACCCAACCCTAACTGCCTGAAGACCACCCTACCCATTTTCCTAAAGAGGACCCATTTTTGTCCCTGGCCCTGATCCCTTCCAAACCCAAAACACTTCTCCCAAATGTCTTTTCACCCCACCCACCTCTCAATCCACCCCTTCCACATCCCAAACCACCTCTTCCACATTCCACCCCACCCCACTCCATCCAAACGTAAATCTACCCCTCCAAAACCTCTTTCCACCCCTTCCAAATCCCACCACAGCCTTTCCAAATCCTAACCCACCCATACCAAAACTACTGCTCCCACACCCAAAACCACCCCCCACAAATCCCACACCACCCCTTCCAAACCCAAGGACCCCCACTCCCTCCAGTGAGATCATTGAGGTGCCTGCTTTCTGCCCCATAGATGCCCCTTCCAGAGGAGGTTCGTTTTGGCAGTGACATTAGGAGGCAAGTTACAGGCATGCACCCGCACTGTAGACTACAGGCCTACTGCCTTCTTTTTCTTATGTTCAGTTTATTTAGTTATTCTGAACACTCATCCTTCTGTTTGTCCTGGCCTTATTTGTTGAATGTTACTAATTGTTTGTTTATAAAGTAATTTCTGCTAATGTGTGTGCCATTCACTTACTCTCATTTCTGACAGTGGCCAGCACAGTTTGTGAATTTTAGCTAATTTAAAAAAAATGCATACTTTAGTTATGTACATTTGTGATGGACATATTAATTTTCGTGTAAGCATTTATGTTGTTACTGGACACTTACACCAAAATTATATGTGCTTCTGTTTTTGTGACTGGAGAATACATATGTATATTTTTGACATGATGTGTCAATGGTATGCACATAGAACCTGGCACTTAGATGACATCTAATGTTTGTGATATACTGCTCACACCAAGGGGACATGTGACCTTCATACATTTCTCCCATGTTTGCAGTTTAGAGGTAAGATTGGTAGTACCTAATTTTTCAACACAATTTTGGTATTTTACTGGGACATACCCCATTTTTACTATTTTTTGTGCCCCTTCCAGTTAGTGACAGAAATAGGTGTGAAACCAAGGGTGGATCCCAGACAGAAAAAAAATTCTGAAAAGTAGACAAAATTCTAAATTCAGCAAGGGATCATTTGTGTGGATCCTTCAAGGTTTTCCTACAGAATGTAATATCTAAAATAAAAGAATATTGAAATTGAGGTAAAAAAACAGCCATTTCTGTCTCCGTTTTCTTCTGTAACGTTTTCCAACTATGCCAGATTTTTTAAAGCAATATACTGTTACGTCTGCTGGACTCTTGTTTTTGCAGGGATAAATAGGGCTTGTAGGTTAATCAAGAATCCTAAGTACCCAGAGCCAATAAATGAGCTGCACCTTGCAATGGGTTTCCGGGTATACAGCAATTCATTTGGTAAAATATAAAGAGTGAAAAATAGGTATCAAAGGAAACCTTCGTATTTCCATAATAGGCACAGGATAAGGTGTTTAGAAGCAGTGGTATTTGCACATCTCTGAATTCGGGGGTCCCCATACTAGCATGTGAATTAAAGGGCATTTCTCAAATAGACTTCTTTCTTACACACTGTCTTACATTTGGAATGCAAAAATGTAGAGAAAGACAATGGGCAATAACACTTGTTCTTCTATTCTGTGTTCCCCCAAGTCTACCGATAAAAATGGTACCTCACATGTGTGGGTAGGCCTAGCACCCAGGCCTGGAAACGCCGCAAAACACAATATGAACACATCACATTTTTCTAATAAAAACTGACCTGTTTTTTGGAAAGTGCTTAGCTGTGGATTTTTTGGGCTGTAGCTCAGCCGGCACTTAGGAAAACCTACCAAACCTATCCATTTTTTAAACTAGATGCCTAGGGAAACCCAAAATGGGGTGACTTGTGGGACTCTCACCAGGTTCTATTACCCAGAATCCTTTGCAACCTCAAAGGTTTTAAAAAAAACACAGTTTCCTCATATTTCGGTGATGGAAAGTTCGGAAATCTGAGGGGAGCCACAAACTTCCTTCCACTCAGCATTCCCCCAAGTTTCCCGATAAAAGTGGTACCTCACTTGTGTGGATAGGCCTAGTGCCCATAACAGGAAACGCCCCTAAACGCAACATGGACACATCACATTTTTACATTGAAAACTGACTGTTTTTTTTGGAAAGTGCCTAGCTGTAGATTTTGGGCTGTAGCTCAGCTGGCACTTAGGGAAACCTACCAAGCCTGTGCATTTTTTAAAACTAGACACCTAGGGAAACCCAGGATGGGGTGACTTGTGGGGCTCTCAATAGGTTCTATTACCCAGAATCCTTTGCAAATCTCAAAACTTGGCAAACAAAACACTTTTTCCGACACATTTTGGTGATGAAAAGTTCTGGAATCTGATGGGAGCCACAACCTTCCTTCCACCCAGCATTCCCTCAAGTCTCCCGATAGAAATGGTACCTCATTTGTGTGGGTAGGCCTAGTGCCTGCGACAGGAATGGATTGCACAAGGGTCAATGGTAGTCTTTGCATGAGGGCTACTGTTGACCCTGGAGTGATCCATTCCTGACGCAGGCACTAGGCAGAGGCACACAAGTGGGGTTGGGTTTTTATCAGGACAAGTGGGGACCCACTGGGTGGTAGGAAGTGTGTGGATCTCTGCACATTCCTGTAGTTTCTGTGACCAAAAAGCAAGGAAAAATAATGTTTTTAATCAACGTTTCACCTTTGCAGGGCATTCTGGGTAATAAAACTTTGTGGAATCCAAGCATACCACACTTCCGTGTACTGCCTCAGGTGTCTAGTTTTTCAGAAATGTCTGGGTTTGGTAGGATTCCCTATATGGACGCCGAGCCCAGGACCAAATACTCAGGTGACTGTCTTACTAAACCAGGCTGTTTTGTGGTAGGTAATTTTGATACCTTCACAGTCTGTTTTGGGTACTTCCCTGTCGCGGTTACTTGCCCACCACACAAGTGAGGCAACCTTTTTCTTTGGAGACTTAGTGGAACAATGGGTGGTAGAAAATGTGTGGCTGCCTGCAGATTCCAGGACTTCCCCTCACTGAAATGCATGGCAAAAGTGTTTTTCAGCAAAGTTTATGTTTTTAAGTGGATTCTGGTGAAGGAAAACTCGTGAGAGCCACGCAAGTCTTGCACCCTTGGACTCCCCCTGTACTAGTATGTTAAAGTTAATCCACCACTCACACTGGTTGGTTTTACCACCTCCAGAAATTATGGTTTCAAAGCATGAATACTTATCAAAGTATCTGAATATTGAAACCAAGCCTTATGAATGTGAACCATAAAGCCATGTCAAGGCACCAACCGCTTTATGGTCCATTCACGCACAACAAATAACCCTTTCACATTGCCGGCCATGGGCCCAAGCCAACCAATCATTGCACTCACATTAACTTACCGCTGCCAGACAAGGGCCGATGACACATTCATACCACACATGGCGGAATAAGTTTGACTACATTTTACCACCTGAACATTACCAAAGGCATGCGTAAGGAACCTTTCCTATAACTCCCATGATAGCCACCTGGAATGGGAGTCCAGATGGCTGGAAGACATGTATTTTATGCGCCTTTAGCGCATTCACTGTGCTAAATCCAATTCCTTCTAGTTTGTGGATGCAAGTTAGGAGTGTCTGAGCATGCCTTGCGAGGCCTATTCCTCGAACTGGGCTAGCATATCTACCTTTGAAACTAAGGCAGACATGCAGGGGAATTCTTGCAATGTTCCCTAAAGAGAAGGTCATAAACTATGAAAAAGGGTTGTGTTTGGCACACAGGGTAACAGGGTCTGTGAGAACGTAGCATATGTCCCAGTCAACATTATGTGCAGTGCTGTGACTGTAATGCACTTATCATACAGCAAATTGAACATAGAATAAGTTCTGATGGAGGATGAACATGAAAAGCAGGTCAAACACTGACCAAACGTGTCATTGTCCCTCAGTGCTGGGATGGCGCCAATAGGTTTGAATCCATAGGTGTAGATGATGTGCATCTGTACTACCTTTACTAGCTTCCCTCTACCTGTGCAATATCCCTGTGAAACCACACCTACCATAAGCTTTCCTTACCCGTTCATGTCTCTGTCCTCATCAGAGTCCTGACTAATCCTGTATAATTGCCAAGTGAACCTATACTAATGCCTTCCGCCATTAGCTACTTGAACTTCAAGAAAACATGTCTTTTATGTGCCATCAGCACACTTACTGTGCTAAATCCAACTCCTTCCAGTTTGTGTAAGCAAGTTGGGGGTGTCCGAGTATGCCTTTGGAGGCCTATTCTTCGAACTGAGCGAGCATAACTAGCGTTGAAACTAAGGCAGACATGCTGATGAAGAAATCCTAAGGTCTCTAAAGTAAAAAGTCAAACAAATATCCCGTGGGACTCATTCACCAACACTTCTACTTTTGCTTTGAAAGTGAAGCTACAAATCGAGTTTGCACACTTTCAAACAAGTAGAAATGTTCGTGAATATGACCGCCAGGACATTTGTTTGACTTATTACACTTACTCTGGTTCTCGTTGGCAATCAGGGTTTTTTCAAGCGGTTTTTGTGTAGCATACATAAGTTCCCTAACAAGCACTTCAAAATTCAGTCATGCCTTTAACATTTTGCCACACAGGGAACTCTGTGACAATGTGGCATATGTTTTGCCCACTAGGATGTGCAGTATGGGGACTATAATGCACGTTAATTGAATAGAACACCTACCACGTTCTGACAGTGGACATAGGTGTCAAGCAGGCCATAAGGTAGGGATAGATCCTATATTGTGTCAATATAAATGCATGATGTGAAAACAGAAAAGCACCCGAATTTGGAACCTACCTAAATAGTAGACAAAATGTAACAAAATCCGGCTCGATATATGTTGTGAAAGAACTGTAACGGGAACAGAGAAAAAAAACAACTAAGATGGAAATCTTAGTAGATACTGCTTGTTGTAAAATTCGTAAAGTAGACAACTGCTAGTATAAATACCTGTGTCCAAGTTTAGAGAGCGAGGAAGTATGATGTATGGATATTTCAATACGATTGTAACCTTTGATATGAATCATCCATGTGTAATAGAAAGAGTCAAAGATAAAGCTATGGGACCATCGTAAGTCCTATATTAAGAAAAAGGGGACAAGATCAGTACTGGAAAAATGTGAAGCAACAAGCACAAAAAGGTGTATTGTTAAGAGTTGTAAAGAGATATAAGTATAGCTGATTATGTATTGGCTTATTTAGATTCTATGTGAGCTAGATTTTTAGAAAACTTGAAAGAACTGTGTCTGTAAAAAGAGGGCCCAAAGGATCAATAATTAAGCATTATTGATGTTCAGAATTAAGAACTAGGAGTTTAATAAAAGTAAATGTCAGTATTCAGAAGTAAATGTGTATATCTTTTTTTAACTTCCATGCTAGTAACTTACCACTTTCTCCCAATATTCCAAATTAGTCAGTTTAATAGCCTGCCACCTCTTCCTTACCCTCCATCAACCCTGCAAGTTTGTTTCTTTCTTCTGCAACTCAATAGAATAAATAAATTACATTTTTATAGTGCTTACTACCCCTGACGAGGCGTCAAATCGCTTTGCAGAGAGTAGCACTCTACTTGAGTCAAATTAGGGATCAGTCAACTGGTTATTGGGGTTTGTTTTGCAAGCTCATTCCATGCATTCAGGCCAGTTTCTTTGTGGTAATTGTCGACATAGATGTGATCATTAGAGTGGGGCTAGGTGAGACACAAGTCATAGCTGGAATTATTAATAGATATTGTTATGGTTTCCAAAGAGCTTTAAGACAGTTAGGCATGAGATATTTAGAGTAACTTTTGTACAGAAGAGGGAGACAGAAGGTAGAAAGAAGCAGAGAGCGGTTTTAAAAAAACATCAGTGATGGAAGGCCAATTTTTCATACAGGATTTTAAGGTTTATAACAGGTTGAGAATTTTTGCATGCAAATTGTGGATGTAAATCTGTTGAAAGAAACAGTTTCAAAACTACTTCTCACTGTAAAAAAGGAAACACAGTGTGACAAATAAGAGCCTTTCTTCATATACCCACTACACTGTATTTAATACTATACTATAAAGTATTGGAGTTTATGCAAATTATATGCATCATAAACAATGTATATTATTATACAAAATGTTATGTAAACAGCCCACCAACTTAAAAATATAACAAGGCAATAAATATAGACACATTGCAGTAACCATTAGTATATTCAGTGCCATGTTTGTTACCCATTCAGTGTCTGGTTTGGAAGGTGATGTCCCCTTCATCTGCCCCAAGAGCACCCCCACAGAACAGACACCACACCATGCCCAGCCACAGACTCCTCCCTCCTGCACCCCCCCTTTTACTCATCCCAAGCCTCATCCTATTACTATAAACCTCCAATTAACACTTCTCGATTCTTTCCTCCTCCTACCCCTTCATTACTCCAGTCAATCCAACTAACAAACTCACATATCCATGGCTGAAATTAACTCATAATAATACTAAAACCGTTCTCAAATTCCCTATACTAATCCACCACTAATTTCTTTTGGGTTCCGGAGTATCGTGCTACTCGCCGAAAATCGCTTCAACGTCTCGTCAGTGGTAGTAAGCGCTATATAAATACTGTTACAATTACAATTACAATAAGGAAGTCCATGATTTCCTGAAGTAGATGAAGTAAAATTCTGTGGCTGCTTGCCTAACGAAGCAGTGGCCCATGGATGTTCGTTATCCATGCATAGCTACTGAAAGGATTACCCAACGGCAGCTTCACCTCAGTTGATTTCCCAGAACTTTGCTTTAGTGTGATACAACATAAAGCAAGTAGGGACACAGAGGTCTGGCTGAGATGGGCACTGGGGACAGTAATATCGACTCTCCTGCAGTATTCCATGCTTCAAGCACACTTGACAGCGACAACATGGACGATCCTTTTTGGGTGTTTTGGGATTGCGATCAGCAAAGTGTCGCTCCTGCAGCCTTGTCACATCCTCCAGAACATATGAAGTGAAGGCTGCTGCTTCTGTAACAGCAGTGAGGCTTTAAATTGCAGACAATTGCAAGTCAAGGAAAGACATGAGTCTTCCTGTGGTTGTCTGACAATAAATAACATACGCATTGTATGTTGCCATCTGGATCAGGTAGGTAAACTGTTTCTTGTACCAAGTGCGAGTTTTATGGCAAGCATTGTATGGTTGAAGAACCTTGACGTTTTTGTCCACTCCACCCATGTACTTATTGTAATCAAGTATACAGATGGGCTTGTGGACTTTGACTATCTGTCCCCAAACCATGATGAGGGAAGTGCTCTCATCATGAATTGTAGTGAGCATGTATACATAATGCCTATCCGAAAACTTGACTGCGAGCAGTTCATTGGACTACAACACAGTTATCTGGGATTTCTGGAGCTTCTTGCAACCAAGCTCCTGCAGGAATCATTTGCAGTTACAACAAACTGTACTGCAGGCCACAATCCCAGCTTTGTAGAGATCCCTGTACAGCTCTACTCCTGCATAGAATTTGTCCACATAAGGGTGATAAACTTTGTGAAGGAGGGGCTGGACAAGTTCCCATACAATCCTACTTGTGACCCCTAGCGCCGAAGGGCAACCTACAGGGTTTAAGGTGGAGTCCTTCCATGTATACACTCTCAAACTGTACCGTAGCCAGAAGAGCTCTCCCATAGCATGTACAGCTTCATGCCATAGTGCGTTCTTTTGCTCACAATGTACTGTCTGAACAGAAGCTGCCCTTTGTACAGGATCAAGGACTCATCAACTGCTATATTCTTTCCAGAATTATAGATCTCTGGAAACCTGACAGGCAAATATTCCATGACAAGCTGAATTTTGAACAACCTGTCATGGTCTGGATGGTCCCGGGGCAATGCCACAGAATTATCATTTAAATGCAGCATGCTCTGCAGTAGCAAAAATCAATCTCTGCTCATGTATGGTGCGAAGATGGGGGCTACCCTAACCGTGTGAGTCGTCGAGTAGGACTGCAAGGAGGGTTTCTGCACTAACCCCATTTTGAGTGTAAGGACCAAAAATATCTTTGACTCCACCATCGAAGTGGGAGTCCACTGACGTCCCCTAGAATAGGGCCCTAGAGTGCCTCCATGCTCCCTGCACACAAATGTGTTAGCTGCATAATTTGCTGAAGGAAGTCAACATCCAAAAATAGATGGACATAGTCGACAGACAACAAGTTGGCTGTATCGACTTTACATCCAGCGACACCAGTAAAGTTGGAATTTAGGGCTGAACTAAATTGGGGGCTGCCAAGAGAGCACTCTCTGTGCTTGCCGCCCCATGCACTTGCTCTCTGGGTTGGGCTAACTCGCTGCTTTTCCACTGCACAGACAGTGCTTGCGAAGGGACAGCATGACTGTCCTCATCGTTTCCCTCAGAATCACTGGAAGAGGTGTCGTCGGATGGGATTCCGCCAACTGAAAAATCTCTCCCAGATTCTGCCCCATTGTCCTCTCCCTCAGATGCTGTCCCAGTATCTGCTGTCTCAGTCTCTGATTCTGCCTCAGAGCTGTCTGCCAAAACCCGAGTTACAGCCTCAGCAGCAGACATCCAACAAAATGCCATCTCTGCTACTGGCTAAACTGTCCCTTTAAAGCACTAGCCTACGTAGAAGGCAGATAGGGTCAGAAAATTGCTGGTGGGTGTGTGTGTGTGTGTATGTGTGATGTGTGCAACAGTAAATGTCAAGTCACATTACCTTTGCTTCTTCTCTGAATCAGCGATTCTCTGAAGACACTGAAAAAAACCCAAAAAAGACACACTATTACTTCACCTTACCACATACCCATCCATCATAGCCTTTACCGCTACAGTAATTTTTGGTGCTCTCCTTCCTTGACCTCCTACTCTGATTCCCTCACTACCACCCAGCAAAAGTGCCCCTCATCTCTCCATAGCCCCCCGTGCACATGCATTTAATTTGTTTTAAAGGGCGGGTAAATCCTGGCTTTACTAATCCACCCAGGTAAATACATATCTATCCTTTGCAGCAGGCATATAAACCATCTGCGCTACTTTATGGCGCCAAAACTGCCACTAGGCAAAAGACAGATCTATTTCTATATAGAAAGAATCTATGAATCTATCTCTATAAACATATATAGATATATCACTTTTATATGTGCGGTTTCCCTGGGAGCCGATAGTGGCTCCCGGAAAACAACACATATAAAAAAGTGATATATATATATATAGAGAGAGAGAGAGAGAGAGAGAGAGAAACTCTCTCTACACCACTATTTTTTTAAATACATTTGTGTTTTCCCTGGGGCCGATTGCGACTCCAAAGGCAAACCACACATTTAAAAAAAATATGCCCCCCCATAGGGGGTCAGCCCATGTCAGGAGGGCTGACCCCAACATTTTCATCTTATTTTAAATATCCCCTGAGGGGGTGCAATCGCCCCCCCTCAGGGGAAACCATTAAAATAAAAATACATATTGCCCCCTAGGGGTCGGCCCATTTAAGATGGGCCGACCCCACCATTTTGAAATGTTTTTTTTTTTTATACAATTTTAGTCCGTGGGGGGCATAATCACCCCCAGGAGAACCCTGACATTATTTATTTTTAAAATTATGCCCCCACGGGTGGGGGAAGAGGTCCACTTACATGGGGGCCAACCCCCCCAAACAAGATCCCTGGTGCCTAGGGCAATTTCCTGGCCATGGATCGCACCTACTATGAAGAAACAACTCTGAAGATAACAGGAATGTCCGTGACTTACCTTCTGTTCCAGCAATGGTGGGGTTGATTTCCATCTTGGACATGGCCCAGGGGAAATGGCAGGACCGGTATTAGCAGGTTCATGGTGGCAGAAAATGTGGAAAGTGTACAAAAAGTGAATTTTGTGCTTATATACCTCCCAGTCTGCCAACTCAGGTGTGGAGGTTTATCCTCCACAGTTGCATTTGCGGGAATGCACATCGTGATTGGCTCAATAGTAAAAGGGGCTGCGTCCTGCCAACTGTGAGTGGTCTTTCGCCTGTGCTCCTGCTAACATCCATATAGGGCGGGCGGACATTCATGGCAGTGGACAGGTTTTCAGATAAAAAGTCAACAATGGGACTGTTACAGCCAAGATGTAGATCAGTCCCCAAGTATCTGATTACAGATAATGGCATTCAATGTGTGTCTTAGGAAATAAGAGTTTGTCATGGTCCAGAGAATAGCCTTGTACACACCTTAAACTATCAGCCTTGCTGAGGGGATGAATAGGGTTGTGAGGTCTTGTGTTCAGAGAGCGATTTATCTGAAGAATCCTCGTAAAGGGGTTCTGCATGAAACTTGGTGGGCCCATTGTACTGCTCCTAATAGCATGACAATGAGATCACCTTATGAATGTTTGATGGGCAGAGTATCCTGTTCTAAAATCAATCTTGCCAGATTGAGGATCCACAAGAGCAGATTGGACATTAATTTGTTACCGAAATACAGAGACGTATTGTGTATCAACAGAAATCCATGGATAGAAATTATTTGAAGATTTCAGCTCTGTGTAAAACATGGAGAATGTACGATTTCGTGTGGGTAAAAAAGTCTGAGTGGGTAAAGAAGGGAAGGTAATATTGAATGGGCCCTTTCGTTGTTATAGGAGTGAACATAAATGTTGTGGTTGTTTACAAGTGTGATGCATGGAGCATTTCTAGATTTGCAAAGTGTGAGAATGTATTTCAGAGTCTTCTTTGCAATGGTATGGGAATGGATCTTCACAAATGGTGAGTGCAGTGCCCTATTTTGAAGGCAGAATGTATAACTAGGAGGATCAGATGTCTACACCTCAACTATTTATAGTTCTCAAGGGAACTTTGCCCATGTTAGTTCCCAATTGAGGAAGAAACCTATCTCTTGGAAGTGCTTTGTGGTATCTTGAGCTACATTTTGAGTGGTATTGGAACACATTAGAATGTGGCTTCCTATTTTCCTTATGCAGTAGTTTACCTGTCTAGGATTATGTTTTTATGTATTCTATTTTTTTATTTCATCTTCTTTATTTTCCTTATTATACTAGGGAGGGGATGTGTTTTGGGTTGTTTCTTTAGTTTTCTAACCTCACAGTTATGTCTTCCCTTTATCCATGGAATGCTGTCAATGCATTATAGGCCTTCAGAATGATATATGTGACCAAAGGGTTTGTGAGCTGGTAGTTGGAGAGATCCTCAGGTAAAATGATGTTGGTGGTGTGCAGCTGAAACAGATAAGATCAATTGTTTGCTGAAACATGGATCTATGACCTATTTTTGACCTACTATTGATAGGCCACAAAACTCCCTTTTAGAAGATATCCAGCCCCAACAATGATCAGTAATCTGTAACTGCCTAGATGTGACACAAACATACCGTATGAAGGCTGTTGCAAAAGCAGCATTTCCCTTCACCCTTTAATTTCTTGGCCAGATCACATAAAATGTGGATGGAAAAGGCTCATTTAAGGCAAACTCTATGCTGCGGTTTTGTGCTAACTGGTGTCTTATAAAGATGAAGAGCTAAAACAGTAGAATGTTATCACTTTAAACTGTGGTACATTATTTATCTCTGGCACTGTAAAGAAATGATTAGGTTTTGTCTGGAAATATAGCATTTGTTGATGTCCTTAGAGTAACAATAGAGCACCACACAATAATGTAACATAGAGCAAAATGACAAGACAAAAAATAACAGCAGAACAGAACAAAAGCACATCAACAACTCAATACCACAGCATCACTAAAGCAAAACAAAAAAATCAACACAATCTGACACAACAAAAATGCAAAATTGTGCTGTTATGTTGTTGAGGAACGGGCTGCTTTGGTATCTATTCTAAAGGTGAGGAGGAATATGGGGTTAGAAGTATCCATCAGAAGGACAAGATACTTGTTCTCTTTTAGGGGATCTTGTTCCCTCTTGGACTGAAGCTATAGCCCTGCCCATATTTAAAAAGGGAAATCGGAAATCACCTGTATGCTATCGGCCCATTTATCTCCTGAATAGTTCTTTAAAAATTCCAGGGAGGGTTCTTGCTCTGAAGTTAGAAGACTGGCTGCAGGATAACCAATATTTTTCAAGAGCCCAGTATGGTTTCCGACAAGGAGTAGGTACTGTTGAGCAGAGCCTTAACTTACATTTAACCATTGGTAAATATGTCAAAGCCAGGAGGAGTAGCATTCACCTTGCGTTTGTGGACCTCTCCTCTGCTTTTTATTTGGTCTGTAGGAGGGAGTTGTGGGAAGGGATGGCCAGGATGGGATCTGACCAGGGTCTAATCGAGTACTTACAAAGACTGCTTTGGCACACAGCTATAAGGGTCAGCTATGGTGGAGACAGGGCACTTAAACATAGCGTTCTGTCTCATTTAGGAGTAAGGCAAGGGTGTGTGATGGTCTCGCTCTTGGTCCTCATTTCTATTAATGATTTAGAAGCACATTTGACCAAAAATGTGGAAAGATCTGCCTATGATAAAGTCCGGAGCTCTTCCAGTCCTTTTATATGCAGACTATGCAGTCCTAATGGCAATAACTGCTTGTGGCCTACAGCTTCTCTTAGATGCATTTTTCACTCTTAGGTTTAAGATCTCTTTTGGGAGAATCTGTTCCAGATGGACAGGAGACTTTCAGATGGAAGTGAAAGTGTAATACCTTACTACAGTGGTTCCCAACCTGTGGTCCGGGGACCCCTGGGGGTCCGCAAAGCCTTCTCGGGGGGTCTGCGAGAGCCTAGAAAATTAAAACATATGAACAAATATTGACAAATTAGGTCCCCAGCTTCCAGTAATGACTCAGGCGGGGGTCCACGGATTCCCATGATGATTCAGTGGGGGTCCCTGGGTTCCATCAATGTTAAAGTGGGGGTCCACAGAAATCAAAAGGTTGGGAACCACTGCCTTACTACAAAATGGGTAATGCTGACATGAATGCTATTTTTTATGTGAAGCGAAGGGGGGACTCAGTGGGTGAACAGAGGACGGGAATGTATATTTTGTTCCATCAGACCTTGTGACAAGCTACATTATGTATAAAATAATAAAAATGTGGTTATTAAAAAAAATGAACTCTTTTAGGAATATATTGAACAAATACAAATCAACTTACCTACATCCAGTGGCCGGTGGGGGAAATATCAATCAACTTCAACAAGTGAGGGGAAAAAGAGATGTACCAAGAGGGAGAACGAAGAAGGGGACAGGTCAGGGGCTGGTGCACAGTGATGACCAGTGGAAGGAATAAGATATCAAGATTATAGTAAGAAGGCAGGGGGAATTAAAGCCTGGCTATAGATAGTTGACCTCCACCCATTTAGGCTTGGCACCTGTCATTGTGGGTTAGGCGAAAGATTTGCAAGTATGTTGGGCACGTCAATTCTCAAAATTCATCAGAGAGATAGTAAATACAAGTTCCATATGTGTTGTCAACTAATGGCAGGGAGTGCGTCGCAACCGCCGTCAGCTACTCCAACCTCAGTAAATCCTGTAGTTTGTGGAGCAAGTCTGTAAAAGTTGGGATAGATTCTGAGCCCCACTGTGAGAGCCAGAGGTGCTTAGCAGCCCCCAGCACCAGGGTGATGGAACGTCCCTTAGTTGATTTTAGAGGCTATGTTAGTCAGTTCAGCAGTCCCAGTAAGATGTAGCTGGGGAATTGGGGAATGTCTGTGTCATATATTCCATCTATCACGGCTAATAATTCCTGCTAAAAAAACTTATTTTAGGACATTGCCATAAGATATGAGTAAGAGTGTCCATCTGTCTGCATTGTCGCCAACATTCGATGTCCCTGCCCACTTTACAGAGTGCAATTTGTGCTGGGGGATAGTACAATTAGTGGGCTATCGTGAGGAACATTTATTTACTAGAAGGCATTTGGTGTTGTCGGTACAACTCCTTTCTGGGATAAACCCAGTCTGGTCAGGGTCCACCAGCCCCTGCATATAGAGAGCTAGTTTATTGGCCAGGATAACCGTAAAGTTCTTACAACCACATCTAGTGAAGATGGGTACGAGGAGCAGCATTTGGGGTCTCTCCCCCAGTTTAAGGATAACTGCAATTGTTGCCAGTTGCATTGTGGGAGTTAGGAATCCAGCAGTGCTAAAATCATTATATAGCCTGCTAATATGGGGGCTAGGAGTGTCCCAAAAGCTTTATAGAACTCCATGCTGTACCCATTATGACCAGGTGCTTTGCCAGTCTGGAGATGCTGTGCTGCCATAAGGACTTTGTTGGGGGTTATGTCCATATCTAAATTAAGGACATTTGCTTGGGGGACCAAATCCAAGAACAACTCAATACGGCTGGCATCGAGATCCTCTGCGGAGTACAGGCTAGTTTAAAAAGATTCAAAACCTTAAGTGATCAGTTCCTCTTGGTGAGTCAGGGTACCGTCTGCTGTCACAGCTCTTCTACACTTTGATGTACAGCCTGGGAACGCAGGCAGGGAGCCAGAAGGCGTCCTACCCTGTTCCCTCTGTCGTAATATTTTTGCTTTATGCATAACAGGGCATATTCTGCCCTGTCCATATTTATGGTTTTTAATTGCTTGCGGGCTGTATTGAATTGCTGCTGAACTGCCAGCGAACCCGTGCTTTTATGTGTAGCTTCAAGTTCCCTGACCTTCGTTTATAGCTGCACTCATTTATTATATCTGTCTGCGTTAAGGCACGTTGCAATGGCAATAAATTGACTCCTTACTACCACAGTAATGTGATGAATGTAGAAGGTGTGTCATTCGCTGCCAGGACGGCCTCTATAGTGGCTTTAATTTCTGTGAGTGTACTGTCATAGGTGAGGAGCTTAGCAGTAAGACACCAACGACCTGGTTAATACTTTTTTAGCACCGCATTTGCGTCATTTTTTGACGCAAAAGTGGTGCAAACTTACAAAATGCAATTATATTTTGTAAGTTTGCGCCGCTTTTGTGGAAACAAATTACGTAAATACGGTGCTAAAAAAAGTATAAATCAGGTCCCAAATTCAGGGGGAGGAAGTGAGTCTAAGTAGTGTGAACAACAGAGTAATATGTGAGTGGTCCGGTAGGGCAGCTACCCCTATGTCTATAATGGACATTGCTCTAGTGCTGCACGGTGAGGTGGGAAAAAAAGTCAATGTCAGCGTAAGTTTGGTATGCCACAGAGAAAAAAGTGTAATCTCATGTTGTCAGCTTTGTATTAAATGTTTTTTTTCCAAATACAGTTTATTGACTGACTAGCTACCACACATGTGCACTGTTAGTTTCTTTCTTGACTCTGTCTGAGCCCTTTGGCATAGAGCCCAAAAATCAGCCAGAGTGATAGTGTGCAGATCTCTCCCTTGGGAACTTTTTAAATGGAAAAAGACCATTCCACAGAATGGGAAGGAGGGATTGGGGACAGTGAGGAATCTGCACTTAGATTAAGTATTCACAGAAAGAGCATTACCTAAAGTAAGTAACTTGTCCTTCTGATCGATACTTCTAACCTTTAAAATAGGTACTAAAGCAGTCCCTGTCAAGAAGGAGGGTCTGTGGAATGGGCTCAGACCAAAAGGTCCTGCAAGACTGAAAAGAAAAGATGCCCTTACCATCGGATCTGGCTGTCAAGCTAGTAATGCTTTTGATTGTGAGGATGTAAGCCCATGTTGTGTCATGTCAGATGTTGAAAACAGGCACTCCATATGCCAATGTAGGCGTAACAGCCTTGGCCATAGTGAAGTGAGACCTCAGACCTTCCTGAGGCAGCTTCCTGGACACTGTCTAGCAGATCATGGTGCAAAGGACTAACCACCTTGGCAAAGTTGTTTTCTGCACCTCATTGCCGTTCATTGCCCCAGAGAAAGCTGATCGTCCACCTGATGGTTTTTGGAAAGATCCAACCAATGGAGTTTCACCTCCTCTTTCAAGGGGGTGAGGCAGAGCAAGGACATTGGGCGGGTTATGGATTGTCCAATGTGCAAAGGAGTCATCACTTTAGGGAAAAAGGCCGCTATGATCCTTAACATCAGTTTGTGTGGGAAAAAAGTGGTGTAGGGCAGCTACACCAAGACAAACTGAAGCTCACTCACACGACGAGCTGATGAAAGCAAGAAGGGGTACACAGTATTCAGAGTCAGAAGACACAAGGAGCAACTGTGCATCAGCTAGAAGGGAGTACTCATGAGGAAAGTCAGGACCAAACTGAGATCCCACTGAGGCATCACAAAGGGATTGGGGGGAAACATGTATTAAACCTTTTACAAACCTGATCACAACAGGTGATTTAAAAAACAACCGCAGGTTCAGCAAACACAAAACGGACAAAAGAGCTGACAAATAACTTTTAATGGTTCCCAATGCAAGTTCATGATGGGACAAAGACAAATTGAGCAATAAGACACCCAACAGTTTGATTTGTAGCTGACCTGGGCTGTCGACACCACACTAGACCAAACAATTTGTCTGAGTCCCCTGTGTAAATGGACTTTGTAAAGGGGCAGTGTGCACCATGGATAACATCCATAACCTCAGGTGGGAGATTGAATGCATTCAATGGCTGCCACTCAATCTCCAGACATGGATGTGTAGGTTGTGCAGGCATGTGGGCAGACCCTTCCTGCTGCTGCAACAGAAGATACTCCCGAAATAGAAGCCTGGTCTGGGAACAGATGCTCATGCCCAGAAGGTTTGGCTACCACACTCTCCTGGTCAAGTCTGCAGCCACTAGAATGACTTGGTCCTGATCCTTCCTGAGCTTCTCCAGCACCCAGGACAAGAGAGGTAAGGGAAGAAAGATGTATAGGAGTCCCGTGCTCCACTTTAGTAGGAACACACCTCCCAGCAAGAGCCTTCTTGGGAACTCCAACACACATAAGTGTTGACACTGGAAATGTTCACCAGGGGCAAAAACATTCAGCCAGGGTTCTCCCCTTTGTTGGAAGATGCCCTGTGCTACCTTGAAGTTTAACCACTATTTGTAATCCACCAGATGCTATCAGTTGAGCTCATATTACCAGGCTTTTAAAGACCCTGCTAGCTGGTTCATGAGTAGGGAAATGCCAACTTCAGAGGAGAGAACCCAGGCACAGAACCCAGGACCCCCACTGCCCTGTTTGTTGCTGAATGACATGGTGAGGTTGTCTTTAAGGACCTGTACCAACCTCCCTTTGATGTATGGTATGAAGGCCTGCAGCGCTAGGTGAATTTGCTCACAACTCCAACTGGTTGATGTTGAGTCAGGTTTACAGTGGAAACCAGAGTCCTATGATCTCCACCTCACCCAGATGACGTCCCCAACCCAGCAGTGACACATCCATCACCACTGTTCGCTTTGGGTGGGGAAGAGAGAAGGGTATGCTGCTGGTCCAAATGCAGTTTAGTAGCCACTACTGCAGATCTTTTAGAGTTTTCTTTGAAACTTGGATGGAATTCAACAGGTTCACTTGGTTGGGCCCAGTGAGACTGTAGGTTCCACTACAGAGCCTGCAAGTGCCACCAGGCATAGCCGATAAGCAGGATGCAGGGGACCAAGAGGCCAAGAAGTCTCAGAACCACTGTCACTGAGACTCAGGACTGAGGCTCTAACACTGGGACAATAGCCAGAATCTCCTGGACTCATTGTGACTGAGTGAAGACCCCGAACTGCACCATATTGAAGATGGTTCCACTGAAAGTGAGCCTCTGCGAAGGAGTCAGGTGTGTCTTTGGTATGTTGATTGTGAACCCCAATGATGTCAGAAGGTTCACCGTCTTCTTGAGCTGGTCTACAACTAACTGTGGTAAGCCAGTATTCAACATATGCTCATCAAAGTAGGGAAAACTGGTCTCCCTCACCTCAAAAGGTGTGCTGCAACCACCTCTCTCTCTTTAGTGATCCCCTGATGGGCACTGATGATGTTGAAGGGGACACACAAAATTGAAAATTCTCCTGGCCTACCTTGAACCGCAGGTAATGTCTCTGCCACTTCAGGATGGGAATATGAAAATATGCATTCTACCAGTCCAGGACTACCATCCAATTACTTGGATCCAGGAAACACAGAACCTGGGCCTATGTGAGTATCTTGAATCTGTCCCTAAGCAGTAAGGTGATCAGAGGACAGAGATAAAAAATGGGACAAAGGCCTCTGTCCTTCTTCGACACAAGGACATAGCTTGGGTAACCATCAGTCCCTATTTTCGAGGCTGGCACCCTCTATGGCCCCTTTGGACAAGAGATCCTGCATGTTTTACAACAAACTCGCCAGGTGCTCCTCTGGAAGCTGCTCTGATGTAGGTGGAAGATGCAGCAGATTGGAAAAGGATGGAAGGGCATAACCCTTTTGGATGATCTGGAGGACCCATCTATCAGATATGATCCTTTGCCACCTTTGGTGAAATTGTTGAATCCAGCATCCTATGTGGTGGTAGTGTGAAGGGCAGGCTAAAGCAGCATGTAGTCTGATGCTGCAGGTTTGAGGGACTGGGACAAACAATGTCACATGTGTCCAGCACATTGTCTGGCCAAACTCAGAACTCGAACCCAAAAGGACTGAGGTGTCTGCTACGTGGTTTGGGGTCTGACACTGTCTGTATGCCAACCCTCTAGAGCATCCCCAAAAGGGACAAATTGCTGGGGAACCAGCCTGGCAGGCACCAAAGGGCCCAAGAAACATGCCATGGCTCTGTTGTCCTTGAAGTATTCTGTGACCAAAACTGCCCTTTCGCCAAACAGGTAAGTCTCGTTAAAAGGCATATGCGTATCCAAGCATGGCGACGGAGCACCACGTTAGTGCCGGCTGCCCAACCCAAGCAATCAGTAGTATCCAAGCCACACCTATTGACGTATTTGCCACATCTTGACTATCCTGAGTGGTTTGAACCAAAGATGCCTGCAAGATCTCACCGACCATGTCCTAGAGGGCATGAATAAATGAGAGAAAGAGGCAACTGGCATTGATGGACATCAAGGCTAGATTTGATGGATGAGAACATCTATTTCCCAAATGCCTCAATGCTCATTGACTCTCTATCCAGGGGGTCGTGGGAAATGAATTAGGGTTTACTTTACTGGGTCAGGCTTGAACCTCAGACTCTCTGGATTTGAAACCTGGGTCAGAAATTAGGGTTGCCTGGTTCCAGTCTATGGCACCTGACAACCTGTCTGTTCACTGGAGAGCAAGAACATTTCTTCACCCAATCCTAATCATCAAAGGCATGTCTTATGCGGTCTGTCAAAAACAGTACTGGTATGGTTTAAATCCTGTAGTTTTTGGAGCAGACATAAGTCCCTTACACACTGATTGAAGATTTTTGAATAAACAATCTTTCCAACCCTATGAGGGAAAAGGGGAGCAGAGCTCCAGATCTGCATTGCAAGGCGTGGAAAGAAAGAAACTGAATAAGGGCTAAGGGGTGGTGCTTATATGAGGCTCCTTTCGTCACTTCTGGACGGTATAAAGTCAATGCAGAGCACTGTTGTGTAAACATTTTCAGATCCAGTCTGGCACCTGGAGATTCTAATGACGAGAAACGTGCAGGTAAAAGTATCCATCAGAAAAAGAAGTATAATTCAAGCTAGAATCTTTTGAAGCACTTTAAAACACTGTCCCCAGGAAAAGGGTGTGAATAAATTGGAAGTAGTGATAATCTCTGATTTTTATAAGCATGGAAAACATTGGAAAACTTCTTCTGAACTTTGTCAATAACTACCGAAATCAAGAAGCCTGTTACATGTAGCACATTGCTGCCACAAGTGTGACCTCAAAGTGCTGTCGTACCCTTAGAAGGTATCCCAGACAATGCATGTACAGACTTAAAAGATGTTCACTGACCACAGTGCTCTTGTTGGTGTGTTCATTCCTATCCACAGTTCCAAAATCACTGAGGCGCTGGGCATCCATGTAAGACCAAAACTCTTGACTAGAAGGAGCTGAAATCCTTCTAAGTTGGTGTGAACTAATGAAAAATCACCTTACATCTGGCTGAAATTACACTGAAGTGAATACCATCGGCCTATTGGGTCCTGCTGATTCAGGGTCCCTTCACTGATTTAATTCCCCCTTATTAACAAATGTGACAAAGCTAGAAGTTTTGTGTCAAACTGCATAAAAAACGTTTGCAACTGCACACACTCCTACAAGGGATATCCGTGATTACAGATTCTAGGTTATGGGTTTAACTGAAAAAAACTTCCCTACATGTGTACGTTTAAGCTCCCTTTAGTGATAAAACAATATTGATGCAGTGAAAGATCTGTGTCGAGGGCTACCTTTAGCAAGATATCTTCTATTGTGCAGCTCCTCCTTCTAATAATTATATTGGTCTCTCACACGTGCTAGATCGGCATAGCTCTTCAGCTCATGTTCACTGTGTTCGGGCATCTTGAGAGATAAGCCCATGTACCAACAGCGCCCCAGACCTCCCACTCCACCCTTCCTAATCTGGGAATACATTGGCACCTTTCAGTGATGGGTGATCTGAGGGACCCATAGCCCACCCAGTCTTGTAACTCAAGAGAGCAGCACTTTTCGCATATCAATGCCCAGGACATCAGCCGCATAGCGGCTGTCCATTCATTCCAGCCTGGCCTGCTGATATGAAAAGTCCATTTTCCACATTTCCTTGGTAAAGTGTCACAACAATGGAAGAAATGGCAATGAGGCACCCAAGGAGGGGAGAGTCCCTGATATCTCACACTGGGATTTGAGGCGAGTGCAGTGGGATGCACAGGGAATTGGCCAAGGGGGTCAGATGGCGGGGATAGGAGAGATAATAAGGCTTATTAGATGCAGATCCTCCCTTTCCGTCACACTTGTTCCTGTCTGTGGCAGCTCTTTTGGATATTTGTGTCCCTCTTGTCCCCAAGACGCTGTGTATTTGGGGTTCCCTTGGCTGGGATGTGTATGGCCTGGATTTCTGTTTTTTTCCTCAATATTTAGAGCTTTCTTCAAGTGATTGTAAAGTCAATATCCGGTGGAATGTTTTTTTAATAGGTGGATGTCGAAGTAATTTCTGGTCGCTTTCTTGGAAAGAATGGGTAGACTGTGGAACTTTATGTTGCTTGATTCGCTACTTTTGGACAGGTCGCGGCCAGAGAATCGGAGGATGTGGTATTAGTTTGAGAAGAGTTGGAATGTTGCGGGGCAAGCAACTCCAGCCAGAAGAGGAGAGGTAGGATACGTTTTAGGTTGTGGTGCAGGGCAGTGGTTGGGAGTTGCAAAGTAGGTTAATAACAGGTTGTAGAATGGGGAGTGTTCGGATGAGTTTGGATTGAGTATGGATGGTTGTTCTGTGGGGGCATGTTAAGCAACCTTGGCCCATATTTATACTTTTTGACGAAACTAGCACCTGTGCTGGTTTGCGTAAAAAATGTTACCACCAGCTAACGCCATTCCTAGGCGCCATGCGGGCGCCTTATTTAAGGAATGACGTTAGCCGGCTGCGGACTGGTCAGAGTAAAAAAAAAAATGACTCAAACCAGGCAGCGCCGGCGTAGGGGAAAATGGGGGTTGTGCGTCAAAAAATGATGCAAGTCAGGTTTGAGGCTAAAATCATGCCTCAAACCGGACTTGCAACATTTTTTGACGCACAACCCCTATTGAAATGACTCCTGTCTTAGCAAAGACAGGAGTCATGCACCCTTGTCTAATGGCCATGCCCTGGGGACTTCTGTCCCCTGGGCATGGTCATTGGGCACAGTGGCATGTATGGGGGCCCAAATTAGGCCCCCTTATGCCACTTAAAAAAAAAAAAATACTTACCTCAACTTACCTGTACTTACCTGGGATGGGTCCCCCCATCCATGAGTGTCCTCCAGGGGTGGGCGAGGGTGGCAGGGGGTGTCCCTGGGGGCAGGGAAGGGCACCTCTGGACTCCTTCCATGGTCAGAGACCATGGAAGTGAGCCCACAGGTCCCTTAACGTCTGCCCTGACCCAGCCGTTAAAAGACGGCGCACATCAGGCTGTGTGCCGTTTTTTAAGGCCCACCCTCTCCTGTGCGTCAAAATGACACAGGAGTATAAATAAGGCGCACAGGCCTTAAAGTCATTTTTTGGGCGGGAACGCCTACCTTGCATGTCATTAACGCAAGGCAGTTTCCCGCATCCAAAAAATTACTCACACTGAAGAATTTTGATGTCCGCAGGCTCGGGCATCAAAGTTTAAATATGGTGCATGGTTTGCGCCGATTGTGCATCAAAATTTGTGACGCCCATTCGGCGCAAACAGAATATAAATATGCCCCTTTGTGTTTTAAGACTCATACGGTGAGTAAGATACCCTTTGCTTTATTAAGGTGGGCTTTTCAATGATTTACATAAATCACTTTTGGCCCACTCACCTACCCTGATAAGGCGACCTTTTACATTTCAACTGAACAGTCTTTGCGCTCTCTCGCCCAGTGCAGCACACTTGTGGGTACTAGTGGATCCCCTTCCCTTGCAGCAAGGAGTCCATTATTTCGCACCTCTGTGACATGTCATTCCTACAAAGATTACTGGTAAAACGATTGGGGGAGTCGTGTTCATGAATACCTCCATGGAGGGGCTTAAAATGACAGTCTGAGTCACCCTTCATATTCTATCCGTGGTGTGTTCCTTGCGTCGCAGAGCTCACTTATGCTGGAGTACTGGTCACAGCAAATAATGATACTTGCAGAGAAGATGTCTTCTTCTCTTGGCACTGAGCCTCCTATCGTTTTCTTTTCGATAGGCATGATGTTGTGTATTCTGCCTGCTTGTTACATGATGTCGTCTAGTGCTAAGATGCATTTGTGTTTGGGCGATTTTTTTTTAAATGCATTAGTTTCACCTTTAATTACATGTTACAAACTCTAGAGCAGTTTTTTGAAGTTGAAAAGCATGCCGTCATCAGAACCTTCTTTTCTGCTATGGTACATGAAAGACAACACATTTAGGTGCAATGCCATTAATGATGTTTTTTTAAAATTAATTTTAGTTAAAAATGCACAGGTAAAACTCAGAAGGAGGTGGGCCGTAAAGTTATAGGTCTGCCTGCTGTTTGCATTCGTCATGTTGTCTGTGTGGTAACATCGTGTAGTATGTTAATGTTTGGAGAAGAGAGTCACCGTTAATGTAGAAATCATTAATTGATATTTCTCTAATTCTTTCAAACTAGGACGACATTTGCTGATGAGACCTGCAGACTTCAGCAGACATCGCCGTATTGTATATGGCGCACTTGTGCCGAAGAATGTAGCACGTTTATTTCTGCAGTGGCGTAACCAGTGCTTTAAATGGGCCGGTACTCACAGGTACTGAGTACCGGCACTTCTTATTTTTTTCACTCTGAGTACCAGCACTTCTCTGCTGCCAAGGAGAGTACAGGTACTCATGAACGGTAGGCTCTTTAGCTGCTAGTGCTGGTGAGCACTAGGCTGTCAGAGTTGAACCTGCCTCTGACAGCTAAGGTTCTTCTGTAGACCTAAACTGACTCCCGCTGAGTTATTCAGCAGGCATTAAGGTGGTCATTCTGACCTCGGCGGTAAAAGGCGCCTACCGCCGGTCAGAAATCCTCCATAATCCCGCCGCGGTCGCGGAAACCCGCCACGGTCATTCTGACCCGCAGAAGGCAAACCTCCGAAAATCCGACCGCCACAACAGACCGCCAGACCAGCGGTCGGCGGAAAGGTGGAGGTGACCAAACCTCCACCGTCACGCCAACAGAAATACGCCCATGCCATTACGACCAACGAATCCACGCGGCGGTCATTCAAACGCGGTATTCCATTGGCGGGACACACCGGCGCGGTCAGAATACACACAAACGAACAAAACTCAGCCACATTGGACGATTTGAATCCCACACACCTGATACACATACACACACCACTCCCACACACACAATACAATATAAAACACACACCCACATCACCCACAAACCCCTACGCTTAAAAATTCGTAAAGAAGACAAGAGCGAGACACCAGCATCCAAAACATAACAGCCACAGCCACTCAACACCATCACCCACACACTATCCACACACAAAACAACACACACCACCACACTCAACTCACTTAAATACACATACTCCACCCCACACATCATACACACCACCCCATGGCACCCCAAAGACAACCCCGCTTCACAGACGAAGAACTCAGGGTCATGGTGGAGGAAATCGTTCGGGTAGAGCCCCAGCTGTTCGGCACACAGATACAATACACCAGCATTGCCCGGAGGACGGAGCTATGGCAGAGGATTGTCGACAGGGTGAACGCAGTGGGACAGCACCCCAGAAATCGGGAAGACATCAGGAAGCGATGGAACGACCTACGGGGGAAGGTGCGTTCCATGGTATCCAGGCACAACATCGCCGTGCAGAAGACTGGCGGAGGACCCCCACCTCAACCCCCACAATTCACATCATGGGAGGAGGAAGTCTTGAACATCCTGCATCCTGACGGCCTCGCAGGAGTCGGCGGAGGAATGGATACTGGTAAGTTGAAGCTTCAATACTGCTTCCCCCCCACCTGCATGCCAAATCAGACCCCAACCCTCACCCCCATCCTCGAACCCCACCCTCACCCCCACCCCCATCCTCACCCCCACCCTCACCCCCACCACCATCCTCACCCCCACCACCATCCTCACCCCACCACCATCCTCACCCCCACCCCCAGCACACCTATTCCCCGCCAATGTCTCACCATCACAACCCACACATCCCAAAACCTAGGCCTGCATGCGTCCACTAAGCATGGACACCCATCACCAAAGCATGCCCAATGCATATACACATCCCCCCCCACAAGCCACCCTCACCAAAGCCCCCACACACGAATGCCAGCACTTGGGGACACGAGAACCCACAGATACACCCATATGCCACACATTGAAACTATAACCATACCTCTATACCCCTGCAGGACCCGACCGTCAACACACCGCGGCGGAGGGGCCAGAATTATCCACACCCCCCACCCAAGAGGCCGTCAGCGATGACAGCAGCTCTGTCGATATGGACACCGATGACCAGCCCGGACCATCGGGGACCTCTGGACAGTCGGTTCCCCTCACACAGGCACAGGCCACTACAGACCCTAACCCCTCTGGGAACACCAGCACAGCTCCCACCCAGCGGGCCCATGCCTCTGTCTCCAGGGCGCGTCAATCTGCGGTGTGTCTACCACTACAGGGCACCCAGGATAACCCACCACCCCAACAACAACAGGGACCTGGGGGCAGTGGTAGTGGGCACACCGGCCAGGGGGCAGAGGCCCAGGGAAACAGGGCAACTCGGCGGGCAGCTGTGCGACAGGGGGGGGAGGAGAGGCCCAGGGAACCCACTCTCCACGAGGTCCTCACCACCATCATGGGAGCATACAACCGCTCCCAGGAGACGATGGCGACGGTACTGGCCCGGTTCCAGGAGATCCAGGTGCTGCAGGAGGAACACTTTTGGGGGTACAGGGAGGACATCAGAGCCATCAACACCACCCTGGTTACCATGGTAGGGCTGCTGCAGGACCTCGTAAACAGCAGGGCGGACACTGAACAACACCCAAGGGCCCCTGCCACTAGCCTGGACCAAGAACAGCCATCCACCTCCGCCGGCGCTAGTGGACAGGAGGCCCCCGCACAGCAGCAGCCCACCAGACCCCCACCTCCTGCAGGAGAAGAACCACCCCGCAAGAGGGCCCTGAGATCTCGCAAGAAGACAGAGTAGGATGTCAAGACCCCCGCCAGCAAAGGATACCACCTGATGTCATCCCACTGTCCCACATTGTCACCCTGTCCATCCTTGAACTGCCCATGCTCCATCTCTCCACAGGCCTCTGGACAATGCACCTGTGTGACTGTTACTCTGGACTCTGCCATGGACATTCCTTCACCATAGCCCCCACCCACTTGATACCACCCATCCCATTTTGAGCACTTCAATAAACACCTATTTTGCACCAAAATATCAGGAGTCTGGCTGTGATTTCAATAGATTGTAATTGACATGACAGTGCAAATATGTCCTTGTACATGGTGAAGTCAACAAACAGCTGCCACAAAGCTGTAGTCCATGGGGAAACGAAGCACAGGACTCGTAGTGGGGACCCCAGATCTGAAATAGGGAGGGAAAAGCCAAAACTCAGTCATCATACACTGGGGCAAATAGACAGGCAGCAGAGATGCTGCAGAGTAGTTAACATTTACTAAATTATCTTTGAAATGTTACCTGTGTCCTATTGGAAGTACTGTTCAATGATTCTGTCCCTGTTGTCTGTTTCAGCCCCATCGTCTTCCTCCTCGTCACTCTCCTCAGGTTCCACCGCTGCCACAACACCACCGTCTCGACCATCCTCCTGCAGGAAAGGCACCTGGCGGCGCAAAGCCAGGTTGTGAAGCATGCAGCAGGCCACGATGATGTGACACACCTTCTTAGGTGAGTACATTAGGGATCCACCGGTCATATGCAGGCACCTAAACCTGGCCTTTAGGAGGCCAAAGGTGCGTTCGATCACCCTCCTAGTACGCCCATGGGCCTCATTGTACCGTTCCTCTGCCCTGGTCCGGGGATTCCTTACTGGGGTCAGTAGCCACGACAGGTTGGGGTACCCAGAGTCCCCCACTAGCCATACACGGTGTCTCTGTAGCTGTTCCATCACGTAAGGGATGCTGCTATTCGTGAGGATGTAGGCGTCATGCACTGACCCTGGGAATTTGGCATTTACATGCGAGATGTACTGGTCAGCCAAACACACCACCTGGATGTTCATTGAATGGTAACTTTTTCTGTTCCTGTACACCTGCTCCCTGTCTCTTGGGGGAACCAAAGCCACATGGGTCCCATCAATGGCACCAATTACGTTGGGAATATGTCCAAGGGCGTAGAAATCACCCTTCACTGTAGCCAATTCGCCCACCTCAGGGAAAATGATGTAGTTCCTCACGGATTTCATCAGGGCAGACAACACTCTGGATAACACCTTCGAAAACATGGGCTGAGACATCCCGGAAGCAATTCCCACGGTTGTCTGAAATGACCCACTTGCCAAGAAATGTAGTACTGACATGACCTGCACCAGAGGGGGAATCCCTGTGGGTTGGCGGATGGGGGACATCAGGTCGGGCTCCAGCTGGGCACACAGTTCATGGATAGTGGCACGGTTAAGACGGTAGGTCAGGATAATGTGGCGTTCTTCCATTGTCGACAGGTCCACCAGCGGTCGGTACACGGGAGGATTTATCCGTCTCCTCGCCCAACCCAGCGGACGGTGCCTAGGAAGGACAACATGGAGCACACAGTCAGGCAACCCACAGGTACGTACTCACAGCTAGCACAGTATACGATTCTCTATGCAGTGAATGGCGTGTCTGAGTGGCTATGCAAGGCCTAGGCCTGTGTGACGCAGTTGAAATTGAGCCATGTGGGCCCTGGAAATGGCGGCTGCCTGACCTGTGAAGTGTGACAATGGGATGTGAGGTCAATGCGCTGGCGTGGCACACCGTGGCGGGCGGCGGGCGAAGACCGCGGCGCGAAGCCGCATTGGTTAACATTGAAGCCTATGGGTTTCAGGAGCCAATGGCGAAGGGCGCCGGCGGTGGCGGGACGCACCGCCGCGGTACGCACCGCCGCGGACGTGACCGCCATTTTCTATCTACTTATCCACTTGCGACTTGAACTTTCACAGGAGAGGACCTATACTGCAAGTGTTGCTGTGACCTCGGTCTGGAAGGGACAATGGCTGCTGCGACTGGGGAAAGGGCCCCTGCCTTCACTGGAGAGGAGTTGGAGAAACTTGTGGATGGGGTCCTCCCCCAGTATGCGCTACTCTACGGTCCTCCAGACCAACAAGTGAGTTTAATTCAATATGGATTTGGGGCCACTGGCTGGCTTGGGGGCCTGGCGGGGATGGGGGGCATGTTGGGGCTGGCGGGGGGCCTGGCGGGGGGCCTGGCGGGGATGGGGGGCATGTTGGGCATGGCGGGGGGCATGGCGGGGATGGGGGGCATGTTGGGCATGGCGGGGGCATGGCGGGGATGGGGGGCATGTTGGGCATGGCGGGGGGCATGGCGGGGGGCCTGGCGGGGATGGGGGGCATGTTGGGCATGGCGGGGGGCATGGCGGGGGGCCTGGCGGGGATGGGGGGCATGTTGGGCATGGCGGGGGGCCTGGCGGGGATGGGGGGCATGTTGGGCATGGCGGGGGGCATGGCGGGGGGCCTGGCGGGGATGGGGGGCATGGCGGGGGGCATGGCGGGGATGGGGGGCATGTTGGGCATGGCGGGGGGCCTGGCGGGGATGGGGGGCATGTTGGGCATGGCGGGGGCATGGCGGGGATGGGGGGCATGTTGGGCATGGCGGGGGGCCTGGCGGGGATGGGGGGCGTTGGGCCACTGGAAAGGAAAATGCTGAGAAACTTGAACGTGGTATTTCTCCCTCCCTGTACGTGTCACATAGGTCCGCGCCCATGAGAAGATCGGGATTTGGCGTGCCATCGCCAAGGAAGTCCGGGCCCTGGGGGTCCACCATCGACGGGGCACCCACTGCCGCAAGAGGTGGGAGGACATCCGCCGCGGGACCAAGAAGACCGCCGAGTCTCTGCTGGGGATGGCCTCCCAACGTAGGCGGGGTGCCTGCCGTCAACTGAGCCCCCTGATGTTCCGGATCCTGGCGGTGGCCTACCCTGAATTGGATGGGCGCGTGAGGGCAGCACAGCAGACACAAGGGGGTGAGTACAAGCATTATCTACTCTGTTGTCACGCAGTGGAGGTGTCTGGGTGGGGGAGGAGGGCTGGGGGTCCCCCTAGGCCAGGGCGATATCTGTAGGCTGGGCACCCCCGTAAGCCCCTGTGTCCCCAGCCACCACCCTCAGTAGTTTGTCAGTACAGCCATCCCTGGGCCGTGTCATCCATGGGTGCAGTTGTCAACTCTAGGCGTGTAGGGCATGTTCCACGGAATGCGTAGCGGACCCCAAGTGCGCAACTTAGTGCAGGGGGCATCTGTGTCTGTCATGTCCGCTAACTGTACCGGAGATCCATGTAATCAATATCCCTTTATTTCTCTCTCCCCCCCCCTTTTTGTTTGTCTTTCTGTGCTTGTGTGCATCAGCATCATCAGGCGGAGGAGAAGTGGCATCGGGGCAGGAGGGAGCTGCATCTCACATGGCCCAGGAGGGCCATGCCACAGAGTCAGACTGGACCAGTGAGACGGAGGGCGAGGGGAGCTCCACGACGGGGACGACTGGACCCTGCAGCGACACGGACACGTCCTCGGAAGGGGGCTCCCTTGCGGGGGTGGCACCATCCGTGCCCCCCGCCATTACAGGTACAGCCGCCACCCAGCGCACCATCTCCGCCCTCCCAGCAGCCCCTCAGCGTTCACCCCGTGCCCGCTCTGCCAGGAAGCCGGGCATCTCCTTCGCCCCAGGCACCTCAGGCCCTGCCCCTGTTACCCCCGCTGCCCTCAGTGAGGAGGTCATTGACCTCCTCCGAACGCTCATTGTTGGGCAGACTACCCTTTTGAATGCCATCCAGGGGGTGGAGAGGGAGGTTCATCGCAGCAATGCGTACCTGGAGGGCATTCATTCGGGTCAGGCTGCCCATCAGCGATCGTTCCAGGCTCTGGCCTCAGCACTGACGGCAGCCATTGTCCCTGTCTCCTGCCTGCCTCTACTAACTCCCTCCTCCCAGTCTCCTGTTCCTCTGCCTGTCCCACCCACACCATCAGACCAGCCTGCACACACCTCAACACCCAAGAGAAGCTCATCCAAACATAAGCACCACAGATCACGCAGACATTCACACACGCAACATTCCGATGCAGACATGCCAACAGTCACTACCACCTCTGTGACCCCCACCTCCTCGTCTCCCTCCTCCCTCCCTGTGACGTCTACACTCACACCTCCATTCACCTCACCATCAGCCAGTGTTTCCATCACCAGCACACCCTCCACTCCAGTCCGCACACGTGCAGTCACCACCCCCACTGCCATTTACACGTCCCCTGTGTCCTCTCCCACTGTGTCTGTCAGCCACCCACCCACCCAACAGCCATCCACCTCACGACAGCCTATCCCTCCTGCACCTGCACCCAAAGACAGCAAACGTGACTCACCTACAACCACATCCTCTCCCTCCACTCCCATTCCCACTGTACCTACCACTCTCCATTGTCCCAAGAAGCTCTTCCTCGCCACTACTAACTTCTTTCCTGACCCTGAGCCCCCCCCTCCTTCTCGTCGGGGTAAGAAGAGCACCTCAGCCACCACCAGCCCTGCAGCCCCCTTGACAAGGGTGCAGGGGTATTGGAGCCCGCCAGCCCGCATGTCTGGATCTTCGCCCAGCAGCAAGGGGACAGCCAGCCCACCCCCTGGGAAGAGGAGCAGAAGGCGGAAGGGGCGCCGCAGGAGCCCGCCTTCTACATCCCCCCCGGACACCACCCAGAGACAGTCACCAGCCACAGCTCCAAAGGGAGGAAAGGGCCACAGGCCGACGACTAAAGAGGGCAAGGGCAGCAAGTTGGAGAGGTCAGGCAGCAGGCCTGCTGCCCAGGAGGAGCCCACAACCCCCATAGCCGCTGCCCCGGGAGGAACCGGCACAGCTGCCCCGGGAGAGCCCACCACCCCCATAGCCGCTGCCCAGGGAGGACCCAGCCCAGCTGGCCAGGAGGGCCCCACCACCCACAGCCCAGGTGGGCAGTGAAGGAGCACCATCCCCGCTGCCCAGGAGGGCACCACCAGGCAATTAGCAGTTGGCCATAGACCGTCCGCCGTCTCAAGAACCGCTGAACTGGGCCCGCCGTCTCAAGAACCGCTGAACTGGGCCCCGCCGTCTCAAGAACCGCTGAACTGGGCCCCGCCGTCTCAAGAACCGCTGAACTGGGCCCCGCCGTCTCAAGAACCGCTGAACTGGGCCCTTCAAGGCAAGAACCGCTGAACTGGGCCCCGCCGTCTCAAGAACCGCTGAACTGGGCCCTGCCGTCTCAAGAACCGCTGAACTGGGCCCCGCCGTCTCAAGAACCGCTGAACTGGGCCCCGCCGTCTCAAGAACCGCTGAACTGGGCCCCGCCGTCTCAAGAACCGCTGAACTGGGCCCTTCAAGGCAAGAACCGCTGAACTGGGCCCCGCCGTCTCAAGAACCGCTGAACTGGGCCCCGCCGTCTCAAGAAGCGCTGAACTGGGCCCTTCAGGGCAAGAACCGCTGGCCCTTTGGCAGACGTGGCAGGGCAGGATCTATCTCGGGCAGGGCTGCAGGATGTCCTCTGGCCAACTTGCCTCCTCCAGTGGCAGTGGGGTCTGTTATGGACTGTATGGACTGTGGCTTTGCTCTCCCCAGGATGGCCCAGTGGGCAGGCCACCCACTGTATGGACTGTATGGACTGTGGCTTTGCTCTCCCCAGGATGGCCCAGTGGGCAGGCCACCCACTGTATGGACTGTATGGACTGTGGCTTTGCTCTCCCCAGGATGGGCCAGTGGGCAGGCCACCCACTGTATGGACTGTATGGACTGTGGCTTTGCTCTCCCCAGGATGGCCCAGTGGGCAGGCCACCCACTGTATGGACTGTATGGACTGTGGCTTTGCTCTCCCCAGGATGGCCCAGTGGGCAGGCCACCCACTGTATGGACTGTATGGACTGTGGCTTTGCTCTCCCCAGGATGGCCCAGTGGGCAGGCCACCCACTGTATGGACTGTATGGACTGTGGCTTTGCTCTCCCCAGGATGGCCCAGTGGGCAGGCCACCCACTGTATGGACTGTGGCTTTGCTCTCCCCAGGATGGCCCAGTGGGCAGGCCACCCACTGTATGGACTGTATGGACTGTGGCTTTGCTCTCCCCAGGATGGCCCAGTGGGCAGGCCACCCACTGTATGGACTGTATGGACTGTGGCTTTGCTCTCCCCAGGATGGCCCAGTGGGCAGGCCACCCACTGTATGGACTGTTTGGACTGTGGCTTTGCTCTCCCCAGGATGGGCCAGTGGTCATGGAGTCCCCTCGTGGATCTGGTGTCGTGTACTCAAGTGGCTGAGGTGCCCCCCCTTCCCTTCCCCCTGAGGTGCCTGTCCTATTTTCTTTCTGATGCCCCTGCAGTGTTCTCTCCGTGGAGTTCTTGTCGTGGGACTGGGCCTTGCCCCTTTGCACAGGACCCCTGTGATCCACGGACAGTGGTTGGACTACATTTAGTAGCTGTATATATTTTGTACATAGTTTATTTATTTATTGGGATTAATGGTGTACATATTTCAATATATCTGCCCGTTTATGATCTCTTCTTTTGGTCTTTGCATTATTTCGGAGGGGGGTGGTTTGTGGGTTGTGACAGTGATCTGTGGGAATGCATTGATGTGTGTGTTGTAGTGGGTGTGGGTGGGTGGGTGTGTGCCGGTAATCTTTTCCCTCCCCTGTGTCGTAGGTGCCGTACTCACCGATGTCTTCCGCGCCGCCGGGTGTGCTCCTGGTATATGAGGAGGAATAGGAGTGCGGGGATGACCTGCAACTCTGGCTCCATACTGCCGGAATCTCGCGTGGAGTGCGTAGAGGTGAGCGTTTTCCCGTTCGTAGTCTGTTTCCGCCGTGTTCTTATCGGCGGTGCTCCCGCCCCGGAAAAGGTGGCAGATTGGTGGGTCGTAATAGGGTGGGCGGTACTTTGTCTGCCGCCGGGCTGTTTGCGGGAACCGCCGCGCTGTTTGTTTGTACCGCTGTGGCGGTCGGAGTGTTAAGTTGGCGGGCTGTGTTGGCGGTTCCCGCCAGGGTCAGAATTGCATATTTTAGACCGCCGGCCTGTTGGCGGCTTGGCCGCCGCTTTATCACCGACCGCCAGGGTCAGAATGAGGGCCTAAGTGCCTAATGTCCGGGTATTCACCATCACGCTGTGTTTGACAGAACAGGTCCATTCAGGCCCTGTGCTGTCAATCACATTTACACTATTGTATGCATTTGTGCAAACACAGGAACAGAGGCAGCCCAGCTGAAAGTGACAACTAAGAAAGCCATGGGAGGAAAGAAGTTTACAATGGCATTAATCCCACCTGAGTCTTTTGAACGAGGGTCTGCTTATGTATGTGTGTTTGCCTGCTTGTATGTGCGTGTTTTTGTGTGAGAGAAAAGCAAATGAAAGAGGGAGAGAATCGGAAGACTTTAAGGAGGACTGTGTGGAGCGCTTTGTGTGTGCATGTCTGCTTGTTTCTTTCTGTGTGTGTGCACGTTCAATAATATATAGTATTGTACAAAACAGCAGCAAATAACAGTATGGTATTAAGAAGCTGCAAATATTACAAAACAAAAGAAATGTTAAAATATCATTGTGTTTAGCTTTTGTTTTGTGTAACGAGTTAACTTGTTTTGTTTATTTAAATACATTTCTCATGGGCCTTTGGGATGTGCTGCAACTGGTATATAAGTCATAAAGTACCCTCATGTCTTGCTCTAAGCCCTGCCCCTAGCCCCACCCACCACACTACTAGTTCATGCTAATGAGTACCTGCACTTATTTTTTCCCATTTAAAGCACTGGGCGTAACGAAACTGGAGGGGAACCCTCAGCAAAGAACAAGGACCGCCCCCCCCAACCCTGACTCACTCAGGCCAGGTGCTGTGCCGAGGGGGTACCCCTGGAGCTCGAGGGACCCCCCGCACCCTCCGCACCGTGGGGGCTGAGGGGGCCTTTGTTACGCCACCGAATTTCCGTTTTCTAGCAGGATTCAGCGTGATGTTTGATTTTTCACATATCCAGGCAATTACGCTCCACTGGCCAAGAATGAAAACAAAGGGGATTGGTCCGAAACAGTTTCATCTTTTGAAATTATGCCATGGGAATAATCACTGTGCACATGTTTCAGGATTTCTCCTTAGAGTTGCCACCTGGCCACTATGTTACTGGCATAGTGGAAATTGTACAACAAGTCTAGTAAAAAATTGGGATAATCAGAAAAATCAGTCAATATTTTCCCCTTTAAACTCATTTTAAATCAACAAACATATGAAGGAAACACTTCAAAATGATTTTACAGATGTCTATCGATGTCTATCCAGGGAGCTGCAGACCCGTGGGGCCCCAAGACTGTATACAAAATGAATTACTAGCTTATTAAATACTAGCTTATTAAAAAAGTACATATGCATAAAAAAGCTAATTGAAAATTTTAGAACACTATGTAAATGTGAAGGACTGGTAGCCTCAATTGAAGCACTGGTGTGCACTGACAAAAAGACAGAGGCCCATATGTATCATCGTCAGCCATGTTTGTCAGAAACCAAGCAAAACCTAAAATAATATTTTCCAAGCCATGCTAGGTCACTTTGGTAAATGTAAAGTAACGCAAGGCAGCTCAAGTTGCTGCCTTGTTTTACTCTGTCCCAGGGAGGCATTGCATGTGTAGAGTGTGGGTGTTCCCCCGCATCCTGCCATGTATTTTGCCACATTTCCGGATTTACCATTAGTGGCAGACCTAGGAATGCGTTAAATGCTACGCCTCCCAGAGGAGGCGTAATGAGAAGAAATATGTTTATTCTCCTCATATTTTCCTCTTTCTACATGCGCTGCATTCCGCAATACACATAGAGGACCATGGTGCAAGGGTGCCTGCACTGGCTCTGGGCAGCACATTGTGCACCAGCGCAGGAAGACAGCAGGAATGAGCCATATAATGTTAAATAGAGTGTATTCCTGCCCTCTACCTTTCAAGCAGCGCAGCAAGGTGACTTGCTTCGTTGAGTGAAAATTTGATAATTATGCCCCAGAAGCTTTAGGAGTAATAAAGACAAAGGAATATGCTAGAGCTTAGCCTATTGCTTCATCATTTAGAAATAAAACTACATTTTGAAAAGCTCTTTTCTGTTAAAATAATAATTTCTATTTTTCTATTTATTGTATGTTTCTATATTTTTGTGTCTTGTTTTGAGGTTAAAATCATAGAAATTGCTTAGGAAGGGGTACCTGACTTCCAGTAGTACTTCATTGGGGGTCCACAAAAGTCAAAAGTTTAAGAACTATTAATCAAACCTATTCACTATTAGTGAAGCAAACAGATACATAATTAACATGCTAAAAAGAAGGCAGAAGATTTTACATGAAATCTTCTTAAAGTAACCACACCTGATTCTTTTAGAGTCTGAAAACATGGCTACTACATTTATCTAAGAAAGGTGGCAAATCTAATCCTCGCTCATTGCTTTCAATATCGCACACCAGTCATTTTTGCTTCCGTACTCTCTTCTTTTCTGGAGCGGGAATGGTGCTGTAACTGACAAAAATTGTTGGTTCTGAGAGCTAGCACATACAGGATAACTCGTTGTGTTGATTCACATAACGGTAGAAAGGAAGAAGGACTTTCTGACCAGAGAGCAAGAGGTGTTGTGGATCCCTAATAGATGTGTAGTACCCAAGCCCACATTTTTACGGAGGAGAAGCCCCTGGTGACCAACCCCACATTCTTGCCTTTCTTCATGGAAGAGCATTGCAGCCATTAAAATGTCTCTCTGCCACCTAAACTTCCAAAAATCAAATAATCACGCGCAGAAGCAAACTTGGGTTCCATTAAAAAGGCCATGTTGCTGAGAATTCATCGATTTCAGAAAGCCATAGTTTTAGTTTAATTTGGTTACACCCAATAATTCTGTTTTATCACAAGAGGGAGCCAAAGCAGCAAAATTAAGCCAAATTCCGGATTTTACCCAGAAACCTAAAATCATTAATCATGAATTTTTCTTTATTGGTGTGCAAGGTATTTTTAATGCAACCTTAGCGGAAGGGGCAATGCCTCTTGCTTTGTCATATTTGATAAGAGAAGTTCTGCAAGTAGTAAACTGCAAGAATTTGTCATTCTGCATAGAAAATGTACACAAAACGTAAACATGCAAAGAAATATTCTACATACCTTTTCCAGCTTTGCTTTGTTGGATTCCATTAGAAATGACCTTGCTGTGTGTGGTAAAATTGTTTCACAATGCAGGCTGAAGGGAGCATACAGACAATGGATGGACTGGTGAGGAACTCTGAGGGGGGAGAACTACACGATGGAAAAATATACTCACACTGGATAGAGTACTTAAAAGAACAAGCATTGGCATTGCCAATAGGCCTGACTTTAATGGCATATTGTATGGTAATGTGAAACATTATCATTAAATAGCTTGGGACTAAATATGTAACTGCGTGGAAACGAAGAACTGTAGTATAATATTGACGTAGATTGAAAGGTCATATGACATTTGCACTGTCAAACCACACTTAAAAAAAAACACGTAGGTTAATGACTGCCCTCATCCCATATGCTCTGCTGCCAGAAAAAACATAGTTTATCTAGTTTTCTAAGACATTTTAATAGCATTCTAATGTCATGTGTGTGCCCCTGAAAGTTCATGCTTAGGCAGCTGGATAAATAAACAAAATGATCACAACTGCATGGAGGACAAGCATTTTTTATGGAAACACACAACTTCTGTCTAATCAAAACATATATACCTGCAGATGCAATCCCAACATGTGGGTAAAGCAAAAGCACATCTATAGTGATGCTCATATACTTGTCTGACGACAGCTGTACAATCAAGCTAGACCATAAAATGTAGCACCTGAAAAAGTGAGCAGTGGACATATGCAGGTAATACACCCATGCTTCAGAGGAGGGACAAACACACCATGCTTCAGAGGAGGGACAAAAAAATTAAGAGGACGAAAGCCTATAGAAGCTGATAAATAAGAAGCAGGCAAATGAGAGTGACAATGAAGCCAACCAATGGTAAGCAATGAGTTGCATTTATGCCCCTGTAATGTAAGAAGAAAAGGTCTTGCAAGAGACAGCACATGCGCTGTCTTAGATAAGATATAAAATCAAGACACTGCAAAAGTGTGCTACCAAAAAAAAAAAACTCTGCTGTTTCTGAACTGGAAAGGAACACCACGGTTTTGCTGTGCGATGTAGGCTGAGCCTACAATGCAGGTTATAGTGAAGATAGGAATTTTGATTGGGATATGGTTCTTTGCTCTCTAGACTGTGTGATTTCTTTTTCAGGTTGTCATCCTTTCCATGTGGACTTCTTTACTCATCCACTATCCCTTTACATCATATAGAATGCTTATCTCACTCTTTATTGTCCAATTCTTTCTCTTGATTACTGCTCTGTTGTTCTTCCTAACTGTATACCTTCCACCAGTCAATGCTCACTTGGGTATGCATACTCCATCACATAGATTACATATATTACAATCAACCATATCTAAACCGACACACTCCACTTGGAAGAAAAGGCTATTTTTAAATGGCTCTTCCTGCATCACCGAAGACATTTAGACAATCACCCACTTCTTGTTATCAAAGTGAACTCAATTGATGCTTACAGTGTCTATGCCACTAAGAAGTCAAGTCTTTAAAATACAACCATACATAATCGGCATGACACGACACAACACATTCATATGCGATATGAAGGATTAAATTGGATCTTTTTGGCCTATTTGGGTGATATTTGTAAAGCTTACACTGTAGGAGTTTAACTACCTTTCATAATATGCATGATGTGTGCAGGCCTAACTTAGAAGGCAATGTGTAAAGTATTTGTGTAAACCACATACAGCAATCACAATGAAAACATCACAAAAAGACTCCACACAAGTATATCGAAAAACGGAGATCCTTTACCTATTTATAGAATAAGACCAAAGCGTCAAAAATCTAGTTAGGTTATTTCCAAGTTAACAAAAGCAGTGCTTGTAACAAGTTACGCGATAAATAATATGATGTGGGGCACTTTGCGCTGCGACTGTGCTTTGTTCAGGTACATTACAATAATATTCCGGTCACGTTCTCTGAGAACATTGCATGTTCAAGTAAACCTCTACTCAGCACAGTAGAAAGAAAAGCTTTGAAGACTTGGAGGGGGGCGCCTAATAGGGGGTCAGTGGCACCAGGGTAATCAGTGCTGCGGCCACAGGTTGAGAAGTAAGGAGGGAATACGGCAGCCAGTCAAACTGAAGCCTCTCTGCAGTTCTGGCCAAAACAGGCGGCAGACCGTAGGGAGGCCACTCTGAGATCCTTGACAAAAGCTGGCAGTGGATGCAGGGAAGCTGCTCTGTGATCCTTGGAAACAGCAGGAGGTGACCAGCATGGAAACAGCTCTGCGATCCTTGGCAAATGTGGGCGACGAGCTGCAAGGAAGCCGCTCTGCAATGCTTAATAAAAGCAGGCGGTGAGCTGCAGGGTAGCTGCTCTGCGAATCTTGATAAAAGTGAGTGCCAAGCTGTAGGGAAGCCACTCTGTGATCCTTGATAAAAGCAGGCGGCAAGCTGTAGGGGGGATCACTTGGGGGTCTTTGATGTCCCATAGACCCTTGGTAGAACCGGAGGCAGGTCAGCAAGCCCTTGCAGTAACTATGAGGTTTAGTTGTTGGTTCCTGGTTTTCAGGGCAGAGATCAGCAGGCAGCAAGACAGCACAACAAGGCAGAGCAGCAGTTTCTAGGAACCGTCTATCCTGGCAAGGTGGTGATCCTGGCACACAGTAGTCTTTACTCCCACTGAGTTTTCTTAACTCCAGAAGTGTACTGTTTAGGGGGTCAGAGACCAAGTACAATTGCCTTTGATGTGAGGGATGACTTCAAAAGGTTTCTCTGAAGTGCACAGGTCCCACTTTCTGATCAGCCCCAGCTCATCAGTGGGAGGTAAACAGCCCCTTTGTGTGGGCTCTGGTCACTACCCTTTGAGGTATAAGTGCGTGCCCTTCCGAGCCTCCTCCCCTGGAAGACCCATCCGTATACAGATGAATGTAGATGCAGTGGTGTGTCCTGGGCTGTGGGTGTCTGGAGGGAATGCACAAGAGAAGCTATCACCTAGACCAGGTCAGACGTGTATTGATGACCGGCTGTAGTTACACAGGGCAGAGAGAGCAGAGAAATGCCCACTTTCCAAAAGTGCCATTTCTTAAATAGTAATAATAAACCAGACTTTACCAGTAAACAGGATTTATCATTACCAATCCAATGATACTCAACATGATGCAACTACTCCTCTTTGATCAGGAATTACAGCTTTAAAGTATTTAAGGAATTCCCAATGTTGGCCTATGAGAGAGGCAGGCCTCACAGTAATGAAAAATGATTCTGGGAATGTAAAACGTCAAAAATACATGTCCTGCCTGTTACTTACATGGCACCCTTCCCTATGGTCTAACTCGGGCCTACCTTAGGGGTGACTAATATGTAGAAAAAGGGGAGTTTAGGGCTTGGCAAGAGGTTTTAAGTGCCAAACGTAGGTGGCAGTAAAACTGCACACACAGGCTCTGCAATGTCACACCTGAGATAGGTTTACAGGGCTACTTGTGTGGCAAATCACGGCTGCAGGCCCAAAAATAGCATTTAATTTCCAGCCCCTTGGTTTAGGGTATACTACTTTACAAGGGACTTACAGGTAAATTAACTATGCCAATGGGGGATGCACCAATGTTACCATCTTTAGTGGAGAAGCACATGCACTTTATCACTGGTTACAAGTGGTAAAGTGCTCAGACTTCTAACAAAAAGATACAGCGAGGAATCAAGAGGTGAAAGGCAAAAAGTCTGGAGCAAGACCAACCTAAGGATGCTAAAACTAATATCTATCATGGCGACACCCTGTTGTTTGTATGGCAAATAATGTAGAAATTGCAGCATAGGGTCCTTGATTGAAGGAGAAAGTGGTGTTTTTTAAATTATTTTTTTGTCAAGAAAAACATGTGACATACTAATCGAGATATCAATAAGTAATATCAACAGTCTCTTCAGGCAAGAGGAAATAAGGTACATTGTAAATTGTCTTAATTTGATACAGCCAATGGTCTCTACAGTAAGTATTTTCTTGGCTAGGAAACGTCAGTATCAATTTTGTCAAGCTTTCCTAATGGATGATTATTTCCAGTTTATGTATGTAAAAGGCCACTTCCAGGGCTGGCTTTGGCGCTGGTGGAGCCTGGTGCGACAATATTTTTGGTGCCCCCCCACCATAACCTCCGCCTTGGGTTCCCTCACTACCACTTGGCAGAAGTGACCCTCACCTCTCCAAAGCCCCTCTCTCACATACATTTCATTTGTTTTAAAACACTGGTAAAGACTGGCTTTACTTATCTACTCAGCTATCCACATAAAATACAGATCTGTTCTTTGCAGCAGGTATTTAACCCTCTGCACTACTTTATGATAAGTCAAAACTGCCAACTCAGATCTGTCCTGCAGGAACATAATCACAAGAGTTATCATGACATTTTTATTGCTGCCTGAAAGAGGGACGCACAAGGAACTCTGCAACAGGTGCTGTTAACTCGTAAGTTATTGCTATATACAGCGCCCCTCTGAGGTCAGCGCCCCTGCGGTCGCACCAGTCACAGCACCCTAAATCCGGCCCTGGTCGCTTCCACTTACATGGTTCGCCCGGGCCCAAAGTGGAGAGGCCCAGGCAGAATACGTCTATGTAGCAGTGGCCCCTCAACTTACTCCCTAAACAGAATATTTAAAGAAGAGACTTGCGAAGCAGCAGGCACCATTGTGGAAAGGTAGACACTATCGGACACTGTTTTTCCAAATATAAAACCACGTCGCCTTCAGCATGGACGGCATTTGGGGAAAGAAGGGCTGCTCCCGGCATCTGACTGAGGGTTTCCCCGGCGCAGATGGGGGCAGTTCTAAGCGTGGGGGCAGAGAGACTGTGCCTAAGGACTTGGGGCTGGATGAGGCGACCATATGCGCCGGCATTCTGAGGGGCACGAGCTGCCTGCAGCAATCTCCCTCTGACGTGGCTGCAAAGAAAAGTGTTAAACACTGTCACTCATTTCCACATTTTGTGTTTTTTTCTTCTCACGGCCCTCCTTACACATATCCCCCTCACCTTACCACCCCTACCATTTTTCAAAACAAAAATGACTACTGGTGGCGTGCTCCAAAGGTCACCTCTGACGATAGGTGCTCCCAGCCGAAGGAACAAAACACACAGCACTAGCTGAGCGCAGAGGGAGGCCACTCACCTGCATTGCAGTGACTGCACCCAGCTACATTAACAGCCCAGGAGGTGGGAAAAGCTGAGGCTTTACCACACTCATGGAGGCAACATGACAAGTGCCCGTAGAGAAACCCCACTAGGCATTTTGACAAGAGTACACCACTTTGAAGATAAGAAACAAGTCATGCAAAGAATGAGGCACAAAGGCTCCAATGTCTTCCAAACCCGTAGACTATCTCTTCCAAGATTCTTCATTGACAACCCTGCCCAGTCAGGGAGACTGCAGTCCTGTGAATGAAATAATGGGGGAGCACCAACTCCCCTACATGTGGTGACATATATTCCACCTCGATTTTCCATTGAAAGGTAAGTAGACGGCACTGCACTCACCGCGTGAGACAAAGGTCCTCCGGGGCCTGAGAAGCAAAGAAGAGGAGCAGAAATTCCAACCTCTCATTGTGTGATGGTAATCCATAGGCCATGTAACAGACAGTTCCAACAGGAAAAAGACATGGCCAGACACGGGTAACCACCATGGATGCGCCGAGGGTGTAAGTAGAACAGCTTCCTCTGAAGCTGTCCCAGGATCGGAGTCCCACACAGAGGCTGAGGAGGACTCTCCAGTTCATGACCAGTGACAGTGAACTGTGGTGGGGGAAGGGAGGGGGGCACATGTGGGCCTTATTATCTGAATGGGGGTAGATGCAGGATAATGTCACAATATTTTGGATATCAGAAAGGCCATTTTAGCTTTTTATAGTCCACAGTTAGATCAACTAATACTGTCTCACAAGGCAGGAGACCTGAAGGATGGTAATTTGCTGGTGTACTCAATAGGAGGAAGCAGAACCCACAAAAAGGTCACAGTGAAGGGGAGAAGTCACTTTCATTAGATGAGAGTGACCTTAGCCTTGGCCATGATGGGAGATGATACCAAGTTAGAGTTCAGACATGTTCGGAGAGGTCAATACAGCTTTTTAAATTGAAGAGCTTGCCCTTTTTGCAGTACGTTTCTTAGAGGGGGTGATAATCCACAGGTAATGGAGGTACGTACCTCTAAAGTAACCATTGAAATGACCCACCTAGAGGGTGTGGTGAAAATCTATAGGCAATGGGGAGACATACCTAGCAGGAAATCATAGCTCACACAGTGTTACCTATAAAGTAACCACTCAGTTATCTTTTTATTGACATAAAAGGCTCAAAATCCTCCAGCCACTAACACCAGGTTTTGAGTGGCATTAGCAAACATTACCCTGACATCATATTCCTCCAGGGAACCCCCTGCCACAGCTGGATCAGTTACAACGCTATCACAAACACTACCCTTCCACCAATAGTGGGCCTCTGATAGCATGAAGACAGCAGGGGTGGCAATCCTTAATAAAGAAACACACAGGCTTGCAGACGACATATCCATTTCTGAACAATGTTGCCCAACGGACCCATTGTCTTATTCTTGAAATAAGAATTTATTTAATAGGACATAGATTAAGATTAGCACAGAAATAATTTACAATTCAGTTCCTAATTCTCTTCAGACAAGCAAGCAACCTGTTCTCCCTTTGGTCATGCACTTTGAAACACTCTACCTTCCCTTATGAGCTTGAATTCCTTCATTGCATCAACATTTTTGTAGCGGTCTGCATGCACCTTTTTCCTGGGCTCTGCAACCCTAAACTTTTACAGCGCAACTACCCTAAGAGATACAGTAAATTCACCAATGATGTGGAATCGTTGAGGTTTGGCCAGAAGGCCTCATATCCGTGGTTTGGCTGGAAGACCTGCAGATATAGTGAGGTATTTTAGATCTCACTGATCCGTGCCCTTCCTCAATGAGACCTAAAAGCAGCAGCAAATGTCTTATTGAAACTGTATACCCCAGCTATGGCCCAGGAATCATTCATCCCCAAGAACCTACACAAAGTTCTTGAATTGTGGAGGGAGACCTGAAGGTATCAGGCTTTTCTAATCTGGCTTGGGATCTCAAACAAGGTAGATCCTATAAGTCATACACAGGCAGGAGGACCTTGTTTGGGAAGCTGAAGAGGGAACTAGCAGACGTGTGGAGCACTTCCATAGTCATGCCTTGTACTCATGCACTGATTACCTACTCATCTTGCACTCTCTTATCCATTTCCTGTCCAGAGTGGCCATCTCAGATGTTTTAGTTTCTGATCAAGCTCACACTGACTTGACAGGAGCAGAAAGAGCGGGACCACCAGAGAGACCAAAATGAAGGCTGAAAGCTGGGATCACTTGGAACCCTAGACACACATCCACCCTAGTAAGGGAGATAAATGAATGTTTTCAAGGCCAACATGTCCAAGGACTCTCCTGACATCATCTGGGATAAATTTAAGGCTATGATAAATGGAGTGGATATAGTATGGAAGCAGGCGTAGCTAGATAGAGAAGATTAACAGAAAATAAACATCAGGAACCTTCGGGCTCGGGATGAGCATTTCCAAGATGGTGGTCGTGTGATCAGCTGTTTGTGTGCGACCCTCCCTATCCACGTGGATCAGGAGCTAATGGAGAGAGATGTGCAGCTAGTGCCGAGATGAAAGGTGAATGCTAGAGCAAATTCTTATTTGAGGTAACAAGAGCAAGAAGAGCAGGTTTTCAAGCTACCCACTGCAGCTGCAGAGTGTTCCAACATCTACTTATGGCTGTTTGTTTTGTGGGCAGGCTTGGTGAGCGCAGCGGATGCCACGGACCTCAGCCCATGCACAGGCAGACACGCAGACACCTTGTAAGCAAACACCTGGGAGTCTTGGTCCTGGAATGGCTCTGAAATGCCCCCAGGCCACGCTAGCCCATGTTAGAGAATTGGCTGCAAGACATCCTCAGTCGAATGTGTCATCTGGGTGCCGGGTTTGGGAGTACGCCTTCATCGAGGTCAGAAGAGACGGTGGCGCTGAGAAGTGTGCCTGGAAGCCAGGGCACCCGACTGCCTAGGAAGCAGCTGAGAGAGAGCAAATGTTAATAAATTACTGGCATAGAAGTTAGCATGTGGTAATTAATTAACCTACATTTAAAGACCTAACAGAGGAAATGACACAAGTTGTGAAATATGCACGTTTGAATTATGATGAACCATGTGGCCACCATTCGTATTAAACACTGTTTTAACATGAACGTTTTGCATTTATATTAAATGAAGTCTTAATGAGAATTAATATTAAGGGTGTTTTATTAAAAATGTAGAGTAAAAATTGAAGTATTAAATGAATATGAATTAATCAAAGTTATATTAAATTAAATGTTTTTTATTAATACAAGTTATATGTGTGCAGAAAAATAAATGTATGCTTAAATTCAGTTCTGACATGTTATAAATGATGTTTGCAATCAAATAATTTGCTTTGCATACATGAATTGTAAGGTGTGCAATAGGTTTATTAATGAATTCAATGTATTAATGGGTATTAGAACATTGGAATGCTGGGGCTCCATTGAAAACAATGGAGTGCTGCGGGCTTTTACTGGCCGGTAAAAGACCGCAGCGCCAACATTCCAATGTTCGCTTTGTTCACAGCAACAGCTGTGAACAAAGCCTCACAGAGCCCGAGGGGATTTTAATCCCCTCGGGCTCCGTGATTTTTTTTTTTTTTTAATAGAACATTCTGGCTCTGAAATGCCCCCAGGCCACGCTAGCCCATGTTAGAGAATTGGCTGCAAGACATCCTCAGTCGAATGTGTCATCTGGGTGCCGGGTTTGGGAGTACGCCTTCATCGAGGTCAGAAGAGACGGTGGCGCTGAGAAGTGTGCCTGGAAGCCAGGGCACCCGACTGCCTAGGAAGCAGCTGAGAGAGAGCAAATGTTAATAAATTACTGGCATAGAAGTTAGCATGTGGTAATTAATTAACCTACATTTAAAGACCTAACAGAGGAAATGACACAAGTTGTGAAATATGCACGTTTGAATTAGGATGAACCATGTGGCCACCATTCGTATTAAACACTGTTTTAACATGAACGTTTTGCATTTATATTAAATGAAGTCTTAATGAGAATTAATATTAAGGGTGTTTTATTAAAAATGTAGAGTAAAAATTGAAGTATTAAATGAATATGAATTAATCAAAGTTATATTAAATTAAATGTTTTTTATTAATACAAGTTATATGTGTGCAGAAAAATAAATGTATGCTTAAATTCAGTTCTGACATGTTATAAATGATGTTTGCAATCAAATAATTTGCTTTGCATACATGAATTGTAAGGTGTGCAATAGGTTTATTAATGAATTCAATGTATTAATGGGTATTAGAACATTGGAATGCTGGGGGCTCCATTGAAAACAATGGAGTGCTGCGGGCTTTTACTGGCCGGTAAAAGCCCGCAGCGCCAACATTCCAATGTTCGCTTTGTTCACAGCAACAGCTGTGAACAAAGCCTCACAGAGCCCGAGGGGATTTTAATCCCCTCGGGCTCCGTGATTTGTTTATTTTTTTAATAGAACATTCTGCCATGAGTGGCAGAATGTTCTAATAGCCTTAGAACCCGCCGTAGCGGGCTCTACCGGCTATTAAAGTCCCTCTCCCTTGTTAAATGCCCTCGCCTTCGGCTCGGGCATTTAACGCGGGGAGCGGGCCTTTAATAGCCGGTAGAGCCCGCTACGGCGGGATCTAAGGCTATATTAAGGCTTCTTAGCTTGACTAGGTCTGAAAGGATTTATTTTGTAGTTGTATTGGAAAATCACTTGTTTATTCTGTCCCCTCTGACCTGGATTCTTTCCCTAGGCTGCTAATGTGAATGTTGAATGTCATTGTATTGTAGGCATTGGATGTTTTAGAAGCAGCAATGTTACACTATCAGTTTTAGCTGTCTAACATGACATTATATGGATAAAAATGCCATTTTGCTGAGAAGTTTTGGTATAGTTGCAAATTCGATGGTGCCATCTGCTGTGATTGGATGCTGAAGTTGACATGTGAAATGCACTTACCTGAAGGACCAATTAATGGATTGTGCATATTTCTAATTAGTGAGAAACTTTGGAATTGAGAGTTAGTCAATCGTTTCCCCTACTTAGATGCTGTTCAGAACTCCGTCGGAGTCTGCTAAATGTGCTGTCACACTCTGTTTCTTTAAGTCCCCTGATGAGTAGTCTCATCTTAGTCTTAATTGTCCTATTCTAGTATGTGGTTCAGTACTAATAAGGCCAACTAATCCTGAATTGCTGATCTGTCCTATGTGCAGCCCGAGTTCTGTACCGTCCTAATGCTGCTGTCAACTGACGCCGGAAGAAGGTGACCGCCCTGTCTGGTGAATCATCACTGTCCTCAGCCCAGTGAGGAAAATATAACTAAATGTGGTTTTCATGTATATGTAGAACTTCGTTTTGCGCACCATATATGTGCCATTGATTTTGGGATTGTAATAAAGCTTTTAAACTTTATTCTGTTGGAGTCTGATTTAGTGTTAAATTGCCCATGCTGTCTAGAATTGTTTATGGCATAATGTCATTAATTTGTGAATGAATGATTCTGACTACCACACTCTTCATCAAGTTCAAAGATTCAGTCAACCCCTATAGGTGAGAATAGTGATGGTGTGTCACCTGAGCGCTGGTGGTTGTTGAACCCGGAGAGAAGAAATCCTTTTCCAGGGCCACGGGCGCACGCCAGCATGGCCAACGCTGGATGTCAAAGGAGGCACCTGTCACACGATTGTTGAGATATTCAAAGCTCCCGGACTGCAGAAAAGGCTTCCTGCAGGCAAAGTGAAACAATCAGGTCACTCTACAGGGAAGTCCCAATCGGCTACTTTAGCAACAGGACTCAGTGTGAATATCAGCAAAAACAGTAACAAGACCTCAGGTATTTCAGCACATAAGTTCCCTGGGGATCCCAGCTGCAGTATGGTGTCAGAATACAAGGAACTCCAATATAGAGACGAAATCTGTGCAGACGGCAATCCTCAAGTCAGTGCCAATGTTAATAATAGAAGTGACTGTCAAGTATCTTGGCTACCGGATGGGGGCACTGATATACCGCAGGTATTAGGGCCCCAAACCTATATTGGTCCCAGCTCAGTTACTATTGACATTATGGGACCCAGAGATGGGTCTTTTGTGCCTATATACGGTCTCCCCATACAAAGTAAAGTTGGTGGCTTTTCTACTGTAATTTCCTCATCCAGGACCCAGTCTTTCAGTGTTCCAACTACAGTGCTAGATGTTGTGAGGTACAGGCAAGCATGGAGACACTGGCTTCAGAGCCTAGTGAAGATCTTCATGTGACAGCAAGTTAGATTCAGTGGTCCTCAGATGGTCTTACTGATTGCTCTGGTTTTATGGGAGGATCAGTTGGCAAAGGCGTATTGTCTCAGAGCTCTTTGGCATGAACCCAAGATGGTAACTTGTTGAAAGACATGGCAGCCAATAAAGAATGGGGCAAATGCTGTTCTATAACTATAACTATGCCGAACATTGACTATGTAGAACCTGGGGAGAGTTTTAGAGTTGTTTTCTCCTTGTCTGATGGCTCGAGTCGCACCAGTGAGGCCAGTACTCTATCTAATGGTGAGTCTGACAGCTGTTTAAGTGCCTCATCAGTGGGCATGAGTGACTCAACTAGAGTTGGGGCATCTATCCTGGAAAAGCCCGGAGAGAGGCCAAAAAAAAGGTCTAAGAGGAATGGCAAACAGTCTACTATCCACAACTTGAAGTGGAACTATTCCCCAATCCAACAATCTTATGTTGATTCTGGGAATTAATCACAGAAAATATTAGATCAACTAGACAAAGCACCTGAGGCACCCTCATTGGACCTTATTTATCACACAATGATGCAAAATCATGAGGAGACTCAGAGGGACAGCAGGAAAGCAAGAGTTGCCAGCAGGAAACTACATGGGGTGGTCAGGAGGATTTCTAAAACCTGCTCAAAAATTGGCTAAAGGATTTCAGTGGTTGAGAATCAGGTGACAGAGTTGGAAGCGGATGTGGGGGGTTTGAAGAAACAATCCTCTATGCAAGGGTTCTAGATTGTAGATATTCAGTTTAAAATGGATGACTTTGAGAACAGGCAACGGAGAAACAACTTACAGATTTTTGGGCCTGGAGGAAGATGTTGAGGGCAATGATGCAAGGACCTTTATTGTTAAACTATTTATGGGCGCTTTCCCCGAGCTGGGAAGCTGTAGCTGGGAGTCAGAGATCCAAAGGGCTCATAGGTTCCCACTCATTTTATGGAAGCAGGGGCTAAGGGAGAGAAATGGTGGTGGCTCTCCAAAGCCAAGGGCGTTCATTGTCTATTTTGGATTTTGTTTTTGCTGAGGCAGGCTGTATTCGAGAAAGCACGCCTTGACTCTGAATGGAATTTTGATGATTTCTCTTTTTTTATGAGGCCTGACTTTTGTCACATCACTGTGGAGAGGCGCTGGAGGCTGCGGCAGCATATAAGCCCACATCAGGAGAAAGGAGCTGAGGCATACTTACTGAACCCTGCTCGTCTAAAACTAATTTATAAGAATGTTATTCAGGTTTTTACTTCTGAAATGAAGACCAAAGAATACCTAGATGGTTTAGTGTAGGTGGGTTGGAATTAGGAATCATGAACATTACTCAGCCCTGAAGAATTTCTGGTTGTAAGGCTGAGATAAAGGGCCTGAATATTATGAACATTCTCCTAAATTTAGAGGGGGTTCTATAAGAGTTTGTAAAAATTTTTCTTTGCTCACCCTTTTTTGGTCACAGGGGGGTGATTGCGGAGGCACTCAAGAGAAGGAAAGCGTCAACTAGGACACTAGCACGAGAAATATAGGATTGGGCGGATTATTGCTAAGACATGGATGGATGGAAAGATCTATAAATGTCATGAGTAGGGAAATTATGAATTGCTACAATTAACATCTGGGGTCTTAATGAGCAAGCTAAAAGGAGGAACATAGCAGAAGGCTTGAAATTGTATGCAGGAGACTCATATTGAAGGAGCAAGCAAAAATGTATTGAAAACTTTTGGGTATACTTTATTGGTACACACTATGCAGGGAACCACTACAAAGGGGATAGCAATTTTGGCTTGTATGAAAGTGCAGGAGGTGGCTCAGAAGCTTGCAGATAAATGTGGGTGCTGGGCATTGGTAGAGTGTCTAGTTAGAGACAGTGTGGTCACAATCTGCTCTGTCTATAGGCTGAATTTGGATGATTGGCAGTAACAGATTTCATTAACATCGAGCTTACATCTTTGGCTACTCCGGTGATAGTGTGCGGTGATCTGAACATACATACCAATAGTGGTCCAGAAGCAGTGTCTATTGTTCCTTTTGATGGTAAAAAGCCTAGGGTCTTTTGGGCATTAATGGAGGCTTGAATCAAATTATGGGCTGGCGGATGTGTGGAAAGAGTTGAGGGCTTTGGATCCGGGATGTACATTTTATTCATCTCCTCATAAAACACGTTAGGCTTAATTATTTTTAGTATCAACTGGTCTTCCTAATGAACTGAAAATTTAAAAGTTTCTAAGGCTTCTGTCAGATCACAACTCATTGATGATTGAAATATTGATCCCAGCAAGTAAACACCAGACGCAGACTTGGTCATTTGACAGGGAGCTGCTGTCAAACTTGTAACATACTGACCACATGAAAAATGGATCCCTGCTTTTTTGGAGGTGAATAGGGTTGGTGCTCTTGATACCATTGTTTGGGATTCCTTGAAGGCAAGTATAAGGAGAGAGACCCTCAGTTTTGGCCTGCACATACAGAATTGAGGCTCAGAAGTTGACAGGTAGACAGCAAGGAATTGAGCAATTTGGATGCACAACATATGCAATGGGCAAAGGAAGGTGGGGCACTCGGGATATAACAGATAGGATTTCATTGGTAAGAGATATGATTAATGACATCTATGCCAGAAAAGCAGCTGAGAAATTTTTGGTTCGTAGGACCGAGTGCTATGTATATAGTTAGAGAGTCGGTAAACTGCTGGCACTTCAGACACGGCAAAAGACTGTGCAGGGTAACATCTTAGGAATAAAGGATAAGCAAAGGGCAAATGGTTACTTCTCCTGAAGAGATATTAGAAGTATTCAATGAGTGCTATAGGGAGTTATATCATGAAGAGTGGTCGCCTTCAGAGGATGATATATGGCAACATCTTGGTCCTAATACAGGGGATTATCTAGATGTAGACGAAAAGGCCCTCTTGGATGCTCCATTCACAGTAGAACAATCAGACACAGTGCTGGGTACACTAGCGCCTGGAAAACTGCAGGCTCAGACAAAATTCCAGTCGAATTTTATAAAGTATTCCGCTCGGATCTAGGGGATGATTTAATTATCTTATTTAGGGAGGTGCAAGGAGGCTTACAAGCTCCACTTACTTGGGTATCTACCAATATTATAGAGCTCAAGAAAAGGGGAGGCCACCAACTGAGCCAGGGTCCTACAGACCCATTTCATTGATACATGTAGATGTAAAGCTATATGCTAGGACCTCAGCATCCCGGCTAAGTAAAGTGATTGGAAAGCTGGTATCCCAATGGCAACATGGGTTTATACCTGGAAGAGGGACTACTGATTACACAAGACGTGCAATGACATTATTTGATAAGACTGGAACTGAAGGTGCTCCCATGGGATTACCTTTAGGCTGTTCTTAGATGGAATAAAGTTGGCTCAGTCTTTATAAGAGCGGTATGGGCATTGTATAGAAACCCTGAAGCTAAATTGCAAATAGAAGGGGCAGAATCTGAGACCTTTTGTATAACGAGAGGAAGAAGGAAGGGGTGTCCTTGCTCACCCGTCTCTTTGTTTTGTACATTAATCCACCAATTAGGAAACATATTGATAATGTGTCAATTGTTCCGGTGGCTTCACAAGGCCTAAGCACAAATGTTTTAGCATATGCAGATGATATTGAACTAGTTAATCTTGATCTGGAAAAGGCACTAAGGGAAGTGGTGGGTGAGGCACTAAAATATGGCAAAGTGTCTGGCTATCTCTGAAATAGGAATAAAAGCCAGATAGTCACTAATAAGTGGGTAGAGCTGATGGACGATCATAGAGACAAGCATGTCATATATGTAGGAAACAACATTATGAGTAAAAGTGGAGAATACAGTGGAAATGAATATGGCTATGGTGCTGAAGAATACCAAGAGGGATTTCCGCTGGATGGACAATTTGTATGTATCTGTAGTGGGGCGTTGCAGTGTAATTAAAATGCTTTTTTACCATGAGTTCATTACTTTTTTTAGGGCTATTCCCCTGGAATTCGATGAATGCTAGTTTAAGTGGATGGAGGATATTGCCAGTAGTTGAGATGTTCATATGCCAGAGCACAAGGGCTCTTAACTATTTAATGCTACTTGGGACAAGAGAGGGGTATGCTGTACTCATTCCCTAATTTGTGATTGTTGTTTGTGGTGCCGAGCGCCACAACTTATTTTTGAGGGCCGGCGCTTATTTTTGAGGGCCAGCACTTATTTTTCTGTCTAAAGCATTTACTACAAGCAAAAGACTCATATGGTAAAGACGGAGGAAGAGAAAAACAAAAAAGCGTCACATTGGGAGAAAGCAGAAAGCTGCAAGAGTGAGCTGAAGGGGAAGGGAGTGGCTGTAAATAGATGAAAGACGCCAGAAATGCCTTCAGGATTACACTGCCTCAGTATTCTGTGGCCGCACATTTAATTGCAGCAGCCGCATGTTTAAGAGGGCTTTGGACACCAGCAAGTTTTTATTTGCAAATTAAGCACTGGCTGTACCTAACTTTAGATTTTATTATTGGGCAGCTGCTCTGCAATATATGAAGATTTTAATTGTGGGAGAACAGTTGAGAGTTCAATTGACAGTGGGGCTACCTCCCATTTATGACCTTCTGATGGGGGAGAAGGCCAAAGCATGCTTTTTAAGAGTGATGGAGCTACTTCAAAAAAGTTACATTCAAGACACTGCAATCTGCATTCAAGATATGGACTCAGATTAAGCGTAAATTAGGGATTGGTAGGTACAGTTCTTATGCACCATTGTGGACAGCACAGATTCTTCTAGCCGGTTTTCATGTACTAAGTGTGGAATAGGGAAGGTTGGGGATTTTAAAAAATTCTAATCAAATGAAATCTTATGAGGCCCTGGAAGGGGAATATGGGCTTGAACGGGGCAATTTTTTTAAATGTTCCTTCAGTTCAGAGATTTCATGGGTAGAGAGGATGTCAATAATTGACCTGCTTCCCAAAACAGAAGAATGCAGGATTAGCCAGCTCTATAAAGGTCTAATTGAGTTTTACCGGAAGATTTGGGGAACATTCAAAGAAATGGAGTACGAGGCTGGGCGATACTGAAGTGCAATTCTATGAGTCACTGAAGATACGTCAAATGTAACTTTTAACTGCCGGGTTACAGGCAAAATACTACAAGACACTTTTTAATCTTTATTTCACTCCTGCTAAATGAGTTAGCTGGGGAAGAAGTGCTGGGACAAACTGCTCAGGATGTAGTAGCTCCTCGACCTAGATCTCGTTCATATGTTTAGCAATTGTGCAAAATTGGGTGCGCTGAAACTGGGGATCTCAGTGATCTTGCACAAACACATTTGTTTCTCACCTCAGCTCATCATGGCAGTATTGCAAATATGTACTGCCTCGGCCTGGCTCAGCCCAGAACCCCCTACGTATAATCAATGGTTGGTTAGGATACTCTCTATTTTTGATTTGGAGATTAACCTGTACTTACGTAAGGGTAGGACCGCTATAGCGAGGGGTGCCAGAATTTGGTCACCTCAGTTGGAATGGCTGAGAAACAGCGCCTTTTAGCCAGCTGAAAGGAAGGGTGTGAACATATTGCACTATAGTGTCCTTATGCCCCTCTCCCTTGAAACGCTTCCCTCATTGTAATTTAGAATGGATCTTGTACGAGATTTTTGCATTTTGTTTGACTAGAACATTAGTATTACATTTTTATGAAATCGGATGGTACGAACAATGTTGGTGTTTTTCACTTTTGATGTACTAATCATGCTTCTATGTACAACCTCTTGTGTGCTACCTGGGGGGATAAAACTGAACAAATAAAATAAAAAAGGAACCTTCTGGCTCAGAAACCTCTCAGCAAGCAAAACCCAACGTGGAAGCCACTGCATGGCTTGGCAGTCATAAGAGGTCCGCTCAGAATCTGCACGACTGAAGGTGGGGCAATACTTCTATTAAAAGGTGGACAAGGCTTGTCCCAAGCTATCTAGGGAACTGCACTTCCAGAGATTAAAAAACACACATCACCAAGATCAGGGGCATAGCTTCAAGGGGGTGTTACACCCCAAATGTATTTTGTGATAAATAGTTGGGTACAGATGCTTTCAGTCAGTTATGGTGAGGTGCCTGTCGGATTTCACTAGGAATTTTTACATAAGCACAGACAAAAAGTCACAGACACACACTTTCTACCTCTCTCTGTATGGAAAGACTTGAAAATGTTGATTATTTCACAAAATAATGTGCTTTCTTTCACCTATTACCCCTACCAATCCGCATTCCGCTCCCTTTCCTTTGCGCCTTAAGCCCTCTCGTGCGATTTGCTTATCATATAATATATTTTAACATTATATGCCAGGCTGATTGTTGGGAAATTTGAAGCTCGCATCCCCCAATCTTACTGACCAAGCTACGCCCCTGGCCAAGGTGCAAAGAGCTGATGGGACCTTGGCAACATCAGTTGGACAAACGAGGCTTTTAGGGATTTCATTTAAACCCTATGAACCAAGGGGACATTACGGTTTACCTGGTAGGGTGCACCTGACCAGTTCTTTCAGAGGTGATAGAAGATTCTTATGAGGAAGGAATAAAGGAGTCTTCAAACAGGGGGTAGGCCTCCCTTGGGGTGGCTCAAATGATCCCTGTGGGGGCGCCAGGCTCTGTCCAAAAGAAACATTATGCTGATAACGGGGCTTTGTTTTAAGCTGAAAAAATGGAAACAATGATCATCACCAAATCGTTATGTAATGGGCACACACTAACACGCTTTGCCATTTATATCCAAGCTGGGACTATGCGTCAGAAGGGAAGGGACTCTAGAAATCTGTTCAAAACCCCTACCCCCAATTTTCACACTGTGGATACTTTTACGCTTTAGTAAGGGCTGCCTGACCAGAATAGTATGTTTGCATCATGTATTGATTGCATTTTTAAAACAGTGACAGAACTTAACTACAATGTTTCAATAAATCTAGACATATTTAAACATTGCCAATTTAACAGAATAATTGTGAAAATTGGAAGGGGCCCTGATTATTTTCTTTTTCACTGGGGGGTGCAGCATTAACATTTTTGAAGCCCACTGAACTAATTAATGTCTCTGAAATCCAAGGGGCCACAGAAGCATGCACATCATTTAAGGGTCGCAGCTGCGTTCTCTGGCTTGCCCCTAGCTACCCTTGGCACTGCCTTTGTGATCCCTGGCCACAGAAGTGGCAAAATCAGCTTAAGGCACACAAGGGCAGACCCACTTTCCTTGTTTTTTGTCAATTCATTTTTACAGTAATTGAATAATAATATGTTCTTATTTACTATTAGTGTAATAAAGGATGAATTACAATTTGCTGGAATATGACCCTCCCTGGCAGCTGAGGTAAGCAAAAATGATTTTAAATGTATGTGCATGCTTGCAGGTGAGAGCGTGCTTATGTGAGAACAAGTGTGTGTGTGTGTGTGTAAATGTGTGTGTATGAGTAAGCATGTACTTGTGAGTCAAAGTAAAGGGTAAATGGCATGTGATGTCACTTCCTCTACCCCTGGTAGTTAGGTGAACTGAGGTTCATGCGTACAATCCATCCAACTGGGCTGGGCTCTGGAGCCAGATAGCCTTACCACATTGTTTTACAAAACTTTCCATCCGCAAATGGGCAAGCCACTTGCATCTATATTTCTCACTTTCACACAAGGCTCTAACTTGATCCCAACGATGTGTGAGACAGACATAACGATGATCCCCCAACTGAGGAAGAACCACAAAGACTGTACCTTGTACAAGCCCTTAGCACTCTCAAATACAAACGTACATTTCTTTATAAAGGTATGTAACTATAAGTTTCAAAACCTCATGCTCGGGCTGGTTGACCCAGACCAGGTTGGCTTCATCAAGTATAGACCCGAAGCAGTAATATCATGTACCTAGCCCACTGGGTGGAAAAAGGCGGCAGAAAGAGACCCATTGCTACACTACAATAATTGTGGATGCTGTGGAAACATTTGATAATATTGGCTGGCAGTTACTTGAGGTGGCCCTCAACAAGATAGGGATAGTGATGTGAATGAAGGAATGGAAAAGGCTTCTGCAGCAACCATCAGGGTGAAAGGCCAGTGGTCCCGACCTTTTGCACTCTGAAGGGACAAGAGGCAGGGATTTGTCTTCGTTTCTGTTTGTTTCTGGTAGAGCCATTGACCATCAAGATTAGAGCTCTCATGAACATTAAGGGAATTTTCACTAACAACATCATACTGACCATATTTCCCCCAGAGACCCACTTCCTCCAGTCATGAAGGAGTTTGAACATTTTGTGAAAGTCTCCAGTTTCCAGGTCGACAGATAGAAATCCGATATACTGTACTTGAATGGAAGAGTGAACATAAGTGGAGAGGCTATTGCATATACTGGGGTCTGCAAAAGAAGTGATTGTGTTGTTTTGCAAAGTGTGGGCTGCCCACCTACAGCCCACTGGTTCAATAGACTGTGACAACGTCTGGCAATGGAGCCGCCAGCGCGCAATCAAACTCAAACAGAGCACAAATTCCCAGCCAGGTGGACCCCTGATACTTTTCTAAACTAGAACATCTGTGCTCCTCGTTCCCTCATTAGAATGCACTTCAACTAGTGGCTAACACCAGCCGAAATGTCTAGCATGGATCTTCTCTCCCTCTCTGACACCATACTAATGTACTTCATGTCAGTGCTTAATTGGTAAATAAAAACGTGCTGGTGCGCAAAGCTCTCCTCTGAAACATGCGGTTGCTGCAATTTAATGTGCGAGCACGGAACACCGAGGCAGAGTAACCCTTAAGACATCTCGGGCCTCTTTAATTTATTTACAGACTGCCCATGCCCCTCCAGCTCACTCTCGCAGCTTTCTTCTTTCTAACTTTGTGGCGTTTTTTTGCTTTTCTCTTCCTCCGTCTTTCCCATCTGTGTTTTTTGCTACAAGAGCTTGCAGCAAATGCTTGAGGCAGAAGAATAAGCCCCAGCCTGCAAAAATAAGTGCCGGTGCTCAGCACCGGAAACACCAAGCACAAGTTTAGCACTGCTTCATGTGGCTATTTGTCAGGTGACAGGACCCTGAGAGCTGACTAACAAGTAGTGATGGATAAACGCTTTAGTCTAGTAGTGTCACTATAACCACTATCGTGCCTGTCTTCATGGGGGGGCGGAGTCCTGGGACAGTTGTTACCTGCAGGTGTATAGCATATGGCAGCCCATGCACACCGTTAAAGTACTGTTGTGAAAGAACCTCTCATTTCTTTTATCCTCTATGTTTTTTGTAAAAATGAATACAAATAATTAAAAGTAAAACCTGCTCTTCCCACGCATAGAACTGCTCCTGAATAAAAGAGTTGGCATCTGCAAGCACTCCTGCATCTGTTCTTACCTTGTTCAACACTCTGTGCTTATGCGCTGCAACGCTCCTCTATCACACAGATCAAACCACAGACAAAATTCCTATTTAACCATGCGCTGTGAAACGTGTTAGTGCGTCTGTCCTTATTTGTTTTTTTGTTGTTAATTTATAACGGGTCGCCTTAGGGGTTCGATGGACCTTATGACTGCGCTTAGAGTGATTCCCACCATAAATGCCAAATATCACCCAAAATCATCAACAATATCAATAAAGAACATTAATAACCTTTTGGAGTCAGTAGTCTTCACTCACCATGACCCATTTGGCCATGAATAACCACACCTTTATGTAAAGTTAGAATGCTTATTTCCCTATATTGACACGTAAATTAGTCTCAAGGCCATCTGATACACATACAAGAACAACACTGGCTGATCAAACCTTCTAAAGAATCTCAATTTAATTAGAGCATTTATTACTAAACTTTCGAGAGTCACAGAACCAATCAATAGCAGAAATAACTGTGCAAAAGAAATAGCACACATCTAGATTCAGCAACTCAGCAACATCAATAATTTGTTAATTACAACCTATTAACATCTCAGGATTTCCCCTACTAACCTTCTGATTAGAACAGCATGCTTGAGCTTCATGCAAAACAATTTAGTCAACATAAATTTTGGAAAACGTCTGACTATGGCTCTATCAAAATAGCAGTTGGTACCTAGAAACAAAAGACAACTCGCGTCGAGAAAAGTAGCATTTTGTTATACCTCTCCTCATATGGATCAGCAAGCTGCGATTATCTTTGTCAGTTTGACATCAGTTCGGTCAGCATCAGCAACGGGCCATGAAAGGGAATGGTTCAGAAATGGGGACTCTAAGCTATCTGAACCATAGAAGAAGAAATGTCTAAGGGATCAGCATTCAGCATCAGAAGTTTAAGCAATAAAGTTAAAGATGGAAATAAAGTCATCAGGAACTGTTCAGCTTCTCAGACAGAATAGAATGAACTCCTCTACAGAGGACATCAAAATAGGAATGAGCACCCTTCTCTCTGTGCAATCGGGCTAAGTTAAAATCGTCTAAAGAACTTCCCACATTACCGTTGGTCAAAGAATCGTATGTTTACAATTAGTCCAATAGAAATAAAAGCTTGATTCTAAGATATACCTAAACTGTCTTTCACATGTTGATGATTGGCTCCTCTTCTCCTGTTCCCATTGTCAGGTTCGTCAGGTAACATTTTGTATCCATCTGAACTCTAGTCAGTGCATCCATTGTTAGTTCCTGGGAACATCGCTGTCTCACACATCAAACTATACATTTTAGCAATAACTAGTACAAGATCTTCTAGCAAGCAGCTCTCATGAGAAAGTTAAAGACATCTGCTAACATTTGGTCAACTCAGTGAAAAACAATGCAAAAATTAGTTTTTCTAGTCATACATTCCCACGGATTTTATTAGAACAGTACAACTTAACATGAGGCTGTGCAAACTAGGCACAATTCTCGCTAACTTAAGGCTTACAATTAATAAAGCAAATACATAATGCAAAATCATTAATATAACACATTACTACAATAACCTAAACATAGGCAGTTCAATTAATATTAATATGCATTTATTATTGACACTTCATGATTAATGACGGCCACTCAAGTGGACACATTTTCCAAGTCGCACATTATTTTCTATGTTTAGTCAAAGTCTATGCAGATTCAAAATTCAAAATTCGAAGTACATAAAATCATTAGTTATAAATTCAGTGTTGACAAGGGGCATAATCAGGCCGATTAGCAACCACATCAGAGGTATAGAATGCCATATAAATGTTACAATACAAAACAGTATAAAAGGAGCGTTGCCCATCATTGGTTAAACAGGTACAACTAGTTTTTTATGGAGACTTAGTTGATAAAGAAGCCAGAGACTCTCTCAAACCTCTCCAGCTCTGATGAAGAAGCCAGAGACTCTCTCAGACCCCTCCAGCTCACTCATTTCACGTGGCAGCAGAGCCACTGTTAAGCATCAACAAACTATACGGTATTCAGACACAGCTTACTTATACCCTAATGTGCCGTTTCTTTCCCAGTCCCTAATGTGGGACCCTATCAGCTTATTAATAGAAAGACCGGGTTATACAGAGCTTTCTGCACTGGTACCACACATCCATGGATGTCATACAGGGCATGCTTCCATGCCTGCATTTATACACATCCTCATCTTTTTTCTATGAAATGGTACAGCTTAGAACCTGCTGCTTTCTCACTTGTTCATTTTCCTTGTGCAGGGCCTAGACTGATACAGTGAGTCTTTGGATATATTTTTATAGTTTTTTTCTACATCCTCTTCTTCCTCCGGATCGGGTAATCTGTGCAGCATAACATCAGCTTTAAGACATGCTTTTAGTCCCATTGACCACTTGCAACAACTGAACTATCTACATCCTGAGACTTGTGCAAATAGAACAGCCAACAGTTTTGTGCATTGGTCTGTGTGCTGCCAGCAGTGTGCTGTCACTCTAACCTCCTGTTGTACATGCAGAGTAAGAAGTTGTGATCCCTAAACAGGTGATGAACTTCATCAGTTGAAGAAAGAGTCAGAAGCTAAGTACAGGGTCTAGGCCACCGTGCTCAGTACTGAACAGCCTTTCTGTTGGTTCAGAGTGCGGTATCCTCTATTAGTACCTTCTTCCCTTGTAGAGGTCATTACCTTTGGCCCGCACAAGTGGTGTGAGCTGCAACAATGGCCACCACGGACAAAACCATCCCCCGCTCCAGAGTTGGTGTTTCATTGTTGAGTAGGGTCCATGTCCTTTTTTGGGCACAGAAGCCCAAGAAATATTGCTGTGAAGGGTCAAGCTAGTGTCTCCTTCTGGGTACAGGGTTGCTTATCAATCAAGCCTCTGTCTTTAGACATGTGCTAGGGAACAAAATTAGGCATTTAAAGTCTGGAGGATTAAACGGATCCATAAAAAATTGTTGATGCCCCATTCACCAACCTCCTGGTTATCCCATCCAATTTACAAAGCTTAGAAGCTAGAATGTAGAAGCTTTGGGTTTCAGCCCATGGGGTCTCCGCTAGCTGCAACAGCAGAAATCCTTGACCTGGTTTCTGTTTGTCACTGTTCTGCCTGGGGAGCAGATACCAAAGCTTCTGCTGACCTAGCAAGCTGCATGCCAAAGTTTAATTGAGCCCCAAAGTCTCAGTTAGCCCAAGTAACTTAGAGCACTTTGACCGAGAAGTAAAGACCAGCTTTCCCTGTGGGCGGTCTCTATCAAAGTCCTAGTCTGGCCACATAGGCTCGTCTTCAGGTTCATTCCAACCCAGTCATTAAGCCTAGCTTCCTTATTGTGCAGGTGACAGTTGAGATTAAGAGCAACACCCAATCAGCAAGTGGAGACTCTTGACACAAGAAAAGAAGCCTAAGAAAGAAGGCATTACTTTTTATGGGCTGGGCTGCCCCATTGGTCTTAGACAAAATGTAAGAGGTACAAAAAAGTGGAAATGTAGTGAGGCACCAGACCGGATATCCTTCATGTTTGTGATGGAGTAACTAGTATGTTGGACTAAAAATCATGCCCAATGTTTCCTATTGACTCTCTCATTGCTCCACTGCCAGGAATTGTGCAAGCTCCATCTGGGCTAAGGTTTCATTGGTGGCATTTTCCAAGCTTGCACCAAGCAGTTTAGTTAACTATCCCAAATGCATAATCTCACCATTACCCTCTTAAGACTTCTTCTCTGAGCTGTGTTAAGTATGAACAGGATGTTACTACCAACAGGTTCCTTATTCTTAATTGTTGTGAAAGCAATGTGGGTTCAGCCTGTGTATATTTCGTTTTATTATCATTATTATTATTATTATTAAACTCAGTCTTAATGAGGTTCCTGGCAAGCTTTCCAACTATACTCATTGTGTCTCCCAGGTTCACTGATGGATGCAGAATGGTTGGTTATGTCTTAACGGTAAAAAAAAAAAAAATACGTCTCTTCAGTCTGTTAAATCAATCCTCTTTCCTGTGGCCTGTGGAATTGGGCACTCCTATCTCCTGTGAATAAAGCATGTAACGTGAGTGTGCTGTTTGACAGAGAGCTTTTGTTTGTCCTGCAGTTTTCCACCTCAGTTTTCTAAAAGGGATTCTATCCATATCTTACATCTCACAAATAATTACCCAATTTCTTGCTGTGGTCTACTTACACCTAGACTACAACAACGGTTTATACACTGGCCTACCCTGTACTCTCCTTTTAGAACTCCAGAGGTCTCTTAACTATGAAACTTGCCTACTGTTCGGAATGAAATACTATGATTGCATCTTTCCAGTCCTGAAGCACTTAACTTGCTACCAGTGTTAAAAAGCACGACCAAAGGAGCACTTTCTTTTTGCATAGTGTCTCAAAAAGCTAACTTTGTAACCAGTTTATCCCATTCAAACCTTTTTCGAACATTTAGATCTTCCAACTAATATCTAGTTTGGACACAGCTATGCTAATACAAAGTGTATGTCAGTTGTTTCTTCTTTTCCAGTTGAGACTGGACAGTGACTATCTCAAATTCAAGAGATGTTTAAAAACCCACCTCTTCTCCTAAGCATTTAGAAACTTATCTTCAGTGGGACCTCATGTCGTGTCTGATCAGACGCCTAATGCTTTCTTTACCTCATCCACCAGGCCTTTACGACTCTGACATTTTAAGTTTTTATCATCTCTATGGAATCATTTGACAAGGAGTATAATGGACACCGTTCTCACCCAGACTCGACTGGATCACCACCTCCACTGCTAACCGCATGTACTATCTGCCCTGTCATCAATTTCCCCTCCCAAAAATTTATTCAGGGCAGAGCTAGGATCAATTATTAATGTAATTAAGTTACCTTACCTATACAGTGATGTTACTAATATCAATGTAAATATCTGTATTATCAGCAACCCTGTTTAGGGTTCCCTATTTTTGATCAAATTAATTATGTAATATTTGATAGGACGAATGTAGCAGTAGTTAGGTCAACATAAAGAATATTTTAAATGTTAGGGATTAATAAATAAAAGAAAGTATGTGTGCTGCTCGATGGCCAGGCATGTAACTCTTATAACAACTCAGACGCCTTGTTAATTAGCAACAATCAGAGGGCCGTCAGATGAAATGTCATCTGCATTTCCAATGATGTGATCTTAAGATCTATGAGACCGTAGGTACTGGATTGAGCCTCATTATGAAGCATACTGATGAGACCTACCTAGTACTCGAGACTCATCGCAATCTCTTTGGGAAACTCAAAGACTTCTTTTAGTAAGCCTACAGACCAGTTACTAGAGCACAAATGCTCCAAGAATGGATCACATCGAACTGTAGATCCACCAAAACTTCACTCTTGGTGACTATAAAGCAGGAAGTCAGAACCAAGATATCAGAAGCCAGGGTAATTTATATAGCTATGCTGTGCTCAGCAAAAATGGAGTGGGAATTGGGAAGGAGAGAAGAATTTGCCAAGGCTATTGATTGGAGGAGCTTCTGGCATGGCGGTAATGACTTCGCCATGGCACCAGAAACCCATATCCAGCTCAGTGATTGGGAGAATCATTTTGAATCACTTTATACCAGTGCATTCCCCTCTTCTCTTCCAATTTTCTTGCATGTTGAGAACGACTATTCCTGAACAATTGGTACTGGCCATACCATTACCTTTTCTCTGATAGAGACTGAAAAGGCACTTACTTACTGAGTTTGTACCTATCTTTAAGAAGGGCTAAGCCCCTGGATCAAGAAAAATTACATTTTAAGTCATTACCAGGCAGGCTTCAGGAAGAAAATAGGAACTGTTGACCAAGTTCTCAGATTTCTTTTAACCAAGTGTAGTATGGTGAACATTGGATGGGGGAACCTCTGTGTTGCCCTTGTCGATCTCAGAGCTTCATTCGACCTGGCTTATAGAACAAAGCTGTGGAAGTTCTTGCTGAAATGGGAGTTCCACCTGACCTCTAAAAATGATAATGCACCGCCACAAAGACAATATCTCTCAGGTTATGTGGGAGAGGTAAAATCAATGTCAATAAGGGTGTACGCCAAGGCTGCATCCTGGCCCCTCCCCTATTCCTTCTCTTTATTAATGGCTGTATTAGCTTTGGACTAATTGTGAAAATGATGTGCTGACTCTAGTCATGAAGGGGGTGCCACTTTTGCTGACAACACGCTGCTCATTTCTTAATCTCCAAAAAGGACCACCAACTCTGCTTCATAGGTTTTCTACTTTTTGTGACACACATTAGTTGGAAGTTAATGCCCCAAAACCCAAATGTCTGTGTTTTAATCACTGTAAACATTTTAGGGGGGAAATGTGGTTGGGGGGAATTGTCTTGCACGAGTTAACAAATTTAGGCCCTCATTATGACCCTGGTGATGAGTGATAAAGTGGCGGTAATCCCACCAACAGGATGGCGATAAGTACCGCCAAATTATGACCATGGCAGTGATAACTCCCATAGACAGCCAATTTACCACACCAACGGCCAGGGCGAAAACAACACTCACCACGTCGGTAGCTGGCAACAGCCAGGCGGAAGACAAAGTACCGCCCACCATATTTTGACCCTGCAATCTGCCATCTTTTCCGGGGTGGTACCAACGCCATCAAAACCCTGGGCGGAAACGCATCACAGAAGAGAAAGGACTCACCATTGGAGACACAGGGAAGAACAAAGCAGCCATGGAACTCGAACTGCAAGTTTTCCCAGTGATCTTCTATGTTATGCTCCACCTCGAACACAAACGCTGACGAAGACGATGACGGTGCGTACAGCTGCCTAGCAAACAAGGGAGGGAGGGAGGAAAAGGAGAGTGACACACACACACACGCACGACACACACCATCCTCACACACACCATAAACACAACCAGCTGCACATGAAAAACAATTTGTCCCCGAAAAATGGCAGAATAATGCAAGGACAACAGGAATGGACGAAAGTGATTGTAATCAAACCAACATCTAAATAACTTAATCGATTTGTCAATGAAACAGATATGTATACATGTACACAAAGGGACACTGCCCAGTCCAACGTTGAAAGGGCCGACATGGTCACAGGGCACAGTCTAAGGCCAAACTCGAACCCTGACCTCATCCGGATAGTACTCTGCAGGGGCATCAGCCCACTGGTTCTGGAGGGGGCTCCACGCCCATTGCTCTATCCTGGGGCGTGCAAGGCCACAGTCTCTGGAATGGGTGACTTTCCCACTGGTTCTGGAGGGGGCAACTTGCCCATTGCTCTGTCCTGGGGAGTGCAAGGCCACAGTCTCTCAGATGGGTGACTTACCCACTGGTTCTGGAGGGGGCAACTTGCCCATTGCTCTGTCATGGGGAGTGTAAGGCCACAGTCTCTCAGGTGTGTTCCCATTGGTTCCGGAGGGGGCACGTACAGCAGCCCCTGGAGGGTGGCCTACCTGCATCCGCTGGTGATGATGACTGCAGTGCCGTGGTGGATGGAGGTGCCTCCTGGGCATCATTTGCAGTTGCTGATGGCTGCAGTGTTGTGGTGGATGGAGGTGCCTCCTGGACTGCCTCTGCAGTTGCTGACTGCTGCAGTGTCATGGAGGATGGAGGAGCCTCCTGGGCAGCCTCTGCAGTTGAGGATGGCTGCAATTTATCAGCTGGCAGTGGGGGTCCCTTGACAGCTGGTTCTGGTGTCACACTGACAGCCTCCGCTGGAGTAGAAAGCTTTGTCTCCTCCATTACATGGGGCTTGGATCTCTTACCCTTCCTGGCAGGGGTGGATGGCCTCCTCCCCTTCCTGGATGGAGGTACAGGCTACTTCCTCTTCTTGCCTGGTGGCGCAGGCTCCTTCCCCTTCTTGCCTGCTGGTGCAGGTTCCTTCCCCTTCTTGCCTGTAGGTGCAGCCTCTTTCCCCTTCTTCGATGGAGTTGTGGTATCCTTACCAGGACGGGGGGGAAGAAAGAGGTCCAGTTGAGTAAGGAAAAGCTTTTTAGGGACATTGGGGTGGGAAGAGGGAGGAGTAATGGGAGTGGAGGCTTGCGGAGTGGTTGTAGGAGGTGTATGTCTGCTGGATTTTGGTGCAGACTGTATGCTGATGCGAAGTGGATGGCTGTTGGGTGTGTGAGTGCTTGCGTTTGTGCCCTTTAGGAGGCGGGAAAGACAGGGTGGGAGAGGACAGAGGGGACACGTGCATGGCTGTTGTGGAGGTGTCTGGCAGTGAGGTGTGTGTTCTGCTTGGTGTGGTGATGCTGGTGGTGGATGTTGATGTAGTGCATGCAGGTGTGCGTGTGGATGTGAATGGGAGGGAGGTGGACGTGACTGGGAGGGAGGTGGAGAAGGAGGAGGAGGGGGAGGGGGAGACAGTGGAGGCAGTGGATATTGTTGTGTCTGCAACTGTATGGTGTTTGTGTGAGTGCTTGTGGGATGAAGTGTGGTGCTTGTGTTTGCCTGTGACACTCTTGGGTGTTGTCTTGTGTGCATGCTCGTCTGTATGTGTGCCTGGGATGGGTTGAGGTTGAGGAAAATGGGACTGGAAGCTGGAGAGGGGACGGTAGAAACAGGGACAATGGCTGCCATCAGAGAGGAGGCCAGAGCCTGAATTGATCTCTGTTGGGCCGCCAATCCACTGTGAATGCTCTCCAGGAATGCATTGAATTGCTGCATCTGCGATGCCAGCCCCTGGATGGCATTCACCATGGTTGACTGCCCTACAGAGATGGATCTCAGGAGATCAATAGCCTCCTCATTCAGGGCAACAGGCCTGCCATGGACCCCCAGAGTCCGCACGTCCTTGGCAATGGCATACCATATTCCCTTCTTTTGATGGGCGCTGACCTGCAGAGGCAATACAGACAGGAGAACACCATTAAACAAACAGTCCAGCCGGTCACACAAATGGCTCACCATACCCGTTTCCATCACCATTGGCACACACATAGCCCAGCGCACACTACAGTATGTACACAAGACATTTCCCCACCCCCACCCCTGATGACACGATGCTTGCACACACATCTACATGTATTCCTTCCCACATGCATCGTGCCCAAAGTGTACTCACCTGTTGGTTTGGAGGCCCATACAGCTGTCCGTTCTAGGGTAGGACTCCATCCACCAGTCGCTCCAACTCCTCCGAAGTGAAGGCTGGGGCCCTTTCCCCAGTCACATGGGCCATGGTAGGTTCCAGACACAGGTCACAGCAGCACACGCAGTGTAGGTATTCTCCTGTTGAAGGTCAGGAAACAAGTGACGAATCAGATAGAAAATTGCGGTCACGTCCGCAGCCGTGTACAACGTCACCGCCGGCGTAGATCCCCATTTGCCACTGTACTCCCCATATTATCCAATAAGGAATTCCACAATGGTACAAGACCGCTTTCCGCCACGAAGGCCAACATCGGTGGAATTACCTCACTTCCGCCTGTCCCTACATACAGTACAGGCGATCGCCATTTTGGGCGGGGGGACAGGACAATTACTGCGTCACAGATTAGACTGGCACATACTTCGCCATTAACACTGTCCCAATACATAAGTGCACCATGTGGACTGCAGTTGTGGTTTTGTTGTGACAGCCTACTCACTCTTGGGTCCCTTAGATACCCACCGCTGTGGATGAATAGGAGGTGGAGACATACCCCCTTGTACAGACCCCTGGAGGACTTAGCTACACTGGAGGCCAGGCACATTACACTCACCTGTCACCAGTTGGAGCCTGACCTGATCTCATCTATCCGTCATCTGGCTGGGATCCCCCCTCTTGTGCAAGTGCTATCAGTGCTCCCTTTCCTGGCAACAGGTTCTTTCCAAGTGACAGTGGGCTTGGCAGCAGGAATGTCACAGCCAATGTTCTCAATCGTGCTGTGTTGTCTGCCCTGATAAAACACATGTGCAGCTACATTGCTTTCCCCCAGGTGGAAGATTTGGCTACTGTGAAGGCCGGATTCTATGCAATGGGACATATACCCAATATTATTGGAGCGATTGATGGGACACATATTGCGTTTGTCCCCCGCCCCGCCAGAATGAACAGGTGTACAGGAATTGTAAGAGTTTCCACTCACTGAATGTGCAGATGGGGTGCTTAGCGGACCAGTACACCTCCCACATCAATGCTAAGTATCCTAGGTCGGTGTATGATGCCTTTGTCCTGAGGAATAGCAGCATCCCAAATGTCATGGCCCAACTACAGATGCACAGGGTGTGGCTAATAGGTGAGCATTGGTCCCCACCGACTCTATGTTAGTGTATGGCTCTGGTGTTGACCCCATAGGACTGTGTGTGGCTAAATGTTGTCCCTCAATACCTGCAGGTGACTCTGGCTACCCAAACCTATCGTGGCTGCTGACCCCTGTGAGGAATGCCAGGACAAGGGCTGAAGAACGTTATAATGAGGCACATGGGCAAACGAGACGGATCCTCGAGAGGAACTTCGGCCACCTGAAGGCCAGGTTCAGGTGCCTCCATCTGACAGGTGAATCCCTGTGCTACTCACCCAAGAAGGTCTGCCAGATAGTAGTGGCATGCTGCATGTTGCACAACCTGGCTCTCAGGGGCCATGTACTCTTTCTGCAGGAGGAGGAGACAGGAGATGCCCCTGTGGCAGCAGTAGACCCTGATGACAGTGAGTATGAAGAGGCTGAGGATGAGGACAACAAAACATCAGTTATCTGTCAGTACTTCCAATGACAAACAGGTGAGACAGTGCAACTTCACATTTCTGTGACTATTGGTGCATTCTGTGTGGCTGTGGCATGATGGCATTAACTTCCTTTTATCTCTACATACTGTCAACTATGGCTTGTCATTTTACAGATGTTGGTGATATGACAACTGTGTACTGATGTGCTGACTACAGCCAGCTAAAGGTCATTATCTCAATGCTCTCACAATGTATAGTTCATTTGCAATGGATGTAACTGTTTCCATAAATGCAAATTTTCAACACATGACATACAAGTAGTCGAGTTGTGTTGAAGGGTGTTTATTGTAGTGCTAACAAATTTAGGGGAAGGTTAAATGGAATGGGGTGATGATGGAGGAAAGTCCAGGGTATTGTTCCAGTCTGTTTGTAGCACAGGTCCAGTGTCCAAGGGGCCATAGGAAGGGGAGCAACTGCAGATTAAGGTGGATAAGGTGAATGAGTGGGACACAAAAGGGACAGTCAGGAGAGTCGCATTTCCAGGCGTTGGTCTTGGCAATTGTCTCTGGCTTCTGCCTGGGTCGCAGGGAACGTTTGCGGGGTGGTTCACCTTCTGCAGGGGGAGGGGTGCTGGTGGCCCGTGCGTCCTGTGGTGGTGCCTCCTGCCCAATTGCGGCAGCAGAAGTGGAGGGCTGGTCAATGGACAGGCTAGTGGTAGGGGCCAGCTGGTGTGTTGTTGCCTCCCTCATGATGTTTGCCATGTCTGCCATCACCCCTGCTATGGAGATCAGGGTGGTGTTAATGGCCTGCAAGTCCTCCCTGATCCCCTGATACTATCCCTCCTGCAGCCGTCTGATCTCCTGCATGTTGTCAAGGATCTGGCCCATCATGTCCTAGGAATGTTGGTAGGCTCCCAGGATCTCAGAGAGTGCCTCCTGGAGAGTTGGTTACCTGGTCATCTGCATTTCCAATGATGTGATATTAAGATCTATGAGACCGTAGGTACTGGATTGAGCCTCATTATGAAGCATACTGATGAGACCTACCTAGTACTCGAGACTCATCGCAATCTCTTTGGGAAACTCAAAGACTTCTTTTAGTAAGCCTACAGACCAGTTACTAGAGCACAAATGCTCCAAGAATGGATCACATCGAACTGTAGATCCACCAAAACTGCACTCTTGGTGACTATAAAGCAGGAAGTCAGAACCAAGATATCAGAAGCCAGGGTAATTTATATAGCTATGCTGTGCTCAGCAAAAATGGAGTGGGAATTGGGAAGGAGAGAAGAATTTGCCAAGGCTATTGATTGGAGGAGCTTCTGGCATGGCGGTAATGACTTCGCCATGGCACCAGAAACCCATATCCAGCTCAGTGATTGGGAGAATCATTTTGAATCACTTTATACCAGTGCATTCCCCTCTTCTCTTCCAATTTTCTTGCATGTTGAGAACGACTATTCCTGAACAATTGGTACTGGCCATACCATTACCTTTTCTCTGATAGAGACTGAAAAGGCACTTACTTACTGAGTTTGTACCTATCTTTAAGAAGGGCTAAGCCCCTGGATCAAGAAAAAATACATTTTAAGTCATTACCAGGCAGGCTTCAGGAAGAAAATAGGAACTGTTGACCAAGTTCTCAGATTTCTTTTAACCAAGTGTAGTATGGTGAACATTGGATGGGGGAACCTCTGTGTTGCCCTTGTCGATCTCAGAGCTTCATTCGACCTGGCTTATAGAACAAAGCTGTGGAAGTTCTTGCTGAAATGGGAGTTCCACCTGACCTCTAAAAATGATAATGCACCGCCACAAAGACAATATCTCTCAGGTTATGTGGGAGAGGTAAAATCAATGTCAATAAGGGTGTACGCCAAGGCTGCATCCTGGCCCCTCCCCTATTCCTTCTCTTTATTAATGGCTGTATTAGCTTTGGACTAATTGTGAAAATGATGTGCTGACTCTAGTCATGAAGGGGGTGCCACTTTTGCTGACAACACGCTGCTCATTTCTTAATCTCCAAAAAGGACCACCAACTCTGCTTCATAGGTTTTCTACTTTTTGTGACACACATTAGTTGGAAGTTAATGCCCCAAAACCCAAATGTCTGTGTTTTAATCACTGTAAACATTTTAGGGGGGAAATGTGGTTGGGGGGAATTGTCTTGCACGAGTTAACAAATTTAGGCCCTCATTATGACCCTGGTGATGAGTGATAAAGTGGCGGTAATCCCACCAACAGGATGGCGATAAGTACCGCCAAATTATGACCATGGCAGTGATAACTCCCATAGACAGCCAATTTACCACACCAACGGCCAGGGCGAAAACAACACTCACCACGGCGGTAGCTGGCAACAGCCAGGCGGAAGACAAAGTACCGCCCACCATATTTTGACCCTGCAATCTGCCATCTTTTCCGGGGTGGTACCAACGCCATCAAAACCCTGGGCGGAAACGCATCACAGAAGAGAAAGGACTCACCATCGGAGACACAGGGAAGAACAAAGCAGCCATGGAACTCGAACTGCAAGTTTTCCCAGTGATCTTCTATGTTATGCTCCACCTCGAACACAAACGCTGACGAAGACGATGACGGTGCGTACAGCTGCCTAGCAAACAAGGGAGGGAGGGAGGAAAAGGAGAGTGACACACACACACACGCACGACACACACCATCCTCACACACACCATAAACACAACCAGCTGCACATGAAAAACAATTTGTCCCCGAAAAATGGCAGAATAATGCAAGGACAACAGGAATGGACGAAAGTGATTGTAATCAAACCAACATCTAAATAACTTAATCGATTTGTCAATGAAACAGATATGTATACATGTACACAAAGGGACACTGCCCAGTCCAACGTTGAAAGGGCCGACATGGTCACAGGGCACAGTCTAAGGCCAAACTCGAACCCTGACCTCATCCGGATAGTACTCTGCAGGGGCATCAGCCCACTGGTTCTGGAGGGGGCTCCACGCCCATTGCTCTATCCTGGGGCGTGCAAGGCCACAGTCTCTGGAATGGGTGACTTTCCCACTGGTTCTGGAGGGGGCAACTTGCCCATTGCTCTGTCCTGGGGAGTGCAAGGCCACAGTCTCTCAGATGGGTGACTTACCCACTGGTTCTGGAGGGGGCAACTTGCCCATTGCTCTGTCATGGGGAGTGTAAGGCCACAGTCTCTCAGGTGTGTTCCCATTGGTTCCGGAGGGGGCACGTACAGCAGCCCCTGGAGGGTGGCCTACCTGCGTCCGCTGGTGATGATGACTGCAGTGCCGTGGTGGATGGAGGTGCCTCCTGGGCATCATTTGCAGTTGCTGATGGCTGCAGTGTTGTGGTGGATGGAGGTGCCTCCTGGACTGCCTCTGCAGTTGCTGACTGCTGCAGTGTCATGGTGGATGGAGGAGCCTCCTGGGCAGCCTCTGCAGTTGAGGATGGCTGCAATTTATCAGCTGGCAGTGGGGGTCCCTTGACAGCTGGTTCTGGTGTCACACTGACAGCCTCCGCTGGAGTAGAAAGCTTTGTCTCCTCCATTACATGGGGCTTGGATCTCTTACCCTTCCTGGCAGGGGTGGATGGCCTCCTCCCCTTCCTGGATGGAGGTACAGGCTACTTCCTCTTCTTGCCTGGTGGCGCAGGCTCCTTCCCCTTCTTGCCTGCTGGTGCAGGTTCCTTCCCCTTCTTGCCTGTAGGTGCAGCCTCTTTCCCCTTCTTCGATGGAGTTGTGGTATCCTTACCAGGACGGGGGGGAAGAAAGAGGTCCAGTTGAGTAAGGAAAAGCTTTTTAGGGACATTGGGGTGGGAAGAGGGAGGAGTAATGGGAGTGGAGGCTTGCGGAGTGGTTGTAGGAGGTGTATGTCTGCTGGATTTTGGTGCAGACTGTATGCTGATGCGAAGTGGATGGCTGTTGGGTGTGTGAGTGCTTGCGTTTGTGCCCTTTAGGAGGCGGGAAAGACAGGGTGGGAGAGGACAGAGGGGACACGTGCATGGCTGTTGTGGAGGTGTCTGGCAGTGAGGTGTGTGTTCTGCTTGGTGTGGTGATGCTGGTGGTGGATGTTGATGTAGTGCATGCAGGTGTGCGTGTGGATGTGAATGGGAGGGAGGTGGACGTGACTGGGAGGGAGGTGGAGAAGGAGGAGGAGGGGGAGGGGGAGACAGTGGAGGCAGTGGATATTGTTGTGTCTGCAACTGTATGGTGTTTGTGTGAGTGCTTGTGGGATGAAGTGTGGTGCTTGTGTTTGCCTGTGACACTCTTGGGTGTTGTCTTGTGTGCATGCTCGTCTGTATGTGTGCCTGGGATGGGTTGAGGTTGAGGAAAATGGGACTGGAAGCTGGAGAGGGGACGGTAGAAACAGGGACAATGGCTGCCATCAGAGAGGAGGCCAGAGCCTGAATTGATCTCTGTTGGGCCGCCAATCCACTGTGAATGCTCTCCAGGAATGCATTGAATTGCTGCATCTGCGATGCCAGCCCCTGGATGGCATTCACCATGGTTGACTGCCCTACAGAGATGGATCTCAGGAGATCAATAGCCTCCTCATTCAGGGCAACAGGCCTGCCATGGACCCCCAGAGTCCGCACGTCCTTGGCAATGGCATACCATATTCCCTTCTTTTGATGGGCGCTGACCTGCAGAGGCAATACAGACAGGAGAACACCATTAAACAAACAGTCCAGCCTGTCACACAAATGGCTCACCATACCCGTTTCCATCACCATTGGCACACACATAGCCCAGCGCACACTATGTACACAAGACATTTCCCCACCCCCACCCCTGATGACACGATGCTTGCACACACATCTACATGTATTCCTTCCCACATGCATCGTGCCCAAAGTGTACTCACCTGTTGGTTTGGAGGCCCATACAGCTGTCCGTTCTAGGGTAGGACTCCATCCACCAGTCGCTCCAACTCCTCCGAAGTGAAGGCTGGGGCCCTTTCCCCAGTCACATGGGCCATGGTAGGTTCCAGACACAGGTCACAGCAGCACACGCAGTGTAGGTATTCTCCTGTTGAAGGTCAGGAAACAAGTGACGAATCAGATAGAAAATTGCGGTCACGTCCGCAGCCGTGTACAACGTCACCGCCGGCGTAGATCCCCATTTGCCACTGTACTCCCCATATTATCCAATAAGGAATTGCACAATGGTACAAGACCGCTTTCCGCCACGAAGGCCAACATCGGTGGAATTACCTCACTTCCGCCTGTCCCTACATACAGTACAGGCGATCGCCATTTTGGGCGGGGGGACAGGACAATTACTGCGTCACAGATTAGACTGGCACATACTTCGCCATTAACACTGTCCCAATACATAAGTGCACCATGTGGACTGCAGTTGTGGTTTTGTTGTGACAGCCTACTCACTCTTGGGTCCCTTAGATACCCACCGCTGTGGATGAATAGGAGGTGGAGACATACCCCCTTGTACAGACCCCTGGAGGACTTAGCTACACTGGAGGCCAGGCACATTACACTCACCTGTCACCAGTTGGAGCCTGACCTGATCTCATCTATCCGTCATCTGGCTGGGATCCCCCCTCTTGTGCAAGTGCTATCAGTGCTCCCTTTCCTGGCAACAGGTTCTTTCCAAGTGACAGTGGGCTTGGCAGCAGGAATGTCACAGCCAATGTTCTCAATCGTGCTGTGTTGTCTGCCCTGATAAAACACATGTGCAGCTACATTGCTTTCCCCCAGGTGGAAGATTTGGCTACTGTGAAGGCCAGATTCTATGCAATGGGACATATACCCAATATTATTGGAGCGATTGACGGGACACATATTGCGTTTGTCCCCCGCCCCGCCAGAATGAACAGGTGTACAGGAATTGTAAGAGTTTCCACTCACTGAATGTGCAGATGGGGTGCTTAGCGGACCAGTACACCTCCCACATCAATGCTAAGTATCCTAGGTCGGTGTATGATGCCTTTGTCCTGAGGAATAGCAGCATCCCAAATGTCATGGCCCAACTACAGATGCACAGGGTGTGGCTAATAGGTGAGCATTGGTCCCCACCGACTCTATGTTAGTGTATGGCTCTGGTGTTGACCCCATAGGACTGTGTGTGGCTAAATGTTGTCCCTCAATACCTGCAGGTGACTCTGGCTACCCAAACCTATCGTGGCTGCTGACCCCTGTGAGGAATGCCAGGACAAGGGCTGAAGAACGTTATAATGAGGCACATGGGCAAACGAGACGGATCCTCGAGAGGAACTTCGGCCACCTGAAGGCCAGGTTCAGGTGCCTCCATCTGACAGGTGAATCCCTGTGCTACTCACCCAAGAAGGTCTGCCAGATAGTAGTGGCATGCTGCATGTTGCACAACCTGGCTCTTAGGGGCCATGTACTCTTTCTGCAGGAGGAGGAGACAGGAGATGCCCCTGTGGCAGCAGTAGACCCTGATGACAGTGAGTATGAAGAGGCTGAGGATGAGGACAACAAAACATCAGTTATCTGTCAGTACTTCCAATGACACACAGGTGAGACAGTGAAACTTCACATTTCTGTGACTATTGGTGCATTCTGTGTGGCTGTGGCATGATGGCATTAACTTCCTTTTATCTCTACATACTGTCAACTATGGCTTGTCATTTTACAGATGTTGGTAATATGACAAGTGTGTACTGATGTGCTGACTACAGCCAGCTAAAGGTCATTATCTCAATGCTCTCACAATGTATAGTTCATTTGCAATGGATGTAACTGTTTCCATAAATGCAAATTTTCAACACATGACATACAAGTAGTCGAGTTGTGTTGAAGGGTGTTTATTGTAGTGCTAACAAATTTAGGGGAAGGTTAAATGGAATGGGGTGATGATGGAGGAAAGTCCAGGGTATTGTTCCAGTCTGTTTGTAGCACAGGTCCAGTGTCCAAGGGGCCATAGGAAGGGGAGCAACTGCAGATTAAGGTGGATAAGGTGAATGAGTGGGACACAAAAGGGACAGTCAGGAGAGTCGCATTTCCAGGCGTTGGTCTTGGCAATTGTCTCTGGCTTCTGCCTGGGTCGCAGGGAACGTTTGCGGGGTGGTTCACCTTCTGCAGGGGGAGGGGTGCTGGTGGCCCGTGGGTCCTGTGGTGGGGCCTCCTGCCCAATTGCGGCAGCAGAAGTGGAGGGCTGGTCAATGGACAGGCTAGTGGTAGGGGCCAGCTGGTGTGTTGTTGCCTCCCTCATGATGTTTGCCATGTCTGCCATCACCCCTGCTATGGAGATCAGGGTGGTGTTAATGGCCTGCAAGTCCTCCCTGATCCCCTGATACTATCCCTCCTGCAGCCGTCTGATCTCCTGCATGTTGTCAAGGATCTGGCCCATCATGTCCTAGGAATATTGGTAGGCTCCCAGGATCTCAGAGAGTGCCTCCTGGAGAGTTGGTTACCTGGTCATCTGCATTTCCAATGATGTGATCTTAAGATCTATGAGACCGTAGGTACTGGATTGAGCCTCATTATGAAGCATACTGATGAGACCTACCTAGTACTCGAGACTCATCGCAATCTCTTTGGGAAACTCAAAGACTTCTTTTAGTAAGCCTACAGACCAGTTACTAGAGCACAAATGCTCCAAGAATGGATCACATCGAACTGTAGATCCACCAAAACTGCACTCTTGGTGACTATAAAGCAGGAAGTCAGAACCAAGATATCAGAAGCCAGGGTAATTTATATAGCTATGCTGTGCTCAGCAAAAATGGAGTGGGAATTGGGAAGGAGAGAAGAATTTGCCAAGGCTATTGATTGGAGGAGCTTCTGGCATGGCGGTAATGACTTCGCCATGGCACCAGAAACCCATATCCAGCTCAGTGATTGGGAGAATCATTTTGAATCACTTTATACCAGTGCATTCCCCTCTTCTCTTCCAATTTTCTTGCATGTTGAGAACGACTATTCCTGAACAATTGGTACTGGCCATACCATTACCTTTTCTCTGATAGAGACTGAAAAGGCACTTACTTACTGAGTTTGTACCTATCTTTAAGAAGGGCTAAGCCCCTGGATCAAGAAAAATTACATTTTAAGTCATTACCAGGCAGGCTTCAGGAAGAAAATAGGAACTGTTGACCAAGTTCTCAGATTTCTTTTAACCAAGTGTAGTATGGTGAACATTGGATGGGGGAACCTCTGTGTTGCCCTTGTCGATCTCAGAGCTTCATTCGACCTGGCTTATAGAACAAAGCTGTGGAAGTTCTTGCTGAAATGGGAGTTCCACCTGACCTCTAAAAATGATAATGCACCGCCACAAAGACAATATCTCTCAGGTTATGTGGGAGAGGTAAAATCAATGTCAATAAGGGTGTACGCCAAGGCTGCATCCTGGCCCCTCCCCTATTCCTTCTCTTTATTAATGGCTGTATTAGCTTTGGACTAATTGTGAAAATGATGTGCTGACTCTAGTCATGAAGGGGGTGCCACTTTTGCTGACAACACGCTGCTCATTTCTTAATCTCCAAAAAGGACCACCAACTCTGCTTCATAGGTTTTCTACTTTTTGTGACACACATTAGTTGGAAGTTAATGCCCCAAAACCCAAATGTCTGTGTTTTAATCACTGTAAACATTTTAGGGGGGAAATGTGGTTGGGGGGAATTGTCTTGCACGAGTTAACAAATTTAGGCCCTCATTATGACCCTGGTGATGAGTGATAAAGTGGCGGTAATCCCACCAACAGGATGGCGATAAGTACCGCCAAATTATGACCATGGCAGTGATAACTCCCATAGACAGCCAATTTACCACACCAACGGCCAGGGCGAAAACAACACTCACCACGGCGGTAGCTGGCAACAGCCAGGCGGAAGACAAAGTACCGCCCACCATATTTTGACCCTGCAATCTGCCATCTTTTCCGGGGTGGTACCAACGCCATCAAAACCCTGGGCGGAAACGCATCACAGAAGAGAAAGGACTCACCATCGGAGACACAGGGAAGAACAAAGCAGCCATGGAACTCGAACTGCAAGTTTTCCCAGTGATCTTCTATGTTATGCTCCACCTCGAACACAAACGCTGACGAAGACGATGACGGTGCGTACAGCTGCCTAGCAAACAAGGGAGGGAGGGAGGAAAAGGAGAGTGACACACACACACACGCACGACACACACCATCCTCACACACACCATAAACACAACCAGCTGCACATGAAAAACAATTTGTCCCCGAAAAATGGCAGAATAATGCAAGGACAACAGGAATGGACGAAAGTGATTGTAATCAAACCAACATCTAAATAACTTAATCGATTTGTCAATGAAACAGATATGTATACATGTACACAAAGGGACACTGCCCAGTCCAACGTTGAAAGGGCCGACATGGTCACAGGGCACAGTCTAAGGCCAAACTCGAACCCTGACCTCATCCGGATAGTACTCTGCAGGGGCATCAGCCCACTGGTTCTGGAGGGGGCTCCACGCCCATTGCTCTATCCTGGGGCGTGCAAGGCCACAGTCTCTGGAATGGGTGACTTTCCCACTGGTTCTGGAGGGGGCAACTTGCCCATTGCTCTGTCCTGGGGAGTGCAAGGCCACAGTCTCTCAGATGGGTGACTTACCCACTGGTTCTGGAGGGGGCAACTTGCCCATTGCTCTGTCATGGGGAGTGTAAGGCCACAGTCTCTCAGGTGTGTTCCCATTGGTTCCGGAGGGGGCACGTACAGCAGCCCCTGGAGGGTGGCCTACCTGCGTCCGCTGGTGATGATGACTGCAGTGCCGTGGTGGATGGAGGTGCCTCCTGGGCATCATTTGCAGTTGCTGATGGCTGCAGTGTTGTGGTGGATGGAGGTGCCTCCTGGACTGCCTCTGCAGTTGCTGACTGCTGCAGTGTCATGGTGGATGGAGGAGCCTCCTGGGCAGCCTCTGCAGTTGAGGATGGCTGCAATTTATCAGCTGGCAGTGGGGGTCCCTTGACAGCTGGTTCTGGTGTCACACTGACAGCCTCCGCTGGAGTAGAAAGCTTTGTCTCCTCCATTACATGGGGCTTGGATCTCTTACCCTTCCTGGCAGGGGTGGATGGCCTCCTCCCCTTCCTGGATGGAGGTACAGGCTACTTCCTCTTCTTGCCTGGTGGCGCAGGCTCCTTCCCCTTCTTGCCTGCTGGTGCAGGTTCCTTCCCCTTCTTGCCTGTAGGTGCAGCCTCTTTCCCCTTCTTCGATGGAGTTGTGGTATCCTTACCAGGACGGGGGGGAAGAAAGAGGTCCAGTTGAGTAAGGAAAAGCTTTTTAGGGACATTGGGGTGGGAAGAGGGAGGAGTAATGGGAGTGGAGGCTTGCGGAGTGGTTGTAGGAGGTGTATGTCTGCTGGATTTTGGTGCAGACTGTATGCTGATGCGAAGTGGATGGCTGTTGGGTGTGTGAGTGCTTGCGTTTGTGCCCTTTAGGAGGCGGGAAAGACAGGGTGGGAGAGGACAGAGGGGACACGTGCATGGCTGTTGTGGAGGTGTCTGGCAGTGAGGTGTGTGTTCTGCTTGGTGTGGTGATGCTGGTGGTGGATGTTGATGTAGTGCATGCAGGTGTGCGTGTGGATGTGAATGGGAGGGAGGTGGACGTGACTGGGAGGGAGGTGGAGAAGGAGGAGGAGGGGGAGGGGGAGACAGTGGAGGCAGTGGATATTGTTGTGTCTGCAACTGTATGGTGTTTGTGTGAGTGCTTGTGGGATGAAGTGTGGTGCTTGTGTTTGCCTGTGACACTCTTGGGTGTTGTCTTGTGTGCATGCTCGTCTGTATGTGTGCCTGGGATGGGTTGAGGTTGAGGAAAATGGGACTGGAAGCTGGAGAGGGGACGGTAGAAACAGGGACAATGGCTGCCATCAGAGAGGAGGCCAGAGCCTGAATTGATCTCTGTTGGGCCGCCAATCCACTGTGAATGCTCTCCAGGAATGCATTGAATTGCTGCATCTGCGATGCCAGCCCCTGGATGGCATTCACCATGGTTGACTGCCCTACAGAGATGGATCTCAGGAGATCAATAGCCTCCTCATTCAGGGCAACAGGCCTGCCATGGACCCCCAGAGTCCGCACGTCCTTGGCAATGGCATACCATATTCCCTTCTTTTGATGGGCGCTGACCTGCAGAGGCAATACAGACAGGAGAACACCATTAAACAAACAGTCCAGCCTGTCACACAAATGGCTCACCATACCCGTTTCCATCACCATTGGCACACACATAGCCCAGCGCACACTATGTACACAAGACATTTCCCCACCCCCACCCCTGATGACACGATGCTTGCACACACATCTACATGTATTCCTTCCCACATGCATCGTGCCCAAAGTGTACTCACCTGTTGGTTTGGAGGCCCATACAGCTGTCCGTTCTAGGGTAGGACTCCATCCACCAGTCGCTCCAACTCCTCCGAAGTGAAGGCTGGGGCCCTTTCCCCAGTCACATGGGCCATGGTAGGTTCCAGACACAGGTCACAGCAGCACACGCAGTGTAGGTATTCTCCTGTTGAAGGTCAGGAAACAAGTGACGAATCAGATAGAAAATTGCGGTCACGTCCGCAGCCGTGTACAACGTCACCGCCGGCGTAGATCCCCATTTGCCACTGTACTCCCCATATTATCCAATAAGGAATTGCACAATGGTACAAGACCGCTTTCCGCCACGAAGGCCAACATCGGTGGAATTACCTCACTTCCGCCTGTCCCTACATACAGTACAGGCGATCGCCATTTTGGGCGGGGGGACAGGACAATTACTGCGTCACAGATTAGACTGGCACATACTTCGCCATTAACACTGTCCCAATACATAAGTGCACCATGTGGACTGCAGTTGTGGTTTTGTTGTGACAGCCTACTCACTCTTGGGTCCCTTAGATACCCACCGCTGTGGATGAATAGGAGGTGGAGACATACCCCCTTGTACAGACCCCTGGAGGACTTAGCTACACTGGAGGCCAGGCACATTACACTCACCTGTCACCAGTTGGAGCCTGACCTGATCTCATCTATCCGTCATCTGGCTGGGATCCCCCCTCTTGTGCAAGTGCTATCAGTGCTCCCTTTCCTGGCAACAGGTTCTTTCCAAGTGACAGTGGGCTTGGCAGCAGGAATGTCACAGCCAATGTTCTCAATCGTGCTGTGTTGTCTGCCCTGATAAAACACATGTGCAGCTACATTGCTTTCCCCCAGGTGGAAGATTTGGCTACTGTGAAGGCCAGATTCTATGCAATGGGACATATACCCAATATTATTGGAGCGATTGACGGGACACATATTGCGTTTGTCCCCCGCCCCGCCAGAATGAACAGGTGTACAGGAATTGTAAGAGTTTCCACTCACTGAATGTGCAGATGGGGTGCTTAGCGGACCAGTACACCTCCCACATCAATGCTAAGTATCCTAGGTCGGTGTATGATGCCTTTGTCCTGAGGAATAGCAGCATCCCAAATGTCATGGCCCAACTACAGATGCACAGGGTGTGGCTAATAGGTGAGCATTGGTCCCCACCGACTCTATGTTAGTGTATGGCTCTGGTGTTGACCCCATAGGACTGTGTGTGGCTAAATGTTGTCCCTCAATACCTGCAGGTGACTCTGGCTACCCAAACCTATCGTGGCTGCTGACCCCTGTGAGGAATGCCAGGACAAGGGCTGAAGAACGTTATAATGAGGCACATGGGCAAACGAGACGGATCCTCGAGAGGAACTTCGGCCACCTGAAGGCCAGGTTCAGGTGCCTCCATCTGACAGGTGAATCCCTGTGCTACTCACCCAAGAAGGTCTGCCAGATAGTAGTGGCATGCTGCATGTTGCACAACCTGGCTCTTAGGGGCCATGTACTCTTTCTGCAGGAGGAGGAGACAGGAGATGCCCCTGTGGCAGCAGTAGACCCTGATGACAGTGAGTATGAAGAGGCTGAGGATGAGGACAACAAAACATCAGTTATCTGTCAGTACTTCCAATGACACACAGGTGAGACAGTGAAACTTCACATTTCTGTGACTATTGGTGCATTCTGTGTGGCTGTGGCATGATGGCATTAACTTCCTTTTATCTCTACATACTGTCAACTATGGCTTGTCATTTTACAGATGTTGGTAATATGACAAGTGTGTACTGATGTGCTGACTACAGCCAGCTAAAGGTCATTATCTCAATGCTCTCACAATGTATAGTTCATTTGCAATGGATGTAACTGTTTCCATAAATGCAAATTTTCAACACATGACATACAAGTAGTCGAGTTGTGTTGAAGGGTGTTTATTGTAGTGCTAACAAATTTAGGGGAAGGTTAAATGGAATGGGGTGATGATGGAGGAAAGTCCAGGGTATTGTTCCAGTCTGTTTGTAGCACAGGTCCAGTGTCCAAGGGGCCATAGGAAGGGGAGCAACTGCAGATTAAGGTGGATAAGGTGAATGAGTGGGACACAAAAGGGACAGTCAGGAGAGTCGCATTTCCAGGCGTTGGTCTTGGCAATTGTCTCTGGCTTCTGCCTGGGTCGCAGGGAACGTTTGCGGGGTGGTTCACCTTCTGCAGGGGGAGGGGTGCTGGTGGCCCGTGGGTCCTGTGGTGGGGCCTCCTGCCCAATTGCGGCAGCAGAAGTGGAGGGCTGGTCAATGGACAGGCTAGTGGTAGGGGCCAGCTGGTGTGTTGTTGCCTCCCTCATGATGTTTGCCATGTCTGCCATCACCCCTGCTATGGAGATCAGGGTGGTGTTAATGGCCTGCAAGTCCTCCCTGATCCCCTGATACTATCCCTCCTGCAGCCGTCTGATCTCCTGCATGTTGTCAAGGATCTGGCCCATCATGTCCTAGGAATATTGGTAGGCTCCCAGGATCTCAGAGAGTGCCTCCTGGAGAGTTGGTTACCTGGTCATCTGCATTTCCAATGATGTGATCTTAAGATCTATGAGACCGTAGGTACTGGATTGAGCCTCATTATGAAGCATACTGATGAGACCTACCTAGTACTCGAGACTCATCGCAATCTCTTTGGGAAACTCAAAGACTTCTTTTAGTAAGCCTACAGACCAGTTACTAGAGCACAAATGCTCCAAGAATGGATCACATCGAACTGTAGATCCACCAAAACTGCACTCTTGGTGACTATAAAGCAGGAAGTCAGAACCAAGATATCAGAAGCCAGGGTAATTTATATAGCTATGCTGTGCTCAGCAAAAATGGAGTGGGAATTGGGAAGGAGAGAAGAATTTGCCAAGGCTATTGATTGGAGGAGCTTCTGGCATGGCGGTAATGACTTCGCCATGGCACCAGAAACCCATATCCAGCTCAGTGATTGGGAGAATCATTTTGAATCACTTTATACCAGTGCATTCCCCTCTTCTCTTCCAATTTTCTTGCATGTTGAGAACGACTATTCCTGAACAATTGGTACTGGCCATACCATTACCTTTTCTCTGATAGAGACTGAAAAGGCACTTACTTACTGAGTTTGTACCTATCTTTAAGAAGGGCTAAGCCCCTGGATCAAGAAAAATTACATTTTAAGTCATTACCAGGCAGGCTTCAGGAAGAAAATAGGAACTGTTGACCAAGTTCTCAGATTTCTTTTAACCAAGTGTAGTATGGTGAACATTGGATGGGGGAACCTCTGTGTTGCCCTTGTCGATCTCAGAGCTTCATTCGACCTGGCTTATAGAACAAAGCTGTGGAAGTTCTTGCTGAAATGGGAGTTCCACCTGACCTCTAAAAATGATAATGCACCGCCACAAAGACAATATCTCTCAGGTTATGTGGGAGAGGTAAAATCAATGTCAATAAGGGTGTACGCCAAGGCTGCATCCTGGCCCCTCCCCTATTCCTTCTCTTTATTAATGGCTGTATTAGCTTTGGACTAATTGTGAAAATGATGTGCTGACTCTAGTCATGAAGGGGGTGCCACTTTTGCTGACAACACGCTGCTCATTTCTTAATCTCCAAAAAGGACCACCAACTCTGCTTCATAGGTTTTCTACTTTTTGTGACACACATTAGTTGGAAGTTAATGCCCCAAAACCCAAATGTCTGTGTTTTAATCACTGTAAACATTTTAGGGGGGAAATGTGGTTGGGGGGAATTGTCTTGCACGAGTTAACAAATTTAGGCCCTCATTATGACCCTGGTGATGAGTGATAAAGTGGCGGTAATCCCACCAACAGGATGGCGATAAGTACCGCCAAATTATGACCATGGCAGTGATAACTCCCATAGACAGCCAATTTACCACACCAACGGCCAGGGCGAAAACAACACTCACCACGGCGGTAGCTGGCAACAGCCAGGCGGAAGACAAAGTACCGCCCACCATATTTTGACCCTGCAATCTGCCATCTTTTCCGGGGTGGTACCAACGCCATCAAAACCCTGGGCGGAAACGCATCACAGAAGAGAAAGGACTCACCATCGGAGACACAGGGAAGAACAAAGCAGCCATGGAACTCGAACTGCAAGTTTTCCCAGTGATCTTCTATGTTATGCTCCACCTCGAACACAAACGCTGACGAAGACGATGACGGTGCGTACAGCTGCCTAGCAAACAAGGGAGGGAGGGAGGAAAAGGAGAGTGACACACACACACACGCACGACACACACCATCCTCACACACACCATAAACACAACCAGCTGCACATGAAAAACAATTTGTCCCCGAAAAATGGCAGAATAATGCAAGGACAACAGGAATGGACGAAAGTGATTGTAATCAAACCAACATCTAAATAACTTAATCGATTTGTCAATGAAACAGATATGTATACATGTACACAAAGGGACACTGCCCAGTCCAACGTTGAAAGGGCCGACATGGTCACAGGGCACAGTCTAAGGCCAAACTCGAACCCTGACCTCATCCGGATAGTACTCTGCAGGGGCATCAGCCCACTGGTTCTGGAGGGGGCTCCACGCCCATTGCTCTATCCTGGGGCGTGCAAGGCCACAGTCTCTGGAATGGGTGACTTTCCCACTGGTTCTGGAGGGGGCAACTTGCCCATTGCTCTGTCCTGGGGAGTGCAAGGCCACAGTCTCTCAGATGGGTGACTTACCCACTGGTTCTGGAGGGGGCAACTTGCCCATTGCTCTGTCATGGGGAGTGTAAGGCCACAGTCTCTCAGGTGTGTTCCCATTGGTTCCGGAGGGGGCACGTACAGCAGCCCCTGGAGGGTGGCCTACCTGCGTCCGCTGGTGATGATGACTGCAGTGCCGTGGTGGATGGAGGTGCCTCCTGGGCATCATTTGCAGTTGCTGATGGCTGCAGTGTTGTGGTGGATGGAGGTGCCTCCTGGACTGCCTCTGCAGTTGCTGACTGCTGCAGTGTCATGGTGGATGGAGGAGCCTCCTGGGCAGCCTCTGCAGTTGAGGATGGCTGCAATTTATCAGCTGGCAGTGGGGGTCCCTTGACAGCTGGTTCTGGTGTCACACTGACAGCCTCCGCTGGAGTAGAAAGCTTTGTCTCCTCCATTACATGGGGCTTGGATCTCTTACCCTTCCTGGCAGGGGTGGATGGCCTCCTCCCCTTCCTGGATGGAGGTACAGGCTACTTCCTCTTCTTGCCTGGTGGCGCAGGCTCCTTCCCCTTCTTGCCTGCTGGTGCAGGTTCCTTCCCCTTCTTGCCTGTAGGTGCAGCCTCTTTCCCCTTCTTCGATGGAGTTGTGGTATCCTTACCAGGACGGGGGGGAAGAAAGAGGTCCAGTTGAGTAAGGAAAAGCTTTTTAGGGACATTGGGGTGGGAAGAGGGAGGAGTAATGGGAGTGGAGGCTTGCGGAGTGGTTGTAGGAGGTGTATGTCTGCTGGATTTTGGTGCAGACTGTATGCTGATGCGAAGTGGATGGCTGTTGGGTGTGTGAGTGCTTGCGTTTGTGCCCTTTAGGAGGCGGGAAAGACAGGGTGGGAGAGGACAGAGGGGACACGTGCATGGCTGTTGTGGAGGTGTCTGGCAGTGAGGTGTGTGTTCTGCTTGGTGTGGTGATGCTGGTGGTGGATGTTGATGTAGTGCATGCAGGTGTGCGTGTGGATGTGAATGGGAGGGAGGTGGACGTGACTGGGAGGGAGGTGGAGAAGGAGGAGGAGGGGGAGGGGGAGACAGTGGAGGCAGTGGATATTGTTGTGTCTGCAACTGTATGGTGTTTGTGTGAGTGCTTGTGGGATGAAGTGTGGTGCTTGTGTTTGCCTGTGACACTCTTGGGTGTTGTCTTGTGTGCATGCTCGTCTGTATGTGTGCCTGGGATGGGTTGAGGTTGAGGAAAATGGGACTGGAAGCTGGAGAGGGGACGGTAGAAACAGGGACAATGGCTGCCATCAGAGAGGAGGCCAGAGCCTGAATTGATCTCTGTTGGGCCGCCAATCCACTGTGAATGCTCTCCAGGAATGCATTGAATTGCTGCATCTGCGATGCCAGCCCCTGGATGGCATTCACCATGGTTGACTGCCCTACAGAGATGGATCTCAGGAGATCAATAGCCTCCTCATTCAGGGCAACAGGCCTGCCATGGACCCCCAGAGTCCGCACGTCCTTGGCAATGGCATACCATATTCCCTTCTTTTGATGGGCGCTGACCTGCAGAGGCAATACAGACAGGAGAACACCATTAAACAAACAGTCCAGCCTGTCACACAAATGGCTCACCATACCCGTTTCCATCACCATTGGCACACACATAGCCCAGCGCACACTATGTACACAAGACATTTCCCCACCCCCACCCCTGATGACACGATGCTTGCACACACATCTACATGTATTCCTTCCCACATGCATCGTGCCCAAAGTGTACTCACCTGTTGGTTTGGAGGCCCATACAGCTGTCCGTTCTAGGGTAGGACTCCATCCACCAGTCGCTCCAACTCCTCCGAAGTGAAGGCTGGGGCCCTTTCCCCAGTCACATGGGCCATGGTAGGTTCCAGACACAGGTCACAGCAGCACACGCAGTGTAGGTATTCTCCTGTTGAAGGTCAGGAAACAAGTGACGAATCAGATAGAAAATTGCGGTCACGTCCGCAGCCGTGTACAACGTCACCGCCGGCGTAGATCCCCATTTGCCACTGTACTCCCCATATTATCCAATAAGGAATTGCACAATGGTACAAGACCGCTTTCCGCCACGAAGGCCAACATCGGTGGAATTACCTCACTTCCGCCTGTCCCTACATACAGTACAGGCGATCGCCATTTTGGGCGGGGGGACAGGACAATTACTGCGTCACAGATTAGACTGGCACATACTTCGCCATTAACACTGTCCCAATACATAAGTGCACCATGTGGACTGCAGTTGTGGTTTTGTTGTGACAGCCTACTCACTCTTGGGTCCCTTAGATACCCACCGCTGTGGATGAATAGGAGGTGGAGACATACCCCCTTGTACAGACCCCTGGAGGACTTAGCTACACTGGAGGCCAGGCACATTACACTCACCTGTCACCAGTTGGAGCCTGACCTGATCTCATCTATCCGTCATCTGGCTGGGATCCCCCCTCTTGTGCAAGTGCTATCAGTGCTCCCTTTCCTGGCAACAGGTTCTTTCCAAGTGACAGTGGGCTTGGCAGCAGGAATGTCACAGCCAATGTTCTCAATCGTGCTGTGTTGTCTGCCCTGATAAAACACATGTGCAGCTACATTGCTTTCCCCCAGGTGGAAGATTTGGCTACTGTGAAGGCCGGATTCTATGCAATGGGACATATACCCAATATTATTGGAGCGATTGACGGGACACATATTGCGTTTGTCCCCCGCCCCGCCAGAATGAACAGGTGTACAGGAATTGTAAGAGTTTCCACTCACTGAATGTGCAGATGGGGTGCTTAGCGGACCAGTACACCTCCCACATCAATGCTAAGTATCCTAGGTCGGTGTATGATGCCTTTGTCCTGAGGAATAGCAGCATCCCAAATGTCATGGCCCAACTACAGATGCACAGGGTGTGGCTAATAGGTGAGCATTGGTCCCCACCGACTCTATGTTAGTGTATGGCTCTGGTGTTGACCCCATAGGACTGTGTGTGGCTAAATGTTGTCCCTCAATACCTGCAGGTGACTCTGGCTACCCAAACCTATCGTGGCTGCTGACCCCTGTGAGGAATGCCAGGACAAGGGCTGAAGAACGTTATAATGAGGCACATGGGCAAACGAGACGGATCCTCGAGAGGAACTTCGGCCACCTGAAGGCCAGGTTCAGGTGCCTCCATCTGACAGGTGAATCCCTGTGCTACTCACCCAAGAAGGTCTGCCAGATAGTAGTGGCATGCTGCATGTTGCACAACCTGGCTCTCAGGGGCCATGTACTCTTTCTGCAGGAGGAGGAGACAGGAGATGCCCCTGTGGCAGCAGTAGACCCTGATGACAGTGAGTATGAAGAGGCTGAGGATGAGGACAACAAAACATCAGTTATCTGTCAGTACTTCCAATGACACACAGGTGAGACAGTGCAACTTCACATTTCTGTGACTATTGGTGCATTCTGTGTGGCTGTGGCATGATGGCATTAACTTCCTTTTATCTCTACATACTGTCAACTATGGCTTGTCATTTTACAGATGTTGGTGATATGACAACTGTGTACTGATGTGCTGACTACAGCCAGCTAAAGGTCATTATCTCAATGCTCTCACAATGTATAGTTCATTTGCAATGGATGTAACTGTTTCCATAAATGCAAATTTTCAACACATGACATACAAGTAGTCGAGTTGTGTTGAAGGGTGTTTATTGTAGTGCTAACAAATTTAGGGGAAGGTTAAATGGAATGGGGTGATGATGGAGGAAAGTCCAGGGTATTGTTCCAGTCTGTTTGTAGCACAGGTCCAGTGTCCAAGGGGCCATAGGAAGGGGAGCAACTGCAGATTAAGGTGGATAAGGTGAATGAGTGGGACACAAAAGGGACAGTCAGGAGAGTCGCATTTCCAGGCGTTGGTCTTGGCAATTGTCTCTGGCTTCTGCCTGGGTCGCAGGGAACGTTTGCGGGGTGGTTCACCTTCTGCAGGGGGAGGGGTGCTGGTGGCCCGTGGGTCCTGTGGTGGGGCCTCCTGCCCAATTGCGGCAGCAGAAGTGGAGGGCTGGTCAATGGACAGGCTAGTGGTAGGGGCCAGCTGGTGTGTTGTTGCCTCCCTCATGATGTTTGCCATGTCTGCCATCACCCCTGCTATGGAGATCAGGGTGGTGTTAATGGCCTGCAAGTCCTCCCTGATCCCCTGATACTATCCCTCCTGCAGCCGTCTGATCTCCTGCATGTTGTCAAGGATCTGGCCCATCATGTCCTAGGAATGTTGGTAGGCTCCCAGGATCTCAGAGAGTGCCTCCTGGAGAGTTGGTTACCTGGTCCGGTCTCCCCCTGGAGCACAGCAGTCCTCCCAGTGTCCCTTATGCCCTGTGCCTCTGTCCCCTGAACGGTGTGCCCACTGCTACTGACCCCAGGTCCCTGATTGTCTTGGGGGCGAGGTGTGGCCTGGGGTCCCTGTACACTGCTGATTGACGTGCCCTGGGGACAAAATTCCAGAGTTACTGTCATCACTGGGGGCATCTTCTGTTGGAGGATTGGATAGTCGTGGCACCTCCTCTCCACTGAGATTGGCTGGGGCACCTGTGGGTATATAAGAGATGTATAATGATTCATGCCTGTGACATATTGTACATGCTTGTGACATATTGTACATCCCTATTCTCCCCTCTATGGTTGCTTTTGCCTTGCAACATTGGCTTGTGTATGGTGATGTATTGTGGGATTGTTAGTTTCCCGATGCTGTTCATGCTTTGGTGATGGGTATCCATACAGGGCTGGGAGGGCTGTCCATGCATTGGTACGGCATGCAGGGCTTGGCATTGGGGTTAGTCATCTGCATTGGTACAGTGTGTGGGATGGAGTGAAGAGATGGGAGTCAGGGTGAAGGTGTGAGATGACATGCAAGTATGGGGGGTGATAGGTGGTAATTATTGACTTACCAGTATCCAGTCCTTCGGCTACTCCAGCAAGTCCCTCAGGATGCAGTATTGCCAAGACTTGCTCCTCCCATGCTGTGAGCTATGGGGTAGAAAGTAGGGGTCCACCGCCAGTCCTCTGTAAGGCGAGCTGGTGCCTTGCAGCTATGGAACGTACATTCCTCCATAGGTCATTCCACCTCTTCCTGATGTCGTCCCTTGTTCTTGGGTGCTGTCCCACGGCGTTCACCCTGTCCACAATTCTACACCATAGCTCCATCTTCCTTGCAATGGATATTTGCTGTACCTGTGCTCCAAACAGCTGTGGCTCTATCCTGACTATTTCCCCCACCATTACCCTTAACTCCTCCTCAGTGAAAGTGGGGTGCTTTTGTGGGGACATGGGTGTTGTGTGGTGTGTGTTGGTGAGAGTGTGTTGAGTAATGTGGTGGGGTGTGTAATGTGGGGTGCGTGAGGGATGTATGGGTGTAAGTGGTGTGTGTCTAGTTGTCTAAGTGGTCTTGGTGTCAGTCTGATGGCAATGATTTGTAATCTTAAAGGGTTGTGGGTAATGTGGGTGTGTGTTTTACAGAGGTGTGGGTGGGTGTGTGTGTTGTGTGTTTTTCGTATTGGCCAATGTAGTGTTGTTTTGTATGTGAGTGTCCATTCTGAGTGCGGCGGTATGTACCGCCAATGGTTTAACACTGTTGAATGTCCACCATGGTGATTTGTGGGTCATAATGTGGTGGGCGTTGTCGTGTTGGTGTAACGGTATGGGTCTTGGGCCCGCCAGTTTAGCATTGACCTTTGGGCTGGCGGATTTGTGTATGTGGCAGTATCTTGTCAGATTGGTGTGTGTGTGTCATAATATGGCGAATGGCTACTCGCCACCGCGGCGGTATGTTGGCGGCCTTCTTGGCGGTAATCGGCATTTACCGCCAATGTTATAATGAGGGCCTTAATCATTTGGGAATCAGGCTTACCAACTCCAAATCATGGGTGCCATGAATTTTAAAAATCTCCCTGCTTATTAAGCATAGGGCCCTGGCTGCTCTTCGGTTTGATGAGCACATTTCGTCACGTCCAGTTCCTCCACAATATAAACTTTTAAAGTTCGAGCAATTAATGATACGCTTTAAGGTGCAGCACTTTGGGTACACTGTGATGTTACAACCTCAGCGATTGTAGGAAACAAGAATCTCGGCCAGAATACTCCATTATTACCCTGAAAGATTGACCTTGAACTGAAGCCGGTTGTAGAGTTCATCAAACTGAGGCCTATATTTTTTTAGCTTTGTATTTGATATTTTGATTAGTTAAGTCTCTCATGATATTACCCGGCCACAGCCTTGAAGATACCTTCACTAAGCTATATTAAGACTCAGAACTTGACGTGAGAGACAGCTGGTTTCGTCCATCTTCTATCCACTCAAGTGTAGTTGCTAGAGCTAAGGCCACTTATTGAAAGTCATTCGTGGAGAAGAGGGAATCCTCCAAAACCCTACAAGTGTTTCTGCACCATACAACTGCAAGTATTTAAATGTGATTAATTTGTATACCATATTAATCCACCACTTTTAAAACCTTTCTATTTGAAGTCCAAATAAGGTATTTACATTTGCTTGGTCATCATCTGCCAGTAAGTCCAAGCTGTGTTCCATATGTTCTTTTATGGCATACCATGGGCATATTCGATCAGCTAACTGTGCTATGTACATGCACAACTGTTTCTAAATTTCTATGTGCGGTATGATTGTTAATGTCTAAAACATTGAGCAAGGTCCATCCTTGCTATGTATAAACACGTATCTGTTGTTTTAAATGTATGCTTACTATCAAGTGTTTTCGTAGTTTAAAAAAAATAATTGTTCTCTTTTTTTGATCAACTGCATTTGTACTAGTTTACTTAGGTTTTAATGACTGCTCACGCTAAATCTTGTTGATGGATTTTATCAACCAATCTGATACTAAAGAAGACATTCTTAGTGAGTAGACGTGTTGGTAGGTCGACGTGATAGAGTTAAAGTATTAGGGATAGGAAGTTGTCCCAATGGCATTTGAAGGAATGTCTGGGAAGTAATGGTGGTTATCATAATGATATAAAATGCTCTTACCCTATTCTTTCATATGCATCCCACAAAAAATTCTCACTTGGAAGTATGTAATACAGAGACTATAACTATGTGGGTCACGTCAAGTCGAATGACAAATTCACACAAAATCAAGAATAGTACTACTGAGCCTATTAATGTGGCAGGCCAAATGCAGTTATTTGCACCTGACTATCCCCCTGACTCCAACTTTGATCTTAATTTGCATTAAATTGACCTTGCATATTGTACATTCAATTTAGCATCTTTTAATTGTGTCTTTGAGGGATACAAGAGTCATCAGCTTCACAACCTCCACACGGGACAACAGTCAGAGTGAAAGCCGTTGTTTATTTCTATTCCTTTTCAATACCCAAGCTAATATGACCAAACGTAAATAAACTTAGGGGTATATTTATACTCTGTTTGCGCCGAATGTGCGTCCAAAATTTTGATGCACATTCGGCGCAAATCTTGCCCCATATTTAAACTATGACACCCGACCCCACGGACGTCAAAAAACCTCTGTGTGCGTCATTTTTTGGATGCGGGACACCGCCTTGCGTTAATGACATGCAAGGTAGGCGTTCCCGTCCAAAAAATGACTTTAAGGCCTGTGCGCCTTTTTTATACTCCTGCGTCATTTTGACGCACAGCAGGGGGCGGGCCTTAAAAAACAGCACACAGCCTGATGTGCGCCGTTTTTTAACGCCTGTGTGAGGGCAGGCGTTAAGGGACCTGTGGGCTCACTTCCATGGTCTCAGACCATGGAAGCAGTCCAGAGGTGCCCTTCCCTGCCCCCAGGGACAACCCCTGTCACCCTCGCCCACCCCAGGAGAACACCCATGGATGGTGGGACCCATCCCAGGTAAGTACAGGTAAGTTGAGGTAAGTATTATTTTTTAATTTTTTAAAGTGGCATAGGGGGGCCTAATTTGGGCCTCCCTACATGCCACTGTGCCCAATGGTCATGCCCAGGGGACAGAAGTCACCTGGGCATGGCCATCGGGCAAGGGGACATGACTCCTGTCTTTGCTAAGACAGGAGTCATTTCAAGGGGGGATGTGCGTCAAAAAATGGCGCAAGTCCGGTTTGAGCCATGATTTTTTACTCTAACCTGACTTGCACCATTTTTTGACGCACAACCCCCATTTCCCCTACGCCGGCGCTGCCTGGTTTGAGTCTTTTTTTTTACTCTGACCAGCCCGCAGTGCCGGTTAACCTCAATCCTTAAATAAGGCGCCGGCATGGTGCATAGGAATGGCGTTAGCCGGCAGTACATTTTTTTACGCAAACCAGCGCCGTCGCTGGTTTGCATCAAAAAGTATAAATATGGGCCTTAATTCCTTACTTGTCCCGAAACACGCTGGGAATAAGTGCCTTATTCTAAAGCAAAATACAGTATGGGCACAAAATTTAAGACCTACCAGCAACAACAAAATTCCTGAAGGGATTCTGAGAGCTGCAAACACAGGCCCATATTTATACTTTTTTTGCGCCTCATTTGTGTCATTTATTGACACAAAAGCCGCGCAAACTTGCAAAATACAATTGTATTTTGTAAGTTTGTGCCGTTTTTGCATCAAAAAGCGGCGCAAATGCGGCGCTAAAAAAATATAAATACAGGCCACAGTGTTTCTTTTCCAGAAAGGGACTGCAAGGGGAAATGTTTTAATTGACTATGCTCTGCTTGCAGACTACATTCCATGACGACGGTAGCTGCTGCATTAAAAAGCAATGCCAATGTTTCCAAAAATAGATGTTTACTCAATGACGTTTTACACCGACAAAGTAAACACCCTTATTTTCACTGCCCGGCAATTTAGAGGTGTAATGTTCCCCGTTTAGGGTCCAAATTAGATGACATTGGTTTCCTAAGCAAGATGAAACTGACCTGCATGCAAGAAATCTGGCTATTGCTTACTGTGAAGATAGGGCATTGTACGGATTTTGTATCAGCTGCTAAGAACTTTAGGGGCAAAACTCAGATGGACTGCTGGTTTGGTTCTTGGTTGATCTTAAATGCAAAATTCTAACCCTTCCTTTTGATACTTGTGGTATCTTGGCAGTTACATTCTGGAGTGAGGATAACTTTAGCTTTTTAATATAACGTGGATAGAAGGAGTAACATACGGGACACTCTTGATGACCTATCCCAGTTTCTTCAGCTGAGTGATTTCCAGCAATCTTACAGCTCCATGGTAGGGTCACTAACACTGATTTTAGGTGATTCTAATCCCCCAAAATCTAACCCTAAATTGCTAGGTTTTGACTGCGACATGTTAATGAGTCATGGATCTATATATATGATTGCTCTGCCTCTCAGTCACATGATGATTCATTTAACTGACAAAATGTACTCTTTATTAAATGTGACACTGGTAAGAAATGTCAATATCTGTTTTACTTAAGAAACTTACCTTCCGCAGTACTGCATAGGAAAGCCTGATTTATTCTAATTTGATGATGAATGAACATGGGCCAATATTAAATGTGAGGTGGTCCTGAGGGTCGAAAGTGACCACAACCCATTAATTCTATGGCTTAACCAGGCTGTGTCCGAATGGGAGAAAATGAGTTGGATGGGCCAAACAGTGGGCAGTTTTTAAGATAGAAACAGTCATTCCTAGTTCTCTTTCTGCTGTTCCAGAGCCCCTACCCAACATCTTAGGATACGTATGTGGATTATTAAAGTTTGTAACAGAAGTTCCATATAATCGTTCTTGATTATAGGTATGATAAATAATGTAGGCACACTAAGATCTAAACGTTCAATACCCTAGGGATCAGAACCTTTTGGCAGACTTTAAGGGGGTCATTCTGACCCTGGCGGTCCAAGACCGCTAGGGCCACGGACGACTGAAGCACCGCCAACAGGCTGGCGGTGCTTCATTGCCCATTCCGACCGCGGCTGTAAAGCCGCGGCGGAAAACCGGGTCCGGCAGTTTCCCGCCAGATTTCCCCCGGCTGGGCGAATCCTGCAGCGCCGCCATGGGGATTCTGACCCCCTTCCCGCCAGCCTGTTTCTGGCGGTTTTTACCGCCAGGAACAGGCTGGAGGGAACGGGTGTCCTGGGGCCCCTGGGGGCCCCTGCACTGGCATGGGCAGTGCAGGGGCCCCCTAACAGGGCCCCAGTATGCTTTTCACTGTCTGCCTAGCAGACAGTGAAAAGCGCAACGGGTGCAACTGCACCCGTCGCACACCTGCAACACCGCCGGCTCCATTCGGAGCCGGCTTCAGTGTTGCAGGCCTCTTTCCCGCTGGGCCGGCATGTGCTATTTTGGCTAGCGCCCGCCAGCCCAGCGGGAAAGTCAGAATGGCCCCAGCGGTCTTTCGACCGCGGAGCGGCCATATGGTGGTTCCAGCCAGGCGGGCGGCGACCGCCGCCCACCGCGGTTGGAATGAGGGCCTAAGTCTTCTGTGTGCTTTGTATCAATTTTTCTACTGTGTATGCACTGCTTAAATACTTCACACATTGCCTTTGATTTAAGCCTGATTGATTTGTGTCATGATACCTGGGATTGGTCACAGGTTTATTTTATTTTGTGTCACATCTCGCAGGCAGTGACCTTATCCTTTAGGTTGACAATCACTCAACCCAAATAATAATGCACTTTTCTAAATTGACAATGCCGTTTTATACACAGCACAGAAATAGCCTTGAGTTGCTTCTGTCAGGGTTTTACAAATTCTGCACTGAATTTAAACCTATTATTAAAATGTATATTCTGGTAGTGGGCAAAAGATGACAAAGAGTTATGCTGTTAATGGATTTGCTTTAACCCAAGTCTTTCATTACTTAAAAGTTCAGGTTGCTGCATCTGGCCAGTGGGCCAAACAGTTAGAAAAAACCCTGAACTACTTTGAGCTCAGCAGTGGCCTGTCTACAGTCTTTTACCACAAGTATGACAGTACTGTGTTTTTTCAGTGGCCTTATCCGTTTATAATGCTCGGTGTCTTGCCAGTTCACTTTGTTCGGCTGAAGTCTGGGGATACTGAGATGTGAATTATTTGACTGCTATTGATAACAATTTCGTAAAAGCACTATTGACACCTCTTCAAGCCACCCTCACTCTCATCCATGAAGAACCGGGCATCCTAAACATATCTTTTTTGAGATCTGCTTATGGCGGTACTTCTCTAGATACAGCTTTGGGCTAACTCTTGGGCCATTTTTAGAGATACAAAGAGAGAATCTACTTTCTAGGGAGGCCATTGCATGCATCCATAGTTTATTTAAAATGCTGGTGCTTTCTCCTAGATATCACTGATATTTGCTCTCCCTGACACATTGCAGGTTAAGGATAGTCTTATATTTAAGTCTAGGTTTTGTGAATGGCTAGATAACTCTAACCAGCAGCTGATGCCATTTAAGTTCATTGATAATACCTATCTTGGAAAAAAAAGGTCAGGAGCTGTAAGCCTTAGCTCCCATCCACTACATCCAATGACTTTATGTCCCATCTAAAATCGAGCCTTCCACAATATTGAGGTAACAAGATAACAGAGTAATGCTGTATCTCGCTCTAGAGCCTGGTTTGCAAGGATGATGTCATCAACACAAGTACGTAGTTCCTACTATTTGTTCCCTTTAAGAAAATGTTTGGAAAATTGCTTTTTTACCACTCTTTAGATCTCTTAATGTAAGATCTATGTGGGGGTCATATGTCCTGTATTACTCAACTGATATTCCTCTCTGTTCTTTTGTGATTTCTAAGTTTAGAATTTATGGGAGATAGATATTACATTTCAAAAACTGTAAAAATGAGCTCTGTTTTTCTAAATGTTGTGCCTGGTGTGATAATTATGTGTTTACAATAGTATAAAATACTTTTTATTCTTTGTACAGTATTAACGATGATGGATTGCTGCAATGGTTGTACTTCATTTTAATAAGTGTAATAAAAATCACAATTTTTTTTGTTGTTGAAATAAATGGTTTTTAATTTGGTTTTATTTTTTGTTTTGACAACTTTTTATCATTAAAATTATCTTTGGCGTCTGATAATTCTAATTTAAGTTATTCTTTATTCAGTTTTCTCTATGACTTAATGTTCACTGAACAACTTGAATTTGATCTTTCTAAGTTGTGCTGGGGCCCCAAATTCCACTGTAGAATGCAGTTCTTTTTTAAGGTTATCTGGCTGAAATGAAAATGTCCATTTTATAGGGGTCTCTTCCAGATTTTTATGGGAATAGAATACATTCTCAAAGTGAAAGAAACCTGAAGTCATTAAACGTTCAACATATTTACATCGATCTCTGTAATACACAAGGTGGAATGTAATATGTTTAAGTTTTCAGGGCTGCTTTCTAGAAAAGGATATCTGTAGAACTAGTGTGTACTCAAGTGTAAAATGTCCATAGAGCACAGTTATTCCAGAGGCTAAATTCTGCAGAAGACCATTAGAGAGCTACTTCCTTTTATCAATGGAAAAATTACTACACACTTTAAAGGTGTGGAACACATTGCATGGTTTATTAAAATACACTCTGAAAGTTCCAGTGACCCGGGTGGCAGAGGTTGCACACTGGGTTGCAACATCAAATTCCTACTAGGAAGTCCTACCAGGCCCCCTTTCCATCTATAGGTTCCGACTCACATTCCAATCCCTCTGGCTTGCTGCGCCGCATCAACTTGTTGAGGAACTTAGTAGAGGACTTGCGTGATGGTGAGAGGCTGACAGGCTGCAAAACCAAGAGAGCAGAAACGTAAACATAAAAATACAAATATTTCACTTAAAAGCACACTTCATTGGCATGTGGACTGAATTTGAGCCTTAACATGGTGGGACATCTTAGCCAGTTGTGTTACAACTTCAACAAAGTGTCTCTCATGATGGCTATGGGATGTTGTACAATGATGAAGCACATTTTGCAAACAAAATTGTTTTCCGGATCCAGAATATTTACATATATATATATTCACATTACATGAGAGGTCTAAAGGAACACCCTTACTCATGGGCCAGGGCTCGTGTTGCAGGACGACATCGCAAAACATATCCAAAGTCAAATACTGAGAGCAAAAACAAGCCCACCATCCAATAGTCTGGCAAAAACATTTAATTTCAGCAGGCATCCACCATTACGTGTTTCAACGCTATCAGGGTCTTGATCACAAAGTACATAAAGTCAGTTGCTTTTGCTTTCAAAACGTGAAAAAATACATAAACAGTGAGGAAAGACTCAGTTGACCCAATCACATACAACCAAAGTGGTGATAATTCTACTTAACAATATAGAGTTGGGTAGCCATTTTAGTTATAGCTTCATGCACGTTATTTTACCAAACTAAGCCTGCCGCTGTGCACATTAACCTAGACATATTTTATTTAGCTTTGTTTTATTATTTTAATAAAAGCCACATTTGCGGTCTTGTTTTATTTTCTCTATCTAGCTGCTCTTTGCCTAGGCCAGCACAGCATTCTTAAACAAGACATTTCTTTCACGCTGTGCTTTCTCAAGGCTGCAGTAAGGTAGGTTGCTGGCAAACATGGTAACACTTTGTCTCTAGTGTTCATAGAAACATACATACTCTTACATAGGGATCCTTTCTTGGAACATCAACTGTTTTATTATAAAAACACTACTTTGACCCATGTACGTTAGAGGGAGATTCCAGTCAGATGACCACGACTGTATGCTGATTGCTGAGTGCTTCGCTGCAGCTGCTTATGTAGACTACAGGCCTTTTGCTCAGGTATGAGGGGTGATGTCTTCCCAGGGGAACCTGAAGGGCAGAACCAGAGCTTAACATGCGGTGCTCTAACATAGCCTAGGTCAGAATTATTTTAATGATTCTGGTGACAATATGGTAGCGTTATTTTTGTGCCTTACCCTCCTCGTCACAATTTTAATCCTGTCATGCTTCATCGTCCTAGATATTGCAGTACATGCTTTATTATCTAAGATGCAGTTGCTTCAATATAGCCTTTTAGAATTTTATTCTGCCTCTGATTATCCTTGTATATGTGAGACTAATGTAACTGAGAGAAACGGATGCGATCTGAGTGACCATAATTTCCCTGAGGAGTCAATTGTGTCATGCGCATGGCTGCCCAATCATCCCTGCTCTTGGGTGGAGATGAGGCACTGCTAGTTAGCCGGAGCAAAACCCGGATTAGGCCGACAGGTGTCACCTGTAGTGGGTACAGCATCCATTTTAGGACATCCTCATTCCCACTCCTCATCCCTAATTCTTATCCCTGCTTCTCATCCATCATCCCTACTTCTCATCCATCATACATCATCCCTACTTCTCATCCATCATCCCTGCTTCTCATCCATCATCCCTACTTCTCATCATCATATATCATCCCTACTTCTGATCCATCATCCCTACCTCTCATCCATCATCCCTCCTTCTCTTCCATCATCCCTACTTCTCATCCCTGTGTCTCATCTCTGCTTCTCATCCATCATCCCTACTTCTCATCCATCATCCCTGCTTCTCTTCCATTATCCCTACTTCTCATCCATCATCCCTACTTCTCAGCCATCATATATCATCCCTACTTCTCATCCATCATCCCTACTTCTCATCCATCATCCCTCCTTCTCTTCCATCATCCCTGCTTCTCATCCATCATACATCATCCCTTCTTCTCACCTCTCATCCATCATCCCTACTTCTCATCCATCATACATCATTCCTACTTCTCATCCATCATCCCTGCTTCTCATCCATCATCCCTACTTCTCATCCATCATCCCTACTCCTTATCCCTGCTTCTCATCCATACTTCTCTTCCATCATCCCTACTTCTCTTCCATCATCCTTACTTCTAATCCCTCATCCCTGCTTCCCATCCCTGCTTCTCATCCCTACTTCTCATCCATCTTCCATCATTCCTACTTCTCATGCCTCAGCCATCATCCCTACTCCTCATCCATCATCCCTACTCCTCATTACTCATTCCTCAGTCATACCAACACATTTTCAATTTTGTGAAACACACCTTCACACTGATTGGTTGGGAACAGGCATTCAGAGTTATGAGAGAGAGCTGCATTCTACTTCAATGAAAAACAGCCTCCTCATTGCACATGGTGGGTGAAGAGGGAGGAGAGGAAATGCAACTGTGTGTTTGTTTCCAGTTAATTCAAGTCTGCACAATATTTCATTTTATTTAACTCAGTGTTTTTCTACTTGCACAGGCCTCTGCAGAAAGCTCTGCTGGTTTGGGAAATACAAGGAGCAGCACAGCCTGGGCCATAAATCAGCTCTTGGAGAAAGGGTTATACAGGTCATCTACAGTTCAACCGAAAACCTTTCTGGTTTCAGTTTCATAGGTAGAAACAAAATGTTTAAAGTCAACTCTGGTGAGAGTGCAATCCAATTCATCCAAACCTTTTCTGGTTTCATTTTTATTTGCAACAAATAAAGGTGGTCATTAAAACCCTGGGGGACAGTGTTAAAGGTGGGGTAATACCGCAAACAGGACGGAGGATAAAAAAAGGGAATTATGACCGTGGCGAAAACCGCCAACAAAGACAGCCACTTTAACACACCGCCCGCCACGGCGGTACAGACAAGCAGCACGGCGGTCACCGCCAACAGACAGGCGGAACACAATGTACCGCCCATAGTATCACAACCCGCCAATCCGCCACCTTTTCCGGGGCGGATTCACTGTGGATAAAAACACGGCGGAAACAGCTTTTGCAATGGGAAAACGCTCACCTGAACATATCCCACAAGGAACGAGGACTCCAAGGACCCGGAACTCCAAATACTCCCTGCCCTTATCTTTCTGCTCCTCTACGACCATCATCTACGTAGGCGCCGAAGACAATGGTGAGTACTGCACCTACGACATGGGGGAGGGGGGAGGCAAAAGTTAGGGGGACACCCACCAAACACCCCCACCCCCACCCCCAACCTCGCATAAAACAACATACACACCAATGCATCCACAAAAATCACAGTAACAACCCACAATCCCCCCGGAAGAATGAAAAGACAAAGCGAAATCCGTTTAAACATTGTAATGTTGCAATATACATGTCTTACAAAAATATACAGATATATACGAAATTCTGTCAGAAATATATACATCACGAAAAGTAGTGCAGATATGTACATAACAATGTCCGTGCACCAACAGTCCAAAAATGCATGGGCGAGGCCCACAAAAGATACCTGACCACAATCGGAGAGAACACTGCCGGGGCATCAGATAGAAATACTACAGGCACCTCAGGGGGAAGGGATGGGGGGGCACCTCAGCCGGATTACTGCAAAGCCAGATCCACGACGGGGCTCCATGCCCATTGATGTATCCTGGGGAGAGCAAAGCCACAGTCTCTCAAGTCTCTACAGTGGGTGGGGTGCCCACCGTGCCATCCTGGGGAGTGCAAAGCCACAGTCTCTCAAGTCTCTACAGTGGGTGGGGTGCCCACTGTGCCATCCTGGGGAGTGCAAAGCCACAGTCTCTCAAGTCTCTACAGTGGGTGGGGTGCCCACCGTGCCATCCTGGGGAGTGCAAAGCCACAGTGTCTCAAGTCGATAAGATTCTCCACTGGTTCTGGGGGGGACTGGTGCCCAGAGTGCTTCATCCTGTGCAGGACTGAGGTAGTGGATGCATCTCTCCACTGGTTCTGGAGGGGGACTGGTGCCCAGACTGGATGAGTCTCCCACTGAAAGTTCCTGTCCTGTCACTGTCCCAGCTGCACATGGGATAAGGATGCCTGATGTAGCGGTCTATTCATTCCAACCCGGTGCTTGCCCTGTTCAGCGGTCTTCACCATGGCGGTCTTTGCCCTGTTCAGCGGTGCTATGCCATGGCGGTCTTTGCTCTGTTCAGCGGTGCTTTGCCATGGCGGTCTCTGGACTGTTCAGCGGTGCTTTGCCATGGCGGTCTTTGCCCTGTTCAGCGTTGCTTTGCCATGGCGGTCTTTGCCCTGTTCAGCGATGCTTTGCCATGGCGGTCTTTGCCCTGTTCAGCGGTCTTCACCATGGCGGTCTTTGCCCTGTTCAGCGGTGCTTTGCCATGGCGGTCTCTGGACTGTTCAGCGGTGCTTTGCCATGGCGGTCTTTGCCCTGTTCAGCGGTGCTTTGCCATGGTGGTCTTTGCCCTGTTCAGCGGTCTTCACCATGGCGGTCTTTGCCTTGTTCAGCGGTACTATGCCATGACGGTCTTTGCCCTGTTCAGCGGTGCTTTGCCATGGCGGTCTCTGGACTGTTCAGCGGTGCTTTGCCATGGCGGTCTTTGCCCTGTTCAGCGTTGCTTTGCCATGGCGGTCTTTGCCCTGTTCAGCGATGCTTTGCCATGGCGGTCTTTGCCCTGTTCAGCGGTCTTCACCATGGCGGTCTTTGCCCTGTTCAGCGGTGCTTTGCCATGGCGGTCTCTGGACTGTTCAGCGGTGCTTTGCCATGGCGGTCTTTGCCCTGTTCAGCGGTGCTTTGCCATGGTGGTCTTTGCCCTGTTCAGCGGTCTTCACCATGGCGGTCTTTGCCTTGTTCAGCGGTACTATGCCATGACGGTCTTTGCCCTGTTCAGCGGTGCTTTGCCATGGCGGTCTCTGGACTGTTCAGCTGTGCTTTGCCATGGCGGTCGTTGCTCTGTTCAGCGGTGCTTTGCCATGGCGGTTCTGGTACGGACATTGGTGTGTGGCATGACGCTCCCTACACTGGGCATTGGTGTGTGGCATGACGTTCCCTACACTGGGCATTGGTGTGTGGCATGACGTTCCATCATAGCCCACCTGGGCTGTGGCAGCCGGGGCCCTCCTGGGCACTGACTCCGGCGGTGACGGTGGTCTCCTGACCAGTGACGATACTTGGGCCCTCCTGGGCTGTGACTCCGGCGGTGGTCTCCTGACCAGTGACGATACTTGGGCCCTCCTGGGCTGTGACTCCGGCGGTGGTCTGCTGACCAGTGACGATACTTGGGCCCTCCTGGGCAATGACTCTGGCGGTGGTCTCCTGACCAGTGAAGATACTTGGGCCCTCCTGGGCAATGACTCCAGCGGTGGCGGGGGTCTCCTGACCAGTGACGAGGGTGCTGGCGGTTGTGTCTCGACCGCCGGGAATGATGGCGCCCTTCTCCGCCGTGACACACACAACAGGCTGGGCAGACTTCCTCTGGCCCTTCACCACCTTTGGTGGAGTCACAGCTGACTCTCCAATCCCCTTGGAACCCATGTGAGTTGTTTTCCCACCAGGAGTCTTCACACGGTCCCGTCGTCCACTCTCCAATTTTAGAGCCTTTACAGGGGGTGGGATGCCAGTGCCTTGGCTCCGGGTCACACTGCCTGCCCTGGTGGCCGGTGCACTCCACAAACCTTGAACAGGCACCACTGGTATTGGGGGCTTTTTGGCTGAGGCGCTACGACGGGACTGATGAATTGGAGGGGGGGTGAGAGCAAAAAGGTAAACTTTACAGAGGGACAGTTTCTGACGTACACTGGGATGGGTAGTTGGAGGGGGTCTGGGAGTGGAGGAAGAGGAGGTGGTTGTCGGAGGTGTCACTTTAGGTGTTTTGGGTGCAGGTGCAGGTACTGGAGGCTGTTGTGAGGTGGATGGATGTTGGGTGTGTGGGTGCCCGCGTTTGTGTACTTTGGGAGGGGGCGTCACAGACACACTGGGAGAGGACACAGGGGACGTGTAAATGGCAGTGGAGGTGGTGAGTGCAGGTGAGCGGGTTGTGGTGCTGGGTCTCCTTGTGCGATTCATGGTGCCTGTAGATGTGGTGCATGCAGGTGTGTGTGTAGATGAGACTGGGAGGGAGGAGGGAGAAGAGGAGGAGGGGGACACAGTGGAGGCAGTGGATGTTGCTGTGTCTGTACGTGGGTGAGGCTTGCGTGAGTGCCTGTGGGTTGTGTGGTGCCTATGTTTGCTTGAGCTACTTGTGTGTGCTGACTTGTGTGCATGCTGGTCTGTAGGTGTGCTTGGGATGGGCTGGGGTACAGGAGATTGGGTCTGGGTGGAGGAGGTTGGAGGGGGGAGGCTGGACACAGGGACAATGGCTGCCATCAGTGCTAAGGCCAGAGATTGCAGGGTTCGCTGAAGGACAGCCTGACCAGAATGAATGCCTTCCAGGAATGCATTACCGTGTTGCAGCTCTCGTTCTACACCCTGGATGGCATTCACAATGGTAGACTGCCCAACAGTGAGTGACCTGAGGAGGTCAATGGCCTCCTCACTGAGGGCAGTAGGGGTGACTGGGGCAGGGCCTGAGGTGCCTGGGGGGAAGGTGATGCCCACCCTCCTGGGTGAGCGGGCACGGGGCGAACGCTGAGGGGCTGCTGGGAGGGCGGTGCTGGTAGGGGAGGTGGCGGCTGTACCTGTAGAAGTGGGGCACACAGATGGTGCCTCCACCACAAGGGAGCTCACATCGGCGAACGAGTCCGTGTCGCTGCTTGGTGATCCGGTGGCCGACGTGAAGCTCCTCTCGCCCTCCGTCCCACTGGTGCATTCAGAGTCCGTGGTGTGGCCCTCCATGGCCATGTGGGATGCAGCTCCCTCGTGCTCCGGTGCCACTGTACCTCCGCCTGATGATGCTGATGTACAAAAGGACAGGGAGAGCAGAAAAAGGGGGGGGGGGACAGAATAAAGAGAGTTTTAGTGCATGGCATACCGCTACCGTTGGCGGACAAGACAGACACAGCAGCCCCCTGCATTACGCCGTGCTCCTGCCCTCTGCACATGCAATCTCTGGGATATGGCCTACATGTCAATGGTGGACATCTGCACACATGGATGCCACAGGGGCAACTATACCTGTACTTGGCACTCTGCTGAGGTGGGGTAGAGTGCCACATGGCCTGCATTACGGAGGGGCCTTGCCTACTGAACTCGCCCTGGCCTAGGGACACCCACAGCCCACCTCCCCCACCCAGACACCTCCACTGCGCGCAAAGTCAGCAGAATGAGAGTGTACTCACCCCCTTGTGTCTGCTGTGATGCCCTCAAGCGCCCATCCAACTCAGGGTAGGCCACCATCAGGATCCGGAACATCAGGGGGGTCATGGTGCGACGGGCACCCCTCCCATGTTGGGAGGCCATCCCCAGCTGAGCCTCCGCCGTCTTCTTGCTCCAGCGGCGAATGTCCTCCCATCTTTTCCGGCAGTGGGTGCCCCATCTCTGGTGGGCCCCCAGGGTCCAGACCTCCTTGGCGATGGCACAACAAATGTCCCTCTTCTGGTGGGCGCTGACCTACATGACATGCACAAGGAAAGAGGATCTGTCATTACCAACTGCACCGTCGATGTGAGTGGCCCCCTCCCTACTCTGGCCATGTGGCCCATTCATTCCCATGCATTAATGTTCTATGAACTCTGCCCCCTTCCCTCTTCCAACCAGCCCTCTTCACCCAGGCCTAGCCTATACAACGTGCTCCCTGTGTACTAACCTGTTGGTCTGGAGGACCATAGAGTAGCGTGTACTGGGGGAGGACCCCGTCTACCAGTTTCTCCAACTCCTGTGCAGTGAAGGCAGGGGCCCTTTCCCCAGACGCAGCAGCCATCGTCGCTTCCAGACCGAGGTCACAGCAGCACTTGCAGTGTAGGTCCTCTCATGTCGAAGGTCAGGTATCTAGTGTTTGAACAGACAGAAAATGGCAGTGACGTCCGCGGCGGTGATGTCCGCGGCGGTGCGCATCATCACCGCCGGCGCACCTGTTCATTGGCTCCTGGGACAAATAGGGTCCAATGTTGACCAATGCAGCATTGCGCCGCGGTCTACGACCACCTACCGTGACGGTGTGCAACGCCAGCGCAGTTACCCCACAATCCCATTGTCCCAGTTTAGAGGTCAGGCAGCCGCCATTTCAGGGGCCCACATGGCTTAATTTACCTCTGCGTCACACATAGCTAGGCCTACACTCAACACACATACAGGAAGGGTTTTGTGAGTGGTGTAGTCTTGTGTGTAACTGTGGGTACATACCTGGAGGAATAATGACTGATTCGTCGCTGTTGTCCTTCGTAGGCACCGTCAGCTGGGACATGTGAGAAGATGGCGGAATCCTCCGGTGTACCGACCGCTGGTGGACCTGTTGACAATGGAAGAGCGACATGTCATCGTCACCTACCGGTTTGACCGTGCCACAATCCAGGAACTATGTACCCAGTTGGAGCCAGACCTGATGTCACCAATCCGCCATCCGACTGGAATCCCCCCTGACGTGCAGGTGCTGTCAGTGCTCCATTTCCTTGCAAGTGGGTCTTTTCAGACAACAGTGGCCATGGCATCAGGGATGTCCCAGCCTATGTTTTCCAACGTGCTGTCCAGAGTGTTGTCTGCCCTGCTGAAAAACGTAAGGAGATACATCATTTTCCCTGAGGTGGCAGATTTGCCTACAGTGAAAGGTGACTTCTATGCCCTTGGACATATCCCCAACGTCATAGGTGCCATTGATGGGACCCATGTAGCTCTGGTCCCCCCCACAGGAGTGAACAGGTGTACAGGAACAGGAAGAGTTATAATTCTATGAATGTACAGATGATCTGTTTGGCAGACCAGTACATCTCCCAGGTTAATGCTATGTTCCCTGGCTCAGTGCATGACGCCTACATCCTGCGGAATAGCAGCATCCCTGATATGATGGGTCAACTCCAGAGGCACCGTGTATAGCTATTGGGGGACTCTGGTTACCCCAACCTTTCCTGGCTATTGACCCCAGTGAGGAATCCCAGGACCAGGGCAGAGGAACGCTACAATGAGGCCCATGGGCGGACTAGGAGGGTGATCGAACGCACCTTCGGCCTCCTGAAGGCCAGGTTCAGGTGCCTCCATATGACAGGTGGATCCCTATTCTACTCACCGAAGAAGGTGTGCCAGATCATCATCGCCTGCTCCATGCTTCATAATTTGGTTTTGCGACGCCAGGTGCCTTTTCTGCAGGAGGATGATCCAGATGACGGTGTTATAGCAGCTGTTGAGCCTGTGGAGCCTGTGGACAGTGATGAGGAGGAAGCTGAGGAAGAAGACAACGACAACAGGGAGTCAGTCATACATCAATATTTCCAGTGACACACAGGTGAGAACATTTTCATGTTTAACATTACATTAACTTTCACACGTCTACCTCTATCCTCTCTGTCGATTGCAACCAGTATTTGGTAACTGAGTTGTACCTTTCCATTACGGTTTCACAGGTGTGGTTACCAATGTGTCATCTGCTTGCATCCTTCAAGGACTTGTGATGTGTGACATAGGTATGTTAGCCTTACAATAGGAAACGCATTATGACACTGTCATTGATAATACATATTAACTAAATCACAGACTGACTCAAGATTGTTTTGTGTTTCAAGGGTATTTATTGAAGTGCTCAGAAATGGGAGGGGGTTGTAAAATGAGGATGGGTGATGGCGGAAGAATGTCCATGGCAGAGTCCAGTCTATTAGTCTCACAGGTGCACTGCCCATATGGGCATAGGAAGTGGAGCTGGGGCAGTTTAAGTATGGACAGGGTAACAAGGTGGGACAGTGGGAGGACAAACAGGGTGGTCTCATTTCCTGGCGGGGGTCTTGCCATCTTGCTCTGTCCTGTTCCTGGATCTCAGGGACCGCTTGCGGGGTGGTTGTCCGTCTGCAGGGGGTGGGGTGCTGGTGTGGTGGTCCTGTGGCGGGGCGTCCTGTCCACTAGCGCCGGCCGAGGTGGTGGGCAGTTCATCGTCCTGGCAAGTGTCAGGGGCCCCTTGGAGTGCCACGGTGTCCCTCAAGGTCTGCTGTATGTCCTTCAGCACCCCTACGATGGTGCCCAAGGCTGAGCTGATGGTCCTGAGCTCCTCCCTGAACCCCAAATACTGTTCCTCCTGCAGGCGCAGGGTCTCCTGCAACTTGTCCAGGACCGTCGCCATCGTCTCCTGGGAGTGGTGGTATGCTCCCATGATGGAGGATAGGGCCTCGTGGAGAGTGGGTTCCCTTGGCCTGTCCGCCACCCTGTCACACAGCAGCCCTCCCAGTTCCCCTGTGTTCCTGTGCCTCCGTCCCCTGGACCGTGTGCCCACTACCACTGCCCCCAGCTCCCTGTTGTTGTTGGGGTGGTGGGTTCTCCTGGGTTCCCTGTAGTGGTGGACACACCGCTGATTGCCTGTCCTGGGTAGGGAGGTTTGGGCCCGCTGGGTGGGTGCTGTGCTGGTGTTACCAGAGGGTGGAAGGTCGGTGTTGGGCTGTGCCTGTGCAAGGGAAACTGACTGTCCCGAGGCCCACGATGGTCCGGGCTGGTCATCAGGATCCAGTAGGGCAGAGCTGCTATCGTCACTGTGGGCCTCTTCTGGGGGTGGAGTGGTGTTGTCTGGACCCTCTGGTGTGGTGACGGTCCTTCGGGTTCCTGCAGGGGCATAAGAGCATGATTATTGCATGTGTGTGTGTAATGGTGTGCAATGGGTGGGTGAGCGTGTACCCCAGTGCAAGCATTCCTGTGTGGGAGCTTGTGTGATGGTGGTTTAGGGGGTTGTATGGGTATGTGCAGTGGGCATGCTTCAGTGCTGGGTGTCAATGCTTTGTTGTGTCATGCAGGGCTTGGTGTTGGGATGTGTGGTTTGTGTTATCAGTACATTAGTGAGGAGTTGTAGTGATAGGGGAGGGTGTGAGGGTGGGGGTGTGTGATAGCATGCAGGTAGGGTTGGGGATATGATAGTTAAGATCTGACTTACCAGTGTCCCATCCTCCACCGACTCCTGCGAGGCCCTCTGGATGCATGATGGTTAAGACTTGCTCCTCCCATGTTGTTAGTTGTGGGGGAGGAGGTGGGGGTCCGCCGCCAGTCCGCTGAACCGCGATGTTGTGCCTGGAGACCGTTGAACGCACCTTCCCCCGTAGGTCGTTCCACCTCTTCCTGATGTCCTCCCTATTTCTTGGGTGCTGTCCCACGGCATTGACCCTGTCCACTATTCTTCGCCATAGCTCCATCTTCCTGGCTATTGATGTGTGCTGTACCTGTGAGCCAAATAGCTGTGGCTCTACCCGGATGATTTCCTCCACCATGACCCTGAGCTCCTCCTCGGAGAAGCGGGGTTGTCTTTGGCGTGACATGGGGTGGTGTGTGTGATGTATGGGGCGGTGTGAGTGTTGATGTGTGTGGTGATGTGTAGTGGTGTGTGGTGTTTTGTGCGTGGATGTGGGTTGGGTGATGGTGTTGTGTGCCTCTGTATGGTGGTGTTGTCTTGGCTGTGCTGTCTCTCTGGCCTTCTCTCAGTAATTGTGGTCGTAGGGGTTTGTGGGTGATGTGGGTGTGTGTTTTATATTGTGTTGGGTGTGTGGGAGTGGTGTTTGTATGTGTATCAGGTGTGTGTATTTGGAATTGTCCAATGTGGCGGTGTTTTGGAGATGTGTGTGTATTTTGAGCGCGGCGGTGTGTACCGCCAATGGAATACCGCGGTTGAAAGACCGCCGCGTGGATTCGTGGGTCGTAATAGCATGGGCGTGTTTCTGTTGGCGTGACGGTGGAGGATTTGTTATCGCCAGTTTATCACTGACCTTTGGTGTGGCGGACTTGTGTGGGTGTCTGAATTTCGGCGGATTCCGAGATGTGTGTCATAATAGCTGTGGCGGTATTCCGTGGCCGCGGCGGAGTATTGGCGGTCTTCTGCACGGCGGTAAGCGCCTTTTACCGCCAATGTTGTAATGACCCCCAAAATGTTTAAATCTGAGCCTGCTTTTTATTTGTAACAAATAACATGTTTACATCTGAGGCTGCTTTTATCTCTGAGAGCAGTTTTTTTTTCTTTTCTGAAACCAGAAAGATTTTCGATGAACTGTAGATGAACTGTGTAAAGCTGTCTCCAAGAGCTGATTTATGGCCCTAGCTGTGGGGTCCTTGTATTTCCCAAACCAGCAGAGCTGTAAGAATGCAGCTCTCTCTCATAACTCTGATTGGCTGTTCCTAACCAATCAGTGTGAAGGTGTGTTTCACAAAACTGAAAATGTGTTGGTATGACTGAGGGATGAGGAATGAGGAGTGGGGATGATGGATGAGGAGTAGGGATTATGGCTGAGGTATGAGAAGTAGGAATGATGGATGAGAAGTAGGGATGAGAAGCAGGGATGAGGGATGAGAAGTAGGGATGATGGAAGAGAAGTAGGGATGAGAAGCTGGGATAAGGAGTAGGGATGATGGATGAGAAGTAGGGATGATGTATGATGGATGAGAAGCAGGGATGATGGGTGAGAAGTAGGGATGATGGAGGAGAAGTAGGGATTATTTATAATGGATGAGAAGCAGGGATGAGGGTTGAGGAGTAGGGATGATGGATGAGAAGTAGTGATGATGGAAGAGAAGCAGGGTTGAGAGATGAGGAGTAGGGATGATGGATGAGAAGCAGGGATGATGGATGAGAAGTAGGGATGATGGAAGAGAAGCAGGGATGATGGATGAGAAGTAGGGGTGATGGATGAGAAGTAGGGATGATGTATGATGGATGAGAAGTAGGGATGATGGATGAGAAGTACGGATGATATATGATGGATGAGAAGTAGGGATGATGGAAGAGAAATAGGGATGATGGAAGAGAAGCAGGGATGATGGATGAGAAGTAGGGATGATGGATAAGAAGCAGGGATGAGACGCAGGGATGAGAAGTAGGGATGATGGAAGAGAAGTAGGGATGATGGAAGAGAAGTAGGGATGATGGATGAGAAGTAGGGATGATGGAAGAGAAATAGGGATGATGGATGAGAAGCAGGGATGAGAAGTAGGGATGAGGAGTGAGGAATGAGGATGTCCTAAAATGGATGCTGTAAGTGGGTTCAGACTCAGTCCCCCACAGCACAAGTGATTCTGCCTCCCAAATCCAGTTGTCTCATTAGGATAATGAGAGCCTATGCGACATGGCGCTGCCAACGTTTGGTCAGGCTCTAATTTTCGGGTCCTCCTGAGTATATCTGTCTCACTACATACAAAGACACCTCAGTACTATATACAGAGACATCCGTTGTATTGAGGATTTTCCTCCTCAGCTAAATAGGGAGTACCTAACTAATGCCGTAGTTTGTTCAAGCTTGAACCATTAAAAGGATAATCCCCATTTGGTGTGCTTATCTCTGAACAGAATTTACCATTCAGTATGGTGAATCCGCAACAGGTAGCAATTGCAGTTAATATGTGACCATCCCTTACTGCACATCTATTGGCACATGGCATAATGGACCGGGGGGATCCATTCACATTTGTTGTTGAGGCTCATCCAGCCTATAGAACAGAAATGTTTTATTCTTGGGTCACATTACCAGCAGCTGATGGGAACACAAATACATTTCATCACTATACACCTGCTAATGTACCTGCACAATACAGAGCATGTGCATATGTAGAAATACCTCTATCTTATCAAGAACATAAGAATTGGCTTGATGCTACCCTACCCCATACAATTCTACATGTTAGGTTAGGTCCTCTAAGTAATAATGGTCCTACCTGACTCTTATTAGCCACATGTAAACCCCACTCTGCTGCAGCGAACCTAGTGGCAGCTGAAGTCCGTCACTTATATGCTGAGCTGACGGCAATATACAGACGGTTAATACAGTTTGTAATGCAAACATTAAATACAAACCCCACACGTGCTGCTCAGACGCAACCACATGCAGTAATGCCAGGCATTAATCCGGCGACTGTACATTCGATTATGGGTAAAGTACCCGCCAAACGAGAAGAAATTCCGTTTTGGTTAGCTTAAAAAATAAACGCACTGGAAGCAGTATTTCCCCATACGGGACCTCGGGATAACCATAGAATATTAACTATGTGCTTGCCATTTGGGATGCTTCCCCCAGAAAATTACTGCAATACTTGGGGCATGGTATTTGCCACGCTCTATACTACAGCACATGGTACACCAACACTTGCCAACTTACGGGAAGTGTTGAAACAAATTCAAGATGAATACAGGGCTGCCCCGGCCCTGGACTTGAGGATGCAACTAATGGGCAATTTTGCCACAGTATCCTCAATTATATTAAGTAACCTTAAAGGGGAAGCAGTTGCACTAGCAGTGCGCATGCGGCTCCGGGACGTTCCTCCTCAGGATCAAGAACATGAGCTGCCAAAGATCATCGCGGAGACCTACTCAAGCATTGGTTGAGATAGTCTGGGGGCCAGACCCACAAAACTACAGTTACACAGTAAATCTAAGAAAGATTCTACCAAGCAAGCTACTGAGGGTAAGAAACGCTGGGATAAAAACAAAAACCTAAAAAAGAAAGGGGAGAATCTCTGCATAAGGATATAATCTCAGAAATAGATATAATATAAAAACGCCTGACAGATATCGATATACTGATACACGCCAATCTCATTCCTTTCAGGACTCACCAGAAAAACGCAGTGAGAGAGGTGGGCGGTCAGAGCGAAGAACTGTGTACGTGAAACTGAGACCGGAATCATAACGCTCAACAGAAGTTTCTGTTAAAAAAGAAGAGAAACTTCCCCAACAAAAACCCCAATTCAAAAAGAAAAAAGTGGCAGCAGTTGTAGTTCATCATGCCACTCAAGAAGAGGGCTTTATTGAAGAACAAGAAGTGGGCTTTGGTGCTATTAGACAGCGCGGCAGAGGTCACAATAGTTCGCCGGAATCTTCTAGAGCATCTAAAGTTGTGAAAGCAACTGATGACTTCCTACAAGTTGAAACTGCGGACATGCGTGTCTCCACGCCTGATAGGGTGTACAAAGTAATGTTACAGTTAAAAGGAGACATTGAATGCACAACTGACGCAATCTTTTGGGACTGCGTCGTAAACATACATGATATTCTACTGGCCAAAAGGGATTGGCCACCTGAATTTGTCCGCACTTGCCCATATTGGGAAGAGGTCATCAAAGCTTTTTTCTCACCCCCTGCTCCTGATGAGCTTGCAGAATCCTACGCCATCGATTGGGCATTGGCGCAGGCACCCACGTTATATCGCAACCAAGTAGGGTGGGATAAAGATTCCCCCTACCATGTAATTCCAATTAAAAATAAACCCGAACCACATCCCCAACATACAATAAAACAGGATGCAAAAGCACCTGTGAGGGAAATCCTCACACAACTAGAGTACCAGGGCATAATCGAACCCTGTGTCTCACCAATGAATAATCTCTTATTCCCAGTGGCTAAACCAGACCATTTGTACAGAATAGTCGTAGACTACAGACACTTAAACAGTCATACACGCACATATGCTATACAAAACTCTCACAGCACAGCAGTTATGAACAACATAGTGCGCAAAAAATACAAAACAACACTGGTCATTTCCAATGGTTTCGTCTGCCAAAAATATAACGCCTTAGAGTAGAGACTTAACAAGTTTCAGCCACTCGGCACCCAAAAGAAATTCTGTTGTTTACCCCAGGGGTACAAGAACAGTCCAGGACTGTTCGCGGTTCGTGTGACTTCAATATTACACGACATTGACCTTGAAGCGTTGTCATATGTTGTTGATATCTATCTCACGGATGATGAATTACTGCAACATCTAAGACGGGTAGCCTGCATTGTTGTAGTATTTGCTGAATTCAGCTATAAATACAATAAAAATAAAATAAAAAATAGCCTTCCTTAGTGTCCTGTTTCTGGGATATGAATTATCAAGCAAAGGAAAGAGCCTAGCACCGCAATTCTTAGAAAAATGTGCACTGCGCACAGTTGCAACCTCCAAATACCATTAAAAAACTCCAATCCCTATTGGATTTCCTAAATTTTGGCAGAATTTATATTCCTGATTACGCATCACACATACAACCTTTACATGACTTAATACGTCCTGACTTTTCCAGTAAATTTTGGACAGTCGAACACGCACCCATTCTCAGAGCTTTGCAAACAGACATGCTTGCAGCACAACAGTTACACACAAGGGATAACAAAAAACATCTGGTCATCAGAGTAATTGCTAGTGCCATTGGTTTCACCTATGTAGCTTTCCATGAGAATAACACAGTCCAGATTACATACAAATCACATTTGTATTCAGCAGCAGAACAACGCTTTGCTCCCACTGAGAAAATTCTCACTGCTGTTCAGATAGCTGTCATTAAAGAAAGACCACTTGCCCAGGGGAAATGCATTATTGTCGTATCTCCAATTCCAGCCCTTGAGGCTGTTACCAAAGACAGCATTCCAAATGCTAAAGCATTACATCCACATTGGATTCAATGGGCAAAGTCCTTGACAGCCGCCGATGTTGACTACATTTTCGACCCAAAATTACAAACTCAGGAATTTTTGCAATACGAACTAGAATACCCAGTTCCGGCAAATACATCGCCTATTGATCAATATCAAAGTCATGTACACTGATGGCTCAGCACAACCTGCAATAGGCACAAAGTATCAAAACTCCGCTGCGCATTCGTAAGTGGCTACATGGAGGATAATAATATTTGGCCCCAACATACATTCACACAAACCCTAGGGGATTGCACAGCACAACTAGCAGAGCTAAAGTCTCTGGTGATGGCTCTGGAACACACGGATCCTGCACAGCTAACACTGATCTGCCATTCGTGTTACTGTGTCCAGTCCTTCAATGAATACCTGCATTACTGGCGCCAGAATGGGTTCAGAGATTCTAAAGGCAACACCATTAAATACAGACTTATGTGCGGGAAAGTAACGGATCTGAAGCAAACACTACCAAACATCCATATTGTACATGCACTTGGACACCAGCGCATTGGAATACACGTTGCTGGAAATACACTGGCTGATGAAGCAGCCAAATCACCAGTAGCTACGGCTTCTGTTTCTGCAGTAACTCATTCTGGAACGAAATCAGACGATGACATATGGGCTGCCGTGAAAGCTATGGCTGAAGGCACGCCCTATCCAAAAGGATTTCCTGCTAAATATTCCTACCGAGCGGGAGGCTTCCTTGACGCAGGAGTGAAAATACCAGGTGTGAGAGTTCAAGTAATTCCCAACAAAGACATAAGACCCGAGTTGAATAAAGCAGCGCATGAGGGGTTTGCATCTGTGTCAACACCAGGACAGTGCGCGCTCTACGGGCATCTAGAATGCAAAAACCCAACACTCGCAAGATAATGTAATTTATGCATTGTGATGATATGTTATTGTTTAACCTTTTGCATTGCAGAATTCCATCCAAAAGATTCATTTTTAAGGTGCTTATAAATACTGTACATTTGCAATGTATTGCTGCAGACATTCAGAGTGTGTTAGGGTGTGGTCCCTTTCCAGGGCCTTCTAGAGACTTTCCCTGCAACACGCCTGGGCGTGGTTCTAGGCTGGGCCAAGACTCTATTAAAGAGAGTCAGCCCAACTTCCAGTGCTTACTATTCAGAGGTCCCGGTGCAGAGCAGCAGCTTCTTCCTGAGCTCCTGTCCCGACGGCCTATTTGGATTTTCTAGTCTTCTGCACTCATCTCTCATTTGTGATCACTGTTTCCAGGCGGTAAGACGGTGTTTGGACATTTCCCAACACCGTAATTGAGAATTTTCATATTCTTGATTTTAATTCTTAAATGAATAACAGATTACTTGTGTGCTGCCATTTTTTGACATTTGTATGGTGGTTTGCAAATAGGGAGGACGTGCAATTTATTCCATAAAGATTTGATTTCATTATTACATTGTTGTTCATTGCGCGCTGATATTTCTTGACATTTACATTATGTTTTACGAGTTGGCAAGACGTGCAACTTGTTTCATGAGCATTTAACTTTGTTGTTCATTGCGCGCACGCTACCTTTTCTTGACATTTACATGGTGGCATTCGAATCGGCGAAACGTGCGATTCACTTCTCGTGTTTAAATCATGCTGTTCATTATGCGCTACCATTTTCAGGCATTTACATGGTGGCATTCGAATCGGCAACACGCGCGATTCTTTCCTTGAGTGTTTTTTCATGTTATTCATTGTGCGCTACCATTTCTTGGCATTTGCATGGTGGCATTTGAATCGACAAGACGGGCGATTCTTTCCCTGAGTGCTTTTCATGTTGTTCATTGTGTGCTACCATTTCTTGGCATTTGTATGGTGGCATTTGAATCGGCAAGACGCGCAATTCTTTCCTCGTGTATAAATAATGTAAATTACTGTGCGCTACTATTCTAAGACATTTTCTTGAAGCATTTCAAGTTGACACGTTGCGTGATTTATTCCTTGAATCTACGTTGTGTGATTTCATGGTGCACAATCCTTTATGGTCTTTAATACTCATATAAAAATCTGCAATGTGCGCAATTCACTTCCCAATGTTTTTTCTGAGATGAACACAACAATACCAGAGTTCTAGATGTAATGCTTTGTGTTCCTGATATATATTCTTAAAAGGAGATTCATATGGTTGTTTAGAAATTGCTCAGAATGTTTTCTGATTCTCATACTAAAGAAAGTACTCGAATCTGAAAGTCCTATTTAACTTTTCCTGTTTCCTCCTCAGGCATTCTCTCATCTAAAGCCTAGTCAGTTTTAGGACTATTCTAGGGTTGTTCATGTTTTTCGGAAAAGACGAAGCTTAGAGTTGTAGCATGGTACTGATTTCATGAGATATAATTTTGATGTTGTGTTTTAACCTTTTGCTTCCTACAGGTCTCCTTCCCAGCTGTTCCCGTCCTAATCCCCTTTTCCCCACTTGGACTCTCTTAGACTCTGTGATAAATCTAATCAGAGTATTGGAGCTGTCTTGTGGTGGAAGTGTTGGGAACGTGCACAGACCCCGAGGATCTGGTGACTCTGACAGAATAGTGAGCCCACGAATTATTATCCTCCTGGTTTGTGTATGTTCTCAGCATGGCCACACTGGACGAGCTAGTCAAGGCTATCACCCAGCTCCAGTCAGAAGTGGTATCATCAAAGGATTTGACAAATAGTCTAGCTGAGAGGGTGAGTCAGTTACAGAATAAGGTTGAGAAGAAAGAACAAAGTCCCACAGGTGTGTCTTGGCCAGGTACTTCTTCTCAGACTTCTGGAGGTAATCCGACTAACATTTCCCTCAATGTTCCTTCAGCCATTCCTTTAGCTCCCCCAGAACACTTCTCAGGTGATCCCTTGAAAGCGCAATCTTTTCTGGTTCAAGTGGAACTTCACTTCACCTGCAGACCACATACTTTCCCCGATGCCCAGTCTAAAGTAGCTTTCTTGTTGTCATATCTGTCTGGAGATGCAGCTACCTGGGCTATTCCTCTTGTGCGTAAAAATAGTCCCCTGTTGTACAACTGGAAACATTTTGTTTGTGAATTTGAGAGAGTTTTCGATCGTAGAACTGTAACACAGTCAGCAGATCGTGAATTATTAGACTTTACGCCAAGGGAATCAGGACTTAGTGTCATATTTAGCCAACTTTAATCGGCTGGTCGCTGAGACATCCTGGCCTTAAGAAAAACAAGCGGCCTTGTTTTACAGGGGACTCAAAGAGGAGCTAAAAGACATCTTAGAGCAAATCGACCCACAACCTGCAAACTGTCAAGATTTAATAAACCTTGTCTTGAGGCTTGATCATCGTTTAAATGAACGAAAAGGAACGCGTAAAAAGACTGAAAAACATTCTTGGCATGCTCATGATAACAAAGACTCAAGAACTCCGAGAGAAAGAACGGCGGAACCGATGGAAATTGGAACCATCAGGAGAGCTTTGACCAAAGATGAAAAGGACCTACGCAGAAAAAATGGGCAATGTCTCTATTGTGGGCGGAAAGGTCATTTCGCCAAAGATTGTCCAATCAAAACAAAGAGCAAGCGAGGCCCAATTCAGAAAGTTGCAACCAATGCATCAGTCGAGTCGGGAAATCTAAAGCACCCAAGTTGCAGAGAAGGATTGCTCTTGGGTGTCACCGTGGATCCTTCACAATCCAAACATCTAAAATTGGGAATAAGAGTTCAGGTCAAGAAAAATACCTATTTCAAGAAGGCTCTAGTCGACTCTGGGGCTACCGGAAACTTTGTGGACGCCCAATTGGTTTGTGCATGGGGGATCCCATGTATTGAAAAGAAGACCCCAGAAACCATCTAGGCAGTTGATGGAAAACTCTTGACTGGAGGTCCGATAACTCTTCAGACTGTCCCCTTGACAATAATTTGTGAAGGTAAAAATCAAAGAAAGAAACATAAAGAGGAACTCATCCTTGACGTGATCCATGCTCCCCAGTATGGGATCATCCTTAGCTTGCCATGGTTAACTCATCACAATCCAGAGATTAATTGGGCAGAACGAAAGATTGAGTTCTCATCAGTGCTATGTAAAGAACATTGTCTCCAAAGGACTCAAGAATCGGAAGTTCGCCATTCTTACATAGCTACCACCGCAGAGAAAGAAGTTCAGTTGCCCAAACAGTATTCGTCTTATGAAGATGTATTTGATGAGAAGGAAGCAGAGAACTTACCTCCTCATAGATCTTATGACTGTTAAATTGATCTAGTCCCAGGGGGGATACTTCCCAACTGTCGTGTGTATGCCCTGTCAGAACATGAAAATCAACATTTACGAAAATACTTGGATCAATTCTTAGAGAATGGTTTCATCCGCCCCTCTAAGTCTCCCATAGCTTCTCCTTTGTTTTTTGTTCCAAAAGCGAACGGAGAGCTTCGAACTTGTATCGACTATAGGGGCTTGAATAAAATCACCATCAAGAACAAATATCCTTTGTCTCTAATTCCGGTCTTACTGGAACAAGTCGTGCAACTCGTTTCATGAGCATTTAACTTTGTTGTTCATTGCGCGCGCGCTACCTTTTCTTGACATTTACATGGTGGCATTCGAATCGCCGAAACACGCGATTCACTTCTCGTGTGTAATTCATGCTGTTCATTGTGCGCTACCATTTTCTGGCATTTACATGGTGGCATTCGAATCGGCAACACGCGCGATTCTTTCCTTGAGTGTTTTTTCATGTTATTTATTGTGCGCTACCATTTCTTGGCATTTGCATGGTGGCATTTAAATCAACAAGACGCACGATTCTTTCCCTGAGTGCTTTTCATGTTGTTCATTGTGCGCTACCATTTCTTGGCATTTGTATGGTGGCATTTGAATCGGCAAGACGCGCAATTCTTTCCTCGTATATAAATAATGTAAATTACTGTGCGCTACTATTCTAAGACATTTTCTTGGTAGCATTTCAAGTTGACACGTTGCGTGATTTATTCCTTGAATCTACGTTGTGTGATGTCATGGTGCACAATCCTTTATGGTGTTTAATACTCATATAAAAATCTGCAATGTGCGCAATTCACTTCCCAATGTTTTTTCTGAGATGAACACAACAATACCAGAGTTCTAGATGTAATGCTGTGTGTTCCTGATATATATTCTTAAAAGGAGATTCATATGGTTGTTTAGAAATTGCTCAGAGTGTTTCCTGATCCTCATGCTAAAGAAAGTACTCGAATCTGAAAGTCCTATTTAACTTTTCCTGTTTCCTCCTCAGGCATTCGCTCATCTAAAGCCTAGTCAGTTTTAGGACTATTCTAGGGTTGTTCATGTTTTTTGGAAAAGACGAAGCTTAGACTTGTAGCATGGTACTGATTTCATGAGATGTAATTTTGATGTTGTGTTTTAACCTTTTGCTTCCTACAGGTCTCCTTCCCAGCTGTTCCCGTCCTAATCCCCTTTTCCCCACTTGGACTCTCTTAGACTCTGTGATAAATCTAATCAGAGTATTGGAGCTGTCTTGTGGTGGAAGTGTTGGGAACGTGCACAGACCCCAAGGATCTGGTGACTCTGACATCTGCCCATGCTGGTGTGGGGGCTACAATATCAGTATTGCAAGCATGGTATTAGTGGCCAGGTCTATACAAACAGACCAAGCAGTACGTCCTTTGCTGTGACACCTGCCAACAAGTTAAAGGCTCCACCGTCAAACACCCACCACAGACACCCCTTCTAATGTCCAACAAACCTTTCCAATGTGTGCACTTGGACCATTGTGGACCCCTAACACCGGACAGTGCATACCAATTCATCTTAGTCGCTGTTGACTGTTGCTCCAGTTTTCTATGGGTGTAGCCACAACGCTCGGCTGACGCTCGGACTGTTATTAAAGAGTGCAAGTCTTTATTGGCACCTATGCAGTTGCAGGTTTCCACTTGGACCAAGGCCCTGCTTTTGCCACAAAGGCATTCAGGGACGCCATGGCTTTGTTAGGGGTCCAAATCCATTACTCGTCTCCATTTTATCCTGAGGGAAAGAGTATCGTGGAGCAACGAAACTGTGAGTTAAAGCAGTCCTTAACAGCCAGAGTATTAGGTACGGGTCATAGTTGGCTTAATCACTGTATGGAGTCAAGAGAGCACTTAATAATCTGCCTAGAAGGTCCCTGGGGGGGGTCGTACTTCATACAAGTGCCTGTTTGGCACTCTAATGGATGTTCCAGATCTTGATGGTCCTGGCGTGGAGGCGGCAGAAACATCTTTCGACATAAATGAATGTGTCACTGTCTTGCAGGAATTACAGCGCTTCTGCCAGTGCTGCCTCCGCAGGAATTAAGGATGTACCAATAACATCCACCGGCTGGATTCCAGAAGTTGGTGATCTAGTACATAAAAAAGTTGCTGTGAAAAAGGAGGTTAGTCCTTCTTATCATGCACCCGTCCCAGTCTTGGGAATACATGGTACCAGAACTGTCATTCTATCACCATTGGCTGGTTCTAAAGAAAATCGCTTTGTATCTATCGACAATGTCAAGTTACACCATGTGGCAGATCCTGCACAGCAGGACATTGTAAATAACTACAAACATTCTAAAATATGCTCTTCTTTGATAGTACATAAACAAAGAAAGAAAATAAAGTGCAATGTCGGACAGTGTAACATTAAGCTGACAGGGTTCTGCATTTACAATGTTTATTTTCCCATTCTAGGAGGGTTCATAGGAAGATACCTGCATCAAGGATGGCCCTTGCAAGGGTAGCTAGTTACTTGTGGTAAGTAATGCTTTGGCAGCGTCATTGTGGTTAAAGTGAAGTCATGGCTAGCTTTGCTAATAAGACATCAACATTTGTATGAAAAGCCTAAAGCCATAGAAATGAACGTGAAAAACAGTTTGTGTCCAGTTATGGTTACAAGTTATAACCAATAATCTGCACTGACATACCAAGTTATGGTTAGGAACACAATCCATTGCCCCCACAACACTCATGGAAACCATAACCTGCAAACTGAAAGTGACCAAAAGAGATGCTTGCCCATCCAAGTGTAAGATACAGACCTAAGAACTCTAGGTTGATGTAAGAAAGAGGCATGAGGTGGAATCAAGGCTAGGAAGCCTTGTGATTTGGCAGTCGTGGCATTCAGCAGTGCTGGTGGAAAGCCCCTAAGAAACTTTTAACAACAGCAGAAACCTTGGTAGCTGTTTCCTGATATTTAGGGCCAGATGTAGGTAAAACTGGCATTTGAGAGTCGCAATGCTGGATGCAGGATGGTGTCCCTGACACCATTTGCGAATCGCAAGGGGGTCGCAAAGACCTACCTCATTAATATTAATGAGGTGGGTCGCAATTTGCGACCCCCTTGCGATTCGCAGCACTCACAGGGATGGTGGCCTGCTGGAGACAGCAGACCACCATATCTGTGACTGCTTTTTAATGAAGCAGTTTTGTTTTTTTGTATTGCAGCCCGTTTTCCTTAAAGGAAAACGAATTGTAATACACTTGAAAAAATGAAACGTTTTTGTTTCATTTTTTCAGAGGAGGCAGTGGTCCATAGGACCACTGACTGCCCTGAAAAAAAAATTCAGAGCCATTTACAAAGGGGAAGGGGTCCCATGGGGACCCCTTCCGCGAATGAGTTAGCACCCATTTGAAGTGGGTGCTAACTGCGAATTGCTTTGCGACCGTGTTCGCAGTCACAAAGCAATTCTACATCGCGATGCAAATCGCAAATAGAAAGGGGAACATCCCTTCCTATTTGCGAGTCGCATTCCCATTTTGCGAGTCGGTAACCAGGTTACCGACTCGCAAAATGGGAATGAGCATCGCGATGTGCGTTTTGCATTGCGTAAACAGTGAAATTCGCTGTTTGTACCACGCAAAATGCTTTCTACATCTGGCCCTTAGGTACACACTTCAAGGCTGACTCATGGCAGCATGCTTAGGATATGTTAGGTGAAGTACAAGTTACTTACCTTCGGTAACAATATATCTGATAAAGACATACTCTAGTTGCAGATTTCTTACCTTAGAATTTCCCCAGGCGTCAGACTGGATCCGGAATTTTTTCTTCGAGCAGTATCCCTGCACGTCGTTAGGTGGCGTGGGTCGCCCCGCGGGCGTAATTGGCGTTGTGGTCACTGTGATGATGTCGCGGACGTATATAAGTGCCATCCCAGCTCGCTGACGTCAGTTTCTTTTCATGACTTTCCACGCCAGTACCGCGGAGCCATGAAGAACACTGAGAATGGTACGCCAAAACTAGGGCCCTTAAAGGGACGTACCTGTCTCTAGAAATCAGTTCGCAGTGCAGTGAGGATGGGCAGGTTGGTTAGGAATCTGCAACTAGAATATGGGGGTCATTCCGACCCTGGCGGTAATTACCGCCAGGGCCGGGGTCCGCGGGAGCACCGCCAACAGGCTGGCGGTGCTCCTTTGGCCATTCTGACCGCGGCGGTACAGCTGCGGTCAGAAACAGAAAGTCGGCGGTGTACCGTCTACTTTCCGCTGCCCAGGGGAATCCTCCATGGCGGCGCAGCTTGCTGCGCCGCCATGGGGGATTCCGACCCCCTCACCGCCATCCTGTTCCTGGCGGTTTCGACCGCCAGGAACAGGATGGCGGTGAGGGGTGTCGTGGGGCCCCTGGGGGCCCCTGCAGTGCCCATGCCAATGGCATGGGCACTGCAGGGGCCCCCGTAAGAGGGCCCCACTTTGAATTTCAGTGTCTGCTTAGCAGACACTGAAATTCGCGACGGGTGCAACTGCACCCGTCGCACACCTTCCACTCCGCCGGCTCCATTCGGAGCTGGCTTCATCGTAGAAGGGTGTTTCCCACTGGGCTGGCGGGCGGCCTTTTGGCGGTCGTCCGCCAGCCCAGTGGGAAACCCAGAATGACCGCCGCGGTCTTTTGACCGCGGTACGGTCTTCTGGCGGTTCCCGCTTGGCGGCCGGCTCCCGCCGCCCGCCAAGCTCGGAATGACCCCCAATGTCTCTACCAGATATATCTTTACTAAAGGTAAGTAACTTGTACATCTGATAGAGACTTCTAGTTGCAGATTCCTTACCTTAGAATAGATACCCGAGCAATACCACCACCGGTGGTGGGCTGTGAACTAAGATCACACCAAAAAGTCCTGCAGGACCGAACGGCCAAAATAGCCGTCTCTGCGGACCTGACTGTCCAGGCAGTAAAGCTTGGTGGACGTATGTAAGGACACCCACGTTGAGGCCTGGCAGATATCCAGGAATTGAAACTCCACGTGTCAACCCTGTTGTACCAGCAGTTGCTCTGGTTGAAAGAGTGCGCAAACCCACAGGGGGTTGCTTTTTCACGTAGCACATCTTGATGCAGAAGACAACCCATCGGGAGATGGTCCTCTTCTGCACCGCCTTCCCTTTCTTCGCACTCACATAACCAAAAATAGTTGATTGTCCACCCAGAAATCTGTGGTGCGATCTAGGTAGATCGCCAACGCAATTTTTAGATCCAGACAGTGGAGTCTCTCCTCCTCATGAGAGGGATGTTAAGGTGGGTAATAAGCAGGTAAGGTGATAGACTGGCCTACTTGAAAAGGCGTTACTGCTTTGGGAAGAAAGGAAGCCCTGGTATGAAGCACCACTCTGTCAGGATACACTGCTATGAATGATGAGTTCGAAGAAAGAGCCTGAAGCTCACTCTCTCTGCGAGCAGAGGTGATGGCAATCAAAAAAGCTGTTTTAAGGGTCAAGACCCGTAGAGGACAGTTGTGGAGTGGCTCAAAAAGGGCACACATGAGGTATGTGAGGACCAAGTTCAAATCCCACTGGGGCATGATGAACGGGACGGGAGGAAACACATGAGTGAGTCCTTGAAGAAACTTCCCAACAATGGGAGATTTGAAAAGAGAAGGTTGGTCCGGTAGCCTTAAGAAGGCAGAAATGGCAGACAAATATCCCTTGAGGGTGTGCTAGCAGAGCCCTACTGGGCAAGAGAGAGAATAAAGAGGAGAACCTCTGATAGAGGTGCAGAGAGAGGATCAACAGATTTGTTGATACACCATGTCACACATTTGTTCCAATGACAGGCCTATACCGTTTTGGTGGAGGGAAGCCTGGCTGCCAAGATGACATTACAAACTTTGGGTGGAAGGCAAAAAGCGGTCAACTGTCGCTGCTCAATCTCCACACAAGGAGGTGGAGACTGGACAGGTTTGGGTGGATAACCGTCCCCTGCTACTGCGACAGAAGATCCACCCAAAGGGACAGTCTGATCAGAGGATCGATGGCCATGCTCAATTGCTCAGGATACCAGACTCTTCGTGCCCAGTCCAGAGCCACCAAGATTACTTGGGCCCAGCCTTGCCTGATCTTCTCCAGAACTCTGGGCAGTGGTATTGCTGGGAAAGCGTAAAGGAGGCCTGAGTTCCACTTGTGACAAACAGCGTTGCAGAGCAAGTGCCGCCTTGGAAACTCCAACGTGCAAAACAGCTGACATTGCGCGTTTTAGGCAGAGGCAAACAGATCTAACCAAGGCTTTCCCCAGGCCTCTGATCTCCGCCTCTCCCATGTGGCCGCCCCATCCCAGGAGTGATGCATCTGTCACTACTGTGAGATCTGGTTGGGGAAGGGACAGGGATCTGCCATTGACCCAATCTGGATTTGATAACCACCAATGATGGTCTTTCACAGTTGCCTCCGAGATCTGAACCATGTCAGAGATTCCCCTGATGCTGCGCCCACTGGAAGTTCAGGTCCCACTGCAGAGCCCACATATGTCATCTGGCATTTTGAACTAGCAGAATGCAGTAGGCTATGAGGCCCAGAAGCCTCAGAGTCATTCTCACCGAAATCCAGGATAGAGGATGAAACATCAGCATCATGGACTGAATATCCTGGACTCGCTTTTCTGGAGGAAACTGCACTGTGTCCAGAACAGCTCAGATGAAAGGGAGCATCTAAAAGGGAGTCAGGTGTGACTTTGGCATGTTTATAGTGAACCCCATTGAATGCAGGAGGTTCGCCGTAGTCTGGAGGTGGGAGACGACTTTCAGGGGCGTGTCTGCCTTCAACAGCCAGTCATCGAGGTAGGGGAAGACTGGAACCCCTAACCTGCGCAGATGAGCTGCAACCAAAACCATCACTTTTGTGAACACCTGAGGGGCGCTGGAAAGGCCAAAGAGGAGCACGGTGAACTGACTGTGCTCATGAATTACCACGAACCGTAGGTAATGTCTGGGGGCCGGCAGGACGGGAATATGGAAATAGGCATCCTGCAAGTCCAACGTTACCATCCATTCTCCAGGTCCAGGGCAGAAAGGACATGAGCTATGGTTAACATCTTGATCTTCTCCTTCTTGAGGAAGAGATTGAAGGACAGGAGGTCTAGGATAGGGCGAAGGCCCTTGTCTTTTTTGGGCACCAGAAAGTAGCGTGAATAGCAACCATGAACTACTTCTGGCACAGGAACCCTCTTTGTGGCTCCCTTGGCCAGGAGAGCCTTGAACTCCTCGCAGGGAGGTGCAAAATGATCCTCTGATAGATGATCGAATGATAGTGGCATGGCTGGAGGAGAAGTCTTGAAGGGGGGGGGAGTAGCCCCTTTGCACAAACTGCAAAACTAACCTGTCCATGGTAATGGATTCAGAGTGGGGCAGGTGATGGTGAATTCTGCTGCCAACTGGTCCCGGATGTCCCAACAAACTAGGAAGGTTTAAAGGCAGACAAGGTGGAGGGGGTGGACTGGGTGGCCCACTAACTTCCTGATCCACAAGCCGTAGGTCGGGAATCCTTAAAGCTCTCGAGTCCACGTTCTCCCAAGAGACGAGTGCCATCAAAGGGCATGTCCATCAAAGATTGCTGGACATCCCCAGAAAAGCCAGACATCCTCAACCAGGCGTGGCATCTCAATGCCACCATCAATGCAACCGATCTGCCCAGTGAGTCGGTCGTATCCAGTCCACAACGTATCATGAACATGGCTGCGTCTCTCCCAACTGTCATGACCTGGGCCTCTTCCAGAACTTGAGGCAGCACTTGCGTGACTGTATCCCAGAGAGTATGGGAATAGCGGCCTAAAAGGCATGTGGTGTTCACAGACCGCAGCACTAGACTGGCAGAGGAAAACATCTTCTTCCCCAAATTGCCCAGTTTTTTTGATTCGCTGTCCGGAGAAGCTGTAGGGAATGCGCCAGAGGATGATAAAGCCTGGATAAAAAGGCTCTCAGGTGTAGTGTGTTGGGTAAGGAAATTTAGGTCATTCAGCGCAGGCCGATGGCAGCGGGCAACCTTCCTATTCACAGGAGCCCCTATGCTGGGTTTGGACCAGGTCCCCAATAGGACGTCCGTAAGTGCTTCGTTGAAGGGCAGACGGGGTTCTGAGTTGGAGGCCCCAGGCTGAAGCACTTCAGTCAGGAGATTAGGCCTGACCTCCACAGAAGGAAGCTCGATGTTCAAAACCTCAGCAGCCCTTCTCACCACCATAGAATATGATGCTTCCTCCTCCGTAGCCACGGTACGGGGAGAAAACATGCCACTGTCAGGGGAGGAGTCCAACCCACTGACATCACTTAAATCTTGTACCTTGTCCATGTCAGGGTCAAGCTGTTCTTCTAAAGGGCCCAGCGACCCCTCTAAACTATCCCCATATCCATACCCATAGCAATAGGGTTCAGGATGAACCCTGGGCACAGCAGAGCCCATGGAAAACGGAATCGCGTTGAGCGACATCATTCTGGCTCTGGGTCATTGAGGCTAAGTATAGGGTTGAAGTCGATTGTGGGCCCAATCGGCGCCGGGAGCGTTGACGTCTGACCCGATGCCAGGGAAGGACGCGTTGGTATGACCAGCGTCGGGACAGAAGCAGATACTGAGGTGCCCTCCAGAATCGGGACCGAAGTCGTCGACTTGGAACCTGAGGGGGCCCCCACTGACTCCACTGGGCCGAAAAGGCACAGAGGGTGGGTCAGGCTGCCCAAATATGAGGCGCATGGCCTCATAGAACTCTTTAAGTGGGGCAGAGGTAGCACCGACTCCTGGAAATTTAAGGAGGCGCAGAGCGGTCCCAGACTGAGGCTCCAAGGACGGAGGCCTACAGCGTTGATGCTCTTCCTGCGTCACATCGTGCAAGCGACGGGGCGAAGTCGAAGTACGTTCCGCCTTCTTTGACTTCTCTTTCTTTCCCGAATGTCCAGATGACTTGGACGAAGATGAATGGTGGTCACTCCACGACTGGTCTCCAGACCTTCCTCTCAATTGGGACCGAGAACAATGCAGAGTCAAGTGTCATGCTGCCATGAGCTTCTGGGACCGCTCTCTCAAAGCTTTCCGTTTCATGACCCGACACTCGCAGCACGACTTCGGGTTGTGGTCACGCTCCAAACACCAGAGGCACACGAGGAGCGGATCCACCACCGACATCATGCGGTGACAGGAGTCCAAGGGCTTGAAACCGGTTCTACGGGACATCCCTCGTTTCAAACCAAAATTCATCAAAAACGAATTCGACAAAATGTCACGGTTAGTTAAAAAATGACTTGGGTAGTTCTGCTAGTAGGTTGGTGCGGAAAAAAATGAACTGATGTTAACGTGCCACGGTGGCACCTATATGCGACCACAACGTCATCAGGGCGACCGCTATACCAACGACGCCCGCGGAGTCATCCGATGCCACTTAATGGCACGCAGGGGTACTGCTCGAAGAAAAATCTCCAAATCAAGCCTGACGCCTGGGGAAATTCTAAGGTAAGGAACCTGCAAATAGAAGTCTTTATTAGATACAAGATTTTACTTTTCTCTGTGCACAGTAGAGCACTTTAAAGCTGAATAAAACATGCTTTAAAGATTTTGTTTTTTTATGTTTTTCATGATTTTATTTATGTCTTACTATCTAAATATCTTTTTTTCAGTGCGCCTTTTGAACAACTATATTTTTTCACCAACCAAAGGAAATGTAACTGCCTAAGAGAAAACTGTTTGCTATACTAAGAATAGCGTCTACTTTTGTCCTTGTAATATGGGACCAACGCCTATTATGGTTGCTGACACGTACACTTTCACCATTCCAGAACAGGATTTTGAATTCTACAAATTAGAAATGGAAGCTGGAAATTCCAGATTCCTAACTATTATGCATGGTATTCATTGGTATTCCAACGAATCCAGCTTGATCTACTTAATATTTTATTGCAGGTAGGCCAGAAGGAAACAACAAAAAATGGATGAGCTATACCTTCATGGAGCTGAACTCCTCCTCGGAGACCAAGGGTGACATCCCATCAGTGCCAGAGGATGGTGAGCGACGTGGAGAGCGCCTTCGTTCTGTTATATACATTCCTCCCATGTGCTCTTCAATCCTTAGTGCTTCCAGCTGAAATACAGGGGGAAAAATCGGAGGACATGGAGTCCGTAAACGGACAGATCAATGTTGGCAAATTGATTTTGGTATCTTTTATATTAATCCTTAATTGTAACTCTAATAACAATAACTTGTTTTTTAAATGGTGTTTCATACTGCTGTTTCTAAGAGCTTAAAATAACTGATGTTCTTACTACCCACTAATAGTACTAAATTGTTCAATCTTCTGGAGAATGGGAGGGATTCAAACTTGTGACCTGCTGATCACTGCAGCAAACGTTCAACTATTTGTATCCATTTCAATGTGATAGGATTAGGAACATCATTAAATTGATAATTGGGTTGTTATTATCAGGGATGTCTCCTCCATGAGGGCGGAGGAGCGTCGCCCCCCCCCGCCAGCAGCAGCATCTGCAAAATTGTTTTGAAAAAATGATAATAAACAGTGTTTATTATCGTTTTCTTGAAAAGGGATGGGCCACAGGCTGTGAGGAGCACTTGAGGCGAGTGCCCAGAGCCATCCCCTCAGAGCCAGCCAAACACACATGCACAGTGGGCTCTCTCAAGCCTGGGAGATCCTGCACAGGCTCCCAGTCTGCATGGGAGCGCCCTGGCAGGGCACTCCCAGGGAATTGTAACGCTTCTTTGAGCAGCATCAGGATTGGAGCAGGGCAGGCTGGGAGCCTGTGCCTCCAGAGGCGCGGATGGAGCGGCAGCGGCAAGTGCGATGGCGGTAAGTGCTTTTTAAAATGATTTTTTATTTATTTATTTGATTTTATCCCCGACACCGCCCCGCGCGTTGCGCCCCGCCCCAACCCTTCTGCTGGTCATGAGCCGCACTAGTAATTATGAGCTTATAATGAGGTTTGATGCAATTACATTAGCTGATTAAATGGATCAGTGAGTTGAAAACCCAGTACAGTAATTGCTCCATTACTTGTTTATGACAAATTTGAGTGCAAGTAATAGCAAATCATCCTTTTATCCTTTCAAGGCTGATGAAATGTGCACCACCATTTTGGGTAATGTTCAGAGCTGGATAGGGAACCACTCTGTGCGTAAAGTCAGACCGAATTCTATTGGTGTGAGAGGGAGTTAGCATTAATAGGAGGAAATTATTGCCTGCGGTTCTCCAACATTGATAGATTTCATAGAAGTCTGGTTGAGAATCCTTAGGAGTTTTAATACACAGCTAATTTAACACATTAACCTAAACACTTTGGTCTTCTGTAGAAGTAGTCTTTGAGTGGATGAGCCTTAAAATCCACCTTTGGAGACCAACATAGGTTGTAGCAGTACAGAAACAGCATATTTAATTTCCAAGTACCTCTTCAGGAAGGACGAATGCTTGTTTGTTCATTGATGAAATACACCACTTCTTAAGAACAGTAGTTAAATGCAAGAAACCTTTTTTTCGTCCAGTACTGTCTCTTTCACAAATCCATAAGGACAGATTACCAAGCATTAGGTACCCAGGGTGCAAGAATGTGAGTAGCCTTGAACTATTCTTCAGAACAACCTTCTCATGGTCGTATTGCCTCTGGTGTCCTTACCAAATCACTAGTGCTTGGTGAAAGTATGAGGCAATATCCAAGCTGCAGCTTTTCATTCCTCTTCTTTAAAGAAATATTTGCATGCAAGGTCACTGCAGTCCCTTTCAAGATGTATCAAAAGCTTTCTCTGCAGGTGTAGCAGTATTCCCAAAAGTACGCTGATAAATATAGCATTAAGATGAAAGTGAGAAGACATTTTACATATAAATTTGGAGTGGGTAATAGGAGCCACCTATCCTAAGTGGAACTTGCTAAAACTCTCAAAAGTCCAGAAAGTTTAATCTTGCATACAGCTCTTGCACAAATACTGTTTTCCAGAAAAGGTACTTATAGTTACATATATATGAATTGGTTGAAAGAAAGCGCTGGTTAAACGCCCTGCTCTGTATGTAATTCCTATACCATTTCTGGTCCATGCAATAGTAAGGTGCTGAGACCTCTTAGAAATATTTTCAAAATGGCCATTAAGAAGGAGCTACATCATTGTTCTAAATGCTGTCCTAAAGAACGAATAATGACAATGCTTTTGAGAGCGCGTTACAGGATTCGAAAAATGCCTCCACCGAGGTCAATGGGATCTTTGGACCACGTGAAGTGTGGTTAACTATATACAATCACTCTAATCTCAATAAGTTCAACAACAAATTTAAACACCATAACCAATTTGGCTATGGGAACAAAGCTCCAATCAATTACAATTTCAAAGCTTTATTATAACCACAAAGCCAAAGTAATGTAATTAGTGAGTTAAACTAGGTTATAAAGATAAATAAAAAACAGAGGCTGACCAAATCGGTTAAACAAGTTCAATTTACTCAATATCAATACCATTAAACATTCCAAAAGAATTACACACCCAAGCAATGATATAATTTGTGCAACCGAAACAGATTTTGAATCACTAAATGGTGGCAATATCCAAATTCACAGGTCAATGCATCACATTTTATGAGAATAATTATCCCTATTATGTTGTGAATTAGGACAAGCATGTGTAGGAATGGGCTAACGTGCACAAAAGCAGACAAAAGAAGACAATTTTCTTTTTAGAAAAATCATTTATCTCAGGTTAGATTAGACTAACTAAAAATAAAAATAAAACCGGGGTCAGTATGCTAAACTAATCAAAATAAGGCAAGGGGACAAATAACAATGCAATTTTTAGACCTCTCCCAGGATCAGTATACAATTAAGGTTTGTCAGCAGAACACGTAAGATTCAGTGGAATTCATCAGGAATGTCAACAAGGGAAAGTGCAGAACATGAGCTGCACAATAGGAACATGCACGGGCCAAGTTAACAATTAAACTCAAAGGTGCAAGTTAGCAATACAAAAATAATCTCGAGGAAACTTAACAGGGTAAGGGCCAAGAGAAGACAAAATAAAGACTGACTAAAGGTTGCAAACGTCTATGCGTAAGTAGAAATGCCCAAAGCAATTTGATTGGTCAACTGAATAGGACCATGTTTCGTAAAAAAAACCAATATCCAATTAAATTTAGAATGCCCATTAGGTTTGCAACATCTCCAGATTCTCTCAGGATAGGTGTGAAGTCATGTCTCCTACCGTGTGACACCGGCAATAGCTAGTAACTCTGTACATTAGTTGATAATTCCAGAATCTTCCCATAGTTCACAACAGTTTCAAGGATTCACATGGGAACAAAATGGTTGAACAATGGGGTCTGTCTTAATGTTAAAATCTCCACCAATCAATGTACAAGTTCCAAGGTTAATGGGAAGGACTTACACATATTACCATAGAACTCTTTACTAAACATGTAAGACAACCTAATGGAAGAATTCAGGTTATAGACAAAGAAATGATTCAGTTTTTTCCATTACTACTGCAACTGTAAAATGTCAGGCCTAATTATGCTAACACAAGAAACTCAATTAATTAATATAACCATTAATAAAGTACGCAAAATATGAGAACTCATGAATCTATCTCATTAAATATATATCATAAAATATAGAAAGCATTTCATTATTAATTGCAATCTTTGTTAACGATTTACACTAAATATCACAGAAATTTTTCTCCACCCATGTAACTTTAAGCTAATTACTCCTATAAATAAACATAAATCATAATTATGTCTACTCATAATAATTCATTCTAATTATTCTCAAACATTTTGATAAATCAGGTGAGCAATTTATTAAACATGGTTGGGCTGGACGTCTGTCATGGAAAGCACAACGTCCACCATAGGACAAAACATGTACACTTTAAAAAACATATTAGTGTGTGAGAGAACAGGGCTGATTACAGAGGCCCCCTAACTTTTTTTGCCCCCATTTTCCACTTTTTGCTGGTGTTTTCCTGACTCTGATGGTGCCCTGGGTGCTGCTAACCAGTCCCAGGGCCTGTGCTCTGTATAAAATCAGTATGCACATTAGGCTAATTAAAATTGGCTAAGTCAACCTAGCTATAAGTCCCTAGTATATGGTAGGGCATGTAGGTTTAGGGACCCCAGCATAGGTAGTGCACCCATAGGTGCACTCCTGAGGTGCCCAGTGTCATTTTAAAGGCAGGCCTGTCTTGCCGGCTGCTTTTAAGTTAAAGTTATATGCAAATTCGACTTTGGAATTAAAAGTAGTTCTAAAGTCTTAAACTACCTTATCTTTTACATATAAGTCACCCCTAAGGTGTGCCCTATGTGCCCCTAGGGCTGGGTGCCATGTAACTATAAGCAGGGACCTTATGAAAATTGTTTTATAAGCCCTGGTGAGGTAAAAACAGCCAAATTCGTTTTTCCCTGATTGTAGTGAATGCCTCCATAGGCTAGAATGGGGAGACTTTATTTTAATTTTAAAAGTCCCCTTAAGTAATAGATACAAAGAGTTTGGTATCAAATGAATTGTTATAATAAATCCCACAGCTTCCAGTTGTTGGATTTAATATAACTTGTTCAGGTAAAGAGTTTTGAACTTTACCTGAAAAGTTGCCAACTTCAGCCCTGCAGTGTTTTTGCTGCTGTGCTCTGATTGGCCAGCCTCTTTCAGCCTGGCCAGGCTGCCTTGATGAGGTGTGAAGTGGCCTGGCTTCACACTAAGAGATGTGCCTGTGGGAGGAGATCTCCCCTCAGCAGATGGTGAGGCAGGAAGGAGGAGGGCTGCCAAACTGGTCTTCCAAGGCAGAGAAGGACATTTGGAGCCACCCAGCAACACCCCCACATTCTGCAAACCCTGACAATTAGGTGCCCCTTTGATTAGATTAGGAGAGGGCAGGAGAGGGATGTGTTTAGGATTTTTAGCCACACCAGTATTGGAGAACCAGGACCCCCTTGTTTTTCACCCAGGAGCAGGGATAAAACTGGCAGACCTGCACCCACACCTCAGATCCCCAACAGATTCCAACAAGGAAGAACTACAGGAGAAGAAGGACTGCCCTGCTGGACCCCTGGCCTACACCTTCACCCTGCACTCTGAAGGACTGCATCAGCTGCACACTTGGGCTTCACCACAAAAAGGACTTTGCCTGGCTTCAACTGGTTCAAGGAGGGACTCCCTGTTTGCTACAGGTGAAAACTTGCCAACCAGAGTCCCCTGCAACAACTCCTGAAGAAACTAACCAGCTGACCACTGCCCAGTGGCCAAAAAGGAGTTTGCACCAGGGGCATTCTGGGAGTTGTAGTCCACATCCCCCAAGGATCATCTCAGACCTTCTGGAACCTTGGGGTGAGCTGTGGACCCCAAAAGAACCTTAAAGGAACAGAAGATTCAGAAGTTTGGAGAGCTTTTGAAAAAAGCTCCATAGAGGGACCGACCCGCCGCGGCAACTCTAGCCGGCTTGCCTCAACCACGACCCGGACTGACCTGCAGATTCGTCCCGGTGAAGAAAATCTCCAAAAAAGAGACTAAGGGGGCCATTCCAAGCTTGGCGGGCGGTGGGAGCCGCCCGCCAAGCGGGAACCGCCAGAAGACCGTACCACGGTCCAAAGACCGCAGCAGTCATTCTGGGTTTCCCGCTGGGCTGGCGGGCGACCGCCAAAAGGCCGCCCGCCAGCCCAGCGGGAAACACCCTTCCACAAGGAAGCCGGCTCCGAATGGAGCCGGCGGAGTGGAAGGGGTGCGACGGGTGCAGTAGCACCCGTCGCGAATTTCAGTGTCTGCTAAGCAGACACTGAAATTCTAAGTGGGGCCCCCAGGGGCCCCACGACACCCCATACCGCCATCCTGTTAACAGGATGGCGGTATGGGGGTCGGAATCCCCATGGGCAGCGGAAAGTCAACGGTACACCGCCGACTTTCCGTTTCTGGCCGCGGCTGTACCGCCGCTGTCAGAATGCCCAAAGGAGCACCGCCAGCCTGTTCCCGCGGACCCCGGCACTGGCGATTTTTACCGCCAGGGTCGGAATCACCCCCTAAGTCCGAATGAAGGAAGTTGACCAGGACCTCCCAGCCAGCGTATCCGAGGAGGGATCCAAGGACGTCAGATCAAGATCCAGGTTTGCCCCGGTCTAAGGATTTTCACCTCGAAAAAACAACTAAGTCCGAAGGTAAAAATCTCCACCGAGGGCTACCGCGACGCGTATCCGAAGAAGAGTTCCAGGAGGTCGGATTGGACTGGCAGGTTCGTCCCGCTGAAGAAAATCTTCGGAAAAACGTCTATGTCCACAGGTAAACTTTTGACCGAGGCCTCCCGCGGGCTGTAGCTGAGCCGGGCTCCATCGCGGTCGGCCTTAAACTTCCACTTTGCCCCGGTCGAGGTGCGACCAGATTGGCGCTTTTTGTTTCTAGGTGCTAGAATCAATAATTCTTTAAAAATTCATATCTCTGGTTCCCCTTATCCGATTTTATTCATTTTTGTGTCATTTTAAAGATAAAAATATAATCTATCTTTATAAATTGATTTTGGATTTTTAAACTGTTTCCTGTGTTTTATTTAATTACTATTTCGTGATATTTGAATGCTTTACACTCTGTCTCCTAAGTTAACCCTTGTTGCTCGTTGTCAATCTACCAAGGGTTGAGCTGGGTTTAATTTACTGAGACCTAACTGGACCTACGTGGAGGTTAGTGGCCTATTGCTAAGTGTTAGGCTTTAAATGCGAATGTAAAGTCACCTAATGCTGAATTCTGTGCCACTAAAGCATTATCAAAATTTCCACTCTACCACTTTGAAATTAATTTTTGATGGTAGAAAAAGTCAACAAAATGATTTGTTATCTTTAATTTTTCACTGGTTGGGATGGCAACCTGCTTTCTCTCTTGTATATTCCCCTCCATACTTCTCCTCTGCTCTACATGTTTGGAACTGTACATTGTTTGATGCTACTTGTGACTGAAATTCAACATCTGGGACCATATTATGGAAATGCTGTTGGGAGGCAATAGGTGGTTTTGGCTCTTACTAAGCCGCCAGGGCAGTTGGGTCTTGCAGAAGGGGCTGGAGAAACTTGTGAAGAGCCTTATGTGATACTAAATGTGGGGTACATGCTTCGCCTGTGTGATCTCAAAGGGCTGTTAACTGAGTTGCATGTGGGAATGTAGGCATGGACTTGTGCAACTGTGGAAACATATTTTTACATTTGCTCATGCTGTATTATGTGTCAAGAAACAAGTGGGACCCTGAGTTTCATAAGGACATGGGATGAATATTATCCCAAGGATGACAGAAGTCTTATTGCAACCATGGGCAAATGTATACAGCTGAAGTGCAAAAAACCTGGGCAACTGCTTATGCTGGCGGTGGTCGGTCCAAAGATAATTCTGAAGAAGAGTCCAAACAGGATAATGAATGAGCACCAAGGAGTCCTCTCTCAAGGCTGTAGTTCTCAGCATCAGTATCTGACACATGGCATTCCTATGTTCAGACCCCTGCACTTCAGGTGTTTACATTCATCCAAGGTTGCAGTATGACTTTTCTCTAACCCCAGGCATTTTGCAGAAAGCTTATTTATAACTGTGGATATTAAAAATGTTTTTTGAATTCATAAGTATGATTGATACTATAGTTTAATTCTTGTCATCATTGGAACCCCTGTAATCCTTAGAACACAGGGCAAATAGGCTTTCAGAAGGTGCACAAACTCTGCACTACTTAGGATGCAACGCAGTAAACGCTCTAAAAAGGTTTCTTTTGCGAGTGGCAAGTATGTATCAGGGGTCATCCACGACTCCTCCTTGAATGTGTTGATTTATAAACTGCTCCCCCTTTCAGGGGATCTGAGCCTCCTCACTAAACGCAGCCAATCCACCATCTACAGTGACAGATGTAGAAGGCGTTTGAATGAACTCCATGTCAGTCGTGCACTGTCCCCACTGCAGTTGATTTTATGCCTGTGGCGGGGACAGTGAATTTTATTTTTATTCAGGCTCAATTTCCCAGTCTGTGCCAGGCATATCTCCTATATGTGCACTTTACAGCAGGAAAGAATTGCACACCTTATACAGAGGGTGGCTCTTTGCAAATCAGAGTAGGGCTATGAAAAGAATATCTTTGCGCATAATACCTGGTGCAGGGCCAAACAGGCTCTCTGGAGAGGCAGTACCTGTGTGTCACCTGGTAACATTCACACTGGTATTGTGCCCACTGAAGGCACAATACTAATGCAAGTTCCAGTGATTCCCCAAGGACATCAGTGCAGGTGGGTGCAGTAGCACTCTACAACCATCTCCAGAAAGGTCCATGCCCTCTGTTTTCCCTTAGCTAGCCTACAACCCAAAGAGACTGATGGAGTAACAGTCTGAAGTCTGTGACTGATGTACTGAGCATTCTTCCACAACTTCTACATTCTCAACATCTTCTTTACTAACCAAGTTTGCGTCCCAATCCAATCTAAGACAATAGGGGCATGATGTGTCATCGGACAGATTGAAAATAGTATGTGTAAGTTGTGTTCTGATGGACAAGTCACGCATACTAGATGCAAATTGACTTTTTTTTGTGACCTGACAAGCATTTTGCAATGGAACTGATGGGCTAATCAGTCTCATTGCAAATTTTGGGTTAGCTGAGGGTTGCAAAACCTCCTGCCTCATGAATAATACTGCAAAAGCAAGATCTTAAGGGACATGTGACGAGTCACTTCAAATTCAGCAATTGTGTAGCTTGCCAGTTTACTAAGAATTCACAGTCAATTACCGTTAATGGAAAACACATCAACACAAGAATCTATCTAACTGTAACACAAACAATTATGTATACTGCAAACAATGCCCATGTGATTTAACTTATGTAGGGCAAACCACTCCGACTGTAAAGGCATGCATACTCCACCGATCAAGGATTCGATGTGGCGGGTAGGTGCCTCATTGTTTGAAACTACAAAAGTGCCAGTCATACTGAGAATGAAATACATTGGTTGGTACTATGTGTAATTTGGTACAGCCCCCCATGGCTTAAATGATCTGGATGAGATGTGGCCTCTTATTCAATGAGTTCTCTATTTTACATGTTATAATGTGGAATTCATATGTGTTACTGGCATTTGTGTTGACAGTTGTGGCGCCGTAATTGTGATTTTGACTTCAAACATGTTTGTTAGTAAACCTGCTCAAGATGCACTATTATTTGTATGATAGACCTGACATCTAGGGTAACATAAATTGAGCCTACTTCAATTTAGTTGTTATCTTCAATGTGCTGCAAGTATTTATATTTCATATGAAGCCTGCACCATTAACTGAGTACTGGGTAGGGAATTCTCCCTGCTGGATAGAACTCGACATATTGATAGTATGATATGCTGCTTTCACCACGTTTTTGGGCTGTTGTCTTTTAAAGTTTCTTTTAGGATTTATGTCATAACTTGACAACAGTACTAATCTACAATTTCTTACTCTGCCGATTTACACAATTTTAACCTCTCCAAGATAGCCAACATCGTTACACAGGGTTCTTTAGACAATGGTGTGGCCACGCTCTTTATGTTCCCCCGTGACGCACTTTACTATCTATACGCCTCCTTCTAATCAGGATCGTCCCCACAAACATGGGCACGACACACTCATCGTGTTTTGACATAGAGGAGTTGGAATCTTTCCCTTGTGTCTGCTTGTACCTACAGTATGTAGTATTACGAAATTTTGGCAGCCCTCTCAATGAAACTTTTTTGAGAGTTTTGACACTCACTTTTTTCCTTTCACCACATTTACAGGACAAACTGATAATGTCAGAATATTTAGCTACCTGGCTGACTTTTGAGTCATGTTCCTATAGCGTTTTTGCAAGCACGAAGTTTGGTGATCCTAGCCACTTGACTGAAAGTGTGCTTTCATGTCGCAGTTTTTAAATAGGGTCCCTCTCATGACTATGGTACCTTAGGTATGATTCTTCTTATCTGGGGTCAGATAATTAGTTGTCTTTGTCTTTAGGCATGTTTTGCCTTCACAGCATGGTTTCCAACACAGCATGTTGTGGCTCAGCATGTGTAGTGTGGCACCATACTTGTAGGTGTGCACCAAATCGACTTATATACATGCCTTAGCTAGTTACAGAGCCCTACTATAATGCAGCATGTGGAGCACCAATTTTGAGACACTGGGTGAGTGAGCTCAGATATATCGGCAGAGAAATGGATATGTTTATTATCCATTTTTTAATTGGCATATATACAGTGGTGTGTCTTTGGTGTTTTGTCTTTTGGTATATGGGCACTTAGGTGGTCATTATGAACATGGCGGGAAACACCGCACCACCAGCGGTGGCGGTAACTACCGCCAACAGGCTGGCGGTCTGGACTGCCAAATAATGAGCCACATGAGAAACAGCCAGCGTGAAAACAATTCACCACCAGCATAGGAGTGCCGACATCGGCGGAAGAGGCCGCCTACAGGCCGACGGAAGGGCCCCACCTGCCCAACAAATAATAAAGCACAAGACCACTGTCAGTTCTGGGGTGGGAACCACCGCCACACAAAGCCTGGCGGAAACAAACCAAATAAAAGGAAACACTCACCATAGGCACACAAAACACACCGAAGCAGACGTGGAGAGAGAATTGGAAATCATGCCAGTGCTGCTCCCTGCCATATACCTCCACGACCGTGACCGCCGACGAAGACGAAGATGACGGTAAGTACCACAACCTACTAAACCAGGGAATAAAGGGCACACAGCCAACCCTGCTATACACCCCCAGCTCCTCACACCATCACAAGCTATACACCCCAGAACAAGAGGTACTTACCCGACACAATGCCAATACAACCTGCCCAAAGCACACACATGTGCACACCACAACCCTGCAATGAAATGATGAACCACGTCTCCAGAGTGTGCCAATAGCAACACTGGGCATACAAACTTTAATGACAAAAAGAAAAATGCAATGTCCAAATAAGTCCATTGGCCAGTCCAACTGTAACAGGCTGAAGGGCCCAAATGGCCCGAACTTGACTCTCACATGTGCACATGGTACCCCACCATAAAAGAACATCAATGGGGCAGCCAGGCACCTCAGGGAACAGGGGCAGGGGGTGACGGGCGGTGGGGACTTACTTCTGGGAGAGGGGGGCTAGGCTTATGTGTGGGAGGTGGAGGAGGCTTGGGTTTGCTCTTGGAAGGTGGGGGAGCGGGCTTGGCAGATGTACCTGGGCCAGCATGGGGCTTCTTGCTCACTGGGGAAGGGGCACGGGAATGGGAAGGGGGTACTGGGGCGGACTTCGACGTGGAAGGAGTGGACAGGGCAAGGAGGTGGGCACATTTAGGGAAGAGACGGGGTGGGCCAGTGGGTGCGAAAAGGTCAACACAGGACAGGAAAAGTTTTTTAGGGGCAGTCGGGGTAGAAATAGAGGAAGGTGTGGGAGTGTAGGTAGAGGGAGTGCTAGTAACTGGTGAAGGTGTGCTGGATGTGGATGCAGGTGCCTGTGCAGTATGCTTCGGCGTGGTGGATAGATGTTGGGTGGGTGTCTGGGAACATTTGAGTGTTTTGGGATGGGGGGTGGACACAGTGGGACAAAACAGGCTGCCAGTGTAAATGGATGTTGTCTGAGTGTCTGCAGGTCTGGTGAGTGTGCTTCATGTGTCAGTCAATGTCGTTGTGGTGAGTGCAGGTGTGGTGTCTGGGGTGGATGACTGGATGTCTGATGTTGTGGTGACTGCAAGAATGGGGCCAGCAACAGTGTCTGAGGGTGCAGTGCTTGTGGGTGTGCATGTTGAGGTGACAGACAGGGAGGCGGGAGAGGTAGACACACTGGAGAAAGTGGATGTTGTTGTGTGTGCTTTTGTATGTTGGCTGTGTGTATGCCTGTGGTGGGAAGTGTGGTGCTTGTGTTTCTGTGTGTGCTTCTTGTGTGCTGAGGTGTGTGCATGGTTGTCTGAACGTGTGCTTGAGATGGGTGAATGGAGTGGGGTTCTGGAAGGGGCAGAGATGGTTGGAGGGGGAACGGAAAGACCAGGGACACTGGCTGCTGTCAAAGAGGAGGCCAGAGCCTGAAAAGATCTCTGTAGGCCAGACATGGGACAGTAAATGTCTTCCAGGTATGCATTCAATTGCTGCATCTGGGATGTTAGCCCCTGGATGGCATTCACAATGGTTGTCTGCCCTACAGAGATGGTCCTCAGGAGGTCAATAGCCTCCTCCGTGAGGGCAGCGGGGCTGACTGGGGCAGGGGATGAGGTGCCTGGGGCAAAGGAGACGCCCACCCTTCTGGGTGAGCTGGCAACTGGGTGGGGAGCAACTGGGAGGGCGGTGATGGTAGGGGGTTGGTGGAAGATGACACAGAATGGGTTGGCCCACTAGGGTCCGCCACCACCAGGGAGCTCTCATCGGAAGAGGTATCAGAGTCACTACCTCCAGTGGTAGTATCCTCCCCCATGGTACTCCCCTCGCCCTCCAACCCACCGGTCCCATTGGCGTCGGTAGACTCGGCCTCCTTGGAACGGTGGGTCGCTGCATCCCCACTCGCCGGTGCCACTGCTCCCTCGCCAGATGATGCTGATGTACACAGACAACACAAGAGTACAGGGGTGGGGGAGACAAAACATGAGAGATATCTGTAAATACCTGAATGGATGTACAAACTAGGTGCACACACACTCCCATCCAGCTTACACACCTACACGTAGCACCTACAACTATAGTCATGCCTATGCACCTGACTAGTGGCCATAACCCTAGCATACAACTCTTCCCCCACATGACACAAGGACCTAATGAACTGCAGACCTGCACCTAATCATCTCTGTGCCCATGGGGGCAGGACTGCTGGTAGACACCTGTCAGAGTTTCTGGCACTAGACAGCATACATACCACAGAACCCTCAGACATCCATGAAAGAGGCATGAAATGGTGTTGGTACTCACCCCCTTGTGGCTGCTGTGCTGCCTTCAAGCGCCCATCCAAATCCGGATATGCCACCGCCAGAATGCTGCACATTAGGGGGGTCAGGGTCCGACAGGCACCCCTTCCTCATTGGGAGGCCTTCCCCAGCTGGGCCTCGCAGGACTTCCTGGCCCAGAGCCACAGGTCCTCCCACCGCTTCCTGCAGTGGGTGCTCTGCCGGTTGTAGACCCCCAGGATCCGCCCCTCCCTGGCGATGGCCTGCCAGAGTGCTCTCTTCTGATGGGCACTGACCAATATGGCACACACAGAAAAGAAAAACAGAGTTCAGGATATGGCCATGTGATACCGCTGACTATACGTCCCCTGTGGGATGGATACTTCACAAGATCATTTCACCACCTCACTCATGGTACTTGCCACACAATCTAAGTCTGTGCAGCTACATACCGACAGCACATGCATACAGGCATCCACCACCAGCACACACATCCATGCACGTAATTCGCCTATTCACCTGCACCTCTGGTCGCCCATATAACTTGGCATACAGGGGTAGGACCCCATCCACCAGCTTCTCCACCTCCACAATTTTTTTTTTCTGTTTGGGATTATATCTTGGAGAGCAGGCAGTGGTCCACTTGACCACTGCCTGCTCCCACTGAGGGTGCCCGGCACAGTTCTCAAAGGTAAACTGTCCAATAGGGACAGCTTCTCCTTTGTAAATCTGTTACTATCTCATTTGAAGCGTTAGTAACAAATTGATGGTTTGCATCTGCAATCACGGTCATAAACCATTTCTACCTGCAGTGCTATCTTAAGGATTTTGGGAGCCATGGGAAAAATATATTTTGGGTCCTCTGTACATAATACATTTCAATTGTATTACCAATTTCAAGCCCACATGATGCCAAACAATACAAAATTATGTACAATTTTAAAAACGTCACGCAAAATAGTTGAAATATATGTTGCCCAGTTTGCTGAAAATCCTTAATACTGCACTGGTGGTATGAGGAAGAGTTAGAGGTAATGGTAGATAGAGTACAGGAGAGTTTTAGATAAAGAAAGAGAATAGGCAGAGGACAAATTGAGAAAATGTTCAGTATCCCATGGGGCCCCTCATTAGATGGGGCCCTGGGCAATTGCCCAATTTGCCCAAGCCTTGAAACATCTCTAGATAGACACCACTCTCATGCTCACCCCCCCATGCACAAACCCCATTTTGCAAGTCAGACACTGTACTCCAAAATGGGTTTAGGACATACTAAAAAATATTTTGTGGTCACAAACCAAGTGATTTTTAGCCTATTGGGTGAGAGGCGGATATGGGGTGAAAGGAGAGAGGTCAACAGCAGTAAGTGTGTTGCCATGCTCAGACTCAATGATGATTGGCATGATTGACGGTCAAATTTGGACCAAAAGTGGATGACCGCCAAGAAGCAAACTTTTGAAGAGGTGGGTTGGGATAGATATACGAGGTGGCAACCCATCTGACTCAGTCTGCTGAGAGAGCTTGACTGTGCCGGGTATGGCAGATCTGGAGTTAGTTCTGCCTGCTAGGTGAGGGACATGTAAGTGTGCTCGGCCAGGGCAGGTGGGACCTGATGTGTGCATTTTTCTACTCTCACAGAAGAATGCATTGCTAAGCTGGTGATATGATATCCAAAAATACTTGACAAGTGGGTCACTTCACAAACCTTGAGAAGGATGTGAGAAACAAAGCACACTGGCTACTTCTTACAGGTGTATGAAAGACGAAGGGAATTAAAACAGCTTAAGCTGGTGCTAGTGAGTTATTCTTCCCATATTACCATGGGAAAAGATCTCAACAGAACCTTGACATACTTAGATGTTTCTGTGACTCAAGAAAGAGCTAAACATTCTAGAAGAGCAGTCAAAACCCATTTACAGAAACTGAGTAAAGGATATGAGTTAGTTGAAACTGCACAGATGCTACCTGGGGCCCCAGAAAATAATTTCTACTCTCCGGTTCCGGGTTCAACAACCAGCAGCGCACGGGTGAGACACTATCCTTATTCTCACCTATTGAGGTTGACTGAACCTTTAGACTTGGCGAAGATTGTAGAAGTCAGAATCATTCAATCACAAATTCAAAGCAGATGATGGTGACATCAAAATACAGTTTAACACCCAATTTCAGATTTCAGGTTTTTCAGAGCTGGGCCATTCCTAACACTAACATGAATTGGACATGCATGTGTGGGAGCAGGCTAACACATGCAGGCACAAGTAAAAATAAAAGAAAGACAAATATAATTTGGAAAAACATCTAACTAGGGTAACTAGGGTAACTTACTATAAAAATATGCTGATGTAAGTAGCTAACTGAAAAGGAAACAAGAAACCACATTTAGTTATACCTCTCCTCATGGGACAGCAGACAGTAGTAGTTTGTCAGACAGGACAGTAACCTTCTTCCGGCTTCAACTGATAGCAGGACATGGGCTGCACATAGGACAGATCAGCAGATCATAATTTGTTGGCCTTATTAGTACTGAACCACTGAACAGAATAGGGTAGTTAAGACTATGATGAGAGAACTCATCAGGGGACTTAGAGAATAGGAGAATGACAGACTCAAACAGGGTTCTGGACAGCTTTGAGGCAGGAGGAGAACTAACTCTAAGACTTTCTCAGGACAGACTGACTTTAGTTTCAAAGTTCCTCCCTAATTAGAAATAGGCACAATCTATTCATTGGTTCTTCATGTGGGCGCATTTCGGACATCAGATTCACCATCCGGTCATTGTAGATGGCACCACCAATTCTGTTACTTTTCTGAACCTTCTCAGCAAAAGTGCATTGTGATCGGATGGTTTACCCGTTACTTACAAAAGACTACATTCTCTAGTTATCTGTTACCTGAGATCTAATCTCATAACACATAATAAACTAAACTAATACTTTTCACATGAGAACTACAAGTTTCCTATCTTGTTCGACAGCTAGAACAAATAGTGTAACAATGTTGTTCTGGAACACTTCTCTTGCCTACAATACAATAGGACATTCAACATTCACATTAGCAGCCTAGGGAAAGAATTCAGTTAAGAGGAGACAGAATAAACAAGTGATTTTCAATTTACTTCTGCAAAATGAATCTTTTCCAGAATAGTCAAACTAAGAAGCCTTAATACACAATTATACAGTTAATACATTAATAAACCTATTGCACACCTTACAAATCATATATGAAAAGCAAATAATTTAATCACAAACATTATTCATAACATGTTAGAACTAATTTTAAACATGCATTTATTTTTCTGCAGACACGTAACTCATAATAATAAAATTAATGTAATTCAATAGAAATACGATTAATTCAAATTAATTTAATGCTTTCAATACCACATTTAATATTAATTCACATTAGTACTTCATTTAATATGAATGTAAAACTTTCATGTTAAAACGTGATGCACAATACGAATGATGGCCACATGGTTTACCATCATTCAAACGTCTACATTTTACAACTCGTGTTATTTTCTCTGTAGGTCTTTAAGTGTAGGTTAATTAATCACCATATGCTAACTTCTATGCCACTGATATAGTAATAACACTTGACCTCTCTCAATACCTGGAGAGAAAAACAATCTGTGCAGCATCAGTATGCTATTAAGAGTTCCAGACACAACAGAGGCCAGAATCAATATTTTTCAGGTTACAGAGGGTGTGTCAACATAAATAAATGCAGCTATCTTTTCCAATCTCTGCCAAGCTGAGCTGACAGTGGAAGTTAAAAGGCAAGCAGTAATAAAGCCAAGGTGTAGATGGAGTGGAGGTGCAGGTGCCCAGGCCCAGCTCTCCAGCTACTTCTGTTGGTCCTCGGCCACTCCTGGATCTGCGCTCTTACAGGCCCTTTATCAACTGCTGCATTCTTCCTCCCTTTCCTGCAACTGTGCCACTCTCTTCTCAAGCCTCTTCCGGCTCTCTTTCCTACCCTTTTTGCTGCTCCTGCTCTCTTTCCTGTCCTTTTTGCTGCTTCTCCCACCCATTTCCTGCACATTTTCTTACTCTCTACTTCAGTCTCTTTCCTATTGCTTTGTTCTCACTTTATTCCTTCATTCTTTTTTGCTCTCTTTTTTCCTTTTTCCACTCCTTTCTCCCGCTTCTGCCCCTCCCCTTCTCCTTCCTGCCTTTTTACCAGACCCTCCACCACTTCCTAATGCCCCTCCCACTTCCCAGGACTTACTTAATGGCAGCTGCACTGCTGGCATGTCAAGGGAGGCCCATCTGTGCCATTTCCGAGTCTGGACCAACCCAGCGGCAGGAACCCTGGTTCAAGCGCCACCTACCGCCTTCCACGCACTCGACCCAGGACACCGCAACAAACACTGCCAACGCCCTGCACCACACTCAACAGTAAGACCTTTCACTTGCACCCTCTGCCACTTCACCTGTAACAACACACACACCCACCCCCTCTCAGCAACACCCAGCTGACTCAATGTGTAACACGAGCCACCCACCACCAGCTCGAATGCACCCTTCTCAATACTCGCTCACTCACCAAACACACCAGTTAGGTCCAAGCCCCCTCACGCCTGACATCATCTTCCTAACTGAGTCCTGGCTCAACCCCAGGTCAGCCCCCAACATTGCCACCACTATGCCAGCAGGATGTAGAATCACCCATCGTGACTGCATCAGCAAGCCAAGTGGGGAAATCTCCATCATTCAAAGAGACCCCATCAAATGTACCACCCCCAGAGACGACACCATCCTGCAAATGATACACCTCAACTTCACTATCCAAAAACGCAAGAAATCCACCATTAGGGGAATACTTTTGCAAACCGTCCACCGAGACCTCGAACAACTTTATGCAATCTCATCATCAATTTCATCCGCTCCCTCGCCATTGTCTTCAACGACTCAATATTTGTGGGTAACATCAACATCCACATTGATCTACCCATATTTTCCAACCTCCTTGACAGCCTGAGCAACACTGGCCTCACCCAACTCATACGTGACCCAAGGTACACTGCAGGACAGACACTTGACCTCATATTCACCTTCAGTGACTGCATCAAATATAGCCACACCTCTGAACTCACATGGGCAGACCACTCAATCATCCACTTTATCATAATAACACCCATGCCCTCCCCCCACTGCAACCCAATGCCACCTGTTGCAACTGGAAGAAGTGTCTGAGACCGAATGGACCAGCACCCTCACCCTGAACAAGTCAAAACACCACAACAATGTGAACCAGGACATCAGAAGCTTCCAAACCAGGATCACTGACTGTGTTGACATCGTCACCCCCATTAAGAACATGAAACATAGAAGATCCACCAAGCAGGCCAGCTGGTACACTGAGGACCTCAGGACAGCCAAGCACCACTTCAAGCACCTCAAGAGAAGATGGCACACCAAAAAAGACCTAGCTGACAGAACCGCCTACAACTTAGTACTCAACCTATCCCACCATGAACAATGTGAAACAAAAAAAAGCCCAAATCTAACACCAACAACAGTAAGGAGCTCTTCTGCTTAGTCAAAAAAATTCACCTACCCCGCAACAAGCAACATCTCTCCCTCTTAGGACTTATGTGACAACCACAACAAAATTGCCAAATTCTACAGAAACTTCAACCACCAACTCCAGCCTGAAGACTTTTTCAACATCCCTACCTCCACGCACTTGAACCATCCCAAGGCTTACCATCTGGAACCACCTCACCACTCAAGACACCATCACCGCCATGAAAGCCATCCACTCAAGAGCCCATTCCCACCCTCTTCAACATCTATATGTCCCCCCCCACCAAAATACTCAGATCCCACTGACTCAACATTATATCTTATGCCAATGACATGCAACTCATCCTCTCCCTCTCCAAAAACTCCACCACCACCAGAACCAACTTCAACCAATGCATGACCACAGTTGCCAACTGGAAGTGGAATCAAGTTCAACACAGACAAGTCAAAAGTCTTGAGCTTCGCAGCGACAACTCACCCGGGATGCCTCCTGGTGTCCCACAGAACTGGGGCCCACTCCAACTCCATCTGAGCATGCCAGGAATCTCTGTACCATCCTGGACAGCAAACTCATCATGCGGTCCCATGACAACGCAGTGCCATTCTCCTGCTTTCTTCATCCTGCACATGTTACATAAGGTTTTCCTTTGCTTCAGCAAACACGGATCTGCTTTGACAGCAGCTGCTTGCTGAAGCATTTTATCTCTGTCCTGCACGGGCATACGGGGGACAGAGATATAAGCTTCGAATTCTGAAAACGGGACCTGCTTTACAGGTCCCGCTGTCAAAACCCGTAGTGTTTGCTGTGGCTTGGCTGCAGCTTCAAAGCTGCACCCAAGCCACAGCAAACAGCTGTGTCCTGGCGGTGGGCACCCCAGGACATAGAAGGAGCTTACTCTGGGGGTGGGCAGTCCCCAGGGCCATTGGTGTCTCCTCAAGGGGCACCGCGCGGCCCCCCATCAACATGAAGATAGCCACGGGGTGGTGGTCCCAGGGCTAAAGGGTGTTTGAAACGGACCCACTTCACTCTTTTTTCTCTTTGCCCTGGGGGGAAGTGATCCCCGGGGTACGGGGGACCACGGGCCCCCTGCATATATTTAAAAGAAGCCCAGGGTGGTGGTACCCTGGGTGCAATGGGCTGTGCTCCCCACATATGAAATAATAGAAGCCCTGGGTAGTAGTGGTCTCCGGGGTGCAGGGGGTCACAGGCGCCCCCATATATAAAAATGAAAGCTGTGGGAGGAGGTGGTCCCCAGGGCAGCAGGGAGATGTGGGCCCCCTGCATATATAAAAAAATGAAAGCTCCTGGGAGGTGGTGATCCCTGGGGCTGTGGGGGCCGGAAATCCCCCCACACAAAGGTTTTAATGCCCCCGGGCCCTGGTCCACCCGGGTGCCTATGAAAAAACAAGCATCATAGACTGTGCTTGTTTTTCTTAAATGAAAATCTTGCGCATTACTGCAAAAAGATAATTTTAAAAATGTTTTTTTGCTCTGCCCCCCACCAGAGCTAAGGGGTCAGGATGTCTCTACCCTGGCCCCTTTAAAAAAAAAATTAAAACTTTTTCACTGGGACTCCACTTAAGCCGAGTCCCAAGACTGCTGCCAACACTTCTTGGTTTGAAGTGTTGGCAGCCAATCATAGCTGTGCATTTCCCTGCACCGCTCTTCTATCTTCGTGGCCAGAGATATACAAATGTTAATTTCCCTCAATTTGTAAAAAAAACAACTCAATGGATTTATACCAATTAACAAAAAGCACAATCAGCGTACAAATTGCTAGCTTTCTGCCAAATTTGGTGTAATTCCGCCCAGCGGTTCGGGATGTAGACATATTGACAGATACTATGGGAATTAACATAGGAAACACAGCATTTTTTGAGACCCCTTATTCTTGGGCCCCACTTGACGGATCACCCCAAAATCTTTCATGCGCACCAAGAATAATTGGGCAAGAACCTTTTCTCCTGAGTCCTCCATACCCCATTCAAACCCTCAGACAACATCACTACCTCCCAAAATCAATCAATCAATCAATCAATCAGGAATTTGTAAAGCGCACTACTCACCCATGAGGGTCTCAAGGCGCTGAGGAGGGGAGAGGGAGAAGAAGGGGGGAATGGTGCTGCTACTTCTAGAACAGCCAGGTCTGAAGAAGTTTCCTGAAGGTAAGGAGGTCTTTGGTCTGGCACAGGTGGGTGGGAAGAGTGTCTCATGTTTTGGCATCTAGGTGCGAGAATGATCTACCGCTGCATTAAGTTCCGCGGACGCATGGGACGGTTGTGAGGGCGAGGTGAGCGGAGTGAATATGACGGGTCGGGTGTAGAAGGAGATTTGTCTGTTGAGGTATTCTGGTCCGGTGCTGTGCAGTGCTTTGTGAGCGTGGGTGAGGCCTTTGAAGGTGATCCTCTTGTTGACTGGGAGGCAGTGCAGATTTTTCAGGTGGTCTGTGATGTGGCAGTGACGGAGGATGTCCAGAATGAGGCGTGCAGAGGCATTCTGGATGTGTTACAGCCTCTTCTGGAGTGTGGCCGTGGTTCCTGCGTAGAGGGCATTGCTGTAGTCCAGTTTGCTGCTTGGGTGACTGTTCTTCTGGTATTGGTGGGTATCCATTTACAGATCTTTTGGAGCATGCAGAGGGTGTTGAAGCAGGAGGAAGAGATGGCATTGACTTGCTGGGTCATGGATAGGGAGGGGTCCAAGCTGAATCCTAGGTTGCATGCGTGGTCGGTGGCAGTCGGAGCGGTTTCTGAGAGTGGCAGACCACCAGGAGTCATCCCATGCGGAGGGGGTGGAGTCGAAGATGAGGACTTCCGTCTTGTCTGAATTGAGTTTGAGGCAGCAGCTTTTCATCCATTTGGCAATGGCCTTCATTCCTTCGTGGAGGTTGGTCTTGGCGGAGTCCTTGGTGAGGGCATATGAGATGATGTTGAGGTTATAGGATCAGGCGATGTAAGCGAGCGGGCCATGTAGATGTTGAAGAGGGTCGGGCTGAGGGATGAACCTTGGGGTACGCCGCAGATAATTTCGGTGGCCTCCATGGGGAGGCGGACTCTCTGGGTTCTGCCGGTGAGAAAGGAGGTGACCCAGTCCAGGGCTCTGTTGCGGTTTCCAGCATTGCTGAGGCGTGAGCGTAGGGTGTGGGGGCAGACTGTGTCGAATGCGGCCAAGAGGTCCAGGAGGATGAGGGCTGCGGTTTTGCCTCTGTCCAGTATGGTTCAGATGTCGTTGGTGGCGGTGATGAGGGTGGGTTCGGTGCTGTGGTTGCTGCGGAATCCAGATTGCGAAGGGTCCATGGTCCGGTTCTCCTTGAGGAAGTGGGTTAGTTGTCTGTTGACAGCCTTCTCGGTTACTTTTGCCGGGAAGGGGAGCAGGGAGATAGGCCAGAAGTTCTTGAGGTCCTTTGGGTCCGCCTTAGGTTTTTTGAGGAGGGCGTTGATCTCGGCGTGTCTCCAGCTCTCCAGCAAGGTGGCAGACTCGAAGGAGATGTTGATGATCTTCCGTAGTTGGGGTGCGATGACAGAGCTTGCTTGGTTGAAGATGTGGTGAGGGCAGGGGTCAGATGGAGAGCCGGAGTGGATGGTGTTCATGACTTGAATGGTGTCGTTGTCATTGACGGGGGTCCAGGAGAGCAGGAGGTTGGTCAGAGGTGAATCTGTGCTGTTGGTGGTTCCCGGGGGGTCTGGGTGCTGAAGCTGTTGTGGATGTCTGCAATCTTGCTGTGGAAGTAGGAGGATAGGGAGTCTCAGAGGTCTTGGGATGGGGGAATGTCGTTGGCGTTGGAGCTGGGGTTGGAGAGTTCCTTCACGACGTTGAAGAGCTCCTTGTGGCTGTGTGCGTTGTTGTTGATTTGGTCTTTGAAGGAGGTTCTCTTGGTGGCTCGGATGAGTTGGTGGTGTCTGTGGACGGCGTTTTTAAAGGCTGTGAGGTTTCCAGAGTCTGAACTTGGCGTCAATTTCTTTCGAGTCCACAGTCATGCACACACCCTTCAAACCTCAAATTTTGCTATCCCAACAACCTTCCTCCACCTTCACTACAAGCTGCATCCAAACTAACTCCAACCCACCCACACCAGAATCCCCTATTCCTCTGTTTCTGCTCCCATATTATGCCACACATCCAACCTCAAAGCACATTGACATGAAGAGGAAAGAAATGCAACTACCATGCTTACTCTTCAACACAGGATCCATGAACAAAAAATGCTTTGATATTTTTGATGTCCTCTCAGAAACCACATTCGACCTCACCTTTGTTGTAGAAACATGGCTTGCCGACTACTTTGCACAGAGAAATATTACCACATTATTGCATCATCAACAAAAATAGTTTTGGCAAATTTGGAAGAAACAGTGATCAAAACCCAATTGAACCACCAAACTTATACTTTCTTGGTAACCTTAACATCTGGTTTGACAAGAAGAATCTAAACACCCCTAAAGCTCTCACAATAATCACTGAGGCTTTCAACCTGCAACAAATTGTTGCTGGCCCAATTCACTCCTCTGGACACATATGACTGGATGTCATATCTCCCCCCTTGGACAAGCCGCAGTAACAAACAAGCATAAGTTGGAGTGACCACTACATCATCATCTTCAATATAATAGATCTAGCAATGACAATACTTCAAAGAGACTAAAAACCAACAACAGCAAATGCTCATATAGACAATGGAAGAACCTAGACCTCCACAAATTCAACTCCCATCTTCAAAGAACCAAAATAAATGAGACCTCAAGTCATACACAACATCTGGAACTGGATCTCCACTGTACTGGACAAACAGATACCTATAAAGACTACATCCAGGGTAAGCACAAAAAGAACTACACATTGATTAATGAGATCAAAATAATGAAAAAAACAAGTCAACATACTAAATAAAAGTGGAGAAAATCAAGCGATGAAAAAGACAATATCTCTCTATGCCACTATAATAGAGCCTATAGAAGAGCCACCAGAACCACGTAAAGATGACATTACTCTACACACATAACTCAAGCTGAATGTTGTGCTAAGGAATTCCACAAAATTCAGGGTGCCACAACACAGAAAAACTACCAATGCTCTAAAAAGCATTGCTTCTTACCTCAGAGACAGACAGAGTGTAGTTTACCTACTACCTTTTACATCAGCTTCTCACACAAAATGTTGTGGTGTCTCTCAGGGGTCCATCATTTCTTCTCTATTATTTAACATCAATCTAATAACCTTACCAAACTGATTAAACACTTCAACCTCCCCTATTATAACTAGGCAGATGACATGCTAATCATTGTGAAAGTGGATGACCTGGATGTCCTCTACAACTTACAACTTGAAGACTGCCTTCATGCCATAAACACATGGTTGATGACTAATCACCTAAAGAGCAACACTGCAAAGACCGAGATTATGCAAAAAATACCAACCTACTGCCATATGGCCTGAGGAATTCAAGGCCTCTCCCATAACATCAAGAGAAGTCAGAAACCTAAGGATAATTTTAGATTCAAAACTATACTTGATATCACATTTCAACAATGTCACAGTAAGTACTATCTACACAATGAAACCAATATGCTACATCTTCCCATACCTTGGATACTAACAACTAGAAGCCTTCCCCACTCTTGTAATCTCCAAACTTGACCAAGCCAAGGAGCTATACGTTTGTGCACATAGCTTTATCACATGAAAAATACAAAACTTCTTCTTTTCCTTCACCCAAGAGAACATATGACTCCAATCTGCAGGCACTCCACTGGCTACCCATAGCTGGAAGGGAAATGATTAAGATACTCTGTATTGTCCAAAGAATGTCCCAAAGAAAAGGAGCAATATACCTACAAGTTAAATTCCAGAAATACAAACACAACCAGACACTGTGCTCCAGGCTTGCACTTCAAATCATCATATAACATTTCATTAAAAAAATCCCCAGGAGACATTGATTTCTTGGTGCAACTACCCCAGCTCTGGAACTCACTAAGAGCCATGATCTGAAGCATCCAGGAACATATACCATTCAGAAGACAGTTCAAAAATGGTTATTCACAGGATACCAACATCATTCAATAATCCTGGACAGATCGAGGAAAGATAATTCCACCTTCAAGGTAATTCTACAGTTTACAACCCACAGACATGGAACAACCCAGCCAACACACTACATTTTGTATCCAGGCACACTAAGAAGAGCTGACCTTTGATTAGCTTAGGTATTATGTAGCAATGTCAATTCATACAGAACCCTTTTGGTCCACCCTACTACTAATACCATAACACTCAATGGTCGGCAGCAAACTAAAGCTTAATCTTCTTACAATCACATAAAATACATCTAGTGTGGGTCTTGTCCATTACCCAGTATTGTACCAGCTAATAAATTATCCATCACCAACTGAAACAGCATAGAATAACTGTAGAGATCTGTTACATAGAGGATTCTAATCTAGTCCATCCTTTCAGGTCACAACTAGCTACACACTGTGACTGCTTCTTTACATCATTTCACAATGACATTCAGACATGGAATGATATTAACAAAGGCCATCCCAGTAGATCTCCCCACCATGCAGCTCCCCAAACATACCTGTCCAGGAGCAAAAATGTCAAACAATATATCAAGTTGGACAACTCAAATTCCAGTTAATTATACTATAATCTTATGAAATACCATAAAGAGACCTGCAGAGATGCTCAGAGCTGCCAGCTTACTAAAAACTGAATGTCTCTCTTTCACACCTCTTCAACCACAACACTGGTAAGCGATGCATTCAATAGCATGATAACTGCAACTCGGTGGTCATCACGCACAACATGGAAACACTTCACCCATAAGATCAAAAAACAACATTCTTCCAACCATATCCTAAATGGCGTAGAGTGCTGCCCATGCAGGAAAGCACTTCAGTGCCCCACATAGGGGAAGCACCTGCTATATAAATGCTGCAGTACAATACAATACTTAAAATAATACATACAAATTTCCAAAATGTGAAATGAATTATAATAAAACAGAAATAATGCTCTTTGAAGTAGAACCAGTAAAAATACTCAAGAAAGTTAGACCGACAGCAAACAAATTAAACTAGTTAGGTATTTAAAAGTCCACACTTATCAAAAAGCTGTATGAACTAAACTGTGCCTTTGTAATGAGGCAAATAAAAAAGGGCTAAAAGGCTGGAAACAGCCATTCTTCATGTTAGTTGGACAAATTAATTTGATTAAAATAACTATAATGCTCCAATTATTTTTCTTGGTTCAAACTATCCATTTCCATTAGAAGAATTCCTTTACTTCTAGGTTTATTTTGGCTGGTTAAATAAAGGCAAGTGATCCTAATAAAGCTAAATGGAGGATGGGCTGCACCTGACAAAGAAAGATATACAACAGTTTCCCCGGTCCACCGACACCAGATAGTTCAGTGGAACAAACAATGTTATGTTATTGGTAATGATAGACACACATACATGGAAAAAGTTTTCCTGTTTAAGTATGGACAACCAAAATACTTTAAAAAATGTGATACAGGATACTGAGTAATCATGTAAAAATATTCACCATTGTGGCAAAAAAAACCTCTGAATCCTTAAATTTCATGAACTAACTCCACTCTGGGATGATCCTATAATTACAAAGCAGCTCATTGAAGAGAGGCAGGAGTGGGGAAAAGTCTGTGTCTGTGGAGATTTACTGAGAGTGGAGATAATCAAAATCTTTGGAGAAAAAAAAGCAGAAAATAATTGACAACACATTTTTTTAAGTATTTGTTTGTAATCAATAGACATGCCTATCTTTCAATAACAGTACAAAGAAAGATAATAGTTTTGTGCACAAATATAAGAATTCCACATAAAACAGAATTGCTAGCAAAAATATAGAAACCCTACTAAATGGAATACAAAGAAAATGAGTGAAATCTATACATATACACTATATAGAGCATCTAATCTACAACAGTCCCTGAATTTCACTTTTTAAAGACTGAATTATACTCCATCTAAAATACAAGAATGGTTCCCGGGTGCAAATTTGAAGTGCGAATGCTGTACTGCTTGAATAGGCACCTCGGAGCATATATTCTTGGAGTGTACGCAACTGTCTAACTTCTGGACTGACAAGGAGATCTCTGAATAAGCCGGTAGATACATCAGTAAGGATTCTCTTGTGGAATTGGCAGTATTATAGAAGGCTAAATTGAATAGCATAGACTATATATTACATTTGAGAACCATGGCAGCCTGGAAAGTAATATCAAAAAATAGAGCGATCATAAAGCTCTGTATATTAATGAATTGTAAATGGGAAATGAAATCCATAGCTAACTGGGAAAAATGCTAATACATTAGAAAAGGTATATTAAGAAAGATGGACCGAATTTGTGGAAAGATTTTGAAAATAAGTATGGCATTGTAATGGATGGATATGTAATGACAATATTCATACCCAATGTACCTGAATAATCTAGTAATATAATAAATCACAAGGGAAGTTTTATGTATTATATTGAAGGAATATTAAATAAATGGGGTTGGAGAAGTCAGACTAAGGAGAATTGATTTGTTAGGTCAATGTGCTCTTCTGATTCTCATATTATCTGGGAAGAAGGAATTGGAAATAATAGTTTGTTTTTTACTTAATAGTAACCATGTATACTGGCACAATAAAAAAAAGATTATAGTTAACCTATCTATTGTCATCTAGAAAACAATTATCATCCAGCTATGTCCTTCTGCTGGTCCAAGTTTCTCTTGCCCTGGCCTTGGCAGTCATTAGTTTATATTGCAAGGTGCCCTATTATAGAACGGTGTTCCATTACAGCTTTGTAACATTTCTAATCATCTTTGGTTCTACATGGCACTGTAAACATGGCTTTAGAGGAAGTATGCAGCTATCCCAAGAAATATTGCTCCTCATTGATGTGATCAATGAAGTAATTTAACATGTCATGACTGATAAAATATATGACACCATAAGCAGTGCTTGACGGAGGCACAAGTTATAGTTCAGCTCACTAAACAATAGCTGGTGAATTTCAGAGTTTTTGGTTTCTAAATGTTAGCTTGTATCTTATTTTAACACACACACATGTGTATATGGTCAGTGACATCACTGATGGCATAACTGATGACATCTTAAATGACATCACTGATGGCTATATGGATATTTCACTGCATGTGTAAGTGATTCTCTGGGTATTTGAGTCGCTTAATGGGTCTATGAGTGGGTGTGTAATTAGCTGTGTGGATGTGTGAATGAATATTTGAGTATGTGTATGGATGTATAAGTCTATGTGGGTAGGTGTGTGCATGTGCAAATGGGTGTGCAAGTGGCTGTATGGGAGGGTGAGTGGATGTGAGTGTCTGTGTGACTGTGCCACTACTTACGTGAGTGAAGGTATGAGTATGTTAGCAGTAATGTAAAGGTTTGTGTGGGTGTGTAAGTGTAAGTGTGGGTGTCACTGTGTACATGACTGAATGTGTCACTAGGTGTGTGAGTGCCTGTGTTGGTGTGTGAGCACATACAGTAGTGATTTTCTGTGTGTGAATGTTTGAGCACGTGGATCGGTGTGTCAGTAAGTGTGTTAGTGTGTGAATGGGTCTATTAGTAGGTGTGTGATTATATCAATGGGTAGGTATGTTGGTGTTAATGGGTGTGAGGGGTTTTGTGGGTCCCTGAGTGGGTGTTTCAGTCACTCTTTTGGTGTGAGTGGGTGTGTGAGTTACTGTATCTCTAGGAGGGTGTGTGAGTGGGTGTGTGAATGGGTGTGTGGGTCTGTCAGCGGGTGTGTAAGTGGCTGTGTGGGTATGTCAGTACATCTGTGGGTGACTATGAATGTGTTAGTCAATGTAAATGCCTAGGTGGGTGTGTAATTTGGTGTGTGACTGAGTGGGTATGTAATTGTGTAGGTGTGTGGGTATGAAGGTGGATGTATGTGTGTGTGTGAGAGGGTGTGTGGGTGGCAGTGTGGTTATGTGAGTTTGTGTGTGAGTGTATGGGTGTTTGAGTCTACGTGAATGAGTATGAGGGAATGTGAAAAGTAAGTGTGTAGGAGGCTGGCCTGGCTTATAGTGGGTACCCTGTGGTACTTACACCCTGTGCCAGGTCCAGTTATCCCTTATTAGTAGAATAGAGGTGTTTCTAGCAGCTTAGGCTGATAGAAGGTAGCTATGGCAAAACAGCTTAGGCTGAACTAGGAGACATGCAAAGCTCCTACTATACCACTTATATCATATGCACAATATCATAAGAAAACACAATACACAGAGTTACTAAAAATAAAAGTACTTTATTTTTATGACAATATGCCACAAGTATCTCAGTGAGTACCCTCAGTAAGAAGGTAAGTAATATACACAAGTTATATGTACACAAACCCAAAACAGGTAAGTAAGAGTCAGAAAAGTAATGCAAACGGTGTAGAATTATAATAGGATGCAATAGGTGAACATAGGTCTAGGGGCAACACAAACCATATATTACAAAAGTGGAATGCGAATCACAAATGGACCCCAGACCTATGGGAGCTTGTAGAGGGTCGCTGGGACTGTAAGAAAACAGTCAGGGTGTCCCAAGACCCTGAAAAGTAGGAGTAAAGTACACCTACTACCCCAAAAGAACACAATAGTCGTGATAGGGGGATTCTGCAAGAACCACAAACACCAGCAAAGAATTGAAGATGGATTCCTGGACCTGAGGACCTGCAAAGCAAGGGGACCAAGTCCAAGAGTCGCGATAGTGTCCGGGGGGGCAGGAGCCCAGAAAACCCCAGATGAAGGTGCAAGGAAGCTGCCTCTGGATGGAAGAAGCTTGGACCTCTGCCACAACGAAGAGGACTAGGAACTTCTCCTTTGGATGGAAGATGCCCCACGTCACGATGAAGGTTGCAGAAGTGTTCCCATGCAGAAATACCACAAACAAGCCTTGTTAGCTGCAAGGGTTGCGGTAAAGGTTTTTGGGTGCTGCTGGGGACCAGGAAGGACCAGGATGTCGCCCCTTATAGGAGGAGACAGAGGGGGCGCTCAGCAACTCAGAGAGCCCCCACAGAAGCAGGCAGAACCCGCAGAAGTACCCAAACAGGCACTTAGAAGATTTGTGAACCGGAGCTGGCTCAGAGTCACAAAGGAGGGTCTCACGACGCCGGAGGCCAACTCAGAGGGTTGAGCACTGCAGGACGGAGTGCTGGGGACCCAGGCTAGGCTGTGCACAAAGGAAATCCTGGAAGAGTGCACAGGAGCCGGAGCAGCTGCAAATCACACAGCACACAGGTTTGCATTCTAGCGTGGGAAGGCAAGGACCTACCTCCACCAAACATGGACTGAAGGATCACTGGACTGTGGGAGTCACTTGGATAGAGTTCCTGTGTTCCAGGGACCACGCTCGTCAGGATGAGAGGGGACCCAGAGGACTGGTGATGCAGTCTTTTGGTGCCTGCGTTAGCAGGGGGAAGATTCCGGTGACCCACGGGAGATTTCTTCTTGGCTTCCAGGGCAGGGTGAAGGCAGGTGACCCCTAGAGCATGCACCACCAGGAAACAGTCGAGAAAGCCGGCAGGATGAGGCGCTACAATGTTGCTGGTAGTCGTCTTGCTACTTTGTTGCGGTTTTGCAGGCATCCTGGAGCAGTCAGCGGTCGATCCTTGGTAGAAGTCGAAGAGGGAGATGCAGAGGTACTCTGGTGAGCTCTTGCCTTCGTTATCTCCAGAATTCCCCAGAGGAGAGGCACTAAATAGCCAGAAAAGGAGGTTTGGCTACCAAGAAAGGAAGATTGGCTACCAAGAGAGGTAAGAGCCTATCAGAGGGGGTCTCTGATGTCACCTGCTGGCACTGGCCACTCAGAGCAGTCCAGTGTGCCCCCAACACCTCTGTTTCCAAGATGGCAGAGGTCTGGGACACACTGGAGGAGCTCTGGGCTCTCCCCTTTCCTTTGTCCAGTTTTGCGCCAGAGCAGGGCTGGGAGATCCCTGAACCGTTGTAGACTGGCTTATGCAGAGATGGGCAGCATCTGTGCCCATCAAAGCATTTCCAGAGGCTGGGGGAGGCTACTCCTCCCCAGCCCTTCACATCTATTTCTAAAGGGAGAGGGTGTAACACCCTCTCTCAGAGGAAATCCTTTGTTCTGCCTTCCTGGGCCAGGGCTGCCTGGACCCCAGGAGGGCAGAATCATGTCTGAGGGGTTGGCAGCAGCAGCAACTGCAGTGGAAACCCCGGAAAGGCAGTTTGGCAGTACCCGGGTTCTGTGCTAGAGACCCGGGGGATCATGGAATTGTCCCCCCACTACCAGAATGGTATTGGGGTGACAATTCCATGATCTTAGACATGTTACATGGCCATGTTTGGAGTTACCATTGTGACGCCATACATAGGTAGTGACCTATGTATAGTGCACGCGTGTAATGGTGTCCCCGCACTCACAAAGTCCGGGGAATTTGCCCTGAATGATGTTGGGGCACCTTGGCTAGTGCCAGGGTGCCCACACACTAAGTAACTTGGCACCCAACCTTCACCAGGTGAAGGTTAGACATATAAGTGACTTATAAGTTACTTATGTGCAGTGAAAAATGGCTGTGAAATAACTTGGACGTTATTTCACTCAGGCTGCAATGGCAGGCCTGTGTAAGAATTGTCTGAGCTCCCTATGGGTGGAAAAAGAAATGCTGCAGCCCATAGGGATATCCTAGAACCCCAATACCCTGGGTACCTAAGTACCATGTACAAGGGAATTATATGGGTGTACCAGTGTGCCAATGAGAATTGGTAAATTTAGTCACTAGCCTGCAGTGACAAATTTAGAACGCAGAGAGAGCATAAACACTGAGGTTCTGGTTAGCAGAGCCTCAATGATACAGTTAGGCACCACACAGGGAACACATACAGGACACATACTTTGAGCACTGGGGTCCTGCCTAGCAGGATCCCAGTGACACAGGGGCTAAAACATACATACATACAATGAAAATGGGGGTAACATGCCAGGCAAGATTGTACTTTCCTACAAAGTGTTTGTAAAAGTGTATGAATGGGTGTATGAGTGGCTTTATGGGAGTGTAAGTGGGTGTCTGACTGTGTAATGGGTGTATGTGTTTTTTTTTAATTATTGTCTGGAACACCCTCACAGTATAAACTAATAGAAGAACACTGAAAGAACTAATTTGTAAACTACATTACTCCAACACATGGTGCTATTCATCTGTATAAAAAAGAAAAAAGAAATATGGATTAGTATTAGAATTTATAAACATATAAAATAAACTTAGACTTTTTAACAATGCATATCTTCATAATATCAACACATCACTACACCTTTCCCAAGCTGTAATGCAATGTTACAATAAGAATTAGCATTAGCATTGCCCCTTTTTTTTTTTTACTGTTCTCAGCTTTTATACTGGTACAAGATAAATGATGTACTGTATAAAGAATAATCACTGCGCAATGCATGCACTACAATTTTTTAAATGATCATTTTACCTATACTCGCTCTACTAATCTAAAGAAACATATGCTGAAAGTGAGAACTTCAACATTAGAACTACTACTAAATATATAATCCTCACCAGCAAAGGCAAAACCTTATCAAGACATCACACTTGGTAGGCCCCATGATGTCATAAATCCTGATATTGTAACTATAATAACTAGATTATTCCTCTTTTACAACTGTGATCCTCTTTGGAATTTTGGTTCCAAAACCAAAGGTAGGAATTTAGTAACTTCCAAGGCAATCTTTGTCTAAATTTAAGGTTCTCATCATTACATTCTGTTCATCCACTACTAGTTTTTAAATAAACAAATCTAAAACTAACTCCTTCATTAAAAATGATAGTGGCCATAGTGCAAGTTGTACCATAAATAGATATTTGTCCTGCTTTAAATTTAGTAATCTCAGTATGTAACTTAATACCATCTGCACTGCATTGTTATAGCATTAAAATAACATACTTCCCATTTGCTACATATAAAGTCACCAGAACATCTGTTTGAGAATTTGGACATACATTGTTTTTAGTGGCTTTTCTCACTAATGTGTCAAAACGTACACTTTTGGAATCTGGTAACGTTAAATAAAATGCTCTGATTCTACTTGTGTAGTTCATGTGTATGAGCAATCTTCACATTCATAGGGCCACAAGTAACTAAATCCAAACAAGTCATTTACAGGTATCTTTTTAGACACCAAATATCACCATTAAAAACTCAAGGCTCTCACAACACCGGACCAGCCTACATGAACCGGCGACTCAACTTCCACGTACCCCACAGGGCCCTCCGCTCAGCCCAGCTCTCTCTCGCTGAAGTACCATGCATCAGGAAAACCAGAACAGGGGGGCGCTCCTTTTCCTACCTCGCAGCCACCGTCTGGAACGCCCTTCAATTCCACATCAGACAAACCACCACCCTCCTCAACTTCACGAAGGAGCTGAAGGCATGGCTTTTTTAACAACCACCTCACTGGTGGACGCTACACTTCCCCCCCCAAGCGCCTTGAGACCCTTGCGGGTGAGTAGTTGCGCTTTACAAACACTGATTGATTGATTGATTGATTGTGCATCTTCTTGAGCACTTTGAGTAAGCTGCTGTACAGATCCACTACATAAATCTACAGTGTCTCTATTTACTGATGCAGAATATAGTTTTGTTTTCTCAGTATATAAACGGTACACCGTGCAGAATATAATACCTTCTGTTGTTTCTCCTGAATGGCAACTACACCACTAGGTATTGCAAACAAAACATTTACCCCAACATTAGCACAGTAGTTCACACCAGACGGGTTGACAATTGATAATCAACAATATCTGGATCATTTTCAATTATTTGTTTCTTAACAACTTCCTTTTTCTCTTTTGCAACATTATCACTACACTGCTTTGAAACTTTCCGCTTCGGACAGATGGACCGTTTCTCATAAAAGGAATACTGTCCTAAATGAGGAGCATAATACTTCTTAATCGGTTGTTTTCTGTATCACAACTTGAGTCTGTGTTTATCCTGCTCTCATCAACTGCAACTAGACACAACCCAGATAAATGTCCTAACTTGAGACAAAGCTACATATGACATATCTTCCTTAAACGTGGCACTACCAATATTAATAAATGCTGCATCTAAACCTTGTAATTTATTAATAGTAACAGTCATAATAGAGAAACTGGAAAGATGTTTCCATCAAACATATACATGTTTTAGAAGCAAAAACGTGTAACAGACTGTCCAACCTGCTTTGCATTGTCAATCTCATCAAATTATTTACAAGGTATTACACTGCATTCCTTTTAGGAAAATTTATAAAATCAACAACTTTACCCATAGCACCATTAATCAAATCTTCCTCAACATTTAAATTTTGACACAAAATCACCCTAACGTTTTTACACAGACTTAAACATTTCTCCAATCCTGCAGTCTGTGAAACAGATTTTTCTAATGAATTCAGTTTTGCTTGTAACTTTTCATTTAGCAATACAGTCACACCTGGTGTTCCATTTTACCTATTGCCTTCAGTTGCAAAATGTCTTATTTCTCAGAATCCAGCAATTCTTGTTGAAAGATGCACACTCCTTCAATGTAGGCATTAGACACACAATATGTCTCCCTTCTTGTACGAAACTGAACATTAGTTATGCTGTTGTCATTGTTGAAAACAGTTTTTTAGGAAGACGGCTTTCGAGAACACATCTTCCCTCGTTTGAAAGAATACCTACTCTAATCTCTTTAAAAATATTTCCATATTCAATGCCCAATGCTTGTCTCATATTGCTAATTAATTCTTTGTATTTGAAATTCAACCAACTATTCACATTTCCAATGCTTCCCAAAGAATTCTTAGTTTCACCATGGAGCAGTGTTTTAAATATAGCCTTAACTTTCCAAGTGTAAGTTGCAGTAAATCTCTAAAACTGATAGTTGTCCTCCAAATAGAACAAAATAATCCATTCTCAGAACCTCTTGAATTATTAAATGTACAAAAGCAAACATTAGGTTCAAGACCATGCTCATCTCATTGATGATTGGCACTTCATAACAAGCTTCACTGGATAACTTTTGGTATTCCACTTTGTTGTCATATTTCACAAGCAGCATCGAAAGTCAATATAAAATAATACCTTTAAAGTTTTGTGCAGATAATCCAATAGGTGCTGTAACGACACCTTTTTTCAAATTACAGTCTGTAGTCTTCTGTAGGTAAGCATTAAGAATTTCTATTAAGAAACGTTTACCAGTACCAGCTTGACCGCTGGCATACAACAGGATAGGCTTAAATGTTAAGCAGGCACACTGTTAGTTGTCATGAAGCAATCCATGCTTAACTATGGCTTTCACTTCCATGTATATTTCTGTTTGCTCATTTACTTGTCCAACTAAATTTGCCAAATCAATTATTTCCTATCTTGCGTACTCCATTGCAGTCTCCACCTCATTCATTGCAATAGCAGCTTCATTTTCAATTATTGGCTGTCCAAGTGGGCCCTGACTTTGAGGACCTGAACTTTGGCTGCTTTGCAAACTCTCCTAGCTCCCTTGGCAGAAAATATGTTGTCTAGTTCAAGTTCATTATTCAACATTTTCAAGCAGTTAGGAAATACTGAGCACTGAATACTATCCTTTGAAGTACTGAAAGATTATCCATAGCACTCAAACTCTCCTAGTAATTTTGGATCAGAATGCTGAGGTTGAAACAGCTGCAAAAGTGCCAAATAGAAAAACTCTCTTTTTTCTGCAGTCTTGCAACTCAGTTTTCTGTGGTCAATTAGACTGTCCTAGCTATGTCGCACCAAACATCCACCTCAACCAACTACTACAAATTTCCCTTCATCTAAATTATCTTTCACATTGTTTCTATATGTGTAGTACTGGAGCACTTCTAGAGGCAAACATTTTGAAGGTTTTTTGGATAGTCAGTGTCCAACGTTTTCATTTTCACAATGTCCGTACTATCTGGCTCAAAATCCGCAAAATATTGAATTTGTGGAAAAGATTTCAAAACTCTGTTTTGAATTGATACTATTCCTAGACTCACCCAAATAATTAACTTAAAACATAAATTAGCTGAACTCTGCCGATCACAACATTCATTGGGCCTAATTTCTCTGAGTGAAAGCATATTCAAACTGAAGCTGTACTTCTTTTTTGTCATCTCCGTCTTTTCTGATTTAGTTACATATGAAGTTAGATTATGGGCAATAGCAATAGAGTTGTCTGCCACAAATTTGATATCTATATTGGCATTCCACATTTTCAAAATGACAGGATTGCAGTCATTAATATATTTCTAGGCCTCTGTTTTGAGGAAGTAGGTGTTTTTAGGTGCTTTATAAGTAGGATAAGGCTCACTGCAGACATAAAACTGTTCATTCTTCCTTTTGGAAATCCCAAACTACATATTGTGTAAACTTTTCCTCTTGCTCTGTATTTCCACCAATAGTACTTCCCACAGTTATGTGATTGGAAATACAGGACTTGCTGCTTTAGGCCTTTTTCCACAGTGTCTTTTGGGATGCTTCATATAAAATACTGTTCCATGAAAGAATGTACAGACTCATCTGTTTCTGTTCCAAATTTAGGTGCATCTGTCAGAGTCACCAGATCCTCGGGGTCTGCGCACGTTCCCAACACGCCCACCACTGAACAGCTCCAAGACTCTGATAGATAAATCACAGAGGCTAAGAAAGTTCAAGAGGGGAAGAGGGGATTAGGAAGGGGACAGCTGGGAAGGAGACCTGTGGGAAGCAAAAGATTAAACAACACAACATCAGATTCAAAACCAACATTTAGATTCATAAAGACTCTCTGTTGGATCTATGGTTCAATGATACTTGGAACATAAAATAATACTCTATTGAGTTCCAGAATTCTATGGCACTCGGAACATGAAATAACACTCTGTTGAGCCTATAATTCAGTGATACTTGAAACATGAAATATACACACTGTTGAGCCTAGAGTTCAGTGATACTCGGAACATGAAATAACACTCTGTTGAGTCTAGAGTTCAGTGATACTCGGAACATGAAATAACACCTAAAACTAAGAAAACATGAATTGTCTAGAACTAGACTCTAATTAGACCTTACTAAATCTAGATACCTGAAAAAGAATAAAAAATGGTTAGTACAATGTTTCATATAGAATTTTCATGAATTGAAAACATACTATTCTAGGGATACTAGAAACTTCCTGAATAATGTCTCAAAACAAACACAGCCTCATTACATGAGGATAAGACTCTCCAAACATTCCTTGGAAAACAATAGGAATTGTACTTGAGACCCTACATGCATATAGAATACAATATCCAGATGCACAATAGAACTTTAGAATATCAGAACATAGATTGCGCACATCGCAGATTTCCACAAGAGTTCTGTAAATGTCATGAAATAGTTGCGCACAATGAATAACATGAATTAAGCATAGAAAACAAATCGCGTGTCTTACCGATTTGAAGGCAGCTTTGTAAATGCCAGAAAATGGTTGCGCGCAATGAATATCTTGATTTATACACAAGTAAAGAATCGTGCTTCTTGCCGATTCATATGCAACCTGGAAAATGTCAAAGAATGGTTGCGCACAATGAATACCAAGGGTTAGTCACGAAAAGCGAATCGCGCGTCTTGCCGATTCGAATGCAACCTGGAAAATGTCAAAGAATGGTTGCGCGCAATGAATACCAAGGGTTAAACACGACAAGCGAATTGCGCGTCTTGCCGATTCGAATGCAGCCTTGTAAATGTCAGAGAATGGTTGCGTACAATGAGTATCGTGAATTGTACATGAGTAAAGAATCGCACGTCTTGTCGATTCGAAAGCAACCATGTGAATAGCAGAAAATGGTTGCGCACAACGAATACCACAGGTTAAACACGAAAAGCGAATCGCACGTCCTGCCGATTTGAAGGCCACCATGTAAATGTAAAAAATTGGTAGCGCACAATGAATATCAAGGGTAAAAACACGAGGAAGAGAATCGCGCGTCTTGCCGATTCAAATGCCACCATGAAACTGCCAAGGAATAGTAGCGCACAATGTATATCATGAATTAGTACACAAGAAAAGAATTGCGCCTCTTGCCGATTGGAATACCATCATGAAACTGCCAAGGAATGGTAGCGCACGATGTATATCATGAATTAGTACACAAGAAAAGAATTGCGCCTCTTGCCGATTGGAATGCCATCATGAAACTGCCAAGGAATGGTAGCGCACAATGTATATCATGAATTAGTACACAAGAAAAGAATTGCGCGTCTTGCCGATTCGAATGCCACCATGAAACTGCCAAGGAATGGTAGCGCACAATGTATATCATGAATTAGTACACAAGAAAAGAATTGCGCGTCTTTGTGATTCCAATGCCACCATGAAACTGCCAAGGGATGGTAGCGCACAATGTATATCATGGATTAGTACACAAGATAAGAATTGCGCGTTTAGCCGATTCCAATGTAAGCATGTGAATGTCCAATAAACATCAAGCGCACTTTCACACACACAAGAATCAAAAGATTTTAGCACAAAGAATTAGGCCCCCAAGAATTCGAGCGTCATTGATACGGAGTCGGGGGCCCAGCCCGACCTCCGTCTTACCGCCCTAATCAAGAATCACCCAGCCGAGGGAAAGAGCGAGGCCTGGAAAATCAAAGTAGGCCACAGGAACAGGAGCTCAGGAAGTTGCTGCTGCTCTGCACCGGGACCTCTGAATAGTGAGCATGTGGAGCTGGGCTGGCTCCCTTTTATAGAGTCTTGGCCCAACCCACAACCACACCCAGGCATGCTGCAGGGAAAGCTTCTAGAAGGCCCTGGAAGGGGACCACACCCTGACACACTCTGAAAGCCTGCAGCAATACATTGCAAATGAACAGTATTTATAAGCACCTTAAAATAAGTTTTCAGGATTGAACTCTGCAATGCAAAAGGTTAAACAACAGCATATCAACATAATGCATGAATTACGTCATCTCATACGTGCTGGTCTTTTGCATTCCAGTCGCCCGTAGAGCGCACACTGTTCAGATGTTGACAGCATCTTTTTTCCACAACAACATATTCATAGGAGGAGCACCTCTTATTTGATCCTCTTTTCACCAAAAGTAATCAGTAGCTTCTCCAAGAGATGGATTTTTTTTGTTGCAGATGAAGGACAAAAAAGCTTTTTGGAGCTCCTTTAGCTTGTTTCATATGATACCATTCACTGGCATCCCTGTAACCGCTTCTGAATGCAGTGCATGTTTACTGTAGTCTCATATATTTCTTCAGATCTACTTCTATCCACTGTTTCAAACTGTCCACTTGAAGGCAACATTACTCCCTCCATGCAACTTTCATGTGCGACATCTAAATCTTTACAATATACATTATTCTGTTTCAGATACAATGTAGATTTTTTCACCTTCTTCACATACACTAGTTCCTTCCTGATTTTATTGTTTTTATTGGCACACCATTCACTAGAATAACAAGTGGTTCATCCAGCTCTCCCTTTGCACCCACATTTCAATATTGCATTTAAAATCTAAAGGTAAATACAGAACTCTACCTTTAACCACTTTTTGAAGCTCAGTGGGCGGCAGTTTCCCAGTCTTTATTTCCATACAAACTATTGATTGAAAAGGTTGTATAGATTGCATGAGTATTCCTTCATAAACATTCCGATGTCGAAATTCCTCTGGAATTTCACCTTCTAACTTATTGTGTATTGCTCTGGAAGGTATTTTGTTGTCCTCTAATTTGTCATTGCAATACTTGCACATGATCTGGCATGTCAACGAATCAAAACCTACCACCACATTTAAATTCACTGCAAATTCTAGCTACTTTTCTCTATTTTCATGTTCAGTTTTAAAGTACACAACAACACTTTGTATTTGGCCTTGGCAGTGAGTGTGTAGACAATAAATACAAACATAGTTTGGTTTCTTTGTAGAAACTGCTTTAAGCATTGCTAGTTCACATGCAAACTTATCAATACTAATATCTGTGTTTTGTTCCTCTAAACCTGAACATACCAACCCCTCATTTTGCTTAGACTCTCCTTCTGGTACAAAGAAATGCAAATGAATATCTTCACAAACATTTTCAACCTCTGAAACTGTAACATGCAAAAGTGATTTGTTCATTTGTCCTAAACAAAATGCTGGACTTTTTACAAAGTAAAGTCTTCTGACTAAATTTTGCATTATTGACTGATACACAGCCAACTCTCTAAAATTATGAAAAGTACTTGTGCAAACTTTCCCGGATAGACATGCCAGTGAGTATCCTTGCTAATTAGTATATGTCCTGACTTTGCATGGTTCTAACGCTTGCAACACTGTGATTTTCCACTTCACCCTTGCATCTGGTAATTGACATAGAAAATGTCATAATAGATCAATTGCTTCCTGGTGCACACTACACATACTACTGCAGTCCCATTTATACAGAGGGGCATGTTACAACCTTCCTTGTACCTCTTCAGCTATCTCTTCCTCTACATTTCTAGGAGCCATCTCCTCTTTTACAAGGGGAGTACCATCTTTTACCTCATAGCATCAGCCAGATTATACAAATGTATGCACTAAAGCGTTCTGTTGAAAGTAGCTTTCTTCATCAAAGAAAGCCTCAGAACTAGATTATGCTTACTTTCTCCTTTGAAATTTTTGCAAAAAGTACTTTTATCAATAAGCCTTTTTGGCTTTGTTTCTTCCTAGACAACACTGTTTTATCCAGTGTTCTCATTCTGTCTAGTATCAAGATAAATAGTTTGCACTTCAGGGCAAACTCTTTATCAACTACACTCTCAATAGGTTGTTTTTGTTTCAATGTGCCCTTCTCCTTTTACACTGCTTCATGTTTCCTACCAATTTCCATATTACCCTACTTTGAAACATTCTCACTCGTATTTCTTTCAATTGCTTCTGTATCCTTGTCAAACTAGGTATTTTCTTGTAAGTATTCTCACTTTTAATGTGAATTGCTCCTTCTGCTTTTTGAGTTTATTTTAAACCTTGCTTTTTATTTACAGTTTTTTCCCCATTTAGCATTTTTCCACATATGGTTTGAAGAAACTCCTTAGTTCTCTTACCAGCAGATCTTTTTTCCAGTATGGTTTCTCCATTATGTCTTTTTTTATCTAATTTTTATGCAGGTAGTACTGTTTCTTATTTTTTTCTCCTCTCTTGATTTCTGGGCATTGTAAAACCTCTTCTTTCAAGACAAGTAGATATCTGAAAACTGAATACAGAATACATTTAACTTTACATTATTACGTAGTTTTAGATTAAATACTGTAGCAAGTAAATACCTACATAAGTGGTCCTATCAGTGTGTCATGATGTGTTAGTGTTTTGCTATGGGTATATAAATGGGTATATAAGAATCTGCATAAACAGATTGCTGAGTCCGCAAGTGGTGTAGTGGAGTACATATATCAGTCAGCTCTTCACTGCCTGTGTGGGTTGGTTTCACGATATGTAAGTAGCTGTATGGGTATCTAGGTGGCTGTGTAAATGAGTGTATTGATGTGTAAGTAGGTATGTAGGTGGCTCTATGGATTGCTTACTGGCTGTGTTCGTGACTGTTTGGATGTCTAACTGTGTGTGCCTTGTCTTTGTTAGTGGTGCATACATACCTGCTCTGTGGGTGTGTAAGTGGATGTAGAATTGCCTCTGTTACTCTCTGACTGGGTGTGTAACTGGCTGTTTGGTTTTGTATTTAGGTATATGACTGTCTATATGTGTAGGTGAGTGCATGTATAACTGGCTGTATACGTGTACAAGTGTGTGTTTACCTAACTATCTGAGTTCTGCATATATAAATAACTGCATAGGTGTGTCAGTGGCTGTGACAGTGCCTCTATAGGTCTGTGAATGACTATCTAAGTAGATGTATAGGTAAGTAAACAAATGTGAGAATGCTTTTATTGGTGAGTTTCTAAGTATATTACCCAATCTCTGGCTATATCAGTGGTGGATACATAAGTGCTGCTGTGGGAGTTTAGCAAGATATGCAAGTTCTTGTCTAACTGTGTGAGTGGGTATAGATTACATACTTAGGAATTACACACTATGAGCAAGCACCCACATCTTATTTCAAACATATTCATTTATACTGCCTTACCAATTCCTCTTTCTCCATTTCTGAACACTAAGGCCAAGATTTACCGGATTCCCACACAGCACAGAAGCCAAAAAATCAGTGCTGTGCTGTAATTGAAGGAGGGAGCAGGGCAGTGCCATATTTACAGAAATATGGCTCACTCCTCCTCTCTCCCTAGCGCTGATGGTGATTTTGGCTGCCGAGCACCATGCACACACCTTAGCGCAATAATGCTAGGGTGTGTGTTTGATTCTAGCATAGGTTTTGTAATGGAAGAGTGCCCTTCCAGTACAAAATACTGTGCGTAGACTAACTTTAAAACATTTCCTACGTTGTATGTGTGCTGCACAGTGTATTACACATGCAAAATCGGAAAAGGAGAACTGAAAACCTTTGTCCTTTTAATGCCTGCTTTTAAGTGGTGTTAATTTTTAGCGCTAAACCCTGTCATCTAATGTTACTAAATAGGGGTTAGCATCAAAAAGCATGGATGGTTGCATGGAAACACCCATGTAGCACCCCTTGGGGGTAAGCAACGCAAAGCAATGCTTTGTGCTGCTTTGTGTTACTTTTAGGATACTTTCCAGCACAAAACACGTTTTGTACTGCAAAGGAAATAGGTAAAAAAAAGATTTAGCGTCAATTTGCATCACTTTTGTGACGCAAACACAGCATAAAATCTTAGTAAATAAACCCTAATTTCTATACTTAGTGTCCTCATCTAACCTCCCTTCTATTTTGCCTTTTTACTGTTCTGTCTCGAAGCTACACATTTCCTTTTAGTTTATATGCAGTTATATTTATTCTTACACATAGATTTTTATTGTTCACCCTAATTCACATACCTATAAAATCTCTTTGCTGTTGTTCAACTCTTCTGTTATTATCACTTAATGTCTCTTCTATGTGCAGTTTTCAATTCAGAAACACGGCAATGCTCTTCCACTCTCTGTACAAGATGTACCAATAATGGCTACCCTTCTCACTCTGCTTTCACTATACTTAGCGAACTACAGGCCTCCTATCATCCTTTAATTTTCTTATACCACTTCTAAATAGTCCCTATGTTTTAACCCCTTCTAAGACCACTGTAAAGAAGGCCAATTTGGTAGTGTTTTTTGGTGGATCCGCCGTGACGCTCAGCGCACCCCCATATAAAGTTGCAGCAGGTCCACGTGCAATCCCTTATAAGAATTTATCAATACTTTGTCAATCCTTTTGATTTTTAGTTTACTTGTAAAACATATTAAATTACACACCATACAGCCCCTTCTGACCAGCTTTTTATATACCACTCTGCTTTTCTCAACTGTATGCTCTTTTGTTCCCTTCTCCCCACACTCTTTTATCTCCATTTCCACAGTAACCTTCTTTGGAACACTCTCTGCTAGCACAAGATCAGAAGTTCACAAGACTTTCTCTGAGCAGCATACTAGTTTCAAATGAAACTGTAAAATATGTGGTTGTCTGTTAGCCGTTCCAAGCATATCCCAAACAGCATACCTTTTTTATTTTTTCAAAGCCAATCACAGAGTTAGTAACTTTTTCTTAAAGTCACTACATAATGTTACTTCCCTGCACATCTCTACCATCCAATCAAATATGTTCTTTTAGGTGCTGTCCTCCATTTTAAATGCCTTTCACCTTCTATCCTGCCTCATTCTTCTGCAGCCTTCTCCCTTTTGCTACTCCTGTTTGCTTCCAAAATGGTCAGAGTGTGGATTGTGTCCCATAGTTTTGTGTTTAGGGCCAGAGAGTGCTAGAAAGAGTAGCACTGACAGGGACCTAGGTTTACCTAATGGAGACATTACTTGGGTATTCCAGAGAGGGTTAAAGTGGCATCAGTTGCTGCCTTTAGTTGAAAGCATTGTGGGTTTCCAACATCCAGACCTCATGATTTGCACTGTGGTGGCAACGATCCAGGCACAATTTCTAGGGTAGGACTGGAAATCCTAATGAAAGATACCTTTGGTAAATTAATTACATTTTTCTCACATACTGCCTTGTTGTTCTCACACATTTGCCAAAGACAGAAGTGGCAGTGGTCAACTGAATTTTGTCCACAGATAGAGCAACCCAGGAAACATGCTAAATAAAACTGTTTCTGCACTCCTCCAAGACCAAAAATATGGAGTCTATATACCACAATAAATTACGCTTCGACTTAGATGGAATATATTGAAAAGACAGAGTCCATTCTACAGATGGAGGCAACATTGTGTTCTTCAGCAGTTTGAAAGACTGCATCCTCTTCTATGTGTAATAATCAACTACACATCATAAACACAAAGGATTTTTTCAGCACCAGCCCTTTCCCCAAATACTAGTTCATTTTCTTTTCAAAATCTGTTTTTATTTTTTCACTCAGATCTGGGTTTCCATTACAGATCCCCAACCAAAAGCACAGATACAACCCAAAACAGCAACACATTTTGGCTCTGTGACGGATCCTCAGATCCATTCCCAACCAAAAACACTCATTTAAAACAACAACACATTTTATAGAGTGGGTGAGTGAGTGACTGTATGGGGCAGTGAGTGGGTGTGTGAGTGGTTGTGTGAGTAGCTGTGTGGGTGATTGTGTCAGTGGACGGCGGTTGTCACATGAATCCGCGGATCCACCACAGTAGATCCTAGCCCCTAGATATACATAAATATTTTTATTTAGCAAAACATAAAAATGCTTTCCCCATGGAAACTACATCCTAACTATTACTACCTAAAGGCTTTAAATTCAGCAGCCCTTATCCTAACAAAACAGTGTTCAGGAGTGCCTCACTTTTAAATTGAAAACAAAATATTCGTTCTCTCATTGTTCATTAGAACTCTGTGGTGACTGGGAAGTTGAATAATAATGAATTAAATGACCAACTTATACCTGTTTGTCTCTGCATGTCAGAATGTTCTACTGAAATGGATGAGGAATATAGCTGAGAATTCGTAGAAATTGTGAGCTCATTTTAGCTTTCCAGAGCACTAACCATAATTTCTATGACAAAAAGAACCTCCACACTTTGTTAATTTACTGCATTATCCTCTGTAGGAAATGTTCTTAGCTTTACAACTTTGATCCCATCAAGATGGTGTTCAAGTGTGCCACATTTTTCTCATAAAAACGCATTTTTAGTACTTTCAGTGCTCATTAGAACTTAGTAGCAAAGTTGTTGATTTTGAAAGTACACGTTTTAGTTTGCATGACAGAGGCCCTCATTACAAAATTGGCAGTAAATCCTGCTTACCGCTGTGCAGAAGACCGCCAACACACCACTGCGGCAACAGAAATCCGCTACCGCTATTACGACCCACAGCTTGGAATCCGCCAAAATCCAGACACTCACACCAGTCCGCCACACCAAAGGTCAGTGATAAACTGGCGATAATAAAACCGACACCGTCACGCCAACAGGAATACGCCCACACTATCACGACCCACGAATCCATGCGGCAGTCTTCAACCGCGGTATTCCATTGGTGGTACACACCGCCGTGCTCAAAATACACACACATTTACAAAACACAACCACATTGGACCAACCGAAATACACACACTTGATACACATACACACACCACTCCCACACACTTAATACAATATAAAACACACACCCACATCACCCACAAACCCCTATGACAAAAACTGAGAAAGAAGCCCGGAGAGAGACACCACCATCAACAACACTAGCATCCACAGGCACACAACACCATCACCAACACAACATCCACGCACCTCAGACAACACACACAAACACATCCCCTCACACATCACAACCCACACCACCTCACACATCACCCACACCACACCATGGCACTGCAAAGACACCCCAGGTTCTCTGAGGAGGAGCTCAGGGTCATGGTGGAGGTAATCGTTCGGGTAGAGCCACAGCTATTCGGATCACAGGTGCAGCACACCACCATAGCTAGGAAGATGGAGCTATGGCGCAGAATCGTAGACAGGGTCAACGCAGTGGGACAGCATCCAAGAACTAGGGATGACATCAGGAAGAGGTGGAATGACCTACGGGGGAAGGTGCGTTCCGTGGTCTCAAGACACCAGATTGCAGTTCAGGGGACTGGCGGCAGAACCCCACCTCCTCCCCCACAACTAACAACATGGGAGGAGCAGGTCTTGGCTATACTGCATACTGAGGGCCTCGCAAGAGTAGCAGGAGGAATGGACTCTGGTAAGTCAAATCTTAACTATTACATCCCCCACCCTACCTGCATGCTATCACATACCCCACCCTCCACTCACCCCCACACTCCAAAACCTGACAAATGTCCCACTATCACAACCCACACATCCCAACACCAAGCCCTGCATACAACACCAAAGCATGGACACCCATCACCAAAGCATGTTCACTACAGATCCCCACACAGATCCCCAAACCAATTATCACACAAGGTCCTACACAAGAATGCAAGCACTGGAGTATAGGGTCACCCACCTATTGCACACAATGGCACACACAGATGCAATAATCATGCCTTTACACCCCTGCGGGACCCCTACCCAACGTCACCGGACAGGAGGTTCCAGGCATGTCCACTCCCCCCACAGAAGAGGCCCACAGTGATGACAGCAGCTCTGCCCAACTGGATCAAGATGACCAGCCTGGCCCATCTGGGACCTCGGGACAGTCGGTTCCCCTCACACTGGCACAAACCACCATAGAGCCTTCCCCCTCAGGAAACACCAGCACAGCACCCACCCAGTGGGCCCATCCCTCTGTCCCCAGGACACGTCAAGCAGCAGTATGTCCACCACTACAGGGAACCCAGGCAAACCCAACAACCCAACAAAATCAGGGACCTGGGGGCAGTGGCAGTGGGCACACGGTTCAGGGGACAGAGGCAAAGGATAACAGGGGAACTGGGAGGACTGCTGTGCGACAGGGGGAGGACAGGCCCAGGGAACCCACTCTCCACGAGGCCCTCTCCAACATCATGGGAGCGTACCATCATTCCCAGGAGAAGATGGCAACGGTACTGGCCAAGTTTCAGGAGACCCAGCGGCTGCATGAGGAACAGTATCTGGGGATCAGGGAGGAACTCAAGTCCATCAACACCACCCTGGTCACCATTGTAGGGGTGCTGAAGGACCTTGTGAACACCAGGAGGGACACTGTGGCACAACAAGGGGCCCCAGACACTAGCCTGGATGATGAACAGCCCACCACCTCCGCCGGCGCTAGTGGACAGGAGGCACTGCCACAGAACCACGACACCAGCACCCTACCCACTGCAGATGGAGAACCACCCCGCGAACGGTCCCTGAGATCCAGGACAAAGACAGAGAACAATGCCAAGACCCCCGCCAGGAAATGAGACCCCCCTGAATGTCATCCTTCTGTCCCACTTCGTCACCCTGTCCATCCATCAACTGCCCTAACTCCACTTCCTATGCCCCTTTGGACAATGCACCTGTGAAACAAATAGACTGGACTCTGCAATGGACAATCCTCCACCATCACCCCTGCCCATTTTACAACCCCCTCCACTATTTTGCACTGAAATAAACACTCTTGAATCACAAAACAAGCTGGAGTCAGTCTGTGCTTTCACAAATGTGTATTTGCAATAACTATGGAATATAGCAATGTCGATTGTATTCTCAACATACCGATGTAAACAGCTCTAGTTCATGAGGTAATATAGCAGAGGTCACACAGTGGGACCCACATCTGTGAACTGTGAAATGGAAAGGCAAAGTGACAAGTCAAGGTCCATACACTGGGTGAAAGTGACCGACATATGATGGGTCTAACAATTGTATGAGAGGTGTGAGACAGTGAAATCTTCTTACCTGTGTCTCACTGGAAGTATTGCTGGATAACATTGTTTCTGTTGTCAATATCCTCTTCTTCTTCACTGTCCATAGGCTCCACAGCTGCCACAGGACCTCCATCTGGACCATCCTCCTGCAGAAAAGGCACCTGACGTCGCAAAGCCAGGTTGTGCAGCATACAGCAGGCCACGATGATCTGGCACACCTTCTTTGGTGAGTAGTAGAGAGAACCACCTGTCATATGGAGGCACCGGAACCTAGCCTTCAGGAGGCCGAAGGTCCTTTCGATCACTCTTCTAGTTCGCCCATGTGCCTCATTGTAGCGTTCCTCTGCCCTTGTCCTGGGATTTTTCACTGGGGTCAGTAGCCATGACAGGTTGGGGTACCCAGAGTCACCTGAAAATGTCGAGGGACAACTGTTAGACACACATTAACCCTTAGGGACAACCCCAGACCCAGACAACTATTCAAAGGGTATAGGGTCCTTGTTCTCACCTATTAGCCACACACGGTGCCTCTAGAGTTGCCCCATCACATAAGGGATGCTGCTATTCCTCAGAATGCAAGCGTCATGCACTGATCCTGGAAACTTGGCATTCACATGGGAGATGTACTGGTCGGCCAAACACACCATGTTCACATTCATTGAATGGTAGCTCTTCTGGTTTCTGTACACCTGTTCACTCCTGCAGGGGGTACCAAGGCCACATGTGTCCCATCAATGGCACCTATGATGTTGGGGATATGTCCCAGGGCATAGAAGTCACCTTTCACTGTAGGCAAATCCTCCACCTGAGGGAACACGATGTAGCTGCGCATGTGTTTAAGTAGGGCAGACAACACTCTGGAAAACACGTTTGGGAACATAGGATGGGACATCCCTGATGCAATGGCCACTGTAGTTTGAAAAGACCCACTTGCCAGGAAATGGAGTACTGACAGGACCTGCACTAGAGGGGGGATTCCTGTGGGATGGTGGTTTGCTGACATCAGGTCTGGCTCCAACTGGGCACACAGTTCATGGATTGTTGCAAAATCAAGTCTGTAGGTGACTATTACGTGTCTCTCTTCCATTGACGACAGGTCCACCAGCGGTATGTACGCGGTATGCCACCATCTCACCACCTGCCCTAGCGTACGTGCCCTATGGAGGAAAACACCGAGCAGAGAGTCAGCCAGCACTGAGGTATTACTAAATGTCATTAGAAAACTTTGTAAATCCGCAATCTGCCTGTTACTGTGTGTATGCAAGGCCTAGATAGGTGTGACGCAATTAATATTAATGCCATTTGGCCCCCTGAAATGGCGGCTGCCTGACCTATAAGGTGGGACAAGGGGATATGAGGTAACTGCGCTGGCGTTCTACACCGTCGCGGTAGGCGGTCGAAGACCGCAGCACAATCCTGCATTGGATAACATTGGACCCTATGGGTCCCAGGAGCCAATGACGAGGTACGCCGGCGGTGATGGTACGCACTGCCACGGATGTGACTGACATTTTCTGTCTGTTCACTCACTTGATACCTGACCTTGGACAGGAGAGGGCCTACACTGCAAGTGCTGCTGTGATCTCAGTCTGGAAGCGAGGATGGCTCATGTGTCTGGCGAAAGAGCCCCTGCCTTCACATCAGAGGAGTTGGAGAAGTTAGTGGATGGGGTCCTCCCCCAGTACACGCTACTCTACGGTCCTCCAGACAAACAGGTGAGTACACTGTGAGCATGCTGCATGGGCAATGCCTGTTTGGAGTGGTGTGGATGGAAGTTACCGGGGGGGGTACTGAGGCCTCCATGTGCGGACGGTGAGTGTATGTGCGTCAGGGAAAGGGTGGGAATGTGGGCCAAAGACTGTGACGGTGCGGACGGTTAAAGTTTTTCCTTCTCCCCTGTAATATACCTCTAGGTCAGCGCCCACTAGAAGAAGGATGTTTGGCGTGCCATTGCCAAGGACGTCCGGACCCTAGGGGTCCACCATAGACGGAGCACCCACTGCCGGAAAAGATGGGAGGACATTCGCTGCTGGAGCAAGAAGACGGCGGAGGCCCAGCTGGGGATGGCCTCCCAACGTGGGAGGGGTGCCCATCGCACCATGACCCCCCTGATGTTCCGGATCCTGGCGGTGATGTATCCGGAGTTGGAAGGGCGCTTGAGGGCATCACAGCAGCCACAAGGGGGTGAGTACCGTCACATCCATCTGACTCTGCGCGCATTACGAGGTGTCTGGGTGGGGGAGGTGGGCAGTGGGTTACCCTAGGCCAGGGCGAGCTTTGTAGGCCAGGACCCTTTGTGAGGCAGGCTATGTGGCACCCCAACCCCACCAGTGGTAAGAGCCATCTACACCTAGTCAGGCTCCTGTGACTTCCATGTGTGCAGCAATCGGGCATAGGCCTTGTACCCCATGGATATGTGATTAATTTAGGAACTCTAAGTGCATGGCGTAGTGCAAAGGGCTGCTGTGTCTGTAGTGACACCAACAGTAGTGGTATTGCATGCACTGAACATGCTTTTCTTCTGTCTTTCCCCCACCCTTTTTGTGGTCTCCCTGTTCTTGTGTGCAATAGCATCATCAGGATGAGGAGCAGTGGCACCGGAGCAGGAGGGAGCTGCATCCCACTTAGTCCTGGAGGGCGAGACAACGGAGTCTGAAGCCACCAGTGTGATGGAGGGCAAGGGGAGCTCCACGGTGGGGACAGGAGGTGACATAAGCGACAGCTGCGACTCTTCTGATGGTAGCTCCCTTGTGGTGGCGGGCCCCACTGTGCCCCCGCATCAACAGGTACAGCCGCCACCCCCCCACCAGCCCCGCCGTCCCAGCAGCCCCTCAGCATGTGTCCCGTGGCTGCTCACCCAGGAGGGTGGGCATCTCCTTTGCCCCAGGCACCTCAGGCCCTGCCCCAGTCAGCCCTGCTGCCCTCAGTGAGGAGGCTATTGATCTCCAGAGATCCCTCACTGTTGGGCAATCTACCATTGTGAATGCCATCCAGGGTGTTGAGAGGCATTTGCAACAAACAAATGCATACCTGGAGGGCATTCATTCTGGCCAGGCAGCTCAACAGAGAGCATTTCAGGCTCTGGCCTCAGCACTGATGGCAGCTATTGTCCCTGTGTCCAGCCCCCCCTCCAACTTCCTCCACCCAGACCCAATCCCCTGTACTTCAGCCTATCCCAAGCACACCATCAGACGAGCATGCACACACCTCATCACACAAGGGTGGCTCTGGCAAACATAAGCACCACGCATCCCACAGGCACTCACACAAGCATCATTCCCATGCAGACATACCAACATCCACTGCCTCCACTGTGTCCCCCTCCTCCACGTTGTCCTCCTCCCTCCCAGTCTCGTCTCCACTCACACCTGCATGCACAACATCTTCAGCCACTACCTCCATCACCAGCACGCCCATCACCACACACTGCTCACGTGAACTCATTCACTGTGTCCTCTACCAGTGTGTCTGTGAGCCCTCCTCCCAAAGAACACAAACGCAGGCACACACACACACACCCAACAGCCATCCACCTCACAACAGCCTCCAGCCCATGCACCTTCACCCAAATTCAGCAATCGTACACCTCCTACAACCACTACCTCTTCCTCCACTCCCAAACCCACTCCATCTACCCGTCCCAGTGTGTGTACAAAAATTTTCCTGGTTAACATTGACCTCTTCCCTACACCCCCCCCTGTCTGTCCCCTAGGGCCAGGCTTTCCAGGTCCCAACCCAACACCTCAGCCACCACATCACCGGGCACAGTGGTCCCAGCAACAGTGGACTTTTGGAGTGCGCCAGGCATCAGGGTAGCCAGTGTGCCACAGAGCGAGGGCAAGGACATTCCGTCACCTGCGAAAGTTAAAAAATTACCCACATCCCGGAGGGAGAAGGCGAAAACACCTGCCACCAAGGGCTCAGGGAAAACAAAAGGGGATAGTGGCAAGACAGCTGCGCCACCATCCAAGGTGGGGAAGGGCCAGAAAATCAAGGGCAGGTCAGGAGAGGGCATGGTGGCACTGACTATGGGACCAGAGTCACACCTTCTGTCGACGTCGACGCCAACCGGTATGGCGGAAAAGACCGCCACATGCACCACCACCAGCACCACAGTCCCTGAGCCCGCCACCAGCACCGCAGTCACTGAGCCCACCACCAGCACCGATGCCACAGAGCCCGCCTCCAGCACCGAAGCCACAGAGGCCGCCACAAGCACCGCTGCCAGAGTCCGCCGCCAGCACTGATGCCACAGAGGTCGCCGCAAGCACCGCTACGAGAGTCCGCCGCCAGCACCAATGCCACAGAGGCCGCCGCAGGCACCACTGCCACAGAGTCCACCACCAGCACCGATCTCACAGAGGCCACCGCAAGCACCGCCGCTACTGACACCACCGCAAGCATCGCCAGCGGCCCCACGACATCCTGAGCCAGTGGCACCACCGCAGACATGGCTGCCATCCCCAGTGGTCAGTCGACCGAGCCTGGTGGTCAGTTCCAGGAGCCTGGCCAGTTTCCATGATGCAACACCTTCAGTGGAGAAAGGCATCCACTACCTCAATCCTTGGTAGGATGAAGCACTCTGGGCACAAAGCCCCCTCCAGAACCAGTGGAGTATCACATCCACTACCTCAGTCCTTGGCAGGATGAAGCACTCTGGGCACAAAGCCCCCTCCATAACCAGTGGAGAAAGGCATCCACTACCTCAATCCTTGGCAGGATGAAGTACTCTGGGCACAAAGCCCCCTGCAGAACCAGTGGAGTATCACATCCACTACCTCAGTCCTTGGCAGGATGAAGCACTCTGGGCACAAAGCCCCCTCCAGAACCAGTGGAGAAAGGCCTCCACTACCTCAGTCCTTGGCAGGATTAAGCACTCTGGGCACAAAGCCCCCTCCAGAACCAGTGGAGTATCACATCCACTACCTCAGTCCTTGGCAGGATGAAGCACTCTGGGCACAAAGACCCCTCCAGAACCAGTGGAGTATCTCATCCACTACCTCAGTCCTTGGCAGGATGAAGCACTCTGGGCACAAAGCCCCCTCCAGAACCAGTGGAGAAAGGCATCCACTACCTCTGTCCTTGGCCGGATGAAGCACTCTGGGTACAAAGCCCCCTCCAGAACCAGTGGAGTATCACATCCACTACCTCTGTCCTTGGCAGGATGAAGCACTCTGGGCACAAAACCCCCTCCAGAACCAGTGGAGACTGTTATCCACTTGAGAGACTGTGGCTTTGCACTCCCCAGGATAAAGCAGTAGGCAAACCACCCACTGGAGAGACTTGAGAGACTGTGGCTTTGCACTCCCCAGGATAAAGCAGTGGGCAACTCACCCACTGGAGAGACTTGAGAGACTGTGGCTTTGCACTCCCCAGGAGGAAGCAGTGGGCAACCCACCCACTGGAGAGACTTGAGAGACTGTGGATTTGCACTCCCCAGGATGAAGCAGTGGGTAAACCACCCACTGGAGAGACTTAAGAGACTGTGGCTTTGCACTCCCCAGGATACAGCAGTGGGCATGGAGCCCCCTCGTGGAGCAGTGGCGTTGTGCACTCACCCGGCTGAGGTGCCCCCCTTCCCTTCCCCCTGAGGTGCCTGTTTCATTTCGATCTGATGCCCCTGCAGTGCTCTCTCCTTTTGATGTCTGGTATCGAGTGTGGTCCTCGCCCATGCATTTTGGGCCCAGTGGTCCACGGATAATTATTGGTGCACTATCCGGACTTGTGTAGTTGGTGTACATAATTGTATATACTGTATTTCGAGTTTTGACTACTGTTTTTTTTCATGATTACAATCGTTCAACTCATTTCCTTTTGTCCTTGCATTCTTGAAAGGGGGGTGAGGGGGTGTAAATGTAATGTTGCAGAATGTATTTGTGTGTATGGTGTTGTGGGTGAGGGTAGGGGTGTTGCGTGTTGCGTGTGTGTGTCACTCTCTTTTCCCTCCCCCTCCCCTGTGTTGTAGGTGCAGTACTCACCGTGGTTGTCGCCGCCATCTTTGTTGCTCCTGATAGAGGAACAGGAATACCATTGCAGGGAGTATTTGGAGTTCTGACTCCATGGCGTCCTGGTTCCTCGTGGGGTGTGGGGAGATGAGTGTTTTCCCTTCCAAGTCATGTTTCCGGTGTCCTTTTGTTCATGTTGGTTCCGCCCTGGAAAAGGTGGCAGATTGGCCTCTCATAATAGTGTGGGCGATACATTATCTTCCGCCTGTCTGTTGATGGTGACCGCCGCGATGTTTTGTTTATACCGCCCTGGCGGTCGGAGTGTTAAAGTGACTGTCTATGTTGGCGGTTTCCGCCACGGTCGTGATTAAATTTTTTTTCCGCCGGCCTGTTGGCGCTATTACCACCGATTTAACACCGACCGCCAGGGTTGTAATGAGGGCCAGAATGTCTTACTGACATGGATGAGCAGGATATTGGAAAACTCACAGAAAATGTGGCCTCATTTTAGCTTTCTGGAGCACTATTCAAAACTTGTATGACAAAAACAACCACCTATTTTTTTGTTCATTTATAAAAGAAATGCTTTACGTTTTACAGCTTTGAATCAATCAATATGGCTTCAGGTGTGCCACACATTAATGATAAATACAGACTGTTAGCCCTCTAGTTGTTAGGCTGCAGAGAACTCGGGAGCGTTAACCTGCCAAACTGCTGTTGGTGTCGAAAATACACATTTCAATATACGTTTCAGAATGCGTCACAAGGTAAAATCACCATAGGACACACTATAGTTCCTGAAATTAGAATGGTACCACCAACAAATTATTTATACTGTGACTAAAATCTTCTTTAATTACACTGTATACATGCTCCTTTTTGTGACCCTCAAAACCTAGATCTCACTACAATGCATTTCAGTAGGGACCGCGTCCCTGTGTCCTGGAAGGGTAGCCACAGCAGATTGTTCATGTTCTAACCATCTAAATAGTACTGACTAGTCCCCTTTAAAGTGTCCAATTAGAGCCAATTATAGAATATCGGTAGACCAAAAGTCCAGATATACCTAACTTTATAACCACTTCATGGGCACCTGAGCACCTTCTTCAATTCAAATTTCTCAAAAACAGCTGGACGGATGTACACTAAATGATGAAAAGAGCAAGTTACTTACCTTCGGTAACGCTTTCTCTGGTGGACACACTAGCTACCTGTGGATTCCTCACCTAATGAATTCTACTCTATGCGTAGCATTCGACGGAAACTTCTTTACAGCTCTGCACGTCGGCGAGGACGTCACAATTGCCCGACTCCAAGCGGCTCCGCCTGATGTCATCGAGGCAATAAGTGGCCCTCGCCGGCGTGCTGACGTCAGTTTACGCCATTTTTTACGTGCCTTTGAGACGAATAGATAAACATTGACATTCCAAACACTTCATATCTGTATCCAATAAACCTTTATGGAAAAAGCAAAAGCCAATAATAGCAACAATACCAACGCACGTTCGTAAAAGTTCTGCACAATCATGAACAAATATCAAAACTTACAAACAGAAACATAAATGCAATTATATATATATAAAAGCATAACTTCAAAATGCAGAAAGAATAAAACACATATGTATACCCAAGGAAATCTCGGTATGACCAGACAGACAACGGGGAGCCGGGAGGGACCGTGAGGAATCCACAGGTAGCTAGTGTATCCACCAGAAAAAGCATTACCGAAGGTAAGTAACTTGCTCTTCTGATGGATATAACTACCTGTGGATTCCTCACCTAATGAATAGTGTCCCAAAGCAGTACCACCTCGGAGGAGGGTGTCCGTCTGGGCATACCAAGAACTCCTGCAGCACCGACCGCGCAAAATGACTCACCTCTGAATCCTAGCAATAATGCTTAACAAAGGTGTGGAGGGAAGACCACGTCGCAGTCTTACAAATGTCCACCACTGGAACACCTCTAGCCAGAGCCAATGTGGTTGATTTAGCCCTGGTGGAGTGGGCTCTTATCCCCTCAGGAGGATCTTTCTTCGCTAATGAATAACATGTCTCAATACAAAGAACAACACACCTGGATAGCGTTCGTTTGTGGACGGCCTTCCCCTCCCTCTTCCCCACGTATCCAACAAAGAGTTGGTCGTCCAAGCGGAACTCTCTCGTTCTGTCTATGTAAAAGCTGAGAGCTCTCCTTGGGTCCAGTCGATGGAGCCTCTCCTCCTCCTTAGATGGATGTGAAGGAGGGTAGAATGTCGAAAGAGTGATGGACTGTCCAAATGAAACGGAGTCACTACTTTGGGGAGGAAAGCCGCCCTGGTCCTCAGTACCACTTTGTCCTTATGAAAGGTTGTAAAAGGTGGGTGAACAGAAAGAGCTTGAAGCTCACTAACACACCTAGCAGACGTGATGGCCGTTAGAAACACAGTCTTTAGAACTAAAAACCTTAAAGGGCAAGAAAGAAGTGGCTCAAAAGGGGAGCCCATCAAAACGGTTAACACCAGATTTAAATCCCACTGGGGCATGATAAACAGAGTGGGAGGAAACCTATTGGTAAGCCCCTTCAAAAACCTTAACACTAAAGGGGATTTGAACAAAGAGGGTTGATCAGGAAGACATAAGAAGGCCGAAAGAGCCGAGAGATAGCCTTTGACAGTGGCCACAGCGTAACCTTGCTGCCCCAACAACAAAGCAAACATCAATATATCTGGCAGATGGGCACTTAAGGGATTAATTTGTCGCTCTCCACACCAATGAACGAATTTAGCCCATCTGCCCGCATAGACAGACTTGTTGGAGTTGAAGGTGCAGGCTCTGGAGGTGGGGGTGTAGAACCCGCCCCTGCGACTGCGAGAGGAGGTCTGCCCTGAAAGGGAAACGGAGCGGAGGGCACAGTGAGAGTTGGAATAGGTCCGCGTACCACACCCTTCGTGGCCTATCCAGAGCTATTAGTATGACTTGAGCCCGGTCTTGGCAAATCTTCCTCATAACTCGAGGAATCAAGGGTATGGGGGAAACGCATGAAGCAACTGGCCACTCCAGGACATCTGAAACGTGTCCCCCAACGCTCCCTGCATCGGATACTGAAGGCTGCAGAACGACACGCGTTCTCCCAAGTGGCAAATAGGTCTATCCGGGGAAACCCCACATCCGAAAGATGTAAAGAACCATATCCGGATGAAGAGGCCACTCGTGATCGTCTGACAAGAGCTGTCTGAGACTGTCCACACGCACGTTTTGAACCCCGGCCAGATGGTTTGCTATTACACAAACACGATGGTCCTGTGCCCAGGACCAGAGCCGCAGAGCCTCTCTGCAGCAAAGGTACGACCCTACTCCCTGCTTGTTGATGTACCACATCGCGGTCGTGTTGTCCGTCAGGACTTGAACCGACTGACCGCAAAGGGAAGGGGGGAAGGGAGGAAGGCCTTCTGGGCCAATCGAATCGCCCGCAATTTCAGCAGATTGATATGAAACATCTGCTCCACTGGAGACCAACGACCCTTGATCTCCAGGTCCCCCAGATGAGCACCCCACCCCAAAGTGGAGGCATCCGTTATCACTGTGGTCACTGGAGGCAGCAGCGAAAACGGCTTTGCTTGAGACAGGAAACCATCGAAGATCCACCGCAGTGTCTCAGGAGATCCTTATTGACTCCTTGAGATCCCCTTTGTGCCGAAACCACTGCTTGCGGAGACACCACTGAAGAGCCCTCATGTGCTAGCATGCATGAGTGACCAACAGAATGCAAGAACCGAACAAACCGAGCAAACGAAGGACCTTGAGGACTGGAACAACCGTTCCTTCTTGAAACATTGGAATCAACGCCTGAATGTCCTGAATCCGCTGTGGCAGAGAAAAGACCCGATTCAATGTAATGTCCAGTACTGCCCCTATGAACAGGAGGCATTGAGAGGGGTCCAGGTGAGACTTGGGCACATTTATCGAAAAGCCCAGACTGAACAACAACTGGGTTGCCAGCTGCAAATGATGCAACACAAGCTCCGGAGACTTGGCTTTGATCAACCAATTGTCCAGGTAAGGGAATACTGCTACCCCTTTCCTTCTGAGGTCTGCTGCAACCACCGTCATCACCTTCGGGAAGACCTGAGGTGCGGAAGTAAGACCAAAAGGAAGTACCACAAACTGGTAGTGTTGCGTCCCTACCACAAAACTGAGATACTTCCTGTGTGACCTGAGAATGGGAATATGGAAATAAGCATCCCGCAAGTCGACAGACACCATCCAATCTTCCTTGTTCAACGCCATAAGTACCTGCGCTAGAGTCAGCATTTTGAATTTCTCCTGCTTGAGGAACCAATTCAAAATCCTCAGGTCAAGGATAGGTCTCAAACAGCCATCCTTTTTGGGGATCAGAAAGTACCTTGAATAACATCCCTGACCCCTCTCCTGCTCGGGAACCAACTCCACTGCACCCTTTGACAATAGGGACAGAACCTCCTGTTCTAACAACAGGAGATGATCTTCTGAACAAAAGGAAGGACGGGGAGGGAAGGGAGGAGGAATCTCCCGAAAAGGAAGGGCATAGCCTCTCTTTACCACGCTGATGACCCAGGAATCAGATGTTATTGACTCCCACATGGGAAGAAAAATAGACAACCTTCCCCCTATAAGAGGCACATGGGACGCGATGGAGAGAAGACTAGGGCTGCTTCCCCTGTTGCATCCCCCCTGAGGAAGAGGAAGGAGGCTGCTGCTGGGTGGCCCCTCTAGTGCGAACTCTACCCCAACCCTAAATGATCTATGAGGGACGGTTGAAGACTGCTGGCCTGCTTGCTGCGATCTCCCACGAAAGGAAGCCCCTCGTCCAAAAACTTGCAGCTGCCTAAAGGACCTAAACGGGGTTGAAACAGTCTGCATGCCCAAGGATTTAGCAGTGGCTCTACACTCCTTAAAGCGCTCTAACGCAGAGTCAGCTTTTGAACCAAACAATTTAGCGCCATCAAAAGGCAAGTCTAAGAGCGTGGCTTGAACATCAGATGAGAACCCAGATGTGCACAACCAAGCATGATGCCTGGTGGTGATAGAGGTTCCCATGGCTTTAGCAATAGAGTCCGTGGTGTCTTGAATCCGCCGACTGTATGACTTGCGTAGCCGCTGACTGGGCATCCGAGAGGAGACCATGCAAGCCTTGGGGCATGTCCGGAAACGCTGCCTTTGCCGCATCCATTATCGCGTGAATGTATCTGCCTAGGATACACATAGCATTCGCTGATTTCAATGCCATGCTGCACAAGGAGAAAATCTTCTTGGCCGACTGCTCCATGCGCTTGGACTTCCTGTCAGATGGTACACCAGGGAAGGAGCCAGGAGCAGACCGTGATGAACAGGACGCCTGCACGGCCAGACTCTCTGGAGACGGATGCTTCGAAAGAAATTCGGGGTCTCCAGGTGCAGACCTATACCGTCTGGCCACCGACCTGCTGACTGCCGATGAAGAAACAGGTTTCTTCCACACCTCTCCTATGCGATCCATGAGAGCTTCATTAAATGGTAACAGTGGATCCGCAATGGCCGTGGCAGGATGAAGCACCTCCGTCAGGATATTGGGTTTAACCTGTGCCATAGGAAGGGGGAGTTCCAGGAAATCAGCAGCCTTCCTGATGACAGAATGGAACGTGGCTGCTTCCTCTGTATATTCCCCTGGCGAGGCCAGATCCCACTCCGGGGAAGTATCCAGTCCACTGGCCGTATCCAACCCCTGAAACTCACTCTGGGGCTCCGCAATCTCCCCTTCCTCAAGGAGCTGCCTCTGGTACTCTCTCTCCTCCAACAACCTGAGGGCCTTTCTCCTGGAGTGCAATTTGGCCTCCAGCCCCGGCGTCGACATAGAGTGTACCGACGCCGGAGAGCAGCGCCGAGAAGACGTCATCACAGGATCTCTGGATCCTCCTGACGCCGGAGATGGATCCATCAGTGCTGTGGATACACGACCTGCACCCATCGACGCCATTCGGCCTCGGGACTCCTCTATCTCAATGGACACCGGCGTCAAAGGCCTCTCTCTCGGCGTCGAAGGCTGCACTGCCGGCACCAGCGCCGGGCTAGTGTCTCCTGCCGGACAGAATGGCATAAACGGCGTCGGCCTATACAGAGACGGAACTCCTAAGTTAAATGCCAAGGGAACAGTGGGGCCAGCCGGCACACCACCTCCCGGCGCTATGTTCTAAAAAATAGTAAACATGGCATTAAGAAATACCGCCTGATCCATCCCTGGAGCCCGGAAAGCAGGATAGTCTTGAGGCGCCTGACTCGAATCCTGAGTGCCTGGATGCACCGGAGAGGCATGTTCACTCTGAGGCTCTACTACCTCAAAGACCGACGGCGCCGGAGAAGATTGCGGAGTCAACGGTTGAGGAGACACTGTCGGGCTGACCTCCCAGGACTTAAGGCGTCGAGGAGACGGAGGCCTCGATTCCGACCGGCTTCCCCTGGATCGACGCCTGGAGTCACGATGACGCCGCTTCTTGTGACTCGACTTCCCCGACGATGATCTATGGTGCTTTTTTTTCTCTTTTTTTGCTTTTGCTAAAAACAATTTAGCCTCACGTTCTTTCAATGCTTTAGGGTTAATTTTTTGGCATGGACCACATTCCTGGACGTCGTGGTCCGAACTCAGGCACCATAAACAGTCGTTATGTGGGTCAGTAACCGAAATCCGACCTCCACATTCCCTGCAAGACTTGAAGCCCGACATTTCGACAAAAACACAAAGTATCTCTCCGAACAGCAAACGATACAGGTAGCTGCAATAGTAACCGTTATTGAAGGCACGGAAAAAAGGGAACTGACGTCAGCATGCCGGCGAGGGCCTCTTATTGCCTCGATGAAGTCAGGCAGAGCCGCGTGGAGTCGGGCAATTGTGACGTCCTCGCCGACGTGCAGAGCTGGAAAGAAGTTTCCGCTGAATGCTACGCATGGGGGAGAATTCATTAGGTGAGGAATCCACAGGTAGTTGTATCCATCAGAGGCATATTTTCAGAGTAAAAATCTAACTTGCTGCCACCTTAGGTGTCATTCCTTTCAGCCGTTATTTCTGTACCAGTGAACAAAGTTTCCTGTGGGAACTTATATGGGAAAACAATAATTAGTGACCCTTTTTGTTGGCCCCACTTGATGGTTTACCACAGAGCTTTCCAAGAAGATGCTGTCAGTGATGTCACTGACCATGTTATGAGTGATGTAATATGTGAGATTATAAGCACTGCATTGCAGGGACGCAATTTATAGTTAGCTCAAGTAACTATAACTGCTGAATTTCTATGGTTTTGTATGCGTGAAATGTGAGCCTAACTATAACATCCCTGTAACCTTTGATTTTTTCAGTGAATTTCTATTTTTTTTTTAATGTAAAGTAATTTATGTTAATATACATTAATTCAACCACCGCTGCGCATGGCCACTGAAAGTCTGATTTAGTTGGCAGGCACACAGTGTATAAAGGAAGTGCCACATGAAAGGTTGTTTTTCTGAAGGGGAGCTGTGTATGCATGACTTATGCATTTTTGTGTGCTGATGCGGACAGTGACACTAAAATGCATCAGTGCAACCCCTGAGGCGAGGTAGTTGACAGGGTTGTGCATCTGCTTTTTACAACTGTTTGTCCTAAATATTGGCTAGACCCATCCCACTTAGAAACCTGATTGCGAACAGCATATACTTATATTATACTTTTCAATATAAATATTAGAAGTCACGCATCTGTCGCAAACCTCCGTGGAGCGTTCACGACTCCGACGTAGTTTTAGTTGTACGAGAATACATATATAGACAGTTAAAACATTTACTTTTAGGTAAGAGGTTTTCTAACAAGTTAATGGACATGGTCGGAAACCAGAATAAAAGTAGCTTTACAACAGTTTTAGTGGAATTTGGGGAGTTACGGCTCCGTCGCGTATCTTGCCCGCACGTATTTCCAGAATCGCGGTGGATATGTGACTCCTCTGTTAAAAACAAAAAATGAAATTACAATGATACCCACTTCTAAAGTTTACTTTAAGTGAAGAGGTTTACTAGTAATAATAATAAAATACTATAGGTAGCAAGATCATTTATTTTCAAAGTTATTTAAATATACTTTACGGAATCGCGACCCATGCGAGATAGAGCCGCGCACAGGTTTGCCCACTCCATTTGGCACAGTAAAAATGGTTCTAATAGGTGAAACACCCTTCTTGATTACAGAAAGGTCCCACCTATTTTCCCCATCATTTTGAGTGTGGTTTTATCTGCGCACATCTTTAATGGGAGGCTGGGACTTTAAGTTTTCCCTTGTGATTTTATTGCTTTTTTCTTTACTTCACAAAATGGCATCTGCACCACAAGATCTCCAGGAGGAAAAGGACAACATCTTGGTGGAAAAAGAACAGACTCCTAAAAAAAAAAAAACGTATAGTATGGGAGATTTTTACAATGCCCGAGGGAGAAAAGAAGGTAAATGGGAGAAGGTGACCTTTACTTTGTGTCAAAAGTAGTTTGACAAGGGAGTGACAAGAAATACTCCTGTGGCACGTCGAGTATGTATAAGCACCTCCGATCAATGTACTCAACTCAATTGGCGAGAGCTGAAATGAAGAGGCTGGAGAGTGAAGAAAGGATGCCGTCTTATAATAATGACGCAGAACATCTTCCACCACAGCTCGTGTTTCTAATGTGCCACCTGTTATTCCTGAATTTGCTAAGGAGTATTTTGCCCTAAGTGTACTGCTACTTTGAGTGTGGGAGAGCAAGCAGTACCCACAATTGTGCAGATGAACGAGTTACTTACCTTCGTTAACGACTTTTCTGGTGGATACATTAGCTACCTGTGGATTCCTCACCTAATGAATACTCCCATTGCGCCAGCATTCGACGGAAATCTTCTTCCTAGCTTCTGCACGTCGACGAGGACGTCACAATTGCCCACGCGACGCCGTCTGACGTCATACAGGCAATAAGAGGTCCTCGCCGACGTGCCGACGTCAGTACCAACATTTTTTTTACGTGCCTGAGAATAATAGGCCATTGAGATAAAAGAACAAATAGCAATATTTAATGATATTCCAAATAAATACATCATCCTAAGAACTTAATTCATCCTTTTTCTTTTTTTTTTTTTTTTTTTAAACAAATTAATAAATATATGAACAATATATATACATATAAACATATATACAAAATATATACAAGTCCTCAAAACCAAGAGGAGCACACGCAAGAACAACTTGGTTAGACCAGACAGGCAACGAGGAGGCGGGTGGGACCGTGAGGAATCCACAGGTAGCTAATGTATCCACCAGAAAAGTCGTTACCGAAGGTAAGTAACTCGTTCTTCTGATGGATACAACTACCTGTGGATTCCTCACCTAATGAATAGAGTCCCAAAGCAGTACCGCACTCGGTGGTGGGTGCCTGAATGGTCAAACCAAGAAATCCTGCAGCACCGACCGTGCAAAATGGCCATCCCTTCTGACCTCAGAGTCCAAGCAGTAGTGCTTCGCAAAAGTGTGAAGGGATGACCAAGTTGCGGCCTTGCAGATGTCAACCACAGGAACACCTCTAGCCAAGGCCGAAGAGGCTGACTTAGCTCTGGTGGAATGAGCTCTTATACCATCAGGAGGTTCTTTCTCTGCTAACGAGTAACACATTTTAATGCAAAGAACAACCCACCTGGAGAGTGTTCTCTTGTGGACTGCCTTTCCTCTCCTCTTTCCCACGTACTCGATGAAGAGCTGATCCTCCAAACTGAAATCCTTTGTTCTATCCATATAAAAGCTTAGCGCCCTCCTAGGATCTAAGCAGTGAAGTCTCTCTTCTTCCTTTGAAGGATGAGGCGGAGGATAAAACGTGGAAAGAGTAATCGTTTGAGCCATATGAAAGGGTGAAACAACCTTCAGTAGGAAACCAGCCTTGGTCCTCAACACCACCTTATCCCCATGAAAAGATGTATAAGGGGGCTTCACAGATAGAGCTTGCAACTCACTCACCCTCCTTGCAGAAGTAATTGCAACCAGAAAAAACATCTTTAGGACCAATAATCTTATGGGGCAAGAGTGCATGGGCTCAAAAGGGGACCCCATAAGGAAAGTTAGAACCAAGTTTAAATCCCATTGAGGCATAACGAAAGGGGTAGGAGGGAATTTATTAACAAGACCTTTCAAGAATCTAAGTACTATAGGGGATTTGAAGGCTGGTCTGGAAGGCAAAGAAAGGCTGAAAGGGCAGACAAGTACCCCTTAACCGTAGCCACTGCACAACCCTTCTGTGCTAGAGACAATGCAAAAGATAAAACATCTGACAAGTGAGCACGTAAGGGATCAATCTGCCTCTCTCCACACCAAACCACAAATTTAGACCATTTATTAGCGTAGGTAGATTTAGTGGAGTGTTGCCTGGCCGCTAAGATAACATCCACTACATCAGGCGGGAGAGAGAAAGAACTCAGGTTGCCCTGTTCAATCTCCAGGCATGAAGGTGCAGGCTCTGGAGGTGGGGGTGTAAAACCTGCCCCTGCGACTGCGAGAGGAGGTCTGCCCTGAGAGGGAGACGGAGCGGAGGGCACAGAGAGAGTTGGAGAAGGTCCGTGTACCATACCCTCCTTGGCCAATCCGGAGCTATTAAGATGACTTGGGCCCGGTCTTGGCGTATTTTCCTCAAAACTCGAGGAATCAAAGGTATGGGGGGAAACGCGTAAAGCAACTGGCGCACCAGGTCATCTGAAACGCGTCCCCCAATGCTCCTTGTCCCAGATACTGGAGGCTGCAGAATAACGCGCAGTGCGAGTTCTCCCGAGTGGCAAACAGATCTATCCGAGGAAACCCCCACATCTGGAAGATTAGATGGACTTGATCCAGATGGAGGCGCCACTCGTGATCTGCCGAGAAATGGCGACTGAGACTGTCCGCACGTACGTTCAAGACTCCGGCCAGATGATTTGCTACCAAGCAAATCTGATGGTCCTTTGCCCAGGACCATAGCCGCAGAGCTTCTCTGCATAGAAGGTACGACCCTACCCCTCCCTGTTTGTTTATACCACATCGCGGTAGTATTGTCCGTCAGGACCTGAACCGACTGACCGCAAAGGGATGGGAGGAAGGCCTTGAGAGCCAGACGTACAGCCCGTAACTCCAACAGATTTATATGAAACATCTGTTCTACTGGAGACCAAAGACCTTTGATCTCCAGGTCCCCCAGATGAGCTCTCCACCCTAGAGTGGAAGCATCCGTTATTACTGTGGCCACAGGTGGAGGTTGCGAGAACGGCCTTCCTCGGGAAAGATTGCCGTCTGCAATCCACCATTTCAAATCCATGGCAGCATCTCTGGAGATCCTCACCGAGCCTTCGAGATCTCCTTTGTGTTGAGACCACTGCCTTCGGAGGCACCACTGAAGAGCCCTCATGTGCCAGCGAGCATGTGTGACCAACAGAATGCAAGAAGCAAACAGACCGAGCAGACGTAGGACTTTGAGGACCGGAATAACCGCTCCAATTCGAAACATTGGAACCAACGCCTGAATGTCCTGAATCCGCTGAGGCGGAGGAAAGGCTCGAATCAATGTTGTATCCAGTACTGCCCCTATGAACAGGAGGCGCTGTGAGGGCTCTAGGTGAGATTTGGGCACGTTCACCGAAAAACCCAGGTCGAACAACAACTGAGTGGTCGACTGAAGGTGATGCAACACGAGCTCCGGAGACTTGGCTTTGATCAACCAGTCGTCCAGATAAGGAAATACTGCTATCCCCTTCCTTCTGAGCTCCGCTGCAACCACCGACATCACCTTCGTGAAGACCTGAGGTGCAGAAATAAGACCAAATGGGAGGACCGCAAACTGATAGTGCTGCGACCCTACCACAAACCGGAGATACTTCCTGTGCGACTTGAGTATCGGGATATGAAAGTAAGTATCCTGCAAGTCGACAGACACCATCCAATCTCCATTGTTCAGCGCCAAAAGCACCTGAGCTAGGGTCAGCATCTTGAACTTTTCCTGTTTGAGGAACCAATTCAAGATCCTCAGGTCCAGGATTGTCCTCAACTGACCATCCTTCTTGGGAATCAGGAAGTATCTCGAGTAACAACCTTGACCCCTTTCCTGCTCTGGAACCAACTCCACCGCGCCCTTTGAAAGGAGGACTTGAACCTCTTGTTCAGGAGGTGTTCTTCTGAACAGTAGGAAGGATGGGGCGGGATGGGGGGGCGGAAACTCCTGAAAGGGTAGGGTATAGCCTTTTCCCACAATGCTGGTAACCCAGGAGTCTGATGTTATGACCTCCCACTTGTGGAGAAAATCCAGTAACCTCCCCCTACAGGAGTGGAGTGAGAAGGAATTGGCGGAAGCCTAAGGCTGCTTCCCATGCTGCACCCCTCCAGAGGATGAGGAAGAGGCAGAGTGCTGCTGAGTGGCTCCCCTGGTACCGACCCTACCCTTCCCTCTAAAGGATCTATAGGAGAGAGCAGAGGTGGGTTGTTGGAATTTTCCTCGAAAGGAGGAGGAGGAGGAACCACAACCAAATCCTCGAAACCTACTAAAAAATCTGGAGGAAGTAGAAGTGGCTTGCAAGCCCAACGACTTGGCAGTGGCCCTACTGTCCTTGAACCTTTCTAAGGCCGAATCCGCCTTGGCGCCAAAAAGCTTGTCACCATCAAAAGGAAGGTCCAATAATGTCGATTTAGCATCCGAGGAAAATCCAGAGCTACGAAGCCAGGCCTGCCTCCTCGTAGCCACAGCAGTGCCCATTGCTCTAGCAACCGAGTCAGATGTATCCAACCCAGATTGAATAACCTGGGTTGCAGCTGCCTGAGCATCAGAGACCAGGCTTAATAATTCCTGAGGAACCTCTGTGTGCATTGATTTAATCTCGTCCATCAGGGCTTAAATATATCTTCCTAAGATGCAAGTAGCATTGGTGGACTTCAACGCCATGCTACATGACGAGAAAACTTTCTTGGATGACATGTCCATCTTCTTAGAGTCTCTGTCCGAGGGTACCATTGGAAATGACCCAGGAGCAGATCGAGCTGAGTATGAAGCCTGGACCACTAGGCTTTCAGGTGTTGGATGCCTGGAAAGAAAGTCTGGATCAGCCGGCGCAACCCGATACCTCCGAGCCACAGATCTATTGACGGCTGAAGAAGACACCGGCTTCTTCCAGACTTCCATAATGGGATCCAGTAGAGCTTTGTTGAAAGGCAAAGTTGGCTCTGCAGATGTAGAGGCAGGGTGCAATACCTCAGTCAAGATGTTCTGCTTGGCCTCAGTCACAGGCGAAGGGAGGTCCAGAAAGTCAGCCGCCTTTCTAATGACAGCATAAAAAGAGGCTGCCTCCTCCGTGTACTCCCCGGGTGATGACAAGTCCCATTCAGGGGAGGTATCTAGACCACTGGCAGTGTCAAGTCCATGGAGACCCTCATGAGAGTCCTCAATCTCCCCTTCCTCCAAAGCTTGTCTCCGGTACTCCTGTTCTTCCAGGAGGCGAAGAGCCAGCCTCCTCGAATGCAGCCTCTCCTCTATCCTCGGCATCGACATGGCGTCAGCGGACATCGAAGATTGACGCCGATCCTCGGATCCGTCAGACGCCGGGTCTAAAGGCACCATGGTTTTCTTCGGCACCGAACATGGAGCCGGACGGAGAGAAGACTGTCCCAGAGTCGGTGGAGGTCTAGTTGGCGTCGCTGGCTGAGACATCGAAGCCGCAGGAGCCGAAGTCGTAGGAGCCGAAGCCACAGGAGCCGAAGCTACCGGAGTCGATACCGGCGCCAAGCCCACATTTCCCAGGGGAAGAAAGGGCATAAAGGGTGCCGGTCGAAGTGGAGCCGGAGCACCCATGTTGAAGGCCAAAGGGCCTGAAGGACCAGCCGGTCCACCACCTGGAGCCATCTGTTGGAAGATAGAAAACATCTCATTCAGAAATGCAGTACTATCGGCTCCAGGGGCCGGGAAAGCCGGGTACTGAGGTGCCTGGTTAGAAGGCGACATCGACGCCGGTCTCGACGTCTGCATAGACGGAGAAAATACCTGAGGCTGCGGAACCTCAAACACTGAAGGAGGATGACCCGATGACATGGGTGAAGTCGGTGAAGCCGGAGAAGGTAACGGTGTCGTCAGCTGGGGAGAGACCGTGGGACTGACTTCTCAAGTCTTCCGACATTGAGTTGATGGTGACCTCGACCAAGACCTCTCCCTGCTCGACCGACGCCGAGATTCTCGACGACGCCGGGAGTCTCGAAGACGCCGATGAGACTTCGGTGACGCCGATTTTCGGTGAATTCTCTTCTCCTTCTTTTTCGATTTCGCAAGAAAAAGCTTGGCCTCACGTTCTTTCAGGGCCTTAGGATTCATATGTTGACAAGAATCGCACTTATCAACATCATGGTCGGAACTAAGACACCACAAGCAGTCAGAATGTGGGTCCATTACCGACATTTTGCCACCACACTCACGGCAGGGCTTGAATCCTGACTTTCTTTGCGACATTGTAATGTCTCAAAGTAAATATAGCCAAAAACACACTGTAACTGTCGATACAGCAACAGTAGCTGTCGCGCAGCACCGCGCGGCGCGAGCCGAGCGTTCGGCACAAGCCGGGCGTTCGGCTCGGGCCGCGCATCGCGTTCTAAAGACGCAGCGCGCCCAAGCCTTTCCTGCACCCTGCGAGGCCCCAGAACTTACATGGGGCCTCGCTCTGCTCTCTCCCTCCATTTTGTTGGGGTCGCCTGACCCCTCTTACCTGTTGTGGCTCCTTTCTTCTTGCTTCTGTCTTCTTTCTTTTTTCCTGGGTTTGTTTCTTGCACTTTCCTTTATGTCTTTTCCCCCTTCCCAGGTTACCCTTTTCTTCCCAGCATTCCTCCTTCCCTATTCTCTATGGTTTCTACTCCATTCTATTCTATCTACTTTTCCCTATCTAAGATGGTGTCCTTTTTCTTCCTGTGGGTCACTTCCTGTTCTGTGGTATTTAAGGGAGGTGTTTTCTTCTTTTCTTTGCGCTGCAACACTCTCTGTTCAGATGGTGTCTTCGCTCCTGATTTCCTAGCCTTTTGGTTCTGGAATTCGCCAATTCTGTGCTATTTGACTACAGTCCTTTTTGATTCCTGTTCTTCTGTTCTTGTTTTCAGGAATCTTCTGTGAATCTTCTGTTGGAGGTTTTTTCCCCTTCTTTGGAAGGGTTTTTTTCCCTCTGGCGCTATTTTCTGAAGGTCACGGTCTGTTCTTGGCGTTTCCATTGCCTACAGCACCGTGGCTACCAGAAAGAGTCGCCCCTTTTTGGGCCAAAGCCGAACCCTCAAGATCCACGCCATTAGATCTGCAGATTCCAGGCGCAAGCAGCACGTGAGTCGTGACAGAAGCTCCCTCGAAGATAACCGTTTCGAATGGCACGGAAAAAAGGGAACTGACGTCGGCACGTCGGCGAGGACCTCTTATTGCCTGTATGACGTCAGACGGTGTCGCGTGGCCAATTGTGACGTCCTCGTCGACGTGCAGAAGCTAGGAAGAAGATTTCCATTGAATGCTGGCGCAATGGGAGTATTCATTAGGTGAGGAATCCACAGGTAGTTCTATCCATCAGAAAGAATATGCACATCATTGTTCTTTTTTTTGTGTTCGAGTACAAGCTGGTGTTGTAGTTTCTCTAGCTTGTTGTTTAAAAGGACATTGCCCTTATTTTGTCAAGAAACATAAAAATACCCAAACAATTCAAAATAAACAAAAAAAACGGTTCTTTTTCGAACCTCTTACTACAGTTAAAGAAATAAATGTTATATGTTTTAAGTATGTTGTAATACTGTAAATGTCATGAATAAGTGAATGGTGTATTCTTGAGTGAGTGCGCACATCAGTAGCATATACATGGTTGAGTGACTGAGTGTATTAGTAGAGTATACATGAGTGCATTAGTTCATGAGTGATTCTATTGGTGAGTCAGTAGTTGCATGATTAGATTTATAGGTTACTAAGAGGGTGCGTAGGTAGCTGGATGAGTGAGCGAATGGGTGTGTGAGTAGCTATGTGTGTGAGAGGGTGCATATGTGGTTGTATACATAACTGAGTAAGTGTGTGCATAACTGAGTGTATAGGTGAGTGAGAGAGTGCATGAGCCATTCAATAAATGAATGAGTCAGTCAATAAGTGGGTGTACGGGTAACTGAGTGCATGGTTGACTGAATGGGTGACTGACTGGGTGCACCAGTGGGTGCAAGAGTGAGTTATAGGGTGTTTGAGTTGCTCTATGAGTGAGTGAATAGATGCATGAGTAGCTATATCAATGAGTGAGTGACTGTGTGACTGGTTGCATATGTGAGTGAGTGGGTGTGTCAATGACTCTATGGCTAAGTGACAGGGTGTCTGACTGATTGTATGGGTGACTGAGTCTTAGCATGAGTGGGCATATAGCTGAATGAGTTGGCGTGGGAGTGTTTTTATATGTGAGTGAGTGGGTGGGTGCATGAGTGCTGTATGTGTGAGTATTAGGGTTCTTGAGTGGTTGTATGGGTGAATGAATGATACATTAGTGCTTGAATGGGTGAGTGACTAGTTGCATGACTGGCTGCATGGGTGAGTGAATGGGCATGTGAGTGATTGCATGGGTGAGCGACAGTGTGTGAGTCACTGTATGTGTAAGTGAGTGGGTGAATGAGTGGCTGTATAGGTGAGTGACTAGGTGCGTGAGCTACTGGATGTGTTATTGGCTGCATGACTGAGAGAATGGGTGCATGAGTGGCAGTATGGGTGGGTTAATGGGTGCATGAGTGGCTGCATGGGTGCATGAGTGACTGCATGGGTGAGTGACTTGGCGCCTGAGTGGCTGTATGGGTGACTGACTGGGTGTGTGAGTTATTGTATGAGTGAGTAAATGGATGCATGAGTGGATGTATGGGTGACTAATACGGTGCATGATTAGCTGTATGTGTGAGCGACTGGGTGCGTGACTGGCTGTATGGGTAAGTGAGTGGCTGTATGGATGAGCGATAGGCTCACAAGTGGCTCTATGGGTGAGTGAATCGGTGCATGAGTGGCTCTATGGGTGAGTAATAGGGTGCATGAATAGCTGTATGGATGAGTGATAGGATGCATGAGTAGCTATATGGGTGAGTGAAACAGTGCATGAGTGGCTGTATGGGTGCTTGAATGGATGTATAAGTGACTGGATGGGTGAGTGACGGTGTCTGAGTGGCTTTATGGGTGAGTTAATGGGTGCATGAGTGGGAGGATGAGTGCATGATTGGGTGAGTGAGTGGCTGTATGGATGTGTGTCTGGGTGCATGAGTGGCTGTATGGATGAGTGACTAGGTGTATGAGTGGCTATATGGGTGAGTGCATGAGTGACTGTATGGGTGAGTGAATAGGTGTGTGAGTGACTGTATGGTTGCATGCATGAGCGACTGTATGGGTGAGTGACCTGGTGTCTGAATGGCTGTATGGGAAAGTGACTGGGTGCATGAGTGATGACTGTCTGGGTGAGTGAACGGGTGCATGACTGGCTGTATGGGCGAGTGAAGGGGTGCATGAGTGACTGTATGGGTGAGTGACTAGGTGCATACATGGCCGTATGGGTGAGTGAATGGGTGCATGACTGGCAGTATGGGTGAATGAATGGGTGCGTGAGTGACTGTATGGGTGATTGACTGAGTGCATGAGTTTCTGTATGGGCAAGTGAATGGGCGCATGACTGCTTTTATAGGTATGTGAATAGCTGCATGAGTGGCTCTATGTGTGATTGACTGGGTGCATGAGTAGCTGTATGGATGAGTGAGTGGGAGTGTGAGTGGCTGTCTGGGTGCTAGAATGGGTGCCTGAGTGACTGTATGGGTGACCGAGTGGGTGCCTGAGTGGCTGTATGGGTGGGTGACTAGGTGCATGAGTGAATGCATGGGTGAGTGACTGGGTGCCTGAGTGGCTGTATGGGCGAGTGAGTGGGTGCATGACTGGTGTATTGGGTGAGTGAGTGGGTAAATGAGTGGCTGTATGGATGAGTGATTGTGTGCATAAGTGGTTTGATGGCTGTGTGAGTGGGTGTATAAATGAGTGTATGGGTAACTGAATGCATGAGTGGCTATATGGGTGACTGGATGCATGAGTGGCTATGTGGGTGAATGATAGGGTGAGTCAGTGGCTGTATGGGTGAGTGAGTGGGTGTATGAATGATTGTATGGGTGAGGGAGAGATTGTATGGGTTTCTGCATGGGTTAGAGAGTGAGTGCATGAATGGGTCTATGTGTGAGTGATTGAGTGATGTATGGGTGAGTGAGTGTACTAGTTATGTATGGATGACTTAACTGTATATCCACCATGTGTGTCAGTTAGTGGGAGCATATTTGTGTGAATGATTGACTGAATGAGGCAGTGAGTGAATGTATAAGTGATGTATGTACAGTTGGGTGAGTGCTTACATGAGAGAGTGACTGAGTGTGTCAGGTACTGTATAGGTCAGTGACAAGAAAACCAACTGGTGGCAATACATATGAAAAACTTTCTACGGATGGAGACTGTCCTTATAAGTATTTGAAAGAAATATTTATCTGCCACTACTACTATCTTCACAGATTTGATGACATTTGTGTCCAAACACTGCTGAAAAAAGAACAAAAATATAAGTTATTATTATGCATAAAAGAGATCTGAAACAAAACAGTATACATTACTTATGCTGCAGCAGTATATGCCATGTTAGTAAGACATTTTATTTCCCCCCTGTCCTATTCTCAGCCTTTATACTAGTACATATTAACTGAGTACTGTATAATCATCATTTAACACTGGGGAAAAACAATCTTATAGATAGTAGAATAAAAACCCATAACTCCACAGTATTTCACTACAAATAAGTGATACTGTGAATTGCACTCACTACAATTTGTAGATAATTACTTAAGCCACACTTACCACAGTAACCAAAAGACTGCATGTCAAAAAAATGTTCATATTATTATACCTGGTACAAAACTATGAACAAATATACTCCACACTTGAATTTTCCACATCGTTTTGTAGACATCACCCCTGATAGACTGAATGATGTCTTAAACAGTGGAGATCCAAGTAGGGAGAATACCATATAGTTAGTTTCTTTCACAAATCCTATGAAGATATTAGATCCACGTATTTTTACTCTGTTTGCGCCAAATGTGCGTAAAAATTTTTGACGCACAATCAGCGCAAACCGTGCACCATATTTAAACTTTGATGCCCGAGCCCGCGGACGTCAAAATTCCTCCATGTGAGTCATTTTTTGGCTGCGGGAAACTGCCTTGCGTTAATGAAATGCAAGGTAGGCGTTCCCGTCCAAAAAATGACTTTAAGGCCTGTGCGGCTTATTTATACTCCTGTGTCATTTTGACACACAGGAGAGGGCGGGCCTTAAAAAACGGCACACAGCCTGATGAGCGCCATTTTTTAACACCTGGGTCAGGGCAGGCATTATGGGACCTGTGGGCTCACTTCCATGGTCTCTGACCATGGAAGGAGTTCAGAGGTGCCCTTCCCTGCTCCCAGGGACACCCCCTGCCACTCTCGCCCACCCCTGGAGGACACCCATGGATGGGGGGGACCCATCCCAGGTAAGTACAGGTAAGCTGAGGTAAGTATTTTTTTTAATTTTGTTAAAGGGACATGGGGGCCTAATTTGGGCCCCCCTACATGCCACTGTACCCAAAGACCATGCCCAGGGTACAGAAGTCCCCTGGGCATGGCCATTGGGCAATGGGGCATGACTCCTGTCTTTGCTAAGACAGGAGTCATTTCAATGGGGGTTGTGCGTCGAAAAATTGCACCATTTTTTGACACACAACCCCCGTTTTCCCCTACGCCGGCACTGCCTGGTTTGAGTCATTTTTTTTTACTCTGACCAGTCCGCAGCACCGGCTAACGTCATTCCTTAAATAAGGCGCCTGCATGGTGCGGACGAATGGCGTTAGCCGGCGGTAAAATGTTTGACGCAAACAAGCGCTGGTGCTGGTTTGCGTTAAAAAGTAAAAATATGCGCCTTAATTTTTTAATATCTATTTGTTGACATCACTCTTGATAGGCTGAATGATGTCTTAAACAGTGATGATCCATGTGGCGAGAAAACCCTATATTTGTTTTTTGTTAACCAGAACTCCTTTAAACACATTTCATCCACACTTCATTTTTTGAGATCATTTTCAATACATGACCCATGATAGGCTGAATGAAATATTAACTAGTAATTATCAGCATAGAAAACTGTATCTCATATTGTTTCCCCAAATCCTTCCGAATACTTTGGCTGAAGAAATAACAGGTATTGCAGACTGCTGTAATTGGGTTCTGTCCATCCAGTCTGAGTCTTTAAATATACAGTATAATGTCCAGATGTAATATTAAGGCCATTATGGAAGATGATAACCAAAGTACAGTATGCTCTACCAGAAACTGATATCTGTCCAGCTTTAAAGTTTGTATCCTTGGTGTCCAAATTTGTTCCATCTGCGCTGCATCGGTGAAACATTGCTATACTGTATTTACCACTTCTCTGAATAATCAATGTAGACAATATATTTGTTCTACAACTTTGTCAGGTAATATTTTGGTCACTCTTTTTCATTAGTTTATCAAAAGACACACTGTTAGAATATGGCAGAGTAAAGTAAAGAAATCACTCAGATTGGATTTCAGTGGTAGATGGGAAAGACCGATCTTCACACTCATGGTTTCATGTATAACTCAGTCCAAATATGTCATCAATATTTATGTCTTCTCCTAAAACTCTAAGGATCACCATAATAAATTCTTGTGCATCTTGTTGAGCATTTAGAGTAAATACTACAGATCCACTGTATTTATCTATTAGTTCTCGAATGCCTGAAGCAGAATGTATTACAGTTCTGTCACAAGATAACTGTTGAAGGCAATGAAACAATGCTGTGTACAATGTGTTCCCTGGCTTTTCTTGAATTGCACTTACAACATGTGGTAGATGGAAGAGAATATTGACAACAACATTAGCATAGCAGTTTACACCTTTAGTGTTATCCAACTGGTAACCTACAATATTGTCATCCTTTTCCAGTTTTTTTTTCTTGGCACTTTCTTCCTAAGCTTTGCTTTCTGTCTTTTCTGTAATTTTCTTGGACTTTTTTGTCAGTTTATGCTTAGGACATGATACCTGTATTTCATAAACCAGATACTGTCCTAAATGAGAAGCAAATTTGCTTCTTAATCTGTTGTACTCTCTCGCACAATTTGTATCAGCACTAAGCTTTTTCTCATCAAAATCAACCAGAAACAAACCAGATAATGATCGAACTCGCGAAAATGCTACATATGACTTCCAATATTAAGAAAGGCAGCATCAACACTTAAACCTTGAGACTTGTGGACAGTTACAGCATACGCATGACAGACTGGAAACTGTTTTCGCCAGACATACAAATCTTTCACAAGCAAAACTCGTACAACACAGTGCCCATTTTGCTTAATGTCATCAACCTGATCAAACTTTATAGCTACAAATACAACCTTGTTGGGGATGGGACATTAAATTAAATCAGAAACCTTACCCATGCCACCATTTACCAATCCTTCTTGAACATTTAAAATATGTCTTAAAATTACCCTAAAGTTTTTGCAGACACGTAAACACTCTAGTCCAGCAGTCCTGTATACAGAGTTCAATTTACCCTGTAATTTTTCACTGAGTAGCATAGTTACTCCTTAATCTCTAAGATATCTGCACTCTCCAGTTTTAGTAATTTTAGGTATTCTTCATTAAATTGAGCACACTTTGGTGGTCATTACAACCCTGGCGGTCATCCAACTCCAGGTATGCCACCGCCAGGATCCGGAACATCAGGGGGGTCATGGTGCGACAGGCACCCCTCCCACATTGGGAGGCCATCCCCAGCTGGGCCTCCGCCGTCTTCTTGATCCAGCGGCGAATGTCCTCCCATCTTTTCCGGCAGTGGGTGCTCCGTCTGTGGTAGACCCCCAGGGTCCAGACTTCCTTGGCAATGGCACGCCAAATATCCTTCTTCTGGTTGGCGCTGACCTACACAAATAGTACAGGGGAAAAGGAGAAGATCTAAGCGCCCGCACCGTCACAGTCATTGGCCCGCATCCCTACCCTTGCATGTCGTACATGCACTCAACGTTGTTTCAAGCACGCCTCATTCTCCCCCCCCCCTATTTTTCATCCACACCACTCAAAACAGCCATTGCCCATACAGCATGCTCAGAGTGTACTCATCTGTTTGTCTGGAGGACCGTAGAGTACCGTGTACTGGGGGAGGACCCCATCCACTAGTTTCTCCAACTCCTCCGTGCTGAAGGCAGGGGCCCTTTCCCCAGACACACGAGCCATTGTCTCTTCCAGACTAAGGTGACAGCAGCACTTGCAGTGTAGGTCCTCTCCTGTCGAAGATCAGGTATCAAGTGATTGAACAGAGAGAAAATGGCGGTCACGTCCGCAGCGGTGCATCCCGTCACCGGAGGCGTACATCGTCATTGGCTCCTGGGACCCATAGGGTCCAATGTTAACCAATGCAGGTTTGCGCCGTGGTCTTCGACCGCCTACCGCGACGGTGTACAATGCCAGCGCAATTACCTCATATCCCCTTGTCCCACCTTACAGGTCAGGCAGCCGCCATTTCAGGGGGCCTCATGGCATTAATTTTAAATGCATCACACACATCTAGGCATTGATAATGCACTAAGACAGCCGTATGTCGATTTTAATTTTTTTTCCTATAAAGTTGTGTTTACGTACCTCAGTGTTGGTTGACTCTCTGCTCGCTGTTCTCATCCATTGAGCACGTCCGCTGGGGCAGGTGAGGTGATGGCGGCATCCTCCGGTGTACAGACCGCTGGTGGACCTGTCGACAATGGAGGAGTGACATGTGATCGTCACCTACAGACTTGATCGTGCCACAATCCAGGAACTGTGTGCCCAGTTGGAGCCAGACCTGATGTCAGCTATCCGCCATCCCACAGGAATCCCCCCCTCTAGTGCAGGTGCTGTCAGTACTCCATTTCCTAGCAAGTGGGTCTTTTCAAACAACAGTGGCCATAGCATCAGAGATGTCCCAGACTATGTTTTCCAACGTGTTGGCCAGAGTGTTGTCTGCCCTGCTGAAAAACATGCAGAACTACATCGTTTTCCCTCAGGTGGAGGATTTGCCTACAGTGAAAGGTGACTTCTGTGCCCTGGGACATATCCCCAATATCATAGGTGCCATTGATGGGACACGTGTGGCCTTGGTCCCCCCACGCAGGAGTGAACAGGTGTACAGAAACCGGAATAGTTACCATTCTATGAATGTGCAGATGGTGTGTTTGGCAGACCAGTACATCTCCCAAATTTCCTGGCTCAGTGCATGACGCTTACATTCTGAGGAATAGCAACATCCCTTATGTGATGGGGCAACTCCAGAGGCACCATGTGTGGCTATTAGGTGAGGACATGGACCCAATACAGTGTGACTAGGTGTCTGGGTCTGGGGATATCCCTAAGAGTTAGTGTGTGTCTAACAGTTGTCCCTCGATATTTGCAGGTGACTCTGGTTACCCCAACCTGTCATGGCTACTGACCCCAGTGAGGAATCCCAGGACTAGGGCAGAGGAACACTAAAATGAGGCACATGGAGTGAACTAGGAGGATGATAGAGAGGACCTTCGGCCTCCTGAAGGCCAGGTTCCGGTGCCTCCATATGACAGGTGGTTCCCAATTCTACTCACCAAAGAAGGTGTGCCAGATCATCGTGGCCTGCTGTATGCTTCACAACTTGGCTTTGCGACGACAGGTGCCTTTTCTGCAGGAGGATGGTCCAGATGGAGGTGTGGTGGCAGCTGTGGAGCCTGTGGACAGTGAAGACGAGGAAGCAGAAGAAAAGAGGACATAGACAACAGGAACACGGTGATCCAACAATACTTCCAGTGAGACACAGGTAAGAAGATAACACTACCTACTACATCTGTTTAATTCTTCTACCTCTCACCTGTCTGTCATTTTCGCACAGTGTATGAACCCCGAGTTGTCACTTTCCCTTTCGATTTAACAGATGTGGGTCCCACTGTGTGACATCTGCTTTGTTTCCTCATGGACTAGAGCTGTGTGACATAGGTATGTTGACAATACAATGGATATAGCATTTTTCCACAGTTATTGCAAATACACATTTTCCAAAGCACAGACTGACTCCAGATAGTTTTGTGATTTAAAGGTGTTTATTTAAGTGCTAAATAGTGGAGGGGGTTGTAAAATGGTCAGGGTTGATGGTGGAGGAATGTCCATGGAAGAGTCCAGTCAATTGGTCTCACAGGTGCATTGTCCAAAGGGGCATAGGAAGTGGAGCCGGGGCAGTTTAAGGATGGACAGGGTGACAAAGTGGGACAGAAGGATGACAATCAGGGTTGTCTCATTTCTTGGCGGGGGTCTTGGCATTGTTCTCTGTCTTTGTCCTGGATCTCAGGGACCGCTTGCGGGGTGGTTCTCCATCTGCAGGGGGTGGGGTGCTGGTGTGGTGCTCCTGTGGCGGTGCCTCCTGTCCACCAGCGCCGGCGGAGGTGGTGGGCAGTTCATCGTCCAGGCTAGTGTCAGGGGCCCCTTGTTGTGCCACAGTGTCCCTCCTGGTGTTGACGAGTTCCTTCAACACCCCTACAATGGTGCCCAGGGTGGAATTGATGGATTTGAGTTCCTCCCTGTACCCCAAATACTGTTCCTCCTGCAGCCGCTGGGTCTCCTGAAACTTGGCCAGTACCGTTGCCATCGTCTCCTGGGAATGGTGGTAGGCTCCCATGATGTTGGAGAGAGCCTCGTGGAGAGTGGGTTCCTGGGCCTGCCCTCCCCCTGTCGCACAGCAGCCCTCCCAGTTCCCCTGTTTCTCTGGGCCTCTGTCCCCTGAACCATGTGCCCACTGCTCCCAGGTCCCTGGTGTTGTTGGGGTGGTGGGTTAGCCTGGGTTCCCTATAGTGGTGGACACTCTGCTGATTGATGTGACCTGGGGACAGAGGTATGGGCCCGCTGGGCAGGTGCTGTGCTGGTGTTTCCAGAGGGGGGGGGGGCTCTGTGGTGGCCTGTGCCAGTGTGAGGGGAACCGACTGTCCCGAGGTCCCAGATGGCCCGGGCTGGTCATCTAGATCCAGTTGGATAGAGCTGCTGTCATCACTGTGGGCCTCTTCTGTGGGTGGAGTAGACATGTCTGGACCCTCCTGTCCGGTGACGCTGGGTAGGGGTCATGTAGGGGTGTAAAGGCATGATTATTGCATCTGTGTATGCCATGGTGTGCAATGGTTGGGTGACCCTGTACCCCAGTGCTTGCATTCATGTGTAGGACCTTGTGTGATAATGGTTTAGGGGGGTGTATGGGTATGTGCAGTGGCCATGCTTTGGTGATGGGTGTCCATGCTTTGGTGTTACATGCAGAGCTTGGGTTTGGGATGTGTGGTTTGTGATATTGGGACATACGTGAGGAGTTGGAGTGATGGGGTGAGGGCGAGGGTGGGGGTATGTGATAGCATGCAGGTGGGTGGGGGATGAAGTAATAAAAGATTTGACTTACCAGAGTCCATTCCTTCAGCTACTCCTGCGAGGCCCTCAGGATGCAGTATAGCCAAGACCTGCTCCTCCCATGTTGTTAGTTCTGGGGGAGGAGGTGGGGGTCCACCGCCAGTCCTCTGTACCGCGATGTGGTGTCTTGAGACCACGGAACATACCTTCCCCCGTAGGTCGTTCCATCTCTTCCTGATGTCATCCCGTGTTCTTGGGTGCTGTCCCACTGCGTTGACCCTGTCCACGATTCTTTGCCATAGCTCCATCTTCCTAGCTATGGTGGTGTGCTGCACCTGTGATCCGAATAGCTGTGGCTCTACCCGGATGATTTCCTCCACCATGACCCTGAGCTCCTCCTCAGAGAACCTGGGGTGTCTTTACGGGGCCCTGGGGTGGTGTGGGTGATGTGTGGGTTGGTGTGTGTTGTGATGTGTGGTGTGATATTTAGAGGTGAGTTGTGTGAGGTGCTTGGATATTGTGTACTCCTGTTGGCATGACGGTGGAGGTTTTGTTATCGCCACTTTATCACTGACCTTTGGTGTGGCGGACTTGTGTGGGTGTCTGGATTTTGGCGGATTCCGAGCTGTGGGTCATAATGACCGTAGCGGAATTCCGCGGCCGCGGCGGTGTGTTGGCGGTCTTCTGCACGGCGGTAAGCGGCATTTACCGCCAATGTTGTAATGACCCCCTTTGTATTCTGTATCAGGTATAACAATGCTTGTTTAACTTTATGAACATGAACTAACATTTGCCAAATTATTGTGTTCTTAGTTGGCACACCATTTGCCAGAAAGTAAGTGTCTCTTCATTGTCTTTGTCTACTCCTACAGTTTCAACATTTTTCTTAAAGTCTAATAGCAAATACACTACTCTTCGTTTAAGGCCTTTCACTAACTCTGTTGGATGTAATTTACCTGTTTTTGGTTCCATTCATATAATTGTTTGAAATAGATGTACAGATTGTATAAGGATTGATTCATATACATTCAAGTCTTGTAGTTCTTCAGGAATAGTGAAAAGTTCTGACCTTTTATATACTGGTCTAGCTGGTGTTTTCTGATCCTGTAACTTGTCATAGCTATACTTACATATAATTTGCTGCATGGACAAGTCAAACCGTCCGTCTACAAATAAATGAGCAGAAAGTATTTGCCACTTTTCTATGTTTTGACCTTCAGTTTTGGAAAATACATCTACATTTCATGTTTGACTTTTGTAGTGTATGTTTACAGCAAAATGTAAACATACTTTGTTTTTTCTGAACAAGATATAGAGGGTCATTCTGACCCTGGCGGCCGGTGGCCGCCAGGGCCACCGACCACGGGAGCACCGCCGACAGGCTGGCGGTGCTCCAATGAGCATTCTGACCGCGGCGGTTCAGCCGCGGTCAGAAGCGGAAAGTCAGCGGTCTCCCGCTGACTTTCCGCTGCTCATTGGAATCCTCCATGGCTGCGGAGCGCGCTCCGCAGCCATGAGGATTCTGACCCCCCCTACCGCCATCCAGTTCATGGCGGGAAAGCCGCCATGAACAGGATGGCGGTAGGGGGGGTCGCGGGGCCCCTGGGGGCCCCTGCCGTGCCCATGCCAATGGCATGGGCACGGCAGGGGCCCCCGTAAGAGGGCCCCAAAATGTATTTCACTGTCTGCCTTGCAGACAGTGAAATACGCGACGGGTGCAGTAGCACCCGTCGCACCTTCCCACTCCGCCGGCTCGATTACGAGCCGGCATCCTCGTGGGAAGGTCGTTTTCCCCTGGGCTGGCGGGCGGTTTAACTGGAACCGCCCGCCAGCCCAGGGGAAAACTCGTAATACCCGCTGCGGTCTTTTGACCGCGGCGCGGTAATTTGGAGGGCGGGATCCTGGCGGGCGGCCTCCGCCGCCCGCCAGGGTCATAATGAGGCCCATAATCTCTTGTTCACAAAATTCTCAGTACTCATTTCTGTGCTCTGTTCCTCAATACCTGTTCCTACAAATTCCTCATCCTCCCTAGAATCATCTTCAGAACGAAAGAACCAAAACTGTACATCCTACAAACTTTTTCTGGTTCCTGTACGGTACCATGCAAAAGTACTCTATTCAATTCTCCTAGACATAACGCTGGAGTCTTCACATTGTAAAGTCTCCTAACTAAACTTCATATTTTTGAGTGGTAAACTGCCAACATTCTAAATGACGAAAGGTGCTTTGGTACACTTTCTTTGAAAAACATGCTAATGAATGTCTGTGTAAATTACTATACTTTCTTACTTTGCATGGACCTAATCCTTGCAAAATAGAAATATTCCGCTTCAGACTTCTACATGGAAAGTCACGTTCAAAACGTTGTAATAAATCCAATAGATTGCTGCCAAATGCTACAAATACTGCTAAAGTTTCATTTGTAAACAGAGCCCTGTCTACACCTTCCCTGAACCTCTTGAACTATCACCTCTTCCATTTTTCTAGGAAAAATCGCCTCTTTTTCAACAGGACTGCCATCCTTCATCTCATAACATTGACCAGTTGAATCAATTACATGCACTAATGGGTTATCTTGCAAATAACCTTCTTCATTAAAGAAAGGGTATGTACTGGAGGTATGTTTCCATTCAGCACTAAAGATTTTACAAACATTATTTTTTATTGACAACTCTTTACCTTTGGATGCGTCTCTTCATACCCAGCACTGTTGTATCCAATGGTCTCATTCTACTGATAATCAAAATAAAAAGCTTCCTTTTCAAGGCAAATGCCTTATCAACTACAGCCTCAACACATTTTTTTGTTTCAATACTTCTCTTCTCCTTTTGTATTGCTTCATTGTTTTAGTACGATTCTGAGTTACCACGGCACAAAACATTCTAACTCTAATTTCTTTGAACTGTTGCTGTCTTGGTTAAGCTGCTTTCTTCATCGATTTCTTGCTTGTAATCTGACTTTTTTTCCTTTGTTTGGCTGATTCAATAGTCTCCTTTTTTATGTCCTTTATTTTGCAAACATGTTAGTGTCCCACATACAGATCTTAAATATGTTTTGGTTTTCTTACCAGCAGCTCCTTTCTCTTTAGTAACATTGTTCACTTGTTGTTCGTTTTGTTTCTGTGTTGCAAGTAGATAGTAAAGTCCTCAATTTCTTTTTTGCTTGTGTTTTTTTCCACATTTTAGATATTTCTTATGATGCAGGAAGAGATCTCTCAAATTAAACAAATAGCAAAATGTACACATTTTTGTTATATACTATTCAATTATATATCATAAGCATTTAACTATAATACAAACAATCACATCACTATGTTCACACACTCTACATGTGTTAGCTTTCATGTTTAAAGAAGAGTACGCCTTTTTCTATTATTATAGGCATGACTGTCTTACTCACTGTTTCACTTTAGCCATGAATGTGTGCTTGGCTGTGTTAAGTTATGTATCAGTGTATGCTTTGGTATCTTATCAGGTGCATCAGTATTTCTCTAGGTACATTAGTCTATACATAATTGTGATCCGGTGTGTACTAGAATAAGTGTCCTTCTATGCCTGGGTGTTTAATTGTATACATTAGTACAGTGGTTCCCAACCTGTGGTCCGGGGACCCATGGGGGTCCGCAAAGCCTTCTCAGGGGGTCCAAAAAGCTTAGTAAATTAAACAATATTAACAAATATTGACAAGTTAGGTCCGCAGCTTCCAGTAATGACTCAGGCAGGGGTCCCCGGATTCCAATGATGATTCAGCGGGGTCCCTGGGTTACATTAATGTTAAAGTGGGGGTCCACAGAAATCAAAAGGTTGGGAAGCACTGCATTAGTATATGCCTCCCTCTGTTACTGTATGGATCACTATATGATTCAGTATGTCAGTGTACACAACAGTGACTGCCTGGGTATGTCAGAGTATGCATCAATGTGTTGATGGGTGTCTCAGGGTACCAAACAGTGTGTTCTTGGAGATGTCAGGGTATGTATCAGTATGTGCCTGGTTATAGCAGTGTATGTATCTGTATCTGCCAGGGTGTGTCATTATATGGATCAGAGTCTCCGTGTGAGTGTATGTGTCAGTGGGTTTGTAGGTTTCTCAGTATATACATGAGTGTATTTGTGGGTATCACAGTGTATGTACCAGTGTGCGTTTGGGTTTGTCAACATAAGCATCAGTATTTACCTGTGTGTTCCAGTGTCTGTATTACTCTGTGCTTCACTAAATGATTGTATGTTTGAGTGTGGCCCTAAGTGGGTCAATGTATTCATGACTGTCTGCCTTGGTTCTGACACTGTATGCATTACTGTGTGCCTCCATGTGTTGATATATGCATCAGTGTATTTATAGTTCTATTACTGTATACATATATGTGGTCCTTGCTCTCTCAGTGCATACATTTGTGCGTGCCTGGGTCTGTGAGTTTATGCATTAGTGGGTGCCTTCTTGTGTCACTATATGCATAAGCACATACCAGGCTCCCTTTAACCGACATGTAGCATACTTTCTATCCAGGAAAAAGAAACTCAAACTCATGCAAAGAGGTTCGAAACCTGAACTCTACTTGCAATTTACATGTTACTGAAGCATACAGAATGCATAGTTTAAAAACTACTAGTATAAATCACTTCATAAAAAGGTAAATAACTTACTACAGATCTCTGCTCTGTATCAAACAATATGTTTTTTTCAATGCCACATACAGTTTTATCCCTGTTATACATACACACACCTATTAATACACACTTGATGAAAATATACCCTATAATTTCCATACCTGTTAAAGGTCTTTAATTGATAGATAATACTGTCACAATATCACTTTCAAGTCTTTTATTGGTATAAGCATGAAATCTCAGAATAAGAATGGTACACCACTCTTACACCAAGGACCCCATAAAAGAAACCTATTCACCTATGCTCTCAGTGATTCTGTCCTGCTTAGCAAATCACAAACCGTGTTTCATGTTTTATTTATGTTATCCCACATTTGAATGGTTATTATCTGTTAACCCTTTCTTGTATTTTTGGTGAAAAGCCCAATTTGCTACTGTGTGCTGCTGGAGTAGTGACTCTGTTGCAGTCCTCAGCGCGGCGCCCCATGTCACTTTGCAATGGAGCCACAACTCCATATGGGGGTTTGAAAATATATTTTCCATTATTTTTTGGTACAGTTTTAGCTACATATTAAGTTCATTGATAATACTCAATCGGAAAAATATTTTTTCTCCAGTTTCTTCTGTACCAAAACCTCTCTTACTTTAAAATTGTATGTGTACTTTAAAAGCTCACCTTCCCACCATACTCTTTCTCCCCAGTTGCCACAGCAACCTCCTCTAGAACACTCTAGTGTACCAGTAGTCCAAATGTTCACTGTACTTTTTCTAGCAGAGGACTAGCTTCAATGTGTGCTGATGCAGGTGTGGTTGACTATTACAGAATGTAAGTACATCCAAAAAAGGATTACTTGATTATGAAAAAACAAGAACCAATCAGTGATTGTCTGACTCCATATTTTTCATCATAACCTATTTTTATCTGCCAATGTATGTACAATATCGAATCCAAATTGTGCTTCTTTTAAATCCACTGGGTCCTCCATTTTAACCACCTCACATCTTGAAAACTGCCTGCCTCATTCAGCTGCGGCCTTCTCCTGTGTGATACTGCTCCATCCCTTTACAATAGCTAGAGTGTGGTTTGTAGGGCACAGCTATGTTTTTTGGGCTAGTGAGTATGCTAGAAAGAGTGGCATTGACAGGGACCTGAGTTTGCCTAATGTGGATATTACATGCGTTGGCCAGAATGGGTTAAAGCGGCAGCAATTGCTTCCATTGGTTGAAAGTGTTGGAGATTGCAAACCATCTCACCACATGATTATGCACTGTGGTGGTATAACCTGAGCACACTGACTGGGGTAGAATTGGAAATCTTAATGAAGGCTACTTTTGTCCAATTAATAAAACGTTTCCCTCACACTGCCTTTGTGTTCTCTAACATATGACAGAGGCAGGAATTAAAGTGGCAAACTGAATTCTATCCACAGATAGACAAAGCCAGGATACATGTTAATAAAACTATTTCAGCATTCTTTGGAGAACATAACATGGGCTCTATCTACAGTAATAGCCTGCATCTTGACATGCATGGGATATTTAGAAGAGATGGTGTTCACTTCACAGATGAAGGCAACAAAGTGTTTGAGCAACTTGAAACTCTGCTTCTGTTCTTATGTGTACTAATCATTTACACACAGTAAACGCAAAGGCTGTGGTTAGAGCCACCCTATATCCCAAACACTATTTAAAATTGAAAGAAAATCATATTTTTTGTGTAAGAGAAAATTCTGAGTCACGACTCCATCGTGGATTTGCAAACCAAAAGCACAAATTCAATGTGCATAAGTGTGTTAGTGGGTGTCTGGGTGTGTAAATATCTGAGTGTGTCTGAGTGCATGAGTGAGTGGGTCTGTCAGTTTGGCATGTAACTGTGTGAGTGGGTCTGTGAGCTAGTGCATGGGTATGTAAGAAGGTGTCTGAGTGGGTGTGTGAGTGTCTGAGTGGATCTTTGAGTGGGTATATGAGTCTCAGTGTGTCTGTGTGTGGGTGCATGAGCGTATAACTGGGTTTGTGAGTGGGTGTATGGGTGACAGTGTGTCTCTCAGTGGGTGCATAAATGTCTGAGTGGGTCTGTCAGTGGGTGTCCGAGTGTCTGAGTAGGTTTTTAAGTGGGTGAGTGGGTATTTGAGTAGGTGTATGCGTGTCTGTGATTGGGTGCATGAGTCTGTCAGTGAGTGAGTGGGTGTATGTGTGACTGAGTGGGTCTCTGAGTGGGTATATAATTGTGTGAGTGGGTGTCTGAGTCTCTGAATGGGTCTTTCACTAGGCATATGAGGGCCAGTACGTTTGTCAGTGGGTGCATTACTGCCAGTGTAGGTCTGTGAGAGGGTGTGTGGGAGTGGGTCTGTCAGTGGGTATCTAAGTGTCTGAATAGGTCTTCGAGTGGGTGTATAAGTGTCTGAGTGGGTATTTGAGTGCGTGTATGAGTGGGTGAATGAGTTTGTAACTGGGTCTGTGAGTAGGTGTATGAGTGACTGAGTGGGTCTCTGAGTGTGTGTACAAGTGTCTGTCTGGGTCTGTGAGTGGGTATCTGAGTACCTGAATGGGTCTTTGAGTGGGTGTATGAGTGTGTCAGTGGGTATTTGAGTGGGTGTATGAGTGTCACTGTGTCTTTGAGTGGGTGCATGAGTGTGTGGGTCTTTGAGTGGGTGTATGAGTGACTGTGGGTCTGTGAGTGGGTGTGTGAGAGTGTGAGTGGGACTGTGAGCAGGTGTCTGCGTGTCAGAATGGGTCATTGATTGGGTGTATGAGTGTCTGAGTAGGTACTTCAGTGGGTGTATGAGTGTCACTGTGCCTGTGAGTGGGTGCATGGGTGTGTCAGTGGGTCTGTGAGTAGGCATATAAGTCAATGAATAGACCGCTGAGTGGGTGTACAAGTGTCTGTGAGTGAGTATGTGAGTGTCTTTGTGGGTCTGACAGTGCATGCATTAGTGTGTGAGTAAGTGTGTGAAGAACGAGTTACTTACCTTCGGTAACGACTTTTCTGGTGGATACATTAGCTACCTGTGGATTCCTCACCTAATGATTCCTCACCTAATGAATACTCCCATGGCGCCAGCATTCGACGGAAATCTTCTTACTAGTCTCTGCACGTCGACGAGGACGTCACTCTAGCCCACGCGACGCCGTCTGACGTCATACAGGCAATAAGAGGTCCTCGCCGACGTGCCGATTACAGTACCAACATTTTTTACGTGCATGAGAATAATAATAACCCAATGTAATGAAAGAGCAAAGCAACATCTCTTAATATTGTAAATAGCTGTAGATTTAATATAACCTTCTTTTTTTTTTTTTTAAACAAATAAATATATTTATACATACGAATCATGTACAGGGAGTGCAGAATTATTAGGTAAATGAGTATTTTGACCACATCATCCTCTTTATGCATGTTGTCTTACTCCAAGCTGTATAGGCTCGAAAGCCTACTACCAATTAAGCATATTAGGTGATGTGCATCTCTGTAATGAGAAGGGTGTGGTCTAATGACATCAACACCCTATATCAGGTGTGCATAATTATTAGGCAACTTCTTTTCCTTTGGCAAAATGGGTCAAAAGAAGGACTTGACAGGCTCAGAAAAGTCAAAAATAGTGAGATATCTTGCAGAGGGATGCAGCACTCTTAAAATTGCAAAGCTTCTGAAGCGTGATCATCGAACAATCAAGCGTTTCATTCAAAATAGTCAACAGGGTCGCAAGAAGCGTGTGGAAAAACCAAGGCGCAAAATAACTGCCCGAACTGAGAAAAGTCAAGCGTGCAGCTGCCACGATGCCACTTGCCACCAGTTTGGCCATATTTCAGAGCTGCAACATCACTGGAGTGCCCAAAAGCACAAGGTGTGCAATACTCAGAGACATGGCCAAGGTAAGAAAGGCTGAAAGACGACCACCACTGAACAAGACACACAAGCTGAAACGTCAAGACTGGGCCAAGAAATATCTCAAGACTGATTTTTCTAAGGTTTTATGGACTGATGAAATGAGAGTGAGTCTTGATGGGCCAGATGGATGGGCCCGTGGCTGGATTGGTAAAGGGCAGAGAGCTCCAGTCCGACTCAGACGCCAGCAAGGTGGAGGTGGAGTACTGGTTTGGGCTGGTATCATCAAAGATGAGCTTGTGGGGCCTTTTCGGGTTGAGGATGGAGTCAAGCTCAACTCCCAGTCCTACTGCCAGTTCCTGGAAGACACCTTCTTCAAGCAGTGGTACAGGAAGAAGTCTGCATCCTTCAAGAAAAACATGATTTTCATGCAGAACAATGCTCCATCACACGCGTCCAAGTACTCCACAGCGTGGCTGGCAAGAAAGGGTATAAAAGAAGGAAATCTAATGACATGGCCTCCTTGTTCACCTGATCTGAACCCCATTGAAAACCTGTGGTCCATCATCAAATGTGAGATTTACAAGGAGGGAAAACAGTACACCTCTCTGAACAGTGTCTGGGAGGCTGTGGTTGCTGCTGCACGCAATGTTGATGGTGAACAGATCAAAACACTGACAGAATCCATGGATGGCAGGCTTTTGAGTGTCCTTGCAAAGAAAGGTGGCTATATTGGTCACTGATTTGTTTTTGTTTTGTTTTTGAATGTCAGAAATGTATATTTGTGAATGTTGAGATGTTATATTGGTTTCACTGGTAATAATAAATAATTTAAATGGGTATATATTTGTTTTTTGTTAAGTTGCCTAATAATTATGCACAGTAATAGTCACCTGCACACACAGATATCCCCCTAACATAGCTAAAGCTAAAAACAAACTAAAAACTACTTCCAAAAATATTCAGCTTTGATATTAATGAGTTTTTTGGGTTCATTGAGAACATGGTTGTTGTTCAATAATAAAATTAATCCTCAAAAATACAACTTGCCTAATAATTCTGCACTCCCTGTATATACACAATATATATAGATTTATATATAAATATACACATATATACAAATATCATATATGCAAAATGTATTGCAACTTTGAAGACCAAAAGGAGCACACTCAAGGATTGCTAGGAGAGACCAAAAAGGCAACGGGGAGGCGGGTGGGACCGTGAGGAATCCACAGGTAGCTAATGTATCCACCAGAAAAGTCGTTACCGAAGGTAAGTAACTCGTTCTTCTGATGGATACAACTACCTGTGGATTCCTCACCTAATGAATAGAGTCCCAAAGCAGTACCACGCCCGGCGGTGGGTGCCTAAATGGTCAAACCAAGAAATCCTGCAGCACTGACCGTGCAAAATGACCGTCCCTTCTGACCCCAGAGTCCAAACAGTAATGTTTCACAAAAGTGTGAAGGGACGACCAAGTTGCGGCCTTGCAGATGTCGACCACAGGAACACCCCTGGCCAAAGCCGAAGAGGCCGACTTAGTTCTGGTGGAGTGAGCTCTAATGCCCTCAGGCGGATCCTTCTTTGCCAAAGAGTAACAGATTTTAATGCAAAGAACAACCCACCTGGAGAGTGTTCTCTTGTGGACTGCCTTTCCTCTCCTCTTGCCCACGTATCCGACAAACAGCTGATCCTCCAGCCTGATATCCTTCATTCTGTCGATATAGAAGCTCAACGCCCTTTTTGGGTCCAGGCGATGTAGTCTTTCTTCCTCCTTTGAAGGATGAGGCGGAGGATAAAACGTGGACAAAGTGATTGTCTGAGCCAAATGGAAGGGTGAAACAACCTTCGGAAGGAAAGCAGCCTTGGTCCTCAACACCACCTTATCCCCATAAAACGTTATATAAGGGGGTTTAACCGATAAGGCCTGCAACTTGCATCCTTGCAGATGTTATAGCTACCAGGAATACTGTTTTAATAACCAAATACCTTAAGGGGCAAGAATGCATAGGCTCAAAAGGGGACCCCATAAGGAAAGTCAGGACCAAGGACAAATCCCATTGAGGCATAACGAATGGTTTTGGAGGATATTGATTCAGAAGACCTTTCAAGAATCTGAGAACAATAGGGGATTTAAATAACGATGGTTGGTCTGGAAGACAAATGAAGGCTGACAAGGCCGACAAATAACCCTTAATGGTAGCCACTGCACAACCTTTCTGCGCTAGAGACAGTGCAAAAGACAAAACATGTGACAGATGAGCATGTAAGGGATCAATCTGTCTCTCTCCACACCACATAACAAATTTAGACCACATATTAGCGTAGATAGATTTAGTGGAGTGTCGCCTGGCCGATAAGATAACATCCACTACATCAGGCGGGAGAGAGAAGGAACTCAGGTTGCCCCGTTCAATCTCCAAGCATGTAGGTGCAGACTCTGGAGGTTGGGGTGTAAAACCTGCCCCTGCGACTGCGAGAGAAGGTCTGCCCTGAGAGGGAGACGGAGCGGAGGGCACAGTGAGAGTTGGAGAAGGTCGGAGTACCATACCCTCCTTGGCCAATCCGGAGCTATTAAGATGACTTGGGCCCGGTCTTGGCGAATTTTCCTCAACACTCGAGGAATCAAGGGTATGGGGGGAAACGCGTAAAGCAACTGGTCGCACCAGGTTATCTGAAACGCGTCCCCCAACGCTCCCTGCATCGGATACTGGAGGCTGCAGAATAACGGGCAATGCGCGTTCTCCCGAGTGGCAAACAGATCTATCCGAGGAAACCCCCACATCTGGAAGATTAAACAGACTTGATCTGGATGGAGACGCCACTCGTGGTCTGCCGAGAATTGGCGACTGAGACTGTCCGCACGTACATTCAAGACCCCGGCCAGATGATTTGCCACCAAGCAAATCTGATGGTCCTTTGCCCAGGACCATAGCCGAAGAGCTTCTCTGCATAGAAGGTACGACCCTACTCCTCCCTGTTTGTTTATGTACCACATCGTGGTAGTATTGTCCGTCAGGACCTGTACCGACTGACCACGAAGGGATGGGAGGAAGGCCTTGAGAGCCAGACGTACAGCCCGTAACTCCAACAGATTGATATGAAACACCTGTTCCTCTGGAGACCAAAGCCCTTTGATCTCCAGATCCTCCAGATGAGCTCCCCATCCTAGGGTGGAAGCATCCGTTATGACCGTGGCCACTGGTGGCGACTGCGCGAACGGCTTTCCCTGTGAAAGATTGTTGCCCGCAATCCACCACTTCAATTCCACAGCAGCATCTCTGGAGATCTTGACAGTACCTTCTAAATCTCCCTTGTGTTGAGACCACTGCCTTCGGAGGCACCACTGAAGAGCCCTCATGTGCCAGCGAGCATGCGTGACCAACAGAATGCAGGAGGCGAACAGACCGAGCAGACGAAGGACCTTGAGGACTGGAACTACCGCTCCATTTCGAAACATTGGAACCAATTCCTGAATATCTTGAATCCGCTGAGGCGGAGGAAAGGCTCGACTCAATGTTGTATCCAGTACTGCCCCTATGAACAGGAGGCGCTGAGAGGGCTCCAGGTGAGATTTGGGCACGTTCACCGAAAAGCCCAGGTCGAACAACAACTGGGTTGTTGACTGCAGATGATGCGACACAAGCTCCGGGGACTTGGCTTTGATCAACCAGTCGTCCAAGTAAGGGAATACTGCTATCCCCTTCCTTCTGAGCTCCGCCGCAACCACTGACATCACCTTTGTGAAGACTCGAGGTGCTGAAGTAAGACCAAACGGGAGGACCGCAAACTGATAGTGCTGCGACCCTACCACAAACCGGAGATACTTCCTGTGCGACTTGAGTATCGGGATATGAAAGTACGCATCCTGCAAGTCGACAGACACCATCCAATCTTCCTTGTTCAACGCCAAAAGCACCTGTGCTAGGGTCAGCATCTTGAACTTTTCCTGTTTGAGGAACCAATTCAAGATCCTCAGATCCAGGATTGGTCTCAACTGACCATCCTTTTTGGGAATCAGGAAGTATCTTGAGTAACAACCTCGACCCTTTTCCTGCTCTGGGACCAACTCTACCGCGCCCTTTGAAAGGAGGACTTGAACCTCCTGTTCTAGCAACAGGAGGTGTTCTTCTGAACAATAAGATGGGCGGGGCGGGATGAGGGGCGGGAACTCCCGAAAGGGAAGGGCGTAGCCTTTCCCCACAATGCCGAGAACCCAAGTGTCCGTTGTGATAGACTTCCACTTGTGGAGAAAATGCTGTAATCTTCCCCCTACAGGAGAGGAGTGAGTGGGAAACGGTGGAAGCCTAAGGCTGCTTCCCCTGCTGCACCCCTCCAGAGGACGAGGAAGAGGCAGAGTGCTGTTGAGAGGCTCCTCTGGTACGGGCCCCACCCCTCCCCCTCCCTCTAAATGACCTATAGGGGAGGGAAGAGGCGGGTTGCTGGAACCTCCCCCGAAAGGAAGAGGAAGAAGAGCCACGCCCAAATCCCCGAAACCTCCTGAAAAATCTAGAAGAGGCAGAGGAAGAAGGAGCTTGCAGTCCTAACGATTTGGCTGTGGCTCTGCTCTCCTTAAATCGTTCCAAGGCCGAATCTGCCTTGGCTCCAAACAGTCTGTCCCCATCAAACGGGAGGTCCAGCAGGGTCGACTGCACATCCGCAGAAAACCCTGAGTTTCGGAGCCAGGCCTGTCTTCTTGCCACCACAGCCGTGCCCATCGCCCTGGCCACCGAGTCGGTCGTGTCCAGCCCAGACTGGATAATCTGGGTCGCGGCAGCCTGGGCGTCCGAGACCACATCCAAGAGACCCTGGGGGAGCTCCGTAAATGAAGACGAAATATCATCCATCAGAGCATGGATGTACCTCCCCAGAATGCACGTTGCGTTGGTGGCCTTCAACGCCAAACTGCATGACGAAAATATTTTCTTGGACTGCGCATCCAGTTTCTTGGAGTCTCTGTCTCCAGGCACCGTCGGGAAGGAACCAGGCGCTGACTTTGAGGAACAGGAGGCTTGCACCACCAAGCTCTCCGGCGTAGGGTGTCTAGAGAGAAAGCCAGGGTCAGATGGTGCAGCTCGATACCTCCTGGCCACAGCCCTATGAACGGCCGAGGAAGACACCGGCTTCTTCCACACCTCCAACACCGGATCCAGCAAAGCCTCATTAAATGGCAAGAGAGGCTCAGCTGCCGCAGAGGCCGGATGCAATACCTCTGTCAGCAAATTCTGCTTCGCCTCTGCCACCGGCAAAGGCAGGTCCAAAAAGCTTGCTGCCTTCCTCACCACAGCATGAAAGGAAGCAGCCTCCTCCGTATATTCCCCTGGAGATGAAAGGTCCCACTCAGGGGAAGTGTCCAGCCCACTGGCTGTATCCAGACCATGTAGTCCGTCTCCAGAGTCCTCAATCTCTCCCTCCTCTAAGACTCGCTGGTACTCCTGCTCTTCTAAAAGACGGAGAGCACGCCTCCTCGAATGAAGTCTCTCCTCGATACACGGAGTCGACATGGCCTCCGCCGACGTCGAAGAACGGCGCCGATCTCCAGAAGCATCTGACGCCGCGTCCGGCGCCACAGGCAGCTTCGGCGCCGAGGCAGGAGCCGGAGGACGAGGTCTTGGAGCCGATGGACCAACCGGAGTCACAGGGCAAAATCCTGACTTCGACGGAAGGGCAACCTCCGGGGCCGAAACATCTGAAGCCACCGGAGCGGCCACCGGCGCCGAGCCCACATTCCCAAAAGGGAGAAAGGGCATAAAGGGTGCCGGCCGAAGAGGCGCAGGATCACCCAACGAAAAGGCCAAGGGCCCCGAAGGACCAGCCGGAGCAGCTCCTGGAGCCATCTGCTGAAAGATGGTATACATCGCATTAAGAAACGCAGTACTATCGGCTCCAGGAGTGGGAAAAGCCGGATACTGGGGTGCCTGGATCGAGGGCGACCCCGACGCCGGCCTCGACGTCTGCGACGCCAGAGAAAACACAAGAGGCTGCACCACCTCAATCACCGACGCCTGACCAGGCGAAGTCGGTGACGCCGGAGAGGGCAACGGCGTCGATGGATGCGGCGTGACCGTGGGGCTGACCTCCCAAGTCCTCCGACGCCGAGCCGAAGGTGACCTCGAACGAGACTCCTTGCTGGAATGACGTCGTGAGTCTCTACGGCGCCGGGAGTCTCGATGACGCCGGTGAGACCTTGGCGAAGAAGACTTCTTATGATGTTTCTCCTTCTTCTTTGACTTTGCCATGAATAACTTGGCCTCACGCTCTTTGAGGGCCTTCGGATTCATGTGTTGACATGAATCGCAAGTCGAGACGTCGTGGTCGGAGCTCAAACACCATAGACAGTCGGAGTGAGGATCTGTAACTGACATCTTGCCCCCACACTCTCGACAGGGCTTGAAACCCGACTTCCTCTGAGACATTATTACCGCAGAGAAGACTACGCAGCAGACAATACACTGTAACCACGAAGGTAACAGTAGCTCCCTCGAAGATAACCGTTTCGAATGCACGGAAAAAAGGGAACTGTCATCGGCACGTCGGCGAGGACCTCTTATTGCCTGTATGACGTCAGACGGCGTCGCGTGGGCTAGAGTGACGTCCTCGTCGACGTGCAGAGACTAGTAAGAAGATTTCCGTCGAATGCTGGCGCCATGGGAGTATTCATTAGGTGAGGAATCATTAGGTGAGGAATCCACAGGTAGTTGTATCCATCAGAATGTATATTTTTTTTCACTAAGGTTCGCGTCTCCATTGCAGCGTTGCACGGGGGGTCACTCTGAGCACTGTGGCGGAGTCACCACTCCACAATCATGACCATAAAAAGGGTTTTTAACCTTTTTAAAATCATAAGGGACCATCAGACACCCATTAATAAACCTCATGGGGTCAGAGCACCTCTACCCTGATATCTTTTATTTTCTTCATCCCCTAATCTCATCCCCCAGGACCATGCACCATTCATAAGATGGCAGCGGCAACTTTCTCAGCAGATTGCGGCCAGCCAATCACAGTACTGCTTCTGTTGTGAGGAGCCGCAGCAGAAGTCGCAACGGATCCGCATCCCTATATATACAAATTTGTTTTCCACTTAATAACTGCAAAACCAGTGAACAGATTCATACCACATCACAAAAGGTCGTTTTTGGGACCAGGCCTAGCTTTCTACCAAATTTCGTGTAATTCTGTCGAGCGGTTCAGGTGCCATTGCTGTTTAAAATCCCTATGCAAAAATGAATGGGGAAAAAGCCTTGGGAGCCCCCATTTTTCTCTGCCTCTACTTGGTGGATCACCCAGAAACTTTCCAAACAGACGCTGAAGTGAGCATAGTATTTTTGGGGAAAATTATGTGAAGATTCATCAAAAGACGCTAAAGTTATTAGCAAAACAAAACACACTTTTCCTATAGAAACTAGGTCCTAACTATAACTACCTAGTGGCTACTGAAATCCGTCCGAGCTTTGTCTTCACAGCACATAGTCCAGCACTTCAAGTTCTGTTGGTTGCAAATACATTTATTAAAATGCTGTCATGTCGCCAGTAACACGTTTTGGCTGTCCAGAACCTTGATCACACATGGGGGGCACCAATTACAAATTCCTTTTATACTAAAACGTCACCCCATGTCACTATGCACACAATCAACATGAAAGAAACACTTTAAATTAATTACAGTGCTCTCTTTTCAAAATCAACATTGTGACATTTGACTTCATGTCTAATTTTAAACTTTTTTTCAAAATCCCCAATTTATAAAGTACTGTAATACCAAAAATATTTATATATATATATATATATATATATATATATATATATTTTTACACCATGAAATATCTAGTTTGTGTGAATAAAGTAATAAAGTATAACGCTAATTTCAAAAGCCACTTTTGTCTTCAAACTCATTCAAGGTTCATTACGTGAACAGCATCAAGCCCTAGTGGGCAAATCACTAATTGCTGCTATACACAGTGTCAGAAGCAAGGCAGAAATTAAGTAGCAAAATAAACCCCAGTGGGCATTCTCCATTGTAGAAAGACAGCCCTTACAGGCACACTACCCTTACTAATACTGTGCATCTCGCAGTTATCAACAGTAAACATTTTCAATCTATTGATAAAGTTGTAACAGTGGCATATCATTTATCTAAACACTCCTTGTGTGACCAACACAATTTCCCAAAATTCAATATTACATATTTATCAAGAATAAAAAGAAAATAAACCCCCATACCCTTGCACTCTAGAGAATGGAGGGAGAGAAAAGAAAAATCTCTAATCTAAAAAATCATGACCAATAATGCAATGTGGAGACATTATTCTTATTACCCTTGATCAACATTTCCTAATCAACCATATTCATAGATGTGTGTACAACATTTCATCATCAATGTTGAGCACCCTCAGGATTTGCACTCATCTTAAAAAATAAAAAAAATAAAAAAATAAAAACATAAAATAATGACATTTACCAGTTATAGTTTACTCAGTTAACTATAACGTGCGGCCCGCCATGCATTGCTTATGATCTCACATAGTACATTACTCAAAACATGTTATATGACATCACTGATGACATCTCATTTGACGGGAGGTTGGGCACCTTTGACAGCATGCTACCAAAACCCCCTGCTGCACACAGTCTTTGTCCTTTGGCCTCTGACCAGATACTCTGCCCAACAGAGCACAGGCAACCTACACCCTGCTGCGCATGGCCTTTAGCCATGAGTTATGTGCCCAACCCCACCCAAGCAACCAACACCCCATGTGTGGCCAACACCTCACTGTATAGGTCTTTGGGTGTGCATACAGCACTCATCAACTTGCAGGCTACCAAACCCCTGCTGCACATGGCCTTTGCATACAACCACATCAAGGGCAGCCAACCCCTGCTGTGCATGGCCATTGGTTGTGCATATCTGCCCACAGTGGGCAGCAAACTCCTTTGCTGCACCCAGCCTTTGGCCATGTGCATTGGGGGTGGCCACAGGGACTGACCTCGGGACAGGCCAGGTGGCTAACTCCACAACTGACACCTATTCACCCCATGGTAACTCGCCACTGTGCAAGCTTCACCCAGTGACATTTGCGTGGTTCCATACTACTGTTGGGGGTCAAGCTTCTGCAGCAGGTACCACTGTGGGGTACAGCAGTACCCCACAGGAGGGCTACCCTGGGCCTCATGGAAGTACTGCAGTACCAGTAGCCCAAGTTTTCAAAATGTATTATTAGCATTGGGTCAAATGGGGTGATCCTCCCATAAGTTTATGGTATCCCTACTCTGCCCCCCTACGTTATTTGAAAAACTTTTTCAAGGACTCTTGGTCTGAGTTCCCACATCCAGTAATGACTGTAACAGCATTTTCTTCAAAGTTGCGGCTGGCCAATCAAATAGCCTAATACTAATCCTGTGGTACTAAAAGGGTTGTCGGGAGAAAAAGCTTCCTCAGCTAATTTTCAGTACAGCGAGACTCCGGTGTGACCAATCGTTCAGGTACACCCATGTTTTTTAACCTCCTTCATGAATACCCCAAACACATCTTTAAATGCTAATCTTTTGAGAATAGGTAGACTAATTTACAGTAAATAATGAAAAGCACACGTTCAGAGTGAAGTTCTAACTTTTTGTCAAGTTTTTGTAATTCTGTTCTGCCATTTTTCTGTTGCAGCAACCGAAGCTTCCTATAGGAATTAAAATGAAATCAATGTTTTGAGACATCAACTTTTTCTTGACCTCTGCTTGACGGATCACCCCAAAGCATTTCAGGAAGGAGTTAAGGTGAATTAACTTTTTTTAAAGGGTTGTACAGATCTGTTTAGCGAATATATATTCACTGAAAAAAACAAAGGATGAAGTAATGTTATAGTTAGGTGAATATGTCAGTGACAACAGTAACGTTTTAAACAAAAAAAAAAAACAGAAATTCACCAGTTTTAGTTAGAAGAGCTAACTACAACTTGCATCCCACCATGTACTGCTTATGACCTCACATATTATATCACTTATGACATATTCTATTACATCATTAATGACATCACTGATGGTATCTCAAATGACATAATTGATGACATCACTGATTACATCGCCCAGGTGTGTTTTGTGCACATTACTAAATAAACTTGTATGACATTAGAGGCCTGAAAGTACAAAATAGCTCAAAATAATATGGGTATGGAAACAGGGAAACAGATCCTCACAGATTTTTAAAGCTTGTGCACGCTGGGGTAGACTTTATGTTTGCTCCAGTTTGGCAGGTGTTTTAAAAATGCTCCTGCCAGACGGGAGAAAACACAAGTTTCTCTGCCTGTGCCGGTGCTGGCAGGGAAACCACAGTGTCCCGTAGATGGGCTCCTTGGGATACAGGCATGTCAGTCGGCCCTGGGAATGGGTTCTTTTAAAGGCTTGGTGAGGAGGGCCCCCGAGGGATGGGGTCCCTGGGGCTGAACATGGCTTGAGTAGGGGGGGCTGCATGCCCCCCTCCACATATTAATAAATTAGGACCTGAGGAATGGAGATCCTGGGTTTGAAAATGTCTCAGGGAGTGGGGCTATGCACCCTCTTCCCTTAACTAAACAATGTGGCCCCAAGCTGTCATTTTGTTTTTTTTGCTGCAATTCTGCAGGAGTATCATGGGATCAGGGCACAAGTTGCTGCATTTTTTTTATTTTGATCTGGGAGTGGTACCTGAACCCCCCTCGTCTCCCCATGGGGATGTGGTGGGCAGTGTAATCCTACCCTGCCCCTTATATAGTTATTTTTTACAGTTCAGGACAGGGGAATAATTCCTCTAGTCCTGTAATGGCTGCTAGCAATATTTTTCTCATGTTGTTGGTAGCTAATCAGAGCGCTGGCTCCCAAAGCTCCCAGAGCAAAGCAGAACACTCTGTTTTTTGAAAACTCATGAGTCTCTCGAACCCAACCATCCACATATACAATTATTTTTTAGACTTAATTTCTCAAATACTTCTGACCAGATTTACACCAAATCACAAAAAGCACAATATGCGTACCAAAATCTAGCATCCCGCTAAATTTGGAGCAGTTCCATCCAGCAGTTTTTGCTGTAGCACATCTTGAAGAAATCAACGGGAAATGCATGGGAGCCCCCTTTTTAATCATCCTCCACTTGACGGATTACCCCAAAACTTTCCATGCACAAACTAGGTAAAAAAGAGCACCTTTTTTTAACGCTTCGTGAAGGTTCATCAAGCAGTGCCAAAGTTATTAGCAGCACCAAAAATGAATTTTCTATGTGTAAGGAAATGGCTCCCTGTTGTAGTTACCCCCCACTGTTTGCCTGATACTGATGCTGACTTGACTGAGAAGTGTGCTGGGACCCTGCTAACCAGGCCCCAGCACCAGTGTTCTTTCACCTAAAATGTACCATTGTTTCCACAATTGGCACACCCCTGGCACACAGATAAGTCCCTTGTAAAAGGTACCAGTGGTACCAAGGGCCCTGTGACCAGGGAAGGTCCCTAGGGCTGCAGCATATGTTGTGCCACCCCAAGGGACCCCTCACCTAACACATGCACACTGCCATTGTAGATTGTGTGTGTTGGTGGGGAGAAAAAGGCAAAGTCGACATGGCATCCCCCTCAGGATGCCATGCCCACAAAATACTGCCTGTGGCATAGGTAAGTCACCCCTCTAGCAGGCCTTACAGCCCTAAGGCAGGGTGCACAGGTGAGGGCATAGCTGCATGAGCAATATGCCCCAACAGTGTCTGAGTCTATTCTTAGACATTGTAAGTACAGTTGTGGCCATATTAAGTATATGGTCTGGGAGTTTGTCAAAAACGAACTCCACAGCTCCATAATGGCTACACTGAATACTGGGAAGTTTGGTATCAAACTTCTCAGAATAATAAACCCACACTGATGCCAGTGATTGGATTTATTAAAAAATGCACACAGAGGGCCTCTTAGAGAGCCCCTTGTATTTTACCCAATTGTTCAATGCAGGACTGACTGGTCTGTGCCAGCCTGCTGCTGAGAGACGAGTTTCTGACCCCATGTGGTGAGGGCCTTTGTGCTCTCTGAGGACAGAAACAAAAGCCTGCTCTGGGTTGAGGTGCTTCACACCTCCCCCCTGCAGGAACTGTAACACCTAGTAATGAGCCTCAAAGGCTCAGGCTTCGTGTTACAATGCCCCAGGGCATCCAGCTAGTGGAGATGCCCACCCCTTGGACACAGCCCCCACTTTTGGTGGCAAATCCATGGGAGATAATGAGAAAAACAAGGAGGAGTCACCCACCAGTCAGGACAGCCCCTAAGGTGTCCTGAGCTGAGGTGACCCCTGCCTTTAGAAATCCTCTATCTTGATTTTGGAGGATTCCCCCAATAGGAATAGGGATGTGCCCCCCTCTCCTCAGGGAGGAGGCACAAAGAGGGCGTAGCCACCCTCAAGGACAGTAGCCATTGGCTACTACCCTCCCAGACCTAAACACACCCCTAAATTCAGTATTTAGGGGCACCCCAGAACCTAGGAAACTAGATTCCTGCAACCTGAAGACGAAGAAGGACTGCTGACCTGAAGCCCTGCAGAGAAGACGGATACACCAACTGCTTTGGCCCCAGCCCTACCGGCCTGTCTCCCCACTTCAAGAAAAACTGCAACAGAGACGCGTTCCCCAGGGTCCAGCAACCTCTGAAGCCTCAGAGGACTACCCTGCATCTAAAAGGACCAAGAACTCCCGAGGACAGCGGTCCTGTTCCAAAGAAACTGCAACTTTGCAACAAAGAAGCAACTTTTAAAGACAACACGTTTCCCGCCGGAAGCGTGAGACTTTCCACTCTGCACCCGACGTCCCCGGCTCGACCTGCAGAAAACTAACACTACAGGGAGGACTCCCCGGCGACTGCGAGCCCGTGAGTAGCCAGAGTTGACCCCTCTGAGCCCCCACAGCGACGCCTGCAGAGGGAATCCAGAGGCTCCCCCTGACCGTGACTGCCTACTTCAAAGAACCAGACGCCTGGTAAACACACTGCACCCGCAGCCCCCAGGACCTGAAGGATCCCACTTCAAGTGCAGGAGTGACACCCACGAGACCCTCTCCCTAGCCCAGGTGGTGGCTACCCTGAGGAGCCCCCCCTTGCCTGCCTGCATCACTGAAGAGACCCCTGGGTCTCTGATTGAAACCTCTTGCGAACCCGACTCCTGTTTGCACACTGCACCCGGCCGCCCCTGTGCCGCTGAGGGTGTACTTTCTGTGCTGACTTGTGTCCCCCCCGGTGCCCCACAAAAACCCCCCTGGTCTGCCCTCCGTAGTCGCGGGTACTTACCTGCTGGCAGACTGGAACCGGGAAACCCCTATTTCCATTGAAGCCCATGCGTTTTGGGCACAACTTTGACCTCTGCACCTGACCGGCCCTGAACTGCTGGTGTGGTAACTTTGGGGTTGCCCTGAACCCCCAAAGGTGGGCTACCTTGGACCCAACTTTGAACCCTGTAAGTGCTTTACTTACCTGTGAAACTAACAAATACTTAACTCCCCCAGGAACTGTTGAATTTTGCAGTGTCCAATTTTAAAATAGCTTATTGCCATTTTTGCCAAAACTGTACATGCTATTGTGATGATTCAAAGTTCCTAAGATACCTGAGTGAAATGCCTTTCATTTAAAGAATTGTTTGTAAATCTTGAACCTGTGGTTCTTAAAATAAACTAAGAAAATATATTTTTCTATATGAAAATCTATTGGCCTGGAATTGTCTTTGAGTGTGTGTTCCTCATTTATTGCCTGTGTGTGTACAACAAATGCTTAACACTACCCTCTGATAAGCCTACGGCTCGACCACACTACCACAAAATAGAGCATTAGAATTATCTCTTTTTGCCACTATCTTACCTCTAAGGGGGAACCCTTGGACTCTGTGCATGCTATTTCTTACTTTGAAATAGTGCATACAGAGCCAACTTCCTACACTATGGAAATGCTGACCTAACCAGAACTACTCAGTGGCGACTGCGACTGGGAAATATATATACATCAATCATGGGTTAGCCATATTGAATGTTTGCCAATGGTTTTAAAGCTCCTATTACACAGTAAAGAGGTCTTAACTGGGAATTATGCCCTGTAATTCATGGGGATTAAGTCATTTAAGGGATATTTAGCTTCTGTAACAAATGCACTTAGATAGATAGTTAATACAGTATTTCTTCTTTCTTTCAGTGCTGGTAAACAAGGTTTTACAATCACATTGCTGCTTTTACAGCATTAACCAGCACACCTGACAAGCTTACCCTTGCAGCCCCTTCTCTGGTACAAGCATCTACCAATGAACCCTCCCCTGTATGTGAAAATAAAGTTGTAAACAAAGAACCATGTCAGCAAAGAGATACCCTTTCCCACATAGCACTTTATTTTCTTCCTTTATAAATGTCTTGTTGATCCTAACCTATAGTCAATCTGCTACAAAGGAAAAAGAACAACTTAGAATACATGTTTTTAATTTCCTTACAAGGTGCTTTGCATTTTTTAAAAAATGTCACTTGATAATAAAGGTAATAATAATAATACATATTGTTGCATTGGCTTTGGCCTCCCATTATGTTGATTTCCAGCAGAAGATTCATACTTCATATTGCTACAGTCTTTTCACATGCTACCCCAAAAAAGTAAGCGAGGGCTTAACTTTGTCCAGTAAGGAGCCTGTGGTATAGCATCTGCATGACCAAGCAAAGGAATTAGCCAGGGGCCCACGGCTCGGGGTTTAGGTGTGAATGAATAAGAAAAGTAACAGTTTACGCTAATTTCTAGGTTGGAAAGACTTCAAAATCATGCGTCCAGACTATGCCTGAATTATTTTAAGCAAGCTTTAAAAGTGCTTCACTGGATCCCAGTAGATGCAAGGATAAAGTTCACTTTTGTCGGCACAATTCACACAGCCTACTCAGAAAAAGGCCTAAGATACCTAAACAAAACCACACTGTGTTACATACCTAGCAGTACTCTGTGCTGCACTTCCCTTCACCTAACCACCAAAAGAGAGTTCAGTCATAGAGGAAGAAGCTTAGGAGTTCAGGGTCCTAGACCCATGGAACTCATGGAACGCACAACAGAGGGCAGAACCGAACTACTTGCACTTCACGAAGGGTCAGAAACAATTTGCTCATCTTTAACTAAACTTTCTTACCGGATGATTGCGTCTTAATTCTCCATCGTACCCCCACCCCCTCCCACACTTTACTGACTCCATTTTACACACGATATTCTGGAGTAAACAACATATTATAGTTCATATATACGTTTAAATTAGCTACTCATTAAACAAGATCATTGACAAAACGCTACAAAATATTCAAGTGATACGCTTTTATAATTCTTTCATAGAACTGCATGTTCTTTCAATAAATGCATTGTCCTTTAATTATTTTTTAATGAAAACAGTGAAACGGAGTTAAGGTAAGGATCCTCTCTGACCTGTGTTCATGGGCTTTAACTGATCTGGGCAGAAACTGACTGCTCCAAGTTCACTATTACAGTTACAAACACCTCAGAGCTTTAACACAAATCGGATTCCTGCCCTGTCATCACTACTTATCAGGTAAGCAACAGACCCCAAATAATGTTTTATATATTTTGTCAGTGGAAGTTAACCTCACACTGCTAACTGTTAGAAGTTAAAAGTCAGAAAGTATTTTCTGCAAGGTGAAAAATGTATGTAGAAGGTGGGCCATACCTGCTTGTGAAAGGAGGGACTTCTGCTTCTGAGAGCCAATTGGTGGCTGCCAGCTACGTCCACGCCTGTGTCCTGCAGACGGCAATAAAGGTATATGTTAAAGAAGCAAATAGAACTTGCTTTCTGCAGATGAAATAGGATTCATGAACCACTGAGATGACTGTGGTTGAATCTAGACATATCATTTTGATCAACACAGAGATGGGGTGGAGGGCGCAGGGAAGAGGTTGTTTAAAGATAATAGAATCTGAGGCCATGTAAACAAAGTATGAGAGGAGCTCAACCACTGACTGCTCTTTTTCTGTGTTAGGCTAGTTCTACTGGACGTGTGAGAATCAAGTGGCAATTAAACAATACCTGTGACAAGTATTGCTGCTGACCATGGAATCACATGAGCGAGGTACTAATCTGAGTTCACAGAACAGGTAAGTACCTTGTTTTTAGCCTTTGACATTCAAAGGGTGGTGAAGACAAATAGCCGAATATCAAACGATATCACGTTTGCCTTTACCCCAAGGGCATTATAACAGGTTGACCTTTACAACAAAATGTAATACCATGCAGGGCTTTACCACACAATTGCAGTGGTAATCATTCATATATATCTGCCCTTTTAAAAATAAATATGTATGTACGTGTATATATATATATATATATATATATATATATATATATATATATATGTATATATATAACACCTGTTGGCGGTCACCACTAGGTAGTTATAGTTAGGCCCATGTTTTTATAGAAAAAGCATTTTTTGACTTTCTTGTATCCTTGGCACCGTTTGACGAATCTTCACAAAATGTCCAAAACAAGTGTGGCTTTAATTCTTTTTGCACACAGAAATGTTTGTGGTGATCTGTCAAGCAGAGGCCAAGAAAAATGGGAGGTCACAAAATGTGTGTTTCCCATGTTAATTTCCAAGGGAGTTTTGCACAGAAGGACAGCCCTAGCCCCTGGATGAAATTACATGAAATTTGGCAGAAAGGTAGGTTTCAGTATGCAGATTACGCATATTTAGTGTAAATTCGTTCAGTAGCTTTCGAGAAATTACAGGGAAAATACATTTGTATATCTAGGGCCGCAGATCCGTTGTAATATTTTTGCAGCGATTGCGGCGTATTCGCAAATGCATGTGCCACCAGGAATGCTGTGATTGGCTGGCCGCAACCTGAGCAGAAAGTTGTGGCTGCCATTTTAGGTAATGGGACACTGTCCACAGGCCTGGAAAATAAAATGAAAAGTGGCATAATGGATCAGGATAGAGGTACCCTGACCCCAGGGATGTGATATAAGGGTCTTCAAGACTCACATTATGCCCTAAAAATTGTTTTTTTCATGCAGTGCGATATTCGCGAATACATTGCAACACTCACCATGGCCCTCCTGTGTAACGTTGCAATGAATTTGCGGATATCAGCAACAACAATGAAGTTCTGAGAGTCATTCATACTAGTTCATACTCAGTCCCTCATCCGTCCACTCACAGACCCACTGATGCACCCACTCACAGACTAACAGAGACACTTACCTACTCACTCACGACCCACAGAGACACTCACACACCCACTCACAGACCCACTTAGACACTACCGCACCCACTCACAGACCCACTCAGACCCTCAGGCACCCAGTCACAGACCCACTAAGTCACTATTTCAACCACAGACAGACCCACAGAGATACTCTCACACCCACTCACAGACCCACACAGATACTGCAGTACCCACTTAAAGACCCACTCAGACACTTATGCACCCATGCGCAGGGGTCTGTGACACTCAGACTCTATCAAACCCTCTCACAGACCAACTCAGATACTGATGCATCCACTCACATACCAACAGAGACACTCACACACTCACTGATGGATCCACTCAGACACTATTGAACCCACTCACACACTGATGCACCCACTCTCAGAATCACTCAAACTATATGCAGTCACAACCACACTCCGAGAGTCAAATATGTGTTTATAGAGTTAATTACAAAGTGTCGTCCATAGTGCAATGTAATGCAAATGTTATATATGTAGTTAGGAATTTTGAATGGGCGGGTGTCTATTGAATACCTTCTTTTTTTTTGTGTAGTCGCGACTATGTTGCAGAGGTCACAACATTGTCACGAATATTTAAAAAAAATGAAAAAAATATTTTAATGAACAAACTTTACAAAACATTTGGGCAATGGGGTGGCCCTGAGAAGAGCCTTGATGTTCATTGTATGTGAAAGCTACATGTAAGACCGGATGCATACTTTCAATCCACACTCTAACTACTTTGAGAGTAAAACAGCAGTAGCAGACAGGAGAAGGCTAGGGTGAATTAGGTACTTTTTAAAATGGAAGGCAGTTAAAATGGAGGTGTGCTTCAGGTTTAAAAATATATAATACTGGATGCTGTGAATGTGCTAGAGAATCAAATTAGGTAGTGTCTTGAAAGAATTTGTAAATTGATATATCATTAACTCTCGTAAAAATAAAAAATTGTAATACAGTTTTGGATGTGGTTTTCAATCTGTGCAATACACCACACCTGCTGAAGCTCATTTTGTAACTACTATGCCCCTTCTAGAATGTTCTGTGAACTTGTGACCTGCTGGTTGTAGTGGATTGCTAGAGTCTACTGAGGGAAGGGTGTTAACCCTCTGGGTGCCCTGTATGAGCTGGTCTCACCCTCGGCCACGGTCGTCCCCAGGGCAGGGATGGAAGGGGAATCTCTTCCGCTTCCGCTTCCACCCTCAACCCCCCCACCCCCCAGTGATGCAGTGATGTCTGATGACGTCAGCGGGCAAATCACGGGTCACCAGCTTCCAGCGCGATCCCGGATGAGAAATGCAAAAGCATTTCTCTTCTGACCGGGAGGTGGGGCGGGAGAGGCATCAAAGGAAAGGAATGCCCACTAGACATCAGGGATTTTTTTTTTGTATGTGTATGAATAAGGGGAGCAGCCCTTGGGCAACGGTCGCTCCCTAGGGGGTCAATTTTTTAAGGCCTTTTCTGCCCGCCCCCATGGGGGGCAGAAACCTCTAGATCACAGGGATTTTTTTTTTTTTGCAGGAGGGGAGGGACCCCTTAGGCAAGGGTCACTCTCCTGGGGGGCAAATTATTTACCACTAGACACCAGGGTTTTTTTTTTGTCAATTTCACACAAGGGGAGCGACCCCTTAGGCAAGGTTTACTCCCCTAGGGAAGCTATTTTTGAAGGCTATTTCTGTCCCCCAGGGCGCAGATCGTCCTACTGTAAATCACCAGGGGATTTTTTTTTTTTTTTTTACAGATGGGGAGCGACCTTTTAGCCAAGGGTAACTCCCTTGGGGGGAGATCAGACTATTTTCCCTAGGCCAATCTGCCTCCAAGGGGGGCAAAAAAAACACTAGACACCAGGGATTTATATTTTTTTGCATAAATTGCACACAAGGGGAGCAACCCCTTAGGCCAGGGTCACCCTGGGGGGGGTTCAAAATAGTTTTAGGCCGTTTCTGCCCCCCTTGGGTGTGGATTGGCCTATTTTTCTTAGGCCACCAGGGATTTTTATTTTTATGCAACAATTTCACGCAAGGGGAGAGACCCCTTATACAAGGGTCGTTCCCCCGTGGGCCAATTTTTTTTTAGCCCATTTCTGCCCCCCCTTGGGGGCAGATCGGCCTATTTTTATTAAGCCGGTCTGCCCCTAAGGGGGCAGAAACCACTGTGTACCTGGGATTTACTTTTGCGCCAATTTCACGCATGGGGAGCGACCCCTTAGGCAAGGGTTGCTCCCCGGGTGGGGCAAATTTATTTTAGGCCATTTCAGCCCCTCCTGGGGGCAGATGGGCCTATTTCTATTAGGCCGATCTGCCTCGAGGGGGGCAAAAACCACTTAGGCACCAGGGAATGGTATGTGTGTGTTTTGTTTGGGGGGGCAAGGGTCGCTTCCCATGGGGGGGAACATTACTATTTTTGGAAGGCAGCCCACCAGAGACCAGGCAAGATGTTTATTTAAAAAAAGAGGGTGGGGGTATGGCCATACACCCACCCCAAATAAATTGGGCCAAAGTTGTTCTGCCCACCGGTGGGCAGATGGGACAATTACCTCTGATCCACTCCCCGGGAGGGGGGAAGAAAGCCTACTAGATGCCAGGAATTTTTTTTAAAAAAAAGAGTGGGGTGGTGGCTACCAACCAGTATGGGTATACTGATGGGGGTCACAGTCTTTCAGCTCGCCTCTGCACACTAAAACATGTTATCCCACAGCAAGCAAGAGGACATTTGATTACTTTGAGCTTTGGTCTTACATTTGGGCCATGAGAGCTTGTCTAACTCTCAAAATCATCCCACTTGGAATGGTGAGGGCTGCCCTTTTTGGACCTAGGAACACTGCCATGTAGAAAAATCCACAAGTCCTAGACACATCTGAAAACTAAACATCTGGGTGAGTCCAGGATGGTGTGCTTCACATGGGCCTGCGTCATTTTCTTACCCACAATGCCCTGCAAACCTCCAAATTTGATGGAAATCACACATTTTCCCCACATTTCTGTAATGGAACCTTCCAGAATCTGCAGGAATCAACAAAATTTCTACCACCCAGCATTGTCGCATCTATACCGATAACAATTCTGCCCCACTTGTCAGTCTAAAAATGTTTTTTTTCAAACTGCCCTTTTGGACCCGCTTTGGTTCCCCCTCAATTTTGACATGTTTTTGTCTCTTCCCTCTAACAGGCACTTGGCCCTCCTACACAAGTGAGGTATCATTTTTACCGGGAGACTGAGGGGAATGTTGGGTGGTAAGACATTTGTCCCGTTGCGATGATCCCACATAGAAATGTGGGGAACATTTGATTTTTTTAGCTAAATGTAAGGTTTGCTGAGGATTCTGGATAAGAAAACAATGGGGGATTCACACAAGTCACACCTCCCTGGACTCCTTTGGGTGTCTAGTTTTCAGAAATGTTTGGGTTTGGCAGGTTTCCATATATGGCTGCTGAGTCCACGACCAAAAACGCAGATGCCCCTCCCCCCAAAAGTTTTGTATTTGATAAATTTCATGTGTCCACCCAGTGTTTTGGGGAATTTCCTGTTGCGGGCACTAGGCCTACCCACACAAGTGAGGTACCATTTTTATCGGGAGACTTGGGGGAATCCTAGGTGGAATGCAATGTGTAGCTCTTCTCAGATTCCAGAACTTTCTGTTGCCGAAATGTGTGGAAAAAGTGTTTTTTTGGCCAAATTGTGAGGTTTGCAAAGGATTCTGGGTAACAGAACTTGGTGAGAGCCCCACAAGTCACCCCATCTTGTATTTCCCTAGGTGTCTAGATTTAAAAAATGCACAGGTTTGGTACGTTTTCATAGGTGCCGGCTGAGCCAGAAGCCAAAATCCACAGCTTGGCACTTTGCAAAAAACAGCTCTGTTTTCTTTGGGAAAATGTGATGTGTCCACATTGTGTTTTGGGGCATTTCCTGTCATGAGCACTAGGCCTAACCACACAAGCGAGGTACAATTTTTATCGGGAGACTTGGGGAAACGCTGGGTGTAAGGAAATTTGTGGCTCCTCTCAGATTCCAGAACTTTCTATCACCGAAATGTGAGGAAAAAGTGTTTTTGGGCTAAATTTTGAGGTTTGCAAAGGATTCTGGGTAACAGAACCTGGTGAGAGCCCCACAAGTCACCCCATCTTGGATTCCCCTATGTGTCTAGTTTTAAAAAATGCAGAGGTATGGGAGGTTTCCCTAGGTGCCGGCTGAGCTCGAAATCAAAACCCATAGCTAGGCACTTTCCAAAAACATCAGTTTTCAATGTAGAAATGTGATGTGTCCATGTTGCGTTTCCTGTCGCAGGCATTAGGCCTGCCCACGCAAGTGAGGTGCCATTTTTATCAAGAGATTTGGGGGAACACAGAATAGCAGAACAAGTGTTATTGTCCCTTGTCTTTCTCTATATTTTTTCCTTCCAAATGTAAGACAGGGTGTAAAAAAGACTTCTATTTCAGAAATACCCCGGAATTTAGATATGTGCAAATAACCACTGCTTCTCAACACCTTATCTTGTGCCCATTTTGGAAACACAAAGGTGTCCTTGATACCTATTTTTCACTCAATATTTCACCAAATTAATTGCTGTATACCAGGTATACACTGAAAACCCATTGTATGGTGCAGCTCCTTTATTGGCTCTGGGAACCTAGGGTTCTTGATGAACCAACAAGCCCGATATATCCCTGCAGTCAGAAGAGTCGAGCAGACGTAACGATATATTACTTTTGAAAATGTGACATCGCAAGAAAACGTTACAGAGTAAAACATGGAGACAAATTGCTTTTATTACCTCAATTTCAATATTTTTTTTATATCAGCTGTTATTTTCTGTAGGAAAACCTTGTAGGATATACACAAATGACCCCTTTGTGAATTCAGAATTTTGTTTACTTTTCAGAAATGTTTAGCTTTCCGGGATCCATCATTGGTTTTACACCCATTTCTGTCACTAACTGGAAGGAGGCTAAAAGCACAAAAAATAGTAAAAATGTCCCAGTAAAATGGCAAAATTGTGTTGAAAAATGTGGTTTTCTGATTCAAGTCTGCCTGTTCCTGAAAGCTGGGAAGATGGTATTTGTAGCATTGCAAACTCTTTGTTGAGGCCGTTTTCAGGGAAAAAAACTACAAGCCTTCTTCTGCAGCCCTTTTTTCCCATTAAAAAAAAAAAAACAATGTTTGCTGTATTTTGGCTAATTTCTTTTCCTCCAGGGGAACCCACAAACTCTGGGTACCTCTAAAATCCCTAGGATGTTGGAAAAAAAGGATGCAAATTTGGCGTGGGTAGCTTATGTGGACAAAACGTTATGAGGGCCTAAGCACGAACTGCCCCAAATAGCAAAAAAAGGGCTGCCACGTGAGGGGGAAAGGCCTGGCAGCGAAGAGGTTAAAGATGGAATTCTTTGTTTAGACTAATTTTTGTTTAATAAGTGTTTAATTTACTGGTGAGGGTTTGCTGATGAAGTGTACTGTACTCCTAAAATCACAAAAATATAAAGCTATATATGTTTTGGACACACATTTTTTTCATGGATTCCTCGCAATTATCGCGATTAAGATACAAATATATAGAAAAAGTCCATCATTTTGGGCTTCTTTAGAAAGGTTCATGGAAGGGTTAACACGTATTAACCATCCAGAACGTGACTTACTAAAATAAAATATGAAAGGTATGTTTTTATTTGTTGAGTTCCACAGTATCAGACAGTGCAAAGTTGAAAAGGTTGCCATTCATGGTTCCATTGCATGACAGTGATATGTCATTCATTTGTATGCTTAGTTTTCACAATTCCTGAGACTTTTTAATCTATCTAATAAGAACAAAAAGAAGTATGGCCCTCATTACAACCCTGGCGGTCGGTGTTAAAGCGGCGGTAATACCGCAAACAGGCAGGCGAAAAAAAACATGGGATTATGACCGTGGCGGAAACCGCCAACATAGACGCCCACTTTAACATTCTGACCGCCACAGCGGTACAAACAAGCAGCGCGGCAGACACCGCCAACAGACAGGCGGAAGACAATGTACCGCCCACCCTATCACAACACGGCTATCCGCCACCTTTTCCGGGGCGGAACCAACGCAAATAAAAACACGGCGGAAACAGTACACAGAAGGAAAAACACTCACCTCTCCACACCCCACGAGGAACCAGGACGCCATGGAGCACGAACTGCAGATCCTGCCGGCGATGGTCTTCCTGCTCCTCTATCAGGAGCTCCAACCACGGCGGCGACGACCACGGTGAGTACTGCACCTACAAGACAGGGGAGGGTGAGGGAAAAGCGAGTGACACACACACGCAACACCCCCACCCCCACCACCATACACACAAATACATGCTGCAACATTACATATACACCCCTCAACCCCCCCTTGAATAACTCAAGGACAAAAGAAAATGATTGTAATGATTGTAATCAATAAACATCCATTAGTCAAAACTCAAAATCCAGTATATACAATTATGTACACCAACTACACAAGTCCGGATAGTGCACCAATCATTGTCCGTGGACGACTGGGCCCAAAATGCATGGGCGAGGCCCACACTAGATACCTGACTCCAAACGGAGAGAACACTGGAGGGGCATCACATAGAAAATATACAGGCACCTCAGGGGGAGTGGGTGGGGGGGCACCTCAGCCTGATGAACGCACAACGCCACTGCTCCACGAGGGGGCTCCATACCCATTGATGTATCCTGGGGAGTGCAAAGCCACAGTCTCTCAAGTCTTTCCAGTGGGTGGTTTGCCCACTGCTTCATCCTGGGGAGTGCAAAGCCACAGTCTAGCAAGTCTTTCCAATTTGTGGGTTGCCCACTGCTCTATCCTGGGGAGTGCAAAGCCACAGTCTCTCAAGTCTCACAAGTGGGTGGTTTGCCCACTGCTTTATCCTGGGGAGTGCAAAGCCACAGTCTCTCAAGTGGATAACAGTCTCCACTGGTTCTGGAGGGGGCTTTGTGCCCAGAGTGCTTCATGCTGCCAAGGACTGAGGTAGTGGATGCCTTTCTCCACTGGTTCTGGAGGGGGCCTTCGCTTCATCCTGCCAAGGTCTGAGGTAGTGGATGTCAATCTCCACTGGTTCTGGAGGGGGTTTTGTGCCCAGAGTGCTTCATCCTGCCAAGGACTGAGGTAGTGGATGCCTTTCTCCACTGGTTCTGGAGGGGGCTTTGTGCCCAGAGTGCTTCATCCTGCCAAGGACTGAGCTAGTGGATGTGAATCTCCACTGGTTCTGGAGGGGGCTTGGTGCCCAGAGTGCTTCATCCTGCCAAGGACTGAGGTAGTGGATGTGAATCTCCACTGGTTCTGGAGGGGGCATTGTGCCCAGAGTGCTTCATCCTGCCAAGGACTGAGGTAGTGGATGTCAATCTCCACTGGTTCTGGAGGGGGCATTGTGCCCAGAGTGCTTCATCCTGCCAAGGACTGAGGTAGTGGATGTCAATCTCCACTGGTTCTGGAGGGGGCTTTGTGCCCAGAGTGCTTCATCCTGCCAAGGACTGAGGTAGTGGATGTGATACTCCACTGGTTCTGGAGGGGGCTTTGTGCCCAGAGTGCTCCACGTGCAATGTGGCTGCAACAATACACTCGCCTGGGTGTGTGTGCCACGAGATTGCCAAGGTACAGGTAGATTGATATGCCATGGAGGCAGAGACATACCCCACACTGCTGCGGCTTCGCATTCCATATGCAGGTGACAACTGTGATGACAGAGATGCTTCATGGAAGCTGCCCAGGCTCCTGGAACTCACCACCAGCCTCGGACGACTGACCACTGGGGATGGCAACCATGTCTGCGGTGGTGCCACTGGCTCAGGATGTCGCGGGGCCGCTGGCGGTGGTTGTGGCGGTGTCAGTCGTGGCAGTGCTTGCGGCGGGCTCTGTGGCAGCGGTGCTTGTGGCGGGCTCTGTGGCGGCTGTGCTGGCGGCAGGGACTGTGGCAGCTGTGCTGGCTGCGGGGTCTGTGGCGGCGGTACTGGCTGCGGGGTCTGTGGCAGCTGTGCTGGCTGCGGAGTCTGTGGCGGCAGTGCTTGCGGTGGGCTCTGTGGTGGCAGTGCTGGCGGCTGGGTCTGTGGCAGCTGTGCTGGCTGCAGGCTCTATGGCAGCGCTGCTGGCGGCGGGCTCTGTGGTGGTGCAGGTGGCGGTCTTCTCCACCGTACAGGTTGGCGTCAAAGTGGACAGAAGGTGTGACACAGGTCCCTCAGTCAGTGGCACCATGCCCTTTCCTGACCTGCCCTTCAGTTTCTGGCCCTTCCCCACCTTTGATAGTGGCGCAGCTGTCTTGCCACTATCCCCTTTCGTTTTCCTTGACCCATTGGTGGCAGTTTTTTTCGGCTTCTCCCTCCGGGATGTGGGCACCTTTTTCACCTTGGCAGGTGGCGGAATGTCCTTACTCTCGCTCCATGGCACACTGGCAGCCCTGATGGTTGGCGCACTCCATGACCCCGCAGTTGCTGGCACCACTGTGCCTGGGGATGTGGTGGCGGAGGTGCAGGGCTGGCTGATGGAGTGCTTGGGATAGGCTGAGGTACAGGGGATTGGGTCTGGGTGGACGAAGTTGGAGGGGGGAGCCTGGACACAGGGACAATGGCTGCCATCAGTGCTGAGGCCAGAGCCAGAAATGCTCTCTGTTGGGCTGCCTGGCCAGAATGAATGCCCTCCAGGTATGCATTTGTTTGTTGCAAATGCCTCTCAACACCCTGGATGGCATTCAGAATGGTAGACTGCCCAACAGTGAGGGATCTCAGGAGGTCAATGGCCTCCTCACTGAGGGCAGCAGGGCTGACTGGGGCAGGGCCTGAGGTGCCTGGGGCGAAGGAGATGCCCACCCTCCTGGGTGAGCGGGCACGGGACACACGCTGAGGGGCTGCTGGGAGGGCGGTGCTGGTAGGGGGGTTGGCGGCTGTACCTGTTGATGCGGGGGCACAGATGGGCCTGCCACCACAAGGGAGCTCCCATCAGAGGACGAGTCTGTATCACTGGTGTCAGCTCCTGTCCCCGCCATGGAGCTCCCCTCGCCCTCTGTCCCACTGGTGAAATCAGACTCCGTAGTGTCGCCCTCCAGGGCCATGTGGGATGCGCTCCCTCCTGCTCCAGTGCCACTGCTCCTCCGCCTGATGATGCTATTGCACACAAGAACAGGGAGACCACAAAAAGGGGGGGGGCAGAAGAAAGACATGTTTAGTGCATGTAACACCACTACTGTTGGCGGACACAACAGACACAGCAGCCCTCTGCACTACGCCATGCACTTATAGTTCCTAGATTTATCACATGCCCATGGGGTACAAGGCCTAAGCCCGATTGCTGCACACCTGGAAGTCACAGGAGCCTCACTATGTGTAGATGGCACTAACCACTAGTGGGGTTGGGGTGCCACAGAGCCTGCCTCACAAGGGACCTTTCCTACAAAGCTCGCCCTGGCCTAGGGGAACCCACTGCCCACCTCCCCTGCCCGGACACCTTGTAATGCGTGCAAAGTCAGCAGAATGATAGTGTACTCACCCCCTTGTGGCTGCTGTGATGCCCTCAAGCGCCCATCCAACTCCGGATACGCCACCGCCAGGATCTGGAACATCAGGGCGGTCATGGTGCGATGGGCACCCCTCTCACGTTGGGAGGCCATCCCCAGCTGGGCCTCCGCCGTCTTCTTGCTCCAGTGGCGAAGGTCCTCCTATCTTTTCCGGCAGTGGGTGCTCTGTCTGTGGTGGACCCCCAGGGTCCGGACATCCTTGGTGATGGCACACCAAATATTCTTCTTCTGGTGGGCGCTGACCTAGAGGAATAGTACAGGGGAAAAGGAAAATCTTTACCCGTCCGGACCATCATCCTCTTTGGCCCATGTTCCCACCCTTGCCCTGACACACATACACTCACCGTCCGCACATGCATGCCTCAGTCCCCCCCCATTTATCTTCCATTCACACCACTCAAAACGGGCATTGCCCATGCAGCATTCTCACAGTGTACTCACCTGCTTGTCTGGAGGACCGTACAGTTGTGTGTACTGGGGGAGGACCCCATCCACTAGTTTCTCCAACTCCTCCAAAGTGAAGGCAGGGCCCTTTCCCCAGAAACATGAGCCATCGTCGCTTCTAGACTGAGGTCACAGCAGCACTTGCACTGTAGGTCCTCTCCTGTTGAAGGTCAGGTATCAAGTGAGGGAACAGACAGAAAATGGCAGTCACGTCCGCGGCGGTGCATACCGTCACCGCCGGCGTACATCGTCATTAGCTCCTGGGACCCATAGGGTCCAATGTTAACCAATGCAGAATGGTGCCGTGGTCTTTGACCGCCTACCGCGAAGGTGTACAACGCCACCGCAGTTACCTCATATCCCCTTGTCCCACCTTCCAGGTCAGGCAGCCGCCATTTCAGGGGGCCACATGGCATTAATTTTAACTGTGTCACACCAATGCAGGCTTTGCATACACACAGTAACAGGAATATTGCGGATTAATAAATGTGTGCAAATGACATTTTGGGATACCTCAGTGTTGGCTGACTCTCTGCTCACTGTTCTCGTCCATAGGGCACGTCCGCTGGGGCAGCTGATGAGATGGCGGCATCCTCCGGTGTACAGACCGCTGGTGGACCTGTCGACAATGGAAGAGAGACACGTAATAGTCACCTACAGACTTGATTGTGCAACAATTCAAGAACTGTGTGCCTAGTTGGAGCCAGACCTGATGCCAGCTATCCGCCATCCCACAGGAATCCCCCCTCTAGTGCAGGTCCTGTCAGTTCTCCATTCCTGGCAAGTGGTTCCTTCCAAACAACAGTGGCCATAGCATCAGTGATGTCTCAGCCAATGTTCTCCAACATGTTGACCAGAGTGTTGTCAGCCCTGCTTAAACACATGCGCAGCTACATTGTATTCCCCCAGGTGGAGGATTTGGCCACAGTGAAAGCTGACTTTTATGCCCTGGGACATATCCCCTATATCACTGGTGCCATTGATGGTACACATGTAGCATCTGTCCACCCCGGAGAAATGAACAAGTGTTCAGGAATAGAAAAAGCTATTAATCTATGAATGTGCAGATGGTGTGTTTGGCAGACCAGTACATCTACATGTGAATGCCAAGTATCCTGGCTCTGTGCATGGCACCTTTATCTTGAGGAATAGCAGAATCCCATATGTGATGGGCCACCTCCAGAGGCACCGGGTGTGGTTAATAGGTGAGCCCAAGGTCCCCACCCAGTATATGTTGGTGTCTGGGTATGGGGTTGTCCCTAAGAGTTAGTGTGGGTCTAACAGTTGTCCCTCGATATTTGCATGTGACTCTGGTTACCCCAACCTCTCATGGCTACTGACCCTAGTGAGGAATGCCAGGACAAGGGCAGAGGAACGTTACAATGAGGCACATGGGCGAACAAGGAGGATCATTGAAAGAACCTTTGGTCTCCTGAAGGCCAGGTTCCGGTGCCTCCATCTGACAGATGGATCCCTGTATTACTCACTCAAGAAGGTGTGCCAGTTCATCGTTGCATGTTGCACAACCTGGCCTTGAGACGGCAGGTACCTTTTCTGCAGGAGGATGAGCCTGGAGATGGTCTTGTGGCAGCGGTGGAGCCTGTGGACAGTGAGGAAGAGGAGGCTGAGGAAGAAGATGTGGACAACAGAAGTAATATCATACAGCATTACTTCCAGAGACACACAGGTAAGACACTGTAACTTCACTTTACTTTTCAGTTTTCTGTTGGACATTGTACATGGCAGCCTGATTTCTCTATGTCTATGGCCACTTACTGTACCCTTTGGCATCTCTATTTTCAGATCTCTGTGGCCCACTCTGGCTCCTGATATGTTTACTTCTGCCCACTAAAGGTCATACCAATGTATATATAACTGTACATATAAAACTTGCAATGTTTTCAGAATGTTGTCCTAATACATATTTCAATCATTTGACAGACTCCAGATTTGTATTTGTTCCAAGGGTGTTTATTTAAGTGCTCATACGTAGAGGGGGGGGGGTGTGCAATGGGCTGGGGTGATGGTGGAGCAATGTCCAGTTACAGTCCAGTCTCTTGGTATCACAGGTGCATTGTCCAATGGGTCATAGGAAGGGGAGTAATGGCAGTTCAAGGTGGACAGGGTGACGGAGTGGGACAGAAGGGTGACAATCAGGAGAGTCTTATTTCCTGGCAGGGGTCTTGGCAATGTTCTATAGCTTTTGCCTGGATCGCAGGGACCGTTTGCGGGGTGGTTCTCCTTCTGCAGGGGGTGGGGTGCTGGTGGCCTGTTGTTTCTGTGGCGGGGCCTTCTGTCCACTAGCGCCGGTGGAGGTGGAGGGCTGTTCTTCGGTGTGGCTGGTGTCAGGGGCCTGTTGGTGTGCCACTGCCTCCCTCATGGTGTTGGTCATGTCAGCCACCACCCCTGCAATGGTGACCAGGATGGTGTAGATGTGTTTGAGGTCCTCCCTGATCCCCAGGTACTGTCCCTCCTGCAGCCGATGGGTCTCCTGCAGCTTGGCCAGTATCTGGCCCATCGTCTCCTGGGAATGGTGGTATGCTCCCAGAATGTTGGTGAGTGCCTCCTGGAGAGTGGGTTCCCTGGGCCTGTCCTCCCCCCTGTCGCACAGCAGTCCTCCCAGCTTCCTTGTTGTCCTGTGCCTCTGTCCCCTGAACCGTGTGCCCACTGCCACTGACCCCAGGCCCCTGATCATCCTTTGTTTGTGGGGTTGCCTCGGGTCCCTGTAGTGGTGGACACACTGCTGATTGACGTGTCCTGGGGACAGTTGCATAAGCCCGCTGGGTGGGTGCTGTGGTGGTGTTTATTGAGGAGGGAGGCTCTGTGGTGGGTTGGGACTGTGGCAGGGTAACTGACTGTCCAGAGGTCCTTGATGGGCCAGGTTGGTCATCATGATCCAGGTGTGCAGAGCTGCTGTCATCACTGTGGGCCTCCTTCGGGGGGGGACTGGATGTTGCTGGCAACTCCTCTCCGGTGACGTTGAGTTGGGGTCCTGTGGGGATGCAAATTCAGTGTTATTGTATCTGCGTGTGCCATCTTGTGCATGGGTGTGTTTCCCTATATGGTAGTGATCGCCCTGTCAGCTTTGCCTTGTGTGTGTGGTGATTTTGTGGGCTAGGTGATTTTCTCTAATGGGCATGCTGTGGTGATGGGTGTCCATGCAGGTCTGTGATGGGTGTCCATGCATTGTTGTGGCATTCAGGGCTTGGTATTGGGATGGGTGGGTTGTGATAGTAGGGTATATGTGAGGTGGTGGAGTGATGGGGTGAGTGTACGGATGGGAGTTTCTGATGGCATGCAGGTAGGGTGGGGGATACAGTAGTAAAGATTTGACTTACCAGAGTCCAGTCCTCCTGCTACTCCTGTGAGGCCCTCAGGATGCATGATCACCAAGACTTCCTCCTCCCATGTTGTTAGTTGTGGGGGAGGAGGTGGGGGTCCACCACCAGTCCTCTGTACAGCTACTTGGTGTCTTGCAACCACGGAACGCACCTTCCACCATAGGTCGTTCCACCTCTTCCTGATGTCATCCCTTGTTCTGGGGTGCTGTCCCACGGCATTGACCCTGTCCACGATTTTCCGCCATAGCTACATCTTCATGTTAAGTAATTAAAATACTTCATGTTAACTAAATAATTAAAATATAAATCTACCTTTTTATTACTTTTCAGATACAAACTTCTACTTAACTGTACAGAGTAACAATGCCATTAAAAAGTGACCGAAGAAAGAAAGAGAGATAACAATACTATCTCCTCACCACTGAGAAACAAAAGGGGCAAAATGCAGAAAAGGTACTCAAAGAGAAAAGAGCTGCTGGTAAGTGCACAAGACATTTCTTAAAATAGTATGTGGGCAAGTTGAAAAACAGCAAAATTATGTAAATAAAAACAATGTGCGAGATCAACTAAGAAAGCAGTAAAAGAATGTGATATAGGAAGGAAAACATCCTACAAAGAAGAACAGAGTTTAACCAGACTGCAGCCCCAGTTCAAGGAAATTCAAGTTAGAATGTTTCAGAGCAGAGTAACTCAGAACCTAACGAGACACATGAAGTATAAAAGGAGGAGAAAAAAAGGTTGCACAAAAGGAAATGGAGTGGCTGACAAGGCCGTTACTCTGAAAAGGAAGCTGTTTATTCTGATTGTAATCAGAATGAAAACACAAGATAAAATAGTGTTGAATATGAGACGAAAAAGTTGAAAAAAAAGATTAGTCAATAGAACTAACTTTTGCAAAGTTTTCCGTGGTGAATGGGGACATGCTCTTAGTACTGAGCCTTTCTTTAATGAAGAGACCTACTTGCAAGAGAACACATCAATGCATGCAGCTGATGAATCTGAACAAAGCTATGAGATGAAAGATGGTTCTCCTATTGAAAAAGAGGTATTGGTACCTAGAAATGTAGAGCAAGTCATCACTGAAAAGGTACATGGAAGGTGTAGACAATACCCTGTACATAAGTGGAACTGTAGCAGTATTTGTGGTGCTTGGCAGCATTCAATTGACATTCTAAGGAATTTTCTACGTACCTTTCCATGCAAAAGTCTTAAACAGAAAATTTCAATTTTTGCAAGGATAAGATCCATGCAAAGTAAGGAAATATACAAACTGAAAAGAACATTACATAGCATGTCTATGAAAGAAAGTTTGTCAAAGCACCTTTCATTAATTTAAAATGTTAGCAGTACATCACTCTCAAAATGCAAACTTTAGTTAGGAGGCTTTGCCATGTAAAGACTCCTGCACTATGTTTAGAACAAATCAATAGAGCTATTTTTTATGGTATGGTGTCAGAGGTAGAAAAGGTTTGTGATGATGTACAATTTTGTTTCTTTGGTCCTGAAGAAAAATGTAGAGAAAATGAAGACTTGATATCCACAGGTGTAGCAGAAAAAGAGGCAGGTATTACTGTTGATAACTTTCATAAAGAGATTAGAAAGTTGAAAACAGTCTGTTCAGAGACACTGGACTGTATTTTTATATGTTGTTGATTCACTCACTACAAAAGTCAAACTTGTTATGTTATTTTGTCTTCAAAAACTTATGAACAGAATAGAGATAAGTGGCAAGAAATTGCAGCTTGTTTGCAGAGGAATGATTTGATTGTTTCCCACGTCAAACTGTTTGTGAGTATTGTTAGAATAAGTTATAGGGCAATTCCATGCCAACTAGAGCAGTGTATAACAAATTAGAACTGCTTTCAATTCCACAGGACTTTCAAGATTTGAATGTTTATAAGTCTATACTTATACAATGTATACATCTATTTTAACCCCTTCGCTGCCAGGCCTTTTCCCCCTCCTGTGCCAGGCCTTTTTTTGCCTATATGGGGCAGTTTGCGCTTAGGCCCGCATAACTTTTTGTCCACATAAGCTAACCAAGCCAAATTTGCGTCCTTTTTTTCCAACATCCTAGGGATTCTGGAGGTACCCAGACTTTGTGGGTTCCCCTGAAAGAGGCCAAGAAATTGGCCAAAATACAGGGAAAATTTTGTTTTTTTCAAAAAAATTGGAAAAAGTGGCTGCAGAAGAAGGCTTGTGGTTTTTCCCCTGAAAATGGCATCAACAAAGGGTTTGCGGTGCTAAACTCAGCAGCCTCCCAGCTTTCAGGAACAGGCAGACTTGAATCAGAAAACCCAATTTTTCAACACAATTTTGGCATTTTTCTGGGACACACCCCATTTTTGCAATTTTTTGTGCTTTCAGCCTCCTTCCAGTCAGTGACAGAAATGGGCATGAAACCAATGCTGGATCCCAGAAACCTAAACATTTCTGAAATGTAGACACAATTCTGAATTCAGCAAGGGGTCATTTGTGTAGATCCTACAAGGGTTTCCTACAGAAAATAACAACTGAAAAAGAAAAATATTGAAATTTAGGTGAAAAAAACATAAATGTTTCTCTACGTTTTACTCTGTAACTTTTCCCTGCAATGTCAGATTATCGAAAGCAATATACCGTTACGTCTGCTGGACTCCTCTGGTTGCGGGGATATATAGGGCTTGTAGGTTCATCAAGAACCAGAGGAACCCAGAGCCAATAAATGAGCTGCACCCTGACGTGCGTTTTCATTCTATACCGGGTATACAGCAATTCATTTGCTGAAATATAAAGAGTAAAAAATTGCTATCAAGAAAACCTTTGTATTTCCAAAAAGGGCACAAGATAAGGTGTTGAGGAGCAGTGGTTATTTGCACATCTCTGAATTCCGGGGTGACCATACTAGCATGTGAATTACAGGGCTTTTCTCAAATAGATGTCTTTTTTACACACTCTCCTATATTTGGAAGGAAAAAATGTAGAGAAAGACAAGGGGCAATAACACTTGTTTTGCTAATCTATGTTCCCCCAAGTCTCCCGATACAAATGATACCTCACTTGTGTGGGTAGGCCTAGCGCCCGCGACAGGAAACGCCCCAAAGCGCAACGTGGACACATCCAAATTTTTGGAAGAAAACAGAGGTGTTTTTTGCGAAGTGCCTACCTGTAGATTTTGGCCTCTAGCTCAGCCGGCACCTAGGGAAACCTACCAAACCTGTGCATTTCTGAAAACTAGAGACCTAGGGGAATCCAAGGAGGGGTGACTTGCGGGGCTCGGACCAGGTTCTGTTACCCCGAATCCTTTGCAAACCTCAAAATTTGGCTAAAAAAACACATGTTCCTCACATTTCTGTGGCAGAAAGTTCTGGAATCTGAGAGGAGCCAAAAATGTCCTTTCACCCAGCGTTCCCCCAAGTCTCCCGATAAAAATGATACCTCACTTGTGTGGGTAGGCCTAGCGCCCGCGACAGGAAACGCCCCAAAGCGCAACGTGGACACATCCAAATTTTTGGAAGACAACAGAGGTGTTTTTTGCGAAGTGCCTACCTGTAGATTTTGGCCTCCAGCTCAGCCGGCACCTAGGGAAACCTACCAAACCTGTGCATTTCTGAAAACTAGAGACCTAGGGGAATCCAAGGAGGGGTGACTTGCGTGGCTCGGACCAGGTTCTGTTACCCAGAATCCTTTGCAAACCTCAAAATTTGGCTAAAAAAACACATGTTCCTCACATTTCTGTGGCAGAAAGATCTGGAATCTGAGAGGAGCCAAAAATTTCCTTTCACCCAGCGTTCCCCCAAGTCTCCCGATAAAAATGATACCTCACTTGTATGGGTAGGCCTAGCGCCCGGGACAGGAAACGCCCCAAAGCGCAACGTGGACACATCCTAAATTTTGGAAAAAAACAGAGGTGTTTTTTGCGAAGTGCCTACCTGTAGATTTTGGCCTCTAGCTCAGCCGGCACCTAGGGAAACCTACCAAACCTGTGCATTACTGAAAACTAGAGACCTAGGGGAATCCAAGGAGGGGTGACTTGCGGGGCTCGGACCCGGTTCTGTTACCCAGAATCCTTTGCAAACCTCAAAATTTGGCTAAAAAAACACATGTTCCTCACATTTCTGTGGCAGAAAGTTCTGGAATCTGAGAGGAGCTACAAATTTCCTTCCACCCAGCGTTCCCACAAGTCTCCAGATAAAAATGATACCTCACTTGCGTGGGTAGGCCTAGCGCCCGCGACAGGAAACGCCCCAAAGCGCAACATGGACACATCCAAATTTTTGGAAGACAACAGAGGTGATTTTTGCGAAGTGCCTACCTGTAGATTTTGGCCTCTAGCTCAGCCGGCACCTAGGGAAACCTACCAAACCTGTGCATTACTGAAAACTAGAGACCTAGGGGAATCCAAGGAGGGGTGACTTGCGGGGCTCGGACCCGGTTCTGTTACCCAGAATCCTTTGCAAACCTCAAAATTTGGCTAAAAAAACACATGTTCCTCACATTTCTGTGGCAGAAAGTTCTGGAATCTGAGAGGAGCTACAAATTTCCTTCCACCCAGCGTTCCCACAAGTCTCCCGATAAAAATGATACCTCACTTGCGTGGGTAGGCCTAGCGCCCGCGACAGGAAACGCCCCAAAGCGCAACATGGACACATCCAAATTTTTGGAAGACAACAGAGGTGATTTTTGCGAAGTGCCTACCTGTAGATTTTGGCCTCTAGCTCAGCCGGCACCTAGGGAAACCTACCAAACCTGTGCATTTCTGAAAACTAGAGACCTAGGGGAATCCAAGGAGGGGTGACTTGCGGGGCTCGGACCAGGTTCTGTTACCCAGAATCCTTTGCAAACCTCAAAATTTGGCTAAAAAAACACATGTTCCTCACATTTCTGTGCCCGAAAGTTCTGGAATCTGAGAGGAGCCACAAATTTCCTTCCACCCAGCGTTCCCCCAAGTCTCCCGATAAAAATGATACCTCACTTGTGTGGGTAGGCCTAGTGCCGGCGACAGGAAACACCCCAAAGCGCAACGTGGACACATCCTAAATTTTGGAAAAAAACAGAGGTGTTTTTTGCGAAGTGCCTACCTGTAGATTTTGGCCTCTTGCTCAGCCGGAACCTAGGGAAACCTACCAAACCTGTGCATTTCTGAAAACTAGAGACCTAGGGGAATCCAAGGAGGGGTGACTTGCGGGACTCGGACCAGGTTCTGTTACCCAGAATCCTTTGCAAACCTCAAAATTTGGCTAAAAAAACACATGTTCCTCACATTTCGGTGACAGAAACTTCTGGAATCTAAGAGGAGCCACAAATTTCCTTCCACCCAGCGTTCCCCCAAGTCTCCCGATAAAAATGATACCTCACTTGTGTGGGTAGGCCTAGCACCCGCGACAGGAAATGGCCCAAAACACAACCTGGACACATCACATTTTTTCATAGAAAACAGGGCCTACCTGTGGATTTTGGCCTGTAGCTCAGCCGGCACCTGGGGAAACCTAGCAAACCAGCGCATTTTTGAAAACTAGAAACCCAGGGGAATCCAAGATGGGGTGAATTGTGGGGCTCTGACCAGGTTCTGTTACCCAGAATCCTTTGCAAACCTCAAAATTTGGCTAAAAAAAGATGTTTTCCTCCCATTTCAGTGACAGAAAGTTCTGGAATCTGAGAGGAGCCACATATTTCCTTCCACCTAGCGTTCCCCCAAGTCTCCCGATAAAAATGATACCTCACTGGTGTGGGTAGGCCTAGCGCCCGCGACAGGAAATGGCCCAAAACACAACGTGGACACATCACATTTTTTCATAGAAAACAGTGCCTACCTGTGGATTTTGGCCTCTAGCTCAGCCGGGCCCAGGGGGGGCAGAAATGGCCTAAAATAAATTTGTCCCCCACCCCACAACCCCCCTGCCCGCCCGGGAGCGACCCTTGCCTATGGGGTCGCCCCCCCTTGCGTGACATTGGTGCCAAAAAAAAAATCCCCGGTGCCTAGTGGTTTCTGCCCCCCTTGGGGGCAGATTGACCTACAATTGGCCAATCTGCCCCCAAGGGGGGCAGAAATGGTCTAAATACAATTTGCCCCCCAGGGGAGCGACCCTTGCCTAATGGGTCGCTCCCCATCTCTACAAAAACAAACAAACAAACAAAAAAAAAACACAAAAAAAACAATTTGCCCAGGCGCCTAGAGGTTTCTGCCCCCCCGGGGGCAGATCGGCCTAATACCAATAGGCCGATCTGCCCCCAGGGGGGGCAGAAATGGCCTAAAATAAATGTGCCCCCCCACCACCCCCCGGGGAGCGACCCTTGCCTGCAAGGTTGCTCCCCTTGCGTGACTGCGCAAAAAAAAGATCCCTGGTGCCTAGTGGTTTCTGCCCCCCTTGGGGGCAGATTGACCTACAATCGGCCAATCTGCCCCCAAGGGGGGCAGAAATGGTCTAAATACAATTTGCCCCCCAGGGGAGCGACCCTTGCCTAATGCGTCGCTCCCCATCTCTAAAAAAACAAACAAACAAAAAAAAAACCCACACAAAAAAAAAATTGCCCTGGCGCCTAAAGGTTTCTGCCCCCAGGGGGGCAGAAATGGCCTAAAATAGATTTGCCCCCCCACCCCCCCGGGGAGCGACCCTTGCCTGCAAGGTTGCTCCCCTTGCGTGACTGCGCAAAAAAAAGATCCCTGGTGCCTAGTGGTTTCTGCCCCCCTTGGGGGCAGATTGACCTACAATCGGCCAATCTGCCCCCAAGGGGGGCAGAAATGGTCTAAATACAATTTGCCCCCCAGGGGAGCGACCTTTGCCTAATGCGTCGCTCCCCATCTCTAAAAAAACAAACAAACAAAAAAAAAACCCACACAAAAAAAAAAATGCCCTGGCGCCTAAAGGTTTCTGCCCCCCCCGGGGGCAGATCGGCCTAATACCAATAGGCCGATCTGCCCCCAGGGGGGCAGAAATGGCCTAAAATAAATTTGCCCCCCCACCCCCCCGGGGAGCGACCCTTGCCTGCAAGGTCGCTCCCATGGCGTGACGGCGCAAAAAAAAGATCCCTGGTGCCTAGTGGTTTCTGCCCCCATTGGGGGCAGATTGACCTACAATCGGCCAATCTGCCCCCAAGGGGGGCAGAAATGGTCTAAATACAATTTGCCCCCCAGGGGAGTGACCCTTGCCTAATGCGTCGCTCCCCATCTCTAAGAAAACAAACAAACAAAAAAAAAACACAAAAAAACTATTTGCCCAGGCGCCTAGAGGTTTCTGCCCCCCCTGTGGGCAGATCGGCCTAATACTAATAGGCCAATCTGCCCCCAGGGGGGGCAGAAATGGCCTAAAATAAATTTGCCCCCCTCACCCCCCCCCGGGGAGCCACCCTTGCCTACAAGGTCGCTCCCCTTGCGTGACGGCGCAAAAAAAAGATCCCTGGTGCCTAGTGGTTTCTGCCCCCCTTGGGGGCAGATTGACCTAAAATCGGCCGATCTGCCCCCAAAGCGGGCAGAAATGGCCTAAATACAATTTGCCCCTCCAGGGGAGCGACCCTTGCCTAAGGGGACGCTCCCCATCTGTAAAACACAACAACAACAAAAATCCCTGGTGCCTAGTGGTTTCTGCCCCCCGTGGGGGCAGATCGGCCTAATAAAAATAGGCTGATCTGCCCCCATGGGGGGCAGAAATGGCCTAAAATAAATTTGCCCCCCAAGGGAACGACCCTTGCCTAAGGGGTCGCTCCCCTTACGTGAAAAACAAACAAACAAAAAAAACTCCCTGGTGTCTAGTGGTTTCTGCCCACCTTGGGGGCAGATTGGCCTCATAAAAATAAGCCAATCTGCCCCCAAAGGGGGCAGAAATGGCCTAAATATAATTTCCCCCTATGGGAGCGACCCTTGCCTAAGGGGTCGCATCCCACACCTAAAAAACTAAAGAAAAAAAAAAAAAAAAAGTATCCCTAGTGTCTAGAGGTTTCTGCCCCCACTGGGGGCAGATCGGCCTAATAATAGGCCGATCTGCCCCCAGGGGGGGCAGAAAAGGCCTTAAAAAAAATGACCCCCTGGGAGCGACCCTTGCCCAAGGGGTCGCTCCCTTCTGTCAATTTCATATAAAAAAAAAAAAAATCCCTGGTGTCTAGTGGGGTTTCAAAAGCCGGATTGCAAGCAATCTGGCTTTTGAAACCGTCGGAGAGACTTCAAAGGGAAGGAAATACATTTCCTTCCCTTTGAAGCCCCTCCGGGCCTCCCCCACGTGATCGAAAGAGAAATGCTGAGCATTTCTCTTTCGATCGCGCTGGAAGCTCTGCTTCCAGCGCGATGGGGGAGGTTGTGTGATTGTCAGCGCGCGCTCGCGCGCTGACGTCACAGGGGGGGTGGAGGGGGTCGGGGGTTGAAGGGGAAGGGATTCCCCTGTCAGCCCTGACCTAGGGGGGTGGGGGGGCGGCCCTCGGGAGGAGCGCTAGCGCTTCTCCCGAGGGCAGCATTCAGGACGTAATGGTTACGTCCATGGCGCCAAACGGGCGCTGCCATGGACGTAACCATTACGTCCGTGGCGGGGAAGGGGTTAAGCTATAGTCCGTATAAAGCCAAAGACAGGAAAGTTACCTCCAACTGAGCTCCAGACAGGTCCTGAAGGTAGAGTTGTGTACTTGCCATTAGATTTCAAGCAGAATATTGAAAATGTAGGGGTGCAGAAAAAATTGGAAGAAGGACTTGTAATTCTAGTCAATGGTACCCTACCAAGAGTAAGACGATATGCCAAGAGTTAGTAGATGTTAGTAAAGTAAAGAAAGCAACATTATATCTGGTACAAAATAATATTTACTATAAAATTGTAGGTGATCTTCAAGATATTACACATATGAAGGATGCCACACTTTCATCAAGAGGTCACATTAAAAATATAGATTGATCAAGATCAGAAGAAACTTATAAACTCTACAGTATTCATACTCTACATTTCAGAGAAATTATTCGAGATACTATTGATCTCCTTGAGATGAAAAAAGTGAAAGGTGCTCCCTTAATTGTGTGGGAGAAAACCTTAGAAGCTTGCTGTTTTGGCACTGATATGATGAGCGGCCTACACAAATACTAGCAGCAGAGTACAGCTCAACTAGACTTTACTCAGAGGCCTCAAGATTTCAGCAGCGTATTACCCATATATTGCATCTGCTATTTGAGAACAACGTGTCTGGCTTATCTCATGCAGTTATTCATATTCTGAAACAACAGGGGTGAAATGCAGAATCTGTCAGCAAGGGACAGAAACACCTATCTGGTTTCTGACACTCAGTTGTGCTGAATATGTCAGTGGCGGATGGCAGCTTTAGGAGGGTGGGGGTGGGCGGGAAGCACACACATGCACACACACACACACTCATTCTTTCACACACACGCACGCACATCCATTAACAACACTCATAACATTCAAACATGCACGCACACACCAAACATCCATTTTAAAAGTTCACACACACTCATTCTTTCACACACACATTCACATTCATTAACAACATTCAAACATGCATGCATGCACCAAACATTAATTTTAAAACATCACACACACACTCATTCATTCACACACGCACGCACGCACATCCATTAACACTTATGACATTCAAACGTGCACGCACGTGCCAAACATTCATTTTAAAAGATCACACACACACTCATTCTTTCACACACGCACGCACATCCATTAACAACACTCATGACAATCAAACATGCACGCATGCACCAAACATTCATTTTAAAACATCACACACACACACTCTTACCTTCAGCCTCGGAGGTCCCAGGAGGGTTAGAACTGCTGCCTTCCCTCATTGGCTGACCAATGAGGGAAGGCAGCAGTCCCAACCCGGTCACAGAGTGGGATGGGATCAGTGAGACTGCTGACCCCACCCCACTCTGTGACGAAGTGTCACTGATTGACACTCGCCCTGGGTGCTTCAGAGCTTAAACCTGAAGCACCCAGGTCGAAGTCAATGGGTGACGCTTTCCTCCTCACAAAGGGGAGGGCCTCGAGTCCCCTTTGCTGAGCCGAGGAGGTCACGCCAATAGGAGCTGTGACCTCCTCAGCCCAGCAAAGCTCAGCTCAGGCAGCCAGGAGTCTGCACAAATTGTGCATGTCTGCTCCTGGCTGCCTGACCTGAACATGAAGAGTGTCTATCAAGCTGACCTTTGTTCAGCCTGACAGACACTCTTCATGAGGGGCAAAAGGTGGGGGAGGGGTGGCCCTTCCGTCCTAAAGGATGGGCCGCGCCTGGAGTATGTGTGGGATGACCTCCTTGATTCAGATATAAAATGTATCAATCTAGAGACACCTGGAGAACTCTGCTCATTGGATCCAGCAAACATTTGCATTTAGTTTAACGACAGGTTTCAAGCAATAATGGCTTTCATCTCAACAAAACTAATCCTCCTCTTGGCAAAGTGACTGATTTCTTTTGGCACAAAGAGTACCAAGTTAGAAGTGCTTCACATTATGGGTAAAAGATGCCCTGAAGTTTGGAACAGACACTGATGACTCTGTCTTGTCTTTCATAGAACAGTATGTAACATGTGCCATCCCAACAGAAACTGCTGACAAAGGATTGAGACAACACGTTCTACGATTTCACTATCACAGGTGTGGTAAATACTGTAGTCGAGAGAATAGATCTAAAGCAAAATTTTACACAAGATGTTGTTTAGGATTCCCACAATCTGTCATCGCAGAGGGAAGAGTGAACAGCTTTTTGTAAGCAGTGAGACACACTATAAAACAGAAATCACCAAACATACTTACAATCTCCAAAGACCAGAAGCTTCGAAAAATAGAACTGACTACAATCCTGTTATTCTGAAGATGTGGAATGTAAATATGGATGTACCATTTGTAGCAGATAACACCATTGCTGTTGCTCGGTAAATGACTTCTTATATCACAAAGTCAGAGAAGACAAAGATGAAAGAGGTCTAGGGAAAGATTTCTGCAGAAAACAGTGTTACCAAGAAATTGTACAGTTTACATTTGAAAATGCTTACCCACTGAGAAATTGGATCATATGAATGTGCAGATAGGTTGAGCTCAGGAAGTTTGTTCTCCAAATCTATAGGAATTGTGTAGGTAAGACTAGACCTTGCAAGCAGTCATAATAGAGTATTTAAGTCCTTCCGAGAAATACAGTACCTTACAGAATTTGATCCAGAGAGTACAGTTGTACTAAAAACTAATATGCTAGATACATACTAACTATGAAGGAGTCATTATTTTGAAATCATTTGTCTATATGAAGTACTTCAGCATTATACATATAGAAGTAATACAAGTGAAAATATAGAAGGAAGGTTTGCAGTCATTGGGTGGGACGGTTGTTTGGTGAGACACAACAAATAAAATCTAATTAACCACAGAAAGCTCACTTGCCAAACTGCAGAGAGTTTTTCTATTTGGCACATTTGCTACTTTTCAAGCCTTTGCGTAATAAATCAGATTTATTTGGACAGTATGATTGTTATGAAGACTCATTCAACGCTGTAAAAGATAGTATTCAGTGTTCTGTGTTTCCAACATACTTGCAGATGTTGAAAGATGAGATTGAACGGGAAGAAACTATCGCTGCTGAGATAGCCAGGGAGATTTCTCAAAGCAGCCAAAGTTCTTTACCAGGAAGTCCACATCCTCCTGGAGAACCAGTAACTCAAAATGGAGTGATAGTTATGGATGAGGTGGAGGATTGCGATGCAACAGGCAAGAGAGGAAACTGTGGATTTCGAACAGTTAGTGGAACAACTGAACAATGAATAAAGAGAAATGTATAATGTAGTTAAAGGTAAAATAGACCATGGATTTCTCCAAGAGCAGAAACTATGTCAATGTTCTTTGTATAAACCAATATTACTATACATCAGTGGACAAGCTGGGACTGGTAAAAGCTTCCTAATTAAAGTTCTCACCAGTTATCTACAGAAGACTACAGGTTCAAATGTGTCATGTGTAGTAACAACACCAACAGGATTAGCTGCTCATAACATTAAAGGAATTATTCCACAATCCACTACTAATGCTACCTGTTGAACTTGACAATAAATTAAAATATCAGAAATTATCTGGTGACTCTTGCCAAGAGGTATCAAGTGTATTTAAAAAATTAAGCTACTAATCATTGATGAAGTGAGCATGGAGTCAAACATAATGGTTGCCTTCATACACCTAAGGATGCAGCAGATTGTAAGAACTAACTATGAAATACTCTTTGGAGGAAAGCATTTAATTGTCTTTGGTAACCTGCTCCAACTTACCCATGTAAAAGGACAACCTGTTTTCAAAACACTTTTGCATGAAGAAACAAGAAATATTGGCAATGCGAACATTTAAGAAATAGTGGCAAAGTGAACATTTGGTTAAACATTGAATACAAAGGATTGATGAAGAACATGTGCCAAGCATCTGATATGAAATACAGAGATATACTAAAAGACATTAGAATGGCAGTCCTGATGAAAAAGGGGAAACATACTTTGGAAAGTTGTCTTATCAAGAGTCTATTCCCATCTAACATGACAGCACCAGAAATAATGTTCAATTTCATTAAGGAACAGAAATCTATAGTTTGTTTAATACCAACACTTCGAGGGTGCCCCAGCCTCAATTAAAAATTAGTACACCTGGAGAAAGAAGATATTTTGGAAATTACAGCTATTAAGAAAATGGAACATCAGGGAGTCACAATACTTCTGATAGATAAACAAAAAGCAAAAATTGGATTCTTTGGAGAAATCAGCATCCAAGACAGCAGGATTAGAAAAGCATTTTTGAATCTGCAAAAATTGTCAAGTTATTTTGCGACATAATTTAAATGTTGAAGAAAGCTTAGTAAATTGTGCAATGGGTAAAGTTATTGATTTCATTAATTTTCCAAGTAGAGATGAGGTATAATATTTGGCTATAAAATTTGATCAGATAGATGATGTGAAGAAGATTGGGCGATATATTGTATGGTTTTTGTTTGTGAAACATTTACATATCCAACGGCAACAATTTCCTTTCTCTGTAGCATATGCTGTAACCATCCATAAATCACAAGGTGTAGGATTTGATGCAGCTTTGAATAATACTGGAAGTTCTGTATTCAAAGAAGGAATTTCATATGTAGCATTGTCATAAATTAGAACACTATCAGATTTGTTTTTGTTTGACTTTGAGGAGAACAACGTTAGTGCTGATGTAAGCTGTGTAAAAGAGTACTATCAGCTGAGAAGTCTATACGCTCTTCATTTAAGCCACTACCATGTTTATAAGAAACTGATTCTCTGTCCAAAGCAGAAGATTACAAAACAGTCAAACCTTCAGAAGAAGAAATGACAAAAATACAACAAAGAGAGTGCTAAGAAGAAAAAACTGGAAAAGTATGGTGAAATTGTAGGTTACTAGTTGGAAAACAGTTCAGGAGTCAAATGCTATGCAAATGTTGTTCCCAAAGTACTATTCCATTTACCACATGTAGTAAACCAAATTGAACAAAAATCAGAGAAGAGAATGTGTTCTGCACCATAAAATTTGCTACAAAATTTAATAAGTGACAGAACTGTAATACATTCTGCTTCAGGTATCCAACACCTTTTAGATATATGTACAAGATCTAAAATGTTTACTCTGAACACTCAACAAGACTCACAAGAATTTATTATGGTTATCCATGGAGTCTTAGAACAAGAAGAAGTATGTACTGAAGATCTATTTGGACTCAGTTACAAATGGAACCATGTCTGCGAAGACAGCTTAATTACATCTAGAACTCAAGTCAATTCAGAACAATTCATTTACTTAACATTACCAGACCATAAAACTGTGCCTTTTGACAAATTGTACAGAAATGGTAATCAAAATATGACGTTCACAAACTGCAGATCTGACCTTATCTCTACATTGTTTCTACAAATAACAGGTAAATACCTTACAGTAATGCTACTACAATGCAGACCAGATAGTTCCAATATAGAAACTCAAATTACAAACTTCAAAGCAGGGCAAATATCAATTTCAGGAAGAACTTTCACTACTTTGGCTATCATCTTTCAAGATGGAGTTAATACAACCTCTATGCACTACACTGAACATTTAAAAAGCAAAACTGGATGGATGGAATGCAATGACAGCAACCTGAAATACAAACCAAAACGTCCCTTCAAACTAACGAACTCATATCTTCCTTTTCTTCAACCAAAGTTCTAAGGAAGAGGTATGGTTAACAAAGTGGCATAGTGTTTCTTCTACGTGGTTCATGTATTTATTAGACATTATTCAGCCTATTGAGTGTTATGTCTTAAAATAATGCTCAAATGTCAAGAGTCCTTGTAATGTTCTATAAAGGAGGTAATATATTGAGGCCCTCATTATAACATTGGCGGTATAAACCGCCTCCCGCCGTGGCGACAACCGCCAAAAGACCGTCACCGTGGCTACCAGCCATCCGCCGTATTATGACCACAGCTGTATTTCCGCAAATAATACGGCCTTGAGGTGTTCTGCTGGCGGACGCTGCTGCTGGGAGCAGCGCCCTGTCCCATCTCCTGCAGGAGGACCCCCTAAACACAGGTAAGTGGGTGCTCCAACAGGGGAGGGGGGTGTGAATGTTTTTGCGTGCATGTATGTGGGTGTGTGTTCCGTGTCGAATGTGTGTGGATGTGTGAGTAAGTGTATGTTGTGTTGTGTGAATGCGTCTCAGCGTGTATGTATGAAGGTGTGTGCGGATGTGTGTGTGAATGGATGTATGCATGCATGGATGAATGTGGGTATGGGTGTGTGTATGTGCATGTGTGAAGGGAGGGGTGTAAATGAAGGGGGGGTTTGGAGAGGAAGGGGGGTGAGTGGGAATCTGGGGAGGGGGGTAGGGAAGACCTCCATCAGTGACAGGGAAGGGATTCCCTGTCACTGATAGTGCCTACCACCATGGTTTTCATGGCAGTAAAGAAGCCACGAAAACCATGGTGGAAGGCAGAGTCATTATCTCGCAGGCGGTACAGGGACAGCCACCGGGCTGGAGATTGATGTCTTTAGCCCGGCGGCCATTATCGCCGCAGTGGTCGGTGTGGTACATTTGCAGTTTGGCTTCAGCCAAACCGCCAATATCATAATATGGTGGAAAGTACCACTAGCCTGGTGGCAGTACCACTATCCGGTTGGCAGTACTTTCAACCATATTACCGCCGACCGGCAGGGTCATAAGGAGGGCCTAAGGGGGTCATTATGAACATGGCGGTAAACACAGTTCCCGGTCGTGGCAACGCTGAACAGAATTCCACCATTGGCGGTGAACAGAAACCCGCCATATCAAGATGCAAAAATAAGAATCCAACAAAAATGTCCCTGTCACCAGCCACCGCCAGGGCCTTGTCGGCGAAAATGCTGGACATCATAATGAAGCACAAATCACCGCGGCGGTCAGTGGAAGTCAAACGACCATTGGCTGTACAGACGCACACGGCCAGCAATGGGACCCAACAGTAAGAATTGCACACATTGGCAAATTTGAAACCCACACACCTGACACACATCCACAACACCATAAAACACTTGCAGACACACCCCACAATCCTTTGCATCACCAATAGGACAACTGAAATTGACAACTCCACAAGCAGACACTGAACGCCACAACACACGAATCACACACCCAACCACACAATAGCACCTTCACCTAGATCCACAAAACCCATCACTCACAACACACACCATGGCACCCCCCAAGCACCCACGCTTCACAGAAAGGGAGATAAGGACCATGGTGGATGAGATACTCAAGGTCGAGCCACAATTATTCAAGGCCCAGGTCCAGCACACACCCATCGCCAGGAAGATGGAGTTATGGCAGACCAAGGTCAATGCAGTGGGAAACCATCCACACATGAGGGACGACATCCGCAAGAGATGGAACGACCTGCGCGGGAAGGTGAGGTCCATGGCTTCCCGGCACAACATTGCGGTCCAGAACACTGGGGGAGGTCCTCCCCCAACACCACCCCACTACACCGACTGGGAGGAAAAGGTACTGGCCATCCTGCACCCTGGGGGCCTCACAGGACTCACTGGAGGAATGGACTCGGTAAGTCGTCTACAATTACCCCATATCATCACACCTGTAATGCATGCACCACCCCACCCCTCCAACAGCCACCAGGACCACTACCTCACCCAGGCCACAATCACAACATCCAGTCACCCTGCATACCCACAAATCCACCAACATGCCCACATTCCTACCCCTGTGCACAGCCACCTACCCCTGCAAGGAATCACAATGGCACTACACCACCCATAATGCACCTCCACATCCCAAGCAAAATGCAATGGCAACCTCACAAAGGCACCCTGCATGACCCAACAGTGAAAAACCTGCACAAAATAGCCCAGCCCTGTGCACCCCATCCGATTTTGCAATTGTAACAGACGTGTCCATTCCCCCAACAGGTACCACCACCCATGCCACCCTGATGGACAGGACAAGGAGTGGCAGTGCCCCACATGGAGACAGAGGCACCACCAGGACACTGGGGAGTGAACCCTGGACAGTGAGGAATACCCTGGCCCCTCACACAGTCCTGGACTGTCACCATCCAGCAGCCCCATCCAGGACACCACTGACACCCCTACCACCCAGCCATCAACATCAGCCCAGGGCAACCGGCTCCACACCTCTTTATCCAGGCCACAGACTGGTGGAACACAAGGACAGAGGCCACAGTCACCACCTACTAACAGGCAGGAAGACAATGGCCCAAGTACAAGTGGCACTGCCAGACCTGTGCAGGGGACATAGGCACAGGGGGCTAGGCCCAGTGGGAGGGCATCAGTGGCCCAGGGGGGAGGCCACAGGATGGATGTTGCAGCCCAGGACGTGATCTCTGAGGTCCTGGGAGCACACCACCATACCCAGGACAGAATGGGCCAGATTGTGGCCACCTGGAGCAGAGTCAAAGGCTGCAGATAGCCCAACACCAAGAGACCATGGAGCAGTGGAAACTGCTCAATACCACTGTGGCCACCATAGCAGGTGCGCTGCTGCACCATGTCCCAACCCAGCCTGTGACCCCCACAGACCAGGAAGCCCCTACTACAGACCAGCCAGCAACATCAGCAGCAGCAACTGGACTTGTGCCACCATCTGAGGACACACAGGAAACCAGCACCTCAACCGGTACAGGCCAACACCAGGCACGCCAACAGTCCCTCAGGCCCAGATATGGCACTGGAACACCTGCCAAGACCAAGGCCCCCTCTAAGAAGTAATTCTGACAAGAACTGTCCCCAAGTGTGCCACTGAACCACCATCCCCACCATGCAATAGCAACCCCAAAATATGTAAATAACAGGTGGACACATTACCACTGCCAACAATCGCTGAGACCATGTAGCCAATATGGACATCCACCAGTAGCCCACTCCCATCACTGTAAAGAGCACCATGGCATCCCTGACACCAAATAAAACACCTGTTCACTAATGTAAATGTCCCCTGTCAGTATGTTGAAACAAATCGAAGTGTGCATGCAATTGTAATTGAAATCATGTATTCATATCTTTATTGCAGGAATGGCACCCCACGCATAACATGGGGTGGTGCCAACAGAAATGTCTAACAAGTTGTCCATCATGCCACATGTCCCATGCAAACCTGGTCACAGTGACAATGTCTATAGACCCAACACCCCCATAGAGGACAAGACATACTAACAGTATGCAGCACAGACAACAACAGCATCAAATAGTACCTCTTGAAGTACAGTTGGATCAGTTGGCTCCTGGAGTGTACATCTTCCCCCTCCTCATCATTACTCTCATCCCCTCTCAGCAGAAGCTGGTCTGGATATCCAGCACCCTCCTCCTCCAAGAGGGGAATAGATTTCCTCACAGCCACGTTGTGCAGTATGCAGCAGGCCACCACTATTCTACACACCTTCTCAGGCCCATAGGCCCCCCCCAGAGATATGGAGGCAACAAATCTAGCCTTCAGGAGACCTATTGTGCGCTCTATCACCCTCCTAGTACATCCATGGGCCTCATTGTAATTCCTCTCAGTATCTGTCCTAGGATTCCTAACTGGTGTCAGGAGCCAATGCATGTTTGGGTAGCCAGAATCACCTGCAAAAGTGGTCAAAACAGGACTGTCACTGACAACCCTCAATTGCAGATGCCTGGCATCCAGTCACCCTGCATACCCACAAATCCACCAACATGCCCACATTCCTCCCCCTGTGCACAGCCACCTACCCCTGCAAGGAATCACAATGGCACTACACCACCCATAATGCACCTCCACATCCCAAGCAAAATGCAATGGCAACCTCACAAAGGCACCCTGCATGACCCAACAGTGAAAAACCTGCACAAAATAGCCCAGCCCTGTGCACCCCATCCGATTTTGCAATTGTAACAGACGTGTCCATTCCCCCAACAGGTACCACCACCCATGCCACCCTGATGGACAGGACAAGGAGTGGCAGTGCCCCACATGGAGACAGAGGCACCACCAGGACACTGGGGAGTGAACCCTGGACAGTGAGGAATACCCTGGCCCCTCACACAGTCCTGGACTGTCACCATCCAGCAGCCCCATCCAGGACACCACTGACACCCCTACCACCCAGCCATCAACATCAGCCCAGGGCAACCGGCTCCACACCTCTTTATCCAGGCCACAGACTGGTGGAACACAAGGACAGAGGCCACAGTCACCACCTACTAACAGGCAGGAAGACAATGGCCCAAGTACAAGTGGCACTGCCAGACCTGTGCAGGGGACATAGGCACAGGGGGCTAGGCCCAGTGGGAGGGCATCAGTGGCCCAGGGGGGAGGCCACAGGATGGATGTTGCAGCCCAGGACGTGATCTCTGAGGACCTGGGAGCACACCACCATACCCAGGACAGAATGGGCCAGATTGTGGCCACCTGGAGCAGAGTCAAAGGCTGCAGATAGCCCAACACCAAGAGACCATGGAGCAGTGGAAACTGCTCAATACCACTGTGGCCACCATAGCAGGTGCGCTGCTGCACCATGTCCCAACCCAGCCTGTGACCCCCACAGACCAGGAAGCCCCTACTACAGACCAGCCAGCAACATCAGCAGCAGCAACTGGACTTGTGCCACCATCTGAGGACACACAGGAAACCAGCACCTCAACCGGTACAGGCCAACACCAGGCACGCCAACAGTCCCTCAGGCCCAGATATGGCACTGGAACACCTGCCAAGACCAAGGCCCCCTCTAAGAAGTAACTCTGACAAGAACTGTCCCCAAGTGTGCCACTGAACCACCATCCCCACCATGCAATAGCAACCCCAAAATATGTAAATAACAGGTGGACACATTACCACTGCCAACAATCGCTGAGACCATGTAGCCAATATGGACATCCACCAGTAGCCCACTCCCATCACTGTAAAGAGCACCATGGCATCCCTGACACCAAATAAAACACCTGTTCACTAATGTAAATGTCCCCTGTCAGTATGTTGAAACAAATCGAAGTGTGCATGCAATTGTAATTGAAATCATGTATTCATATCTTTATTGCAGGAATGGCACCCCACGCATAACATGGGGTGGTGCCAACAGAAATGTCTAACAAGTTGTCCATCATGCCACATGTCCCATGCAAACCTGGTCACAGTGACAATGTCTATAGATCCAACACCCCCATAGAGGACAAGACATACTAACAGTATGCAGCACAGACAACAACAGCATCAAATAGTACCTCTTGAAGTACAGTTGGATCAGTTGGCTCCTGGAGTGTACATCTTCCCCCTCCTCATCATTACTCTCATCCCCTCTCAGCAGAAGCTGGTCTGGATATCCAGCACCCTCCTCCTCCAAGAGGGGAATAGATTTCCTCACAGCCACGTTGTGCAGTATGCAGCAGGCCACCACTATTCTACACACCTTCTCAGGCCCATAGGCCAGGGATCCCCCAGAGATATGGAGGCAACAAATCTAGCCTTCAGGAGACCTATTGTGCACTCTATCACCCTCCTAGTACATCCATGGGCCTCATTGTAATTCCTCTCAGTATCTGTCCTAGGATTCCTAACTGGTGTCAGGAGCCAATGCATGTTTGGGTAGCCAGAATCACCTGCAAAAGTGGTCAAAACAGGACTGTCACTGACAACCCTCAATTGCAGATGCCTGGCTGCCAGCTATGTGCCAAAAAGTGTCAGACACACTTACCCATGATCCATCCTCTGCCCCCTTGCAGTTGTTCCATCATGTGTGGCACACTGCTGTTCCTCAGCACAAAGGAATCATGGACTGATCCAGGGAAGATGGCATTCACATGTGATATGTACTGGTCTGCAGTACACACCAATTGAATGTTCATGGAGTGAAAGTTCTTCCTGTTTCAATACACCTGTTCACTTACTCTTGGGGGGATGAGAGCTATGTGGGTTCCATCGATGGCACCTATCACTTGGGGAATGTTGGCAAAGGCATAAAAGTCTTACTTGATGGCAGGGAGTTCAGCACTTTGTGGAAACCTCACATAGGACTGCAGGTGTCGTACAAATGCATTCAGGAAACTGGACAGTAGGAGGCTAAACATTGGCTGTGAAAAACCTGCACCCATGCCCACAGACACCTGAAATGAGCCTGTGGCTAGGAAATGGAGTGCGGAGAGCACTTCCACTTCAATGGGGATGGCATGCTGATTCCAGTAATGCACAAAGTTCATGAATAGTAGCACGGTTGAGTCTGTAATTGATAATGATCTGACACTCCACCATGGTCCCCAAATCAACAAGTGGTCTGTACACCGATGGGGCCCTCCCTCGCCACAAGGGTCTATACCTAGGAGGAGTGGAGGACACATGTGAGGAACACACATACATCTGCCCAACATGTTGAATATTCAGCACTGCTGGCATACAAGTCGATGACACATAGGCATAGTAGGATGTTAAACTGGAGTGACATGACCTCAATGATACATCTGGGCAGTTGTAGTGAGTAAATGTATATTTGTTCATGCGGATGGGGGCTGGGGACAATAGGGCCTGCATGGGGCAAATGAGAAATTAATAACTGCGTAGTAATGGTCAAAATGTCTGCCCCCTGTAATCCAGATATGTTGTAGTGGAAGTGACCTCATACCGCTAGCGGTTGACGCAATGGCGTGAGGCGGTGTTCACAAGCTGGTGGACGGGGTTCTACCCCTGTACGCCAAGCTCTATGGTCGACCAGTGGTACAGGTGAGTAGGCGGATTGGGGGGCATGTATGTGTGTAATGGTGGTAGATGGCTGTAAACATGTGTGCACAATTTGGCACTGTACAGTCGTGGGATTCATGGCATGCTGCGTGTGTGAGGTCTTGTTTTGCTGTTGTAAGTGTCCGTCCGATAGGGGATGTTCAGCCAGCTGTATCTACTGGCCATTGTCTGACCTCTGTGTTATTTTTTCTGTGTGTCCCATATAGGTCAGCACCCATCCGAGGAGGGGATTCTGTCAGGCCATCGCCAGGGAGGTGCAAACCCTGGGGGTCTACAACCGGTGGAGCACCCACGGCAGGAAGCGGTGGGAGGACCTGCGGCGCTGGGCAAGGAAGACTTGCGAGGCCCAGCTGGCCCAGCTGGGGAAGTCCTCCCAATGAGGAAGGGGTGCCCGTCGACTACTGGCCCTGCCAATGCACCGCATTCTGGCAGTGGCTTATCCAGCGCTTGAAGGCTGCACAGTACAGAAACCATTGTATTCCTCTTTGATGGATGTGTGAGTGTGCTGTAGTATGTATGCTGTCTAGTGGCAGGGACTCTGACTGATGTCATTTTACATAATTGCCCCCATGGGAAGTTAGGTTGTAAGGGACAGGTCTGCAGTACTTCAGGTCCTTCTGTGATGTTGGAAATGGCTGTAGAGCAGGGTTGTGGCCACTAGTCAGGGGCATAGCAATGTGTATAGCGGTAGGTGCTGCATGGTGGATGTTTTGCAGGGTGGGAGTATGTGGAACCAGTTATGTACCTCCATTCAGCTATTTACAAGTGTCTCTCCTGTTTTGTCTCCCAATCCCTGTTCTCTTGTGTTGTCTTTGTACATCAGCATCATCTGGCGAAGGAGCAATGGCACCGGCGAGAGGGGATGCGGCGGTCCACGGTTCCACAGAGGCAGAGTCGAGTGACGCCAAGGGGACCAGTGGGTTGGAGGGCGAGGGGAGTACCACAGGGGAGGCAACTACCACTGGTGGTAGTGACTCTGATACCTTCTCCGATGGGAGCTCCCTTGTGGTTGCGGACCCTAGTGGGCCCACCCATTCTGTCATCTTCCGACACCCCCCATACCATCGCCGCCCTCCCATTTGCTCCTCACTCAGTTGCCCGTGCCTGCTCACCCAGAAGGGTGGGCATCTTCTTCGCCCCAGGCACCTCATCCCCTGCCCCAGTCAGCCCTGCTGCCCTCACAGAGGAGGCTATTGACCTCCTGAGGACCATCTCTGTAGGGCAGGCAACCATTGTCAATGACATCCAGGGGCTAACAGCCATGGTACAGCAGACCAATGCATACCTGGATGGCATTCACGGTGCTGTGTCTGACCTACAGAGATCTTTTCAGGCTCTGTCCTCCTCTTTGATGGCAGCCAGTGTCCCTGGTCATTCCGTCCCCCCTCCAACCACCTCTACCCCTTTCAGCACCCCACTCCCTTTACCCGTCCCAAGCACACATTCTGACAGCCATGCACAAACCTCAACACACAAGAAGCACACTGAAAAACACAAGCACTACACTTCCCACCTTAGGCATACACACAGCCAACATACAAAGGCACACACACCAACATCCACTTCCCCCAGTGTGTCCACCTCTTCCGCCTCCCTGTTACCTCTACATGCACACTCACAATCACTGCACCCTCTTTCACTGTTGCTGACCCCATTCTGGCAGTCACCACAAATTCAGACATCCATTCATGCACCCCAGACACCACACCTGCACTCAGCACAACAACTTTGGTTGACACATGCAGCACACTCACCAAACTTGCAGACACAAAGACAACATACATTTACACTGGCAGCCTGTCTTGTCCCACTGTGTCCACCCCCCTCATCCCAAGACACTCAAAGGTTCCAAGGCACCCACCCAACACACATCTACCACACCTCAGCATACTGTACAGTCACCTACATCCATGTCACGCACACCTACACCTGTCACAACCACTCCCTCTACCTCCACTCCCACACCTTCCTCCAGGTTCACCCCAACTGCCCCTAAAAAACGTTTCCTATCCCGTGTTGACCTATTCAAACCCACTGGCCTACCCCGCCTTGTCCCTAAACGTGCCCACCTCCTTGCCCTGTCCACTCCTCACACGTCAAAACCCGCCCCTGTCCGCCCTTCCCATTCATGTGCTACCTCCCCTGTGAGCAAGAGACCCCATGCTGGCCCAGCTACACCTACTGCACCCCAGTCCAAGGCCGCTCCACAATCTTCAAAGGTCAGACCCAAGCCCCCTCCACCTCCCAAATGTAAAACCAAGGCCCCCTCCCAGTCGTACGTCACCGCTCCCTGCCCCTGTTCCCTGAGGTGCCTGGATACCCTTTGTTGCCCCTTTAAGGTGGAGTACCATTTGCACTTGTGGGAGTCAAGTTGGGGCCATTTGGGCCCATCGGACTTTGGACTATGGACTGGCCATTGGACTTCTGTTGCTCCTGGAGCTTAATAAAAGTTTGTGTGGCCAGTGTTGGTTTTGGTACACTCTGGATCCGTGGTTCATCGTTTCTTTGTGGGGGATGTTGTGCACATGAGTGAACTTTGGGCAGGTTGGCTTGGCCTTGTGGTGGGTAAGTACCTCTTATTCAGGTGTATATGACTTGTGCTGTTGTGAGGGGTTGTGGGTGCATTGCGGGGTAGGTGGAGTGGGTGGGTATGTAACTGTGCCCTTTCTTCCCTTGTTCAGTAGGTTGCAGTACTTACCGTCGTCGTCTTCGTCGGCGGTCTCAGTAGTGGAGGTATATGGCAAGGAGCAGGACTGGCATGATTTGCAACTCTCTCTCCATGTCTGCTTCGACGTGTTGTGTGAGCCTCCGGTGAGTGTTTCCTTTTATTTGGTTCGTTTCTGCCTGGCTTTGCGTGGTGGTGGTTCCCGCCCCTGAACTGATGGCGGTCTAGTGCTTCATTATTTGATGGGCCGGTAGGCCCTTTCTGTCGGCACTCCTCTTTTTACCACCTGTTAGAAGATGATGCTTTATACACACCATCATTTATGGATAAAGAAGTATAAAAGCTGTGAAAAAAATGAAAATGGTATTTTATTACATTTTAATACAGTCTTACAGCATAAACAATTACTTTATCTTTTTGTTTTTCCTATAGTGGCTGCAGTTGAACGATATTATATGTGTCAAAACAGTTCTTGACATATTGTTCAGAGATACCATGAACAGTGTTTTTACACATAAACTGCTGTTGCTATACTCTTCCATTTGTTTCTTTTGCTTATTTCCTAATTAAGCTCCCAGTGTAATACAACTACTTCTCAGGTAGTCACATAACAAGTGAAGTAATCATTCAAGCATTTGCTTATAGACTCACTCACACAACCATTCAGTAAGCCATATATCACTCATACACTCACTCACATACGCAACACACACTGATGCACTCACACAATCACCCGTACACCAGTCATGCACTCAGTCACTCACCCATACATGGACTCATGTGCCCACTCACTCACCAATACAGCCCTTCATGCACCCACTTATTCACACATCGATGCACTCATCCACTCATTTACACATCTATACATACACTCATATGCACTCAGTCATTCACCCATACACAACTGACACAGCCACTTAGTCACCGATACATCATATATACGCACTCACCTATGCATGCACTCATTCACTCAATTACCCATACACCACTCATGCACTCAGTCACTCACCCGTACACCAGTCATGCACTCACTCAATTGTCCATACATGCACTCATACACTCAGTCATTCACCCATTAACCACTCATGCGCTCACTCATTCGTACATGTACTAATGTACCCACTCACTCACCAATACAGCCATTCTTGCACCCACTCACTCACACGTGCACTCACTTACTGACCTACACATGCACTCATACACTCAGTCAATCACCCATACAGCCCTCATGCACTCAATCACCCATACATGCACTCACTCACACATACATGCATTCATACACTCTTTAGTCACCCATATAGCACTCTTGCACTTACTCACTTATCCAAACGAGTACTCATGCACTCAGTCACTAACACATACATGCACTAATTCACTCACTTACTCACCCATACATGCACTTACTTACACATATATGCACTCATACACTCACTCAATCACCCATACAGCACTCATACACTCACTTGCATACATGTACTCAACCAGCCATACACCACTCATGCACTCACTCTCTCACCCATACATGTACTAATACACTCACTGAAACACCCATGCATTCACTCATGCACTCATTCAATTACCCATACACCACTCATGCACTCAACCATATATGCACTTATGCACTCAGTCATTCACCCATACACCACTGACGCAGCCACTTAGTCACCCATACATCACGTATATGCACTCACCCATACATGCACTCATACACTCAATCACCCACACACCGCTCATGCACTCAATCACCCATACTCTCCTTATACACTCACTTACTCATCCATACATGTACTCATACACTCAATCACCCGTACACCAATCATGCACTCATTCAGTTGTCTATACATGCACTCATACACTCAGTCAATCACCCATACACCATTCATACACTCACTCATACATGCACCCATGCACTCACTCATACATGCACTCATGCACTCACTCAATCACCCATACACCACTCATGCACTCACTCATACATGCACTCACTCACTCAGACATGCACTCACTCAACCACCCGTACACTACTCATGCACTCAATCACCCATACTCCACTCATACACTCACTTACCCATACATGCATTCATACACCCACTCAATCACCCATTCATCACTCATGCACTCACGTACTCATGTACCCACTCACGCACCAATACAGCCATTCATGCACCCACTCACTCATACATGTACTCACTTAATCACCTATACATGCACTCATAAATTCAGTCATCACCCAAACCACTCATGCACTCAGTCACTCACCCATTCAGCAGTCATGCACTCGGTCAGTTGCGCTTACTCATACACTTCATCACCCATATATCACTCATACTCACACTCACCCTTACATGCTCTCATGCACTCAACCAGCTATACACCCCTCATGCAGTCAGTCACCCTTACTCCACTCATATACTCACTCGCTCACCCATACATTTACTCACACAGTCAGTACATCACCCATACACCACTCATGTACTCAGTTTCTCACCCATACACCAATCATGCTCTCATTCACTTGCCCATACATGCACTCTTATCTTACACTCAGTCAATCAGCCATACACCACTCATGCACACACTCTCTTGTCCATACATGCACTCACTCAATCACCCATACACCACTTATACACTCAATCACCCATACACACTACTTCATTACATCACTCACCCATACATTCACTCATACACTCAGTCACTCACTTGTACACTAGTCATGCACTCACTCACTTATACATGCAGTCACTCAGTCGCCCACACATTCACTCTCTCAATCATCCATACACCACTTATACACTCAATCACCCATACACACTCCTCCATTCAGTCACTCACCACCCATACATGCACTCATACACTCAGTCACTCACCCGTACACCACTAATGAACTTACTCTTTCATCCATGCACCACTCACTTATACAGTCACACATTCACTCATTTCCTCAAACACACACTCATGCTGTCACTCATACAAGCACTCAGTCAATGACCTATCGCCCCTGTTAATATATATATATATATATATATATATATATATATATATATATATATATATATATATATATATATATATATATATATAGATATAGATATATAGATAGATATAGATAGATATACAGTCATGAAGATTATCTTTTTTTTAACCATGATAAGCGGTTCTGGAAAGAACCATTTGTTAATATTTTTTTTCTACAACTGGTTGTCAATTTTTTGAAGGGATTTTCTAACAATTTGGGACTTTTTATTTCAAACAAAATGGCAGCTAGCGAACAATAAAAGTCAAACAACAAAAACAACAATAAGGGGAGAAAATACTGGAGTAACTTTAAACAAACAAATTAGCAGGTATGTTTTCTAGCTGCCAGCAACATAGCTTCAAAAAAAGCTCTCCAGCAGTAATATTGTTGCACTCCAAATAGTATGTGCCAGCACATGGGAGTTCAGGGTGAGTCGCCGGGCGTTCTCGCTGCTCTCCTATAGAGACTCTCTCTCCAGGAGCAGATGCTGGATGGCTGGAGGTGGACGGTCCTAGTCCAGCTTTCTCACTCTGTGCCCTCTCAAGATGTCTCCTGTGGTAAGTTTTAAATGGTATAACATGCTAGTTGTCCCACATGCGTATTTTTTTGATGTGCCTCTTAAGAGACTTTTATTGCACAATGAGCATTTTACATGTTTTTCAACTGTTTTTGATTTGCTAGACGGAATAATAAAAAGATCCAAGTCAACACTGAGGCCCTCATTATGAGATTGGCGGCAAATGCCGCCTACTGCCACGGCGACGGCTGCCAACATACCGTCGCCATGGCTACCGACAGTCCATGCCATTATGACAGTAGCTGGAAATCCGCCAGAAGGCTGGCGGAATTCCGACAACGGTCATGGCGGCGGACAGCGGTAAGGGCCACACCATCTACTGTATCATGTTCCACCGGATGACCCCATGCAAGCAGGTAAGTCAGGTTCTCCGACAGGAGAGGGGGGTGGGGAGTGTTGTGTGCGTGTGTGGGGGTGTGTGTGACTGTGTTTGAATGTGTGCATGCGTGTGTAATGAGTGTGTGCATGAGTGGGTGTGTGTGTACGTGCATGTTGTGTCCTGTGATTGCGTGTGTGCCTGGATGTATGTCTGTGAGTTTTGCAGTGAGTGTGTATGTATGTATGCATGCATGGGTGAATGTGTGTAAGGGTGTGTATGTATGTGCGTTTATGTGGGGAGAGGGGTTGGGAGGTGGGGAAGGGGGGGCGGAGGAGACCCCTATCAGTGCCAGGGAACGAATTCCCTGGCATTGATAGTGTCTACCACCATGGTTTCCGTGGCGGTAGAGAAACCACAGAAACCATGGCGGTGGGCGGGGTCAAAATTTCATGGGCAGCCTAATGACGTCCGCTGGGCTGGAGACCGAAGTCTCCAGCCCGGCGGTCATTACCGCTGTGGCAGTCGGTGTGTTGAATTGGCGGTTTGGCTTTGGCCAAACCACCAATGTCATAATAGTGGAGATTGGTACCACCAGCCTGTTGGCGGTAATACCTCCTCTATAGCACTGACCGCCGGGGTCGTAATGACCCACTCAGTTTCTTAGCCGATGGGCCCTATTCCTCAGATTCTTAAAGACCTGGCTGTGCATGCTGCTCTTCTACTCCCTGTGCTTGCATCTCAGCTTCCTGCTCTTCTCCCTGTTCTGGGACCTCATGTTGTTCAGCCCCTACTGTTGCCATTTTGGTTTTAAAAATGACAAAAAAGTAATAAAAAATGAGCTCTGTACAAAACAGTACAGCAGATCTGAGACAAACAACTGCGATGCTGTGCAACCTTCAGAAAAAATTTAAAACAGGTGGGAACTTCCTATTGAGGTGCATGAATAGACTCTCCACCAATCATATATCTTTGTTTCTAGGTCACAAGATCTTCATGGGTACCAACGTCATCGCGACTACCGCCGTATTTGCAAATACAGAAAACGCAATTTTCAAAGTGTATATTACTAAAAATTATTATACAAAGGTAAGTTTAAAGACTACATTACTAAACAGCTATTCTCAGCATTTAAAATGTGTACATATATGTGTTTTACACTTTAAAAAAAGCATGCGGTCAACGTGGCATATTCACGACAATCGCAGCGCGTTCGCTATGATCAACATTTTTTTTAAAACATGATAAATTTACTGAAACAAATGACAATGATGGACTCAGATTTATACACAACTGGGTTATCGATTATACAGCTCTATCATATATTGTAAAGTAGACATTCGTACAATAACAAAACAGTAAGTCATTTTCCAGAACCCATTCACCCATACATGCAATCAAGCACCTAGTCCACATCCATATACCACTAGTACACTCACTTACTCATACACACACTCATGCACTCACTCGCTTTCTCATATATGTGCTCATGCACTCAGTCTATCACCCATACACCACCTATGCACTCCGTCAATCACCCATACACCACTCATGCACTGATTCACAGAGACAATCACACATACACCACTCTGCGGTCAACCCCTTATAAGCTCCAAACCTTTCACCACACATGGCCTTTGGCCTACCTCCTACAAGCAACCAACTCCACTGTGTGGCACGGGTTTCAAGCTGTGTGCGGTGGAGGTTGGATTATTGTTTAGCAATTAAAATTACTTTACAATAAAAAGCATAGAAATTCTCTAAAAAAACAATGGTTAGAGGGATGTTATAGTCAGAAAATAAAATGTTTAAAAAAAACGTGGAAATTCACTGAAAAAAACAAAGGTTTCAGGGACGTTATAGTTAGGCTCACATTTTACACATACAAAACCATAGAAATTCAGCAATTACAATACCCTGAGCTAACTATAACTTACACCCCTGTAATGCACTGCTTATGACCTAAATTATTACATCTCATGCCATTGTCAGTGACATCACTGATGACATCTCAAATTACATAATTGATGACATCATCCAGTGACTGTAAGTGGTTGTAAGGATCTGTGAGTGGGTGCTTGAGTGGGTGGATTGGTGAGTGAGTAGTTGAGTGAGTTGCTGTATAGGAGAGTAAATGGATGTGTGATTGGCTGTATGGGTGAGCAAGTGGCTCTGTGTGACTGGAACATTTGCTGTAAAAAAACTGTCCATGGTGAGTGCACAAGTTATAGTTACTTTAGGGCATGAGTTGTAGCTACTTGAAATAACTCTAACATTGAGGTGAACTTGGATGGCTTTTAATGTTATGTGAGTCTTACAATAACATCCCTGTAACCTGAGGTATATATATATATATATATAGATATATATATATATATAGATATATGTATATATATAGATATAGATATATATAAAACAAATTGGGAACTACCCAGAGTTCTCTCTTCTTTTTTGCATACACACACGCATGCACACACAGACACACATATATATATTTTCTCTCTCCTCTACACTCTCTTCTACACTTACATTTACTCCTTACTACACATTACGTTTACCCATCGTAAACCCTGAAAAAAACATAAAACTCATACTACCCTGCACCCTTACCCATCTGTGAACATTAAAAACCCTTACTAAGCTGTACCTTTACCCATCCCTGAACCCTATAAAATCCTTACTACTCTCTATCCTTACCCATTCTTAAACCCTTTAAACCCTTACTAGCTCATACCCTTACCCATCCCTTGACCCTGAAATCCATTTAGTAACCCATACCCTTACCCATCCCTGAATCCTAAAAGCCCCGCACAACCCCATTCCCTTAGCCATCCATGAACTTTAAAAAATCCTTTAAATAAAATCCTTGCTACCCTTAACCCATCCCTCACCCCTAAAAGCCCATGCTATCCCGTACCTTTACCCATGCCTGAACCCTAAAAAAATCTAAAACCCTCCCCACTCTGAACCCTTACCATAACCCTTAAATACCTTTTATTATAAATGACAAAATAAATAGGTCATTTAAAATAAAACCTACACAAATGGTAAAGTACTGGTGTGGTAAAGAGCCAAAAAAGGCCCCCACTGTACCTACCTGCTCGGTAAAGGCAATGTACTTTGGGGCAAAGATCTCTGGGTAAAGACTGTATACCCTTCTCAAGGGGAGGATAAACACTCGGCATGAAGTGTACAATGTAGTCAGAGGTCTCCCGCTGAGAAGTGTATGCCTAGAGACATTTCTCAGAGGGATGTAAATAACACAGAGTTTCGGATGAACTGAACCACTACAATGAGTGTGCAGGAATACAGGTTCTAACACAGAGTCACAGTAACATTTATTTGTTCTCAAGGCTACACATTGATCAGACTGGGCAGCAGTCTCGTGTTTTGTGGTTTCTACAGTGCCCAGGTCCACATAGAAATGCAGTGGACGCAGGACTCTGGTACTGGAAAATGTGGTTTCCTTAGCCAATAGGCAGTCTATCTCATTCTTTTCGATGGGCAGCAATACAGTCATTTTCATCAGTACTGGTGTATATTCCGTACCACTCCCGGTATATTCCGTACCACTCCCGAGAAGATCATCATCAGGAATCCTGACATTTCTTCCAGTTTTCCTCTACACAGGTGATTGAGCAAGGGTTTTGAACCCCAATCTCCTGGTAAAATAATCAAACAGAATCCAGCACTGGTTGTATGAACCTTTGCTTGTTGACTAGAAGCATTGAGGGGGAGCTAATGTCGGAAATACATTTTAAATACAGCAAACCCAAAGAGGCTTCACAATAACAAAAGAGAAGATAGTATTCCAACCATAAAGGTTTATTTTCCAAGTAATTTTTCAATCAACAGATTTGGCAATTGTTCAGAAAATATATTAATACAGCCATAATATTCAGGTGCTCAAATATTCTGAATTTAAGTATTATACATTGCAGGATAGTAACAAGCAATATGTAAAGAATGCAAAATATCCAAATAATGTGTTCCATAAAAACCCATACTATCTATGCTAAAGAATGAAGAGAAAGTCAGGAGTAAGTGAAGGCAGTGTCAGCATTCTGTGGCCCTCGTTAGAAGTTCAAATAAAACAAAAGACTGTCTAGCATAAAGCTGTTCAACTCAGTGGAAACCTCAACAGAAAGGGCTTTCTCCTCCCACACCTCACTATAATACTAACACATAAAAATAAACCTTTCTCTAGATAACAAAGAACCCAATACCACACCTGCTCAGGAAAGAGAAATGGCTCATTGGCAAACTCAAAACATGAAATACTCAGCGAAGGCACAGAGTCAAGCTATGTTAACTTGAGAATCAAAATGGACACACATTACAGTATTATTAATCCTTAGCAAATCAACCAATTATTATTAAGTGTAAGTTCATTCAGAAAATATGATTACATTGATTATCATTTAGTTTAGTACAGTTACATATGATCTTCTCACCAGCTTAAGTGATGACCTACTACAATTCCTGTTAAAATGGAACAGTGATTAATGAATATTAAACACACATTCTGAATATCTGAATCACACATAAATGCATACCAATGATATATATGAGGTGGAGCCTCAAATGTCGGTGCTCCACAAGTGTTCTTAGCTTCTTTATAGTAAAAGTCATCTTATATTCTGTACATTGGCAGCTGGCCTTCAACTAAGTGCCCATCGAGACTTAAAATTGGTGCCGGACTTTAGGAGGGGGCAGTCAGTACAACCTGCATTTAGTTTAGATGTGTCAAAGATCCATGTCAACTGGACTACTGGTAAACTGTCACTATGAGTTGTAGACTGGGGCCCAGATGATCTCTTGTCCAATCATGTGCTATTGCTGGACTTCTGCCCCTCCAGCAGAACAGGACAGCATGCAGGGCATAGGAAGACACCTTATGACTTTGTTGTAGGTGTGCAGTCTTTGGCCCCACCTTTGGATTCAGTCTTTATGCTGACTTGCTGGAGCTGGCCTTGTCAAGGACTAAGTACAAAGGATTTCCTACTCCATTCAAGTGAAGTGAATTAAAAACCAGGCATGTGCACTTGGTTTTACAATAGTTTTTATCAGAAGGAAGAAAGGGAGAGCTGTTCAGGGGGACTGGCAAGCACATCTGCTACTGCTAAACCTCATGGAGCATCCTGGACCCTACAGGACTACATATGTACAGAGGGACTCAATCATGGTACCTCACCTTTTATGTACCCATCCACTCTTTTGCACACGACATGCCATGAGGGGTATAGAGGAATTGATGCCCAGTCATGACACAGTACATGGGTTTACACATGGAAAGATAGTAAGGGCAGTCTCCTACACATTTCACTCATTTGCCCCAAAACGTTATTCTGGCCTGGTCATGAGTGTGGTCTTGTCACTCTGCGGGTGTACCAATTTTACCAACCAGAGTCTATGTCTCTGTTGGATGACAGCAATACAAAAATTGAGCACTTCCTGCTCCAAGTCACTCATAGAATGAGGATCTCCAACCAGAAAAACAAATCTACAGAACTGGTAAGAATGAGAAGATTAGGAGCATAATGTTACATGCACAGTGCATCAAGAATTTTCGATCCTCCAGGCTAAAAATAAAAGAACAAAAATGTAACTATCCTGGAGCCTAAAATTAAACCAATCTCCTGGCTCTAGAGGTAAATGTCCAGATCCCCAGACAAGGGGGTTCATGCTGGTCCTCAAAAGGCATAAATCACAGTTGGATTTTGCATCCCATGCATCTCTAAGGAGGGCCCAGGGGCTCTGGCATAAGAGGATACCCACCTGATCATGGAAGCAGACATTTGCAGCTACTGCTGGCTTGTAGTTTTCAGTCTTGCACGGAGCACCATCATAAGGGCCGAGAGATCTGAAAGAAAGAATTCAGTGAACAACTGTTAACTACCCTCGAAGTTCACTATGATCACATCTTAAAAGGAACTTGTGGGACCCTGGTATCAGCAACAGATATAAATTTAATATAGGATAGTTGGTCGTCTGCTTGATACTTCTGAGGTCCCTTTTGTAACCAGTCACCCCCATTCTAAAAAGAAATAGGTCGAGAGTGAACAAGTGTTTTCCTCCATTACCTCCTTCGTGATAGAAACTTTGTTAATAAAGGTTGCTCCTTTAGACAATCACATGTGCCCATAGGACCTTTTAGCTGATTGGGCATATTTTATATAGTAGGTGTCATTAGCACCAGACAGAAATGCACCCCTAGGGCTGATGATATATTCTTGTGATAGTTGCTATTAATTGGTTTATTTGTATGGAGTCAAATTAGGGCAGAGTTCAGGGTGTGGAGATGGAAAGCTTATTCCTGGCACAGTGTACTTATCAATTCCATTCAGGTCGTAGAGCACTGCTGTTCTGTTCTTGGAACAGCCCAGCTGGAGACAGGTGTCAGCAATAGGTATGAACCTTATTTCTATTTATCTAACCCTCACAGACCAGCCTTCTTCTATCAAGAGCTGGCCTTATTGCATGTCTTACTTCTTTTGTCCTATAATAGATTTGTCCATGCTTTCTCTTGCTAATATTCCTATCCCACCTCTCCTGATGACTTCTTCCTGACAACCTGCCCAAGCTCTATGGTCCTGAAGATCTCTTCCTGCCAGTTTGCCCGAGTTCTGTGGCCGGTCATGTAATAACAACATGGTGTTCACTTCAAGTGAGGTTAATCTATAACACTTGATTCTCCCATGGGTAGAGAATGTAATGATGTATGTATTTTCCTTCCCCTAAACCATATGTTTTATAATGAAACAGTTACATACCAGTAGTCTTCATTACCCTTAAAACAGTCCTCCTTGTCATAGTCCTTACATGTGAGGCCACCGAGCCTCTATTAGGGATCACTACCAAAGCCTACATATGAGGATGTATCATGGCCAAGAAAGCAGACAGACACAATGTTCTGCTGCTCAAGAATTACATTTATATTCAACAACCGCTTAACTGCTGATTTTAGTACAGACACTCTAAATTATTATCATTCTCCAACACTAATCTGTAATGAGAGAGAAAGGCATTGAGGCTAGCTCAAGTGGCAAATGCTGCATATCTTTTCAAGAGTGACCTCTTCTACTTTAGCCCAAGATGTAGCCATGGGTTGGGGTTGACCTAGCCAGACTGTTATCTGGAAGCTGCTCTTCCAAAGAAATGTAAGTCTGAGAAATTGCTTGTTTGACCCATGCAATGACAGTAGCCATAACGTTTTTTTTTTCTCTTTGCCGATCCATAAGAGAAAAAAAGAGGTTGGGACTTCCTTTCTTGATCTCTCCAAATAGATTAACATAGCTCTTTTAACATCCAGAGATCAAAGAACATTAGTTGAGTGTTGAAAAACTGGGAGACTATTTTCACGTTTGGTTTGAACTTAGGATCTGCTCTAAGGACCACTCTATCAGGAAATAACTTCAAATAAGGGTGAGAAATCAAGAGACATGTTAATTCGCCTCACCATCTTGTAGAGGTTATTGCCACCAAGAAGACTGCCTTAGCGGAAACCCATGATATCTTAGCCTGGAACAGTGTCTCAAAAGGGTTCTTTTGAAACCCCTGCAAAATGAAAGAAAGATCCCATGAAGGGACAGATTTAGGTAAGTTCAGCTTCATTACGCTAAAGTATCTCATATTTTTGTTAGCTAGCAGAACAATATCCAACAGATCACATAGTGCTCCCGTACAAGAACTAATTGCAGCATTTACAGCTGCTAAGGTTGAAGGAGCCAATCCCCCTGGAAAACTTCTGTCATATGAAATCGAGAATCTTGGAAGGATGGTCTAACACAGGATCACAACATGATTTCTACACCATAGGAAGAAGATCACCAAATGGTTTGCATATGACTTCAGACTTTAATATTTTTTAGAAGATCGAGTGCCACAGGCTATTTTCCTTGAGCAACCTAATCACTGCAGCCGAGCCCTCCAATCTCCAGGCCTGAAGCCTCAACAGACAAAACTGTTTGAATGTTAGCACCGAAAATCAAGCAAGCTTGGGATGGCATGGAAGGAAGAGAGGCAGATGTGTTGCCATTGGAAAAAAAGAGGTAAGTGGGGTCTTCTTGTCAAGAAGGGAGCAGTGAGAATCACTAGGACTTTTCCCTCCGAATCCTCTCAAGCACCCTCAGCAGAAGAAGAATCTGAGGGAAGGCTTATAAGAGCTCCTGAGGTAATGGGCTGACAGGGCAACCATTTCCGAGTCTTCCTCAAGGATTGACTTTCACCAAAAACGAGGAAGGAGAGCATATGTGGGGAATGTAAAGAGGTCCAGAGTTGAAAGAACTCAATGATTTATTTCTGACTGAGATGGAAGTCTATTGAGAAGGGCAAATTCCGACTGGTGCTGTCTGCCCAGAAATTGGCCATCCACTGAATCTAAATAGCATTTAGGCGACAGAAGATTTCCCTCTGCCTCTCTAATCTTGTTAAGATAAAGTTAAGATCTTGTCCAACTTTGCCTGCTTACATAGGACTTTGGCGGTCATTCTGACCGCGGCGGGCGGCGGTCGCCGCCCGCCATGCGGTTACCGCCGAATGACCGCCCCGCGGTCAAAAGACCGCAGCGGCCATTCCAACTTTCCCGCTGGGCCGGCGGGTGACCACCAAAAGGCCACCCGCCGGCCCAGCAGGAAAGCCCCTGCAACGAGGAAGCCGGCTCCGAATGGAGCCGGCGGAGTTGCAGGGGTGCGACGGGTGCAGTGGCACCCGTCGCGATTTTCACTGTCTGCTAAGCAGACAGTGAAAATCTGTATGGGGCCCTGTGAGGGGGCCCCTGCACTGCCCATGCCAGCGGCATGGGCAGTGCAGGGGCCCCCAGGGGCCCCACGACACCCGTTCCTGCCATCCTGGTTCTGGCGGTGAAGACCGCCAGAAACAGGCTGGCGGGAAGGGGGTCGGAATCGCCGTGGCGGCGCTGCAGCGCGCCGCCATGGAGGATTCCCTGGGCCAGGGGAAAACCGTCGGGAAACCGTCGGTTCCTCTTTTCTGACCGCGGCTTTACCGCCGCGGTCAGAATAGCCCAGGAAGCACCCCCAGCCTGTTGGCAGTGCTTCCGCTGCCCTCCGCCATGGCGGTCATGGACCGCCAGGGTCGGAATGACCCCCTTTGTGTCTAGGTAGTTGTCCTTACAATTACAGACTTGTTCAGGAGGGCATTCTCTAAGCTGTAAAGGGCTCTCCCAATCGTCACTAACACTTGCCAGTTTGAGTTCTGGATCTCTATAGGGGACCAGCTGTCGTCAACCCCCTGATTCCACAATGCCCCCCCACCCCAACCCCACCGACTCACATTCTTCTGGGGAAGAAGCTCTACCACTGGTACTCTCTTCTGAAGATTTGTCTGTAGTAACGACACTGGAAGTCTTTGGCTATGTTCTGAGAAACTGGAGTCTGGGAATTGTAATTCCTGGACAATGGAGGCCACTGGGATAGCAGATGCAAAATCAGAGACTTTAGGTGGTGATCCACTACAGGAGGCCTTGAAACCTTGATTTCCCAACCACTGATGGACTGATGCTGACTTAAAATGGAGCAGTTGACAAAACTGTGATTATAGGTTCATTCTTCTTGCTTTTGGAAGAAAACCTCTTGCTTCCTCCGTATTGAAGAGAGTCTCTTTGAAGGTCTTCTGTTGTGCTGGGACAAGTTGAGTCTTTTATTTGCTGAGGGAAAACCCAAGGAACCCAAAGTGACACAGACCAGTTTTGCATGCTCTTCCATCTTAGAAAAAGAAGAGGCAATAATTAACCAGTTGTCCAGAAAAAGGAATAATTGAACACCAAGAATGTAGATGAGCAATATCATGCAAGTACGTAAGTGAAAATCCCTGGACATGAAGAGAGGTCAAAGGGTAGAACTACAAACTGAAAATGCTGTTCTCCACTGTAAAAAAAATTAACTTCTTGGACTCTATTGCATATCCTTTGTGGAAGATGTTCAGAACCCAATTGTCTGTTACAAGATCTCACCATTCACCAAAAAATACATTGTATTCTTCCCACCACCATAGGAGATTAATTGTCACTGTTTCTTTGCTGATTTTGAGACTGCAGCAGTGGTTGGGCCTTGCCCCCTCACACAGCTCACAGACCTTGAGCCTGGTCTCTAAAGGGACATAAGTCCTGGAAACCTTGACACAATTTCTTTTAAACAAAGGATTTTTTAGGTGTAAAAAGTCTAAATAGTTGAATATTTTTTTCTCTCCTGTTGCCTTCTTGATGAGATCATCCACCTAGGGAGGAAATAACTTATTACTCAAAAATGGTAAATTAAGAATTACTGATTTCTGAGCTTAGTCAAGCTTCCATAAATTGAACACAAAAGGCATCCTGCTGCAATGGATTCTCCTGCCGCAGCAGTGGAAGCCCAAAAGGAATCAAAGGAGATGTCCAAAAGGAATTAGTAAAGAAGTTCCATATTTGCCAAAATGTCCAAATTATTTTTTGTTCTTGGAAACAATCCTATAATAACTGAAAATCCTTTGAATGACATATGCAGTGTGGGTGAAAGCACATAAAGAAAAACTTGAAAGGTTCATATGAAGTTTTAATCTCTCCCTCTGAAAAGGAGGCTTCTTTTGCTGCCAAAGAAGATGAACAAGTAAGAATGGGCAGCATAATATTCGCCTTTTGTATTTGGGGATACTTCACCATATATTTCTCCAGAATGTACCTTTTAATGAGAAACTGTGGGAAACCTGATTTATCAACTTGACAGAGTGTACATTTTAGTGCTGTCCTTCGTGTCACAAAAGTCGTCAATGTGACAAGTTCTAGTTTATTAGATTAAAGAGTGCAAAATGGCCTTTCCAAATGTACCATACCTATTTTATGAACGGCATGCAAATACCGACTCACAAAATAGGGATTGAGACTCGCAATTAAGAAGGGCCTTTCCAAGGGAGTCCCTTCTTAATTGCGAGTCACAGTGGTATGTATGAATGTCTTGTGACCGCAATTGCAGTCGCAAAAACAATTGCAGTTACCACCAATTTCAAATTGGTGGTAACCCATTTGCAAATGGGAAGGGGTCCCCACAAGACTCCTTCCCCTTTGTGAACGGAAGGGAAAATATTTTTTCAGAGCAGGTAGTGGTCCCACGGACCACTGCCTACTATGAAAAAATAAAAAGAAAACTTTTCATTTTTTTGTTTGAAATGCATCCCATTTTCCTCAAATTAAAACGGGCTGCATTTTTTAAAAAAAATGCTTTATTTCAAATGCAGTCACGGACGTGGTGGTCTGTTGTCCTCTGCTGGCCACCATCCCTGTGAGTGTGCCATTCCCAAAGGGGTAAGCAAATTGCGGCATGCCTCATGAATATTGATGAGATAGGTAATTTGCGACCCCATTGGGAATCAGAAACAGCGTGGTTGACAAAGTTGTACATTTGGTTTTGCTACTCACAATTTACAACTCGTAAATGAATCGCAAATTTAAAGTGGCAAAATATACAGTCGAACATATGGCCCTTAGACTCTAAACTAACAGCACACATAAAAACTATTTTGAATTTCCTGTGATTTATCAAAGAATAATGACTTTAGAAATATGTGTGAGAGGAATGCAGTTCTCTGTTATATTTATTGGAATGCAATGACAAATCTTTTCATTTAACTTGAAATATATTATTCATTTTAATGAGGCCTAACTAATGCTAAATTTAATAGTTTATATATATTATATGTGTTTTTATTAAAAAGTATTAATGTAATGTCATGATTTTTGTGTTAGCTTTAGTGTGGCATATTTAGCTTGCATTTTGCAGTCATGTAGAGGTTTTGAATTATTTTTTCTTAATGTAAAGTCTTCTTTCAGATTTTGTTCCCGTGAGAAGCAAAGTCTGTTTGTAACAAGTTCCTTGTTTATATCTGGAGAGTCATACCCATTTGTCCTTGGAAACGTTATAATGTAGGAACATGGACTGAGATTGTATTTGTTTCAGACCTGTTTGGAGTCACATGGAAAGGATATGTTTGCGTAACAGACTTAGGAAATTGTCAAACTGTTGCAACCTGGAGTCTGGTGATGATTTATGACTGGATGAGGCCTATTCAACTTAATATGAACTGGCACCTTTGACAAATCATATCATTTCTGAATGATCTACCAATGGACACTGGAACTTTGGTCAGTCTTGTCTCAGTCTTGGTCAGTCTGTAGTGTTTTCCTGAGCACTTCCATGAAGACATAGATGCTTGCAATTGCCTTGCTGATGAAGATTTCCTGAATGCTGTAACTCTTGGAGAGGTATCTTCCTTTCTGTCATTTGCCTTTAACCCGGAAATGCCCTTTTTAGATTTAGTGACCTTTTATTTTGCCCTTCAGAAGACTCATGCTTGAGCTTCTGATATGCTGATGCTTTCTCCTTTTACTTATCTTTTACCTAACTTAGTTAGTTTTCTGCAGTCGAAGATTATATTCTTTCCAACTTATTTTTGTCCTTTTTGTACTTTTTATATTTTTCCTGCATGTGTTTCTCTCCACACATGTATTCCCCTGATTTGGTTAGCTGTAGGGTTGACCTCTGCCCAGCCAAAGGTTATTGACTCTGCTAAATTTAAATTGACTAATGATTGCAAATTCTGAGCATCATGTAATATCAGTATCACATATATTCTTATTGACTTTATGTATTATTCTTTTTGAATTCTTGGTTTTAATAATCGTAATTCGTCTGAATTTATTTCATCGCCCTGTGCAACCCTTGGTGATTATGTATCTTTATAACTTGGTTTTGTGCATTGTCTACATGACTTTGAGCTTGTGTTTGTAATAAATCTTTTAACTTTATTTCTGATTGGAGTTTTCCTTCCATGGCCACATTGTTCAAGGTGTCTAAATTGTTGGAGTGGTGTTCATTCCTGTGAAGGATGACATTTGTGTCCGCAAACTTCTTTCCAATCCTTGGAAAACATATTGTCTATGATCTTGTGCACTGGTAAGTCATCTGCGGAGGAGAATTATATTGGGAAAACAAGTTAACTGTTGGACTTTTTTGGCTGAAATGCCAACATGTCTCTTACATGTTAAAGGACTTCCTGATGTTAAGCCCCATGAATATATTTTCCTTGTGAGCTTGATTCTCTCTGCTCCTCTTAAGGAGTTTTCTGCAGTTTCAGAGCAGATTGTGCCAAGGCAGCATGAAATGCTTCAGTGATCATGTCCTGGAGATCGAAACGAGATACAGTATAAAAATGTCTAGCATTCGCGACAATTTTTTTTCACTTCTATTAAGGACACGGAAGCGAGGATTATGCTTCTCTTTCTACGCTTTATTATCTCAGCAGCTAATAACTTTACAGTAAACAAAACAGTGACATGGTAAACCATAGAGATGGCCCATATAAGTACTCCTGTCACCTATACTCCTCCTCTTTCTATGCAATCCAAGTCAATAACATTTGAAGAAACTATTCAACAAAGATTCAAACTCGAACCGGGAAGAACCACTTTCCAAAGACTTGAAGTCATTATAAAACCTGGGGAAAAACTGGCCTCCAACTGTTCCTGCCTTTTTAACTATCCAGTGCACCAAGAACTCCAACTGCTCCCAGATATCAGAGGCATAGCAGTGATCATTTGTCATCCTGTCCTAAAAGGAAAAACAAGAAACAAAAAGCTGTAATCTTCACATTCAACCATTCACATTCTGTGTGTAGAATCAGAGAGAAACAACCATACTTCAAATATTAGGGAGTACACAGTATGTACCATATGAATGCATAACCATCATACATTATAATGAACATGAAAAACAAAACAGCTAAACTCTTTTTTGTAACTGACTGGGTGAGATAATCCTTGCCTCCGTGTCCTTAATGGAATTGAAAATTCTGTGTCGCGAATGCTAGAATTATTTTCATTCTATGTCAGGACTGGAGGCTCCGATTATGCTAGTTTAAAGCTCATCCAACACAAATGAAGCCACATCTAGTATTGGTTTATAGTAAAAACTCTTAAAAGTAGATTCAGAGGGCCAGTCCGCAGCTTTTAAAATGTCCTCTAAACGGAACCCTAAATAAAATTATTTGGAAGCCATAGCACCCCTTGCAGAAGATGCGCCAAATTTGAAGAATCAATACCTGCCTCATTAAGCAGCCATTTCACCCATCTAGCTAGCGTAGCTGCTGTTACTGGATGAAAAGATTTCTGTAACACAATCAATAATTGACCTTGCATGTCAGTTCAAAACTATGCTGTACTGATTTCATATGCCTTCAGACATTGAACTACACATAGCTTAGAGTTACCTGGAAAAGCTGGATATGATACCACTCTGGAATTGCATTTTGTCCTTCTAGATTTTAGAAAAGAAACTCCTTCTGGAGAAAATTGCCTACCTGCTAAGTCTAAGGCCCTCACATCCAAAACTCTCTTGCAAGAGACAAGGCAGAGCAACATGGTCAACTTGGCCGACAACTGTTTCTGGGATTGATCTTTATTGCTTGGCCAAGAATCCAAAAATCTGAGAACTATGTTAACATCCCATAAAACTGAATATTATGGTTGAGGGAGATTAAACATCCTAATGCCCCTAAGCAATTTGCAGGTAATGGGTAACTGCCCCACCGGGCTCCTGTCTATAAAGGAGTGGCCGGCTGAAATGGCTGATTGGAAGTTGTTCACAGACCGGTAAGCCATTCCTGCTGCAGCTAGGGAGGAAAGAAAATTCACTATCATATGGCAATCTGCTCTAATGGGATCCGCACCGCTTGAAGTGCACCAATCACACCAGCTTCTCCATGCAGAAGCGTTTCTCTTGTGGGTAGCCGGTGCCCATGCAAGACTAATGAACTGTTGAGCTTCTTGCGAAAGGCCTGAGATATTCCATCTTTCCCCGAAACCGGCCATGCCACCAAGGACAGATGACCTATCTGGATCAGAGGGTGTGGAAGGCCCAACAGATCTAACAAAAGGTTCTAACTCCATGGTAGAAGAACCAGGGAGCTACACCTAGTTCCAGCACATGCGGAAAAGAAAGGTTGAACTCTCCAAAGCAGAGTCACTAGAATTATTTCCACTTCCTGTCGCCTCATTTGAGCTAACACTCTGGGAATCATCATAAATGGAGGAAAGGCATAATTTCGAAATGGGCTCCAATCTTGGAGAAACGCATCCGTGGCCCGAGCTTCCGTGTCTGGGTGCAACTGAAGAAAACCAGAAGTTGAGGATTCAGGCGAGACGAAAAAAGGTCTATCTCACATGGACCCCATCTGCGAATCAGAGTGCGAACGGCTCTCGGGTGTAGTCTCCAGTTGCTGAAACCCCAGAGATATCAAGATTGCCAATCCGCTATCACATTGCGTTGACCTGGGAGGTAGTCCGCTGTAACTGAAATATGATTCTGCAGACAAAAATGTTAAAAATCCTTGTCTATCTCTGTTAGCAGCTTGGACCTGGTCCCGCCCAGCTTGTTCACATAGCATACCGCTGAAATATTGTCCATGCAAAGCAAAATGCAACAATTTGCTATCCCGGCTGAGAAACTCCGAACTGCAAACGAACCTGCCAACAGTTCCCAGTAGCTGATATGTAGGTCTAGCTCCATTGAGGACCATCGACCTCCCGTGGAGATTTGCCGCAGCACCTCCTCAGCCCAATGGCTAGCATCCGATTCTATAATTATCTCCGGAGAGGAGACAAAAATAGCTCTGCCATTCCAGGCCTCCATGTGATCCAGCCACCAGGAGATCTCTGTCTTGGCCTCCTCCGAAAGAGAGATCTTTTGGGAAAAAGAAACACCCTTGTTCAGATATTGAACTTTCTGGCATTTATGGGCCTGATAATGCAGGGGTCCCGGAAAAATCGCCTTTATAGATGATGCTAGGAAACCTACTACTCTGGCTATGGACCTCAATGATGTGGTCGTCTTGGACAAAACTGATCTAAATTCTTTCTTGATGTTCTTCACCTTGCGCGACAGAAGAATCAGGGAGCGGAAAAAGACGAAGAGAAGGACTTGAACTCGTAACACATGTTGTTCCATAAAAACTGAAGGAAACGATGGTGTGAAAAGAATATAGGGATGGTCAAATAAGTATCCTTCAGGTCTAACCACACCATTGAGTCTCCTTCTTGGAGAATGTTCCTTAAAAGGTGGATGCCCTCCATCTTGAAGTGATGGTGGAGTATCCAATAATTGAACTCTCAAAGATTGAAGACTAAACATGATCCTCCTTCTTTCTTTTTGACTAGAGAAATTGCATTGGTATAACCCTGTGGGTGTACAACAGACCTCTGTACAGCCTCTTTTTCTAGTAGTGTCTGAATCTATTACGCTCTGCTCGAGACTGGAAAAATAAATTTTGCGAGGGGGCTGGGTTTGCACTGGTGTCTCATAAAATGCCAGTTTGAAACCTTGTACTCTCTCTAGAACCCATGGTGATTCTATATATTTTACACCAGTTGTGAATAAACGTTGCATTCTTCCCCCCAGAGAAACTTTCGATAAAGGAAAAATTATTGTGGTATTAGAATCTTGGAAGGAGCTCTAGTTGCCCCTAAATCACCCTTTTCTAAAGCGGCCTTTGGTGTTGCAGTTCCTGGAAGGGTAGAAGGTGGTGGACTGATCTTGGTAACCACCACTACCTCTTTGATAATAGTCTCTTTGATAATAGTCTCTCTGTGGGCATTGGTGGTATCTGCGGCCGAATATTTGCCACAGAAAGTGTCCGGCCCTGTTAAAAAGTGGGTGGAGGACTTTCTTAATAGAACTCTGGCCCTTGTCCAGGTTGGAATAAGCTGCCACAAACTTAGATAGCTTCTTAAAAAGGTGTCCCCCTAAAAGGAGACCTTGCGCTGAAGGGCCAGCTTCCTAGGAGGCTAAATCGGATAGTTTAGGGTCCAACTTCATTAATATGGATTTGCGGCATTCGCTAGATATAGCGCAGTTCACATTACCCAACTGCCATGTAGAACGTTGGGCTCACCCCACCAAAAGTTCCACATCAATTGGGACCTGAGATTCTGTGGAGTGAAAAGCCATCTCCAACATTTTTGTCAATGGACTCAACATGTCAAATAACTTGTCCTGCGTGCTTTCCATGCCCGGTCTAACCCCTTCTTAGGGTCTTTGGTGTATCTCTTAAGCTAGATACCAATGGCGGGGTCCACTTCTAAGGTATCAGTCATCTTGTCGGGTAGATCAGGCCTGAGACATTCAGACTTGAGTCGTGCAGGCACATCTTTCTCCTGGCCGATATGGGAGGAAATGTAATCCGCCCCTCTTGTAGGGGCACCCAAGAAGTGGATCTTGGGTTTATGATATCCCTGGGCTCGAACGTAAGAACCTTGGGCTGCTAATGTGGTTCCAGATGATGTGACTCTGTTTACCAGATTCTGGGATTACCTCCTAACCAGAACTCTGTGAGGCTGCGGAGCTGGAATGATCTGACCCCATGTCAGCACGGTAGGCAGAAGGTACACTGTAAGCCTGATCTGACGCCAGAGATGCTGCAAACTTTTCAAAGGCCACTGAATGAGGCCCTTTCGACTGCATTGCCTTTCTGCCTGTTTATTCAGGGGCTGAGGGAGTCAACCTTGCTGTTGCGCAAAGCCATATAGATGGGGTTTCAAGGGTGCAATGGCTCACACAGGGGCGTCATTCACCATCTGTCGCGCTCTTGCATCCAGGGCATAGACCAGATTTTGCTCAAAAGACCCAGAGGGGTGCTTGTCATAGAAATAACTGTCATCTGCCTCTTGATATTCATCAGATATTGTTAGTGGTTTTTTACACTGTTGTCTAAGAAATATATAGAATCACCAAGTAGTTCCTTGATTCAGGAAAAGTTTAGGCCTCTGAGGAGTAGTCAGGGGGAGCCCGGCAGCAGAAAGATAAACTTTCCCTAAAAACCCCAAGAATATAGGCTAGCACTCAGTGCAAAGTCAATTAGGGAGGGGAAGGAAAACTAAGGCCTGTACATGCTCTGGGCAGTGCACACGTCCTCGCGCTCTCTTAGACGAGTTGCAACGATCAAAATGATCGGGAGTTGGAACGCACATGCCCGAGACGCTCCCAAGCAAAGTAATGAATAGAGGATGGAGGGATCAATGATTGCGTCGTCCCTGCTCCAAAATTCCCTCTCCTAATATTAAGAAGCGTAGGTGATTTAGCCTCGATTTGAGGGGTCAAACCGCCTCACACTGTTTCTGTGTTGCTCTACAGATACGCTGTGCGTGCAACGAAACACAATGCTGAAATAGAAAACACCTTATTATAGAAGCAAAATGAGAATGCACTCAACTGGCTGCGGAGCAGCAAAGAAAAAGGAGGAGTATAGGTGAGAGTATTTATATGGGCCATCTTTATGGTTTACCATGTGACTGTTTTGTTTACTGTAAGGTTATTGGCTACTGGGATAATATGTCATAGAAAGAGAAGCATAATCAGAGCCTCTGGTCCTGGCATGGAATCTGCATCTCCTTCCTCCTGCTTGGAACTGGCTCCATATTGAGGATTTAGGTCATGCGAGTAGCAGGGGATTCCTGCTTATGTAGGTTACCTAGCAACCCTGATATCACCATAGACCAGGAAATGCTTTAACAATCCTGTGCCTGCCTTCAACTATGTGCATGCACACAGCGGGTGCAGTCATAGGAGTGGACGGAGTTTCAAAGTCCTTGGCTTGGTGAACTTGCCTATTAAATTTCCTCACCCATCTAAAGCACCTGGATGGAAATAACAAGAAAACCAGTGCAAGCACACAGCGACCTCTAAAACAGATCACAATAAGGTCTTATCTGCTAAAGTTTTTCAGTACGGCATGTATCCATTTATGTCCGGAGGACAGGAAAATTAAACAGGAAATGGGTTTGGTGGGAGGGATCATTACACACCATTCCCGTTTGGTGTAGTCCAAGCTAACTTTTGGTAGTGATTCTGGTTGGAGGCAGGGTGGCCTCAAAAGGACTATGACAAGGTGGACAAGACAGTGGGGTAGTTCAAACCGGATTTGTTTACTGTACACGAGCATGATGTTTTAAAGCAAGTAGAAAGAGCTTATTTCACATTTTACTTGTGTAGTAAGGTGGAGTCTATGTTGGCAGAGTTTGATCTAACTTGTTTGGATCCTAACCAGTAGCGGCCAATGTCAGGGCAGGGTTGTGGGGCAGGGGTGGATGGTGGGTTGGGCTAGGGGTTGGGGGGTGAACGACAATAAGAACATTTAAAAAAAAAAAAAGAACTTAGCTGCCTCCCGACGGATCACCGCTCTTCTGTTCCTCTGGCTGCACAGCAGGCACAAGCTCCCAGACTGCCCTGTAGCCAATGCTGCTCGCATGCTGCTGGCAGCATAACAGCAGCATCAGCAATGGCCTGCACTGGGACCTGTGTCTGCTGTCTCCAGCCCAGCAACATAGCTCGAGTTGGAGACAGCTCAGTGCGCATGTCGGTTTGGCTGTCCTGAGACGGCCGGCCAACCCACATGCGCACTGAAGGGAGTGCATACCCCTACCCTCTCCATGGCTGGCATCACGATGATGACCCGCCCCCAAAACTCGGCCAGTGACGAAAAATAAAATGATAATAAACATGGTTTATTATAATTTAATTTTTCAAGTTTTGGCTCTGCTGGCAGGGGGGAGACGCTCCTCCGTCTTAATGGAGGAGCTTCCCCTGTGACATTCAGAAAGATTAGAGCAAGGGCTTGTTCTACACATAATCTCCAGGATTAAACACTCTAATTTTTTGCACTGACCCTTGGAGTACCCAAAGACCCCACCAGTTTTAAATAAATAAAGGTAGAAAAACTCACAGGCCACAGAGGTTGCAGCAATTTGCAGATCGGAATTTTGTGTCCTCGTCACTTGGTTGGTTTTGCAGACCTGAAATAAGGACAAATGTAATAAAGGACGAGCCCAGGGAGAGAAAGAAAAGGACGAGGGAGAGGAAAGATCAGCTGCAAAAGATAGATAGAAAAAAGTGTGGAGTTTGACAGTCACTGAAGCGGGTGGTATAGGTGACAAGTGAAAATAATGAGATCAGTGGGATAGGATGGTGTCAATGCAGAGGCATAATCAATGGGTTTTAGTTCTGGCAGAAGACTGATACGCTGAAGGATGGTATTGTAGGGAACTGAGAGAGAAACAAAGCAGAGGATACACAGTGAAATTGTCAAGTTCAGACTGGAAAAATGGTTTTAATCAGATGACAGGTAGGGTGTTGTATGCTTTAGGACTGGGAATTTAACAGCAGGGCCCTGAACAATACTCTGCCATGAGGGCGCTGAGGTTTCTGTAATGCTACTGGAATTGGTGGGCACTGCCTTTGCTTGGGGCATGAATAACAATGCAGGGCAGATGCTTAGTGTGACTGGCCTTTACTAGATGACATCAATAATGGCCTTAGGTACAACTTCATAGACTTTAGTTGATAACTAGCCTCATCGTCCCCAAAGTTGCCAACTTTAAAAGAATGCAATTCACTGAAATTAAGAGGTTTGATTCACGCACATCTTTAAGTGTAAGCCCTTACTTATTGTATTGTATTGGTATTTATATAGAAGTTTCCACTCCTGATGATGTGCTTTAAGAACTTTGTGGATGGGCAGAATGCTATATTCAGTTACAATTTTTCATGTTTTTTCTCATGCAGTTGATACACCATCCGTAAGTAGTTTGCTATGCAATTTTTCATGCAATCTTTTATTTAAACATGTTACATACTGTGATGTAATCTGTCATGCCACATGTATTGAAGAGGGTATGAAATCTGTCATTTAGGCAGCGATTAATGTAACTGCACATGCGGTTTGGTTGTGATCATAAAAGTTGCCAGGCAAACTGTAATGCAAGCCATATGGTAATAGTGGCACCATCTAAATAGTATATACAGTAAGCCAAGAAGCAACAGATTTCTAGACCCTGGTCGCAGTGCTAGCCACTAGGAGATATCATGATATCTAGTGCAGTGAGACAGAGACATTATGGTAGATTATCTGTGGTGTAAACCAAGAAGTTTTCAAACGTAAAGTATTCCAACTGATGAGCTGCCCATGGCATGCACTGGTTACTGGCAGACAGATAAATGCCCGTTGGTATCACCCTCAAACAACCAAGTGGTTTGGGTCTATAAACAGAAGTTGTTATACGAGGCCAAGTTTTTTCTCAGAGTCAGATGAGGATTATTTATTGACAGTCATGAGGGTGGGGCTCTTTTGCGTTTTTGCTAGAGGTGGGTTAATTTCCCATTGCAGGTGCAGGGTTTCCCGGCCCAAACCCTTTCAGATCCGAACAGAGGAGTCACTTTTCTTCTCAGAAACTCTTGAGGACAGGACACCTGGGTGATGGGACACTGCTATGAATGGTGCAGTTTATGTAATAAATAGTCCCTGGGATTGACCGTGGACTGTTTCAAAAGGCAAGATGAAGCAGACAGAGGGAAAGGGTGGAAGACAATCAGGGCTGAAAAGGAAACCATTCACTCCTGGCAAAAATGTTAAATCTAACACCACACTGCACGGGCAACGACTAGAGTGAGCCCATGTGGGCTTTAATGGTTGGGTTATGGTTGTGAAGGCAGCCCACTAGGAAAATGCCAGAGTGTCAGATAGCCCAGTCAAGTCCTCCCAGGAAGGGGTAATAGAGATAATTTGGATCATGGCAGGTGGAAAGAGCAGTGTGCTGGAGAGGACAAAAGAGAAATAAAGATAAGCGCTGTGTGCTTCGACAGAAAAATATGGTGTTACTCAGGTACCAGACTCGCATTCCAGCATAAACCTCTGAAAATCCTGGTAGCCCACAGGAAAGGGTTGCTGACTCTTGAAAAGTGACTCGAAGTCTGAGTACTTCAGTTGTGCCAAGAGGTGGTAGCCAATCTTCTGAGCATTAAGAAAGACCTCCTTAGAGACAGCGAGTGCCTGCATGGCCCGAGGGTCCTCTGTGCTGTCATTCACCTGCTGGAGAGGCAGAGCACAAAGTATGTTCAGGGAGGTCAGCTAAAGAGACCCTCGCTAGAAAAACATAAAGAGTTAGAATATAGGGGTTACCTATCACTGACCATCGATCCACATACAATGAGGTATAAGCTGCCTGTGACTGACCATAAGCCTATAACTACGCACAGGAAGATGCGTGGTCTAGCGGCTACATTGCAGACCCTAAAACCCACAATTCTAAATTATAATCCTAGTTTTGGCAATTGACTGAACAATCAGGTGCTTCTGGGCCAATCATTTATCTTCCTGTTCACTGAGTTCTTAAATAAGGTGAAAGAGAAATACAGGAAAACAGTGACAAAGGGAGAATGCAGGGTTGGAAAAGACCCCGCAAGAGTGTAAAAAAGAGACAGGAAGTGGAGGTAGTGGAAGAAAGAAGCACATAGGTTGAACCAAAACTACGTTTAGGCAACATTGGTGGCCAGCTCTAAAGAAAAACTTTGGACTCCTGCACTTATTTTCTCAGTGATTAAGCCTTCGTCCAGCCCAATCCCCAAAACACCCTCGTTTTTGGAAATAAGTCTTAGCTATGCCCCTCTTGGCAACTACTTGGCACTACACTAAATGCTTAAAATAAAACAAGTAAACTGACAAACAGTGAAATAGCGGATTATCAATCACTATGGGAACGTGTACACTTTATGCATAAGAAGGTGCCTTCACCGAATAGTTCACACATCATTTCTGACACCAGTAAACAGACCCCTCACTTACCAGAGAACGAAATACAGTGAGCGCAAGTGAGATACATTCCAAGAGCCACAGAAACATAAGTACTAAAAGCAAGAGAGGAGCCTTGCATGAATGAGTGAATGAATGAGACAAGTTTGAAGAGCACTACTGTGGCTTTGAGACAGGGCTTCCTCCTAGTGCTGGCTCCACAAGGGAAACACACATTGGCAAAGGCAATGGGCCTGAATTTATTGTGCTAATATATGTAAACAGAGATATGCACGCATTCTCACAGACTAATTGTGCTCTGTCTCTGTGTAATCTGCCTCTTCATATGCCTTTGTAGTCGATGCCCCCTTGTTTGTTTACATTAAAGCCACACCTATTGGTCTTGCCAATACTTGTTTTCAATGTGTTTGAGATCTCTAGAAGTTACCATTTCCATCTCTGGTTTAGAATAGGGAGGGTGCTTTAAGGTCATGAATAATAAATTAAAGAAAGAAAGAGCTACAGGGACTTGATCTGACCAGTCCATTTTCTGGGGGTTAGACGATAGTACACAATGGTTCTTTATGAAAATCAGGTCCTAAGTAGAGCTCTTATTGTGAGTAGGGAAGTAACCTTGCCCAAAATCCAATCCTATCAGGCATCACAACAAACTCGCCCAACTCCTCTGCTTCTAGCCACGCTGGCCCTCACCCTACCAAAGAAAAGACCATGAACTCCCACCAGTCTCCCCTCTTCCACAATTTAGGCATAGGAAATTCACTAGACATCTATCATAATACCCTCAAACCCATGAGCAACACTGCCTCAAAATACTCTACGCAACCTGCCACTGACCAGTCCCATTTAGGTAATATAGTTCTAATGGTTAACGTTCCCAAGTTAACCACATTGGCGCACAAGGAAGGGGTAGACTCTATCAAAAACAAGGCAATCCACTGGATTCGCCATGTTAGAGGCTGCCGATCCATAATACGTGAGGACCTAATTACCGTAGTACGACGGCCAGATCCGGGAACTCACTTTGATATCCTAAAACTGACACTCAAGAACAGGACCATGGCGAACAATCTGGTGGCCCTAGACGCAAGAACAAGCCCACCTGCACACTCACGCATCCAGTTTAAACAGCCCAGGTCACCCACGCTCCACGAGGAACGCCCGAGTTACCACCCGGCAGAAAACCTATCCCCTCTTGGTAAACATGATTGACTCACAGCCCCACCTAAAATCTATGCAGGCAAACCTTGCAACCTTCCAACATCCATCACCCCCAGATCCTCCTTTTACCCCACCACTGTCTGTCCATGTATTCACCCCCCTACCCATGATACCGCGACCATTTCCGGCTCACCGAGCAATCATGACAACGATGCTCCACCCATCTTGCAGGCACATTGCCCACCAAACCTAGAGCTGCTGTCTAGGCCCGCAAGCATCTCCTTGATCAGGACCAGGCCTGTTCCAACAGAGGAACATCACCAACCACCACAAACCTCACGGGCAAACATTGGCATCAACCCATCCCTGCTCCCCCAGCCACATCTGCCAAACCAACCCCTGACAGCCAACCTCAAAAACCCCGGGCATTTAGGTAGGACAACTCAGTCACAATCTGGGGTACGACTTGTCTCATGGAACGTGGCAGGTCTGAAACCTATTCTTCCCCTTCCATCCTTCTCCTCATTTATTGACGAACATGACATATGTCTCCTACAGGAAACATGGTCACTCGACCCACTCTTCCAAACAGGCTACTCAAATTTCCACATCCCCGCTGTGGCCAGCACGAGAGGCAGGCCCTCAGGGGGTCTGACCATCTGGATCAAAACATCACTTAGCTGCCATATATCACAGCTACCTACCGCCTCTCCCGACCTGTTAGGCCTTCGTCTATCCTTTGGGCCTGACTCTGTGGTGAACATCTTTAATATCTACGCTCGAGGGGTCAGGGGGGGGTCAAGTCTCCAAAACCCTCTGCGCCCTCGTAGCCCTCTTACAAAATTATCTCCGCCATCATAAAACCATTGTGGCTGGGGACTTCAACGTCACATTCGAACCCCTTGACTGGGACGATCTCAGGTCCACCCGCGAGGAAGATCAAGTCTGGTCTATCCCCGCCCTGTCCATTGCACCCATCAAAAGGTGGACGTCGGTTGCGATTCAGGTAAAATCATTGACCATGGAGTTTGGACTCAGGGCGCTAAATGGCAGAACTAATTCAGACACCAACGGTAGTCACACATACAACAAAACGAACCACACCAGCAGAATCGATTATTGCCTATTCGATATAAGATTATGGCCTCTAGTCATCGATATGACAATCATCGAAAGGACCGAAAGTGATCACAACCCTCTTTCTGTCCACACATTAGCCCTAGGTAACCTCCCAGCCACGTCTAACCCCGCAGCAGTAGCACCCGAGGGTATTAACCTGGCCAACAACAAAAGACACCTAAAATGGGTCAATATTGTGGCCCGGCCCGCACTCATCAATGCTGCCAACAACACCCTAAAATCCACACTAAGGGACCTAGAGGCAGGTTCTGCAACACCCCACCAGGAAATTAGCTCAATCCACACCTCCTGCTTTAGGGATATCGCAACCCACTTCTCAGCACCCCCAGCCCACGACGACAAACGACCCAAAGCCAGGCACCGCTGGTTCAACAAAACGTGCCGGTCCCTAAACAAGCGCCTAGTTCAAGCCATTAAATCCAAGGACCCCATCGCCATCCGCGTAGCTAGGAAGTCCTATAAATCTGCAATATGCATAGCCAAGCGTGATCAAGATAGCAAATGGTGGACATCACTCAGCGACGCTGTGCGCGAGAGAAATTATAGTCTGTTCTGGTCCCTGGCAGCGCGAGGCCCCGAAACCAGTGGTTTGGACATCACAACCAATATTGCCCCAAGAGACTGGATAGCCCACTTTAGTAGTCTGTACTCCCCTGATCATGATAGCCCCACCTCTGTTTGTACGGGCCCCCTCCTATTTCACTCGTTAGCACCAACCACCGCAGCACCCCTGTTGTTCTCCCAAAGTGATATAACTTACTCTCTAAGCACTCTAAAACGCGGCAGGGCCCCTGGTTCAGACTGCGTCCCAGCAGACCTATTCTCAACAGACCTAGCATCCTGGTCAAGATATCTCACCATTCTAGCTAACGCAATAGCATCTGGGGCGCCAATTCCCGACTCTTGGAAAGCGGCCATTGTTATTCCAATCTTTAAAAAGGGCGACAGATCTCTTCCCTGTAACTATAGACCCATTAGTCTAATTGACTGTGTCCAAAAAGTCTTCTGCCACTGCCTCCTAGGGAAGATAGAAGAATGGATAATTGACCACGATATCCTTAGCCCCCTCCAAGCCGGTTTCCGAAAGAAGATTTCCACCACTGATCAAGCCCTCAGATTCCTATTATTATATTGGAAAACAGTGTTCATCGGTAAAGGCAGCCTTTATGTAGCTTTCGTGGATCTCAAATCTGCTTTTGACCTAGTACCTCGCAACAAACTGTGGGTCACTCTCTCTCGGATGGGAATCCCGGAACACATCCTTGCCATTTTGATACGACTCCACGAGGACAACTACGCACAAGTCAGGTGGGGCAACAAGGGCCAACTTACCGATAGAATCCACGTCTCTAGGGGTGTGCGGCAAGGTTGCGTACTTGCCCCGACCCTCTTTTCCCTGTACATCAACGAAATTGTCCCCTCCCTCCTCAGACTGCAGGCTGACGCACCTTCACTTGGCACACAAAAAATCCCAGTCTTACTCTTTGCCGATGACACTCTCTTGATATCTAAGACCCCTAGTGGTCTAAGGAAACTCCTTGCGTGCTTCGAGCATTTCTGTTCATCCCAGGGACTCGAAATCAACGCAACGAAAACCAAACTAATGACCCTTAATCCCCACAGATCTTTCAAAGGGAAATTTACTCTAGAGGGCTCCTCACTCGAGAAGGTGGGCATTTTCAGCTACCTGGGCATAACACTCACTGACAACATGTCCTGGAAGCCACACATAGGAAAACAAGCCCTTAAATTAAGACAAACAACTGGGGCTCTACTAAAAAACTTCCACCTCTCACACACAAAACCAATTCGCCCAGCATTACAATTATACGAAGCCCAGGCAGTTTCCTCAGCGCTCTACGGGGCTGAACTTTGGGGTTATACCAAAACCCAAGACCTAACCACCGCTGAAAACAACTTCTTAAGAAACCTTGTGTCCCTTCCGCTAAGCACCCCACTGTTCCCTCTTTTCAAGGACCTCGGCATCAAACGCATTGGTCACAAAGCCCGCCTGCGACCTCTGCTGTACTGGCGGCGTCTCTGGACCACTCCGGAACTTGTCATCTTCACCGAAGCTCTACAGGTCATCCTAAAAGCCGACCACCTGCACAGAATCCCCTGGCTACGATCCATCAAGGATTTACTCCACTCTATCGGGCTCGATGATCTCTGGAACTCACCAGCCACGTCAGTCTTTCCCTCGAAAAGCGAACTAAAGAAACTTTACTGGCAAAGGGCCAACAACGAAGACACTCGGGCTGCACTCCACACTACATTATCTTGTGACTTTGCCAACCTAAAAGAGTCATGCAAGTACGAAACATTTTGGGACCTAATCACGGCCCCAAGGGAAAGGAAACTGTACTTCCAGCTCCGCATTGGAACACTCCCATTAAGACTTTTCACCAGCAGCTGGTCACACAACGAATCCACCGCATGCCCTGCTTGCAAAGCCCCCGTGGAGAATCTCCCTCACCTCCTTTTTGCATGCCCCGCGTATACTGCCCCCCGTAGAAAATGGCTGGCCCCGGCATGCAGACTACTCGGAGCACGCTGCTCTGCGCTAGCTCTGCGAATCCTCAGATCAGACACCAGACCAACGCTAGTGATCGCTATCGCCAAATTCCTCGGAGCTAGTTGGCTTATTAGAGGGAAAACTCTCCTGGACAAAGACTCCAAATAAGACTGTCCCAACATCCTGCAGAGTGCATTTCACTTCATTTCATTTTTTCTAATTTCATTCCATTTTATTCTATCTCATTTTTATTCCATTTTAATTTTTATTTATATTTCATTCCCTTTTATCACCATATTTACCTGCAATTTTATTTTATCATGTGCATTTATTTGTATTTATTACTGCTCGCGCTTTTTTGGCTCTTGTAGCCGCAATAAAGCTTCTTTGAATTGAATTGAGTAGGGAAGGTGCAATGTTGTAACAGGTTGCTGATCGACAAGAAGGAGTTGTGTCTTTGTCTAATTCCCAGTGGAGGCTGAAGTCCCCCAGGACAATTTGATCACAAGAGTCCATCAGTGCTAACATCAAGGTGGACAACATAATAGTTTTATCCTCATTGTTTTAGTTGTCCTGTTTGTAATAACAGTGAGGCTTTGGAACAAGGAGGAATCAACTGAGTTTATCATTTGCATTTAATGGGCTCACTGTGGTTGACAACCTCCACTAGAATTTTCCCCTGCACTGAAGTGGAGCATAATGTATCCTACTGGTAAGACAGTGGCAAGAGGGATGAGCAAAACCAGAGTTGTGAGAGTACAATAGAGGCAAGGTAAAAGTCTTGGATGAGAGCAGTTATGGAAGTTGCATTAAAGAATCGTGAGGGCAAATTTCATGTGGTGTGTAAGAGAATGGTAACAGGGTTGAGCAGACCAGATTCAGCACAGGTTGCTTGGGCAAATTGACCTTTCATTGTGTTTAGGATGGCCAGCTTTGGAGACAGTAGTACTATGATGTGCTGGGGCATCTGTGGTCGCATAATGTTTGTGTAGGTGTGTTGTGTTAGAGGTAATGTGCATATAGGAATACTCCACAGCATCAGAGTTGGGTACATAGGGGATCTTCAGGAGTACGTGTGTTGAGAAAAGTATGTGGGAGAGCAGATTGACTCTGCACTAGAGAGGAGAGGGAGAATAGTGTTTGTGGGAGAGAGATTCAGAATGTGGTTGGAAGGCTTTGTATCACCTCTGCAAGTGACCCAGCTTCAGTTTGAAATAAAAAAGCTGAAAAGTTGGCAATAAACGATTTGGTTTCTGGTCAGTGGTGAGTGGCTCTAATAAAAAAGGTAAAAAGTTACTTACCTGTAACTGTAGTTCTCCATTATTGGTATGTTTCATGGATTCACATACATGAATCATTCCCAGTCGTTGCAGTGGAAGTCCCATGGTAAAATTAGAAAGAAGTACTGTATCATACATATCCGGTAATGGCTAAAAACATCAACCTTAGCATGCTATTCACATAATTTAAGAAAAAGATAAAACTTCATCCAATCAGATTGCAACACTCTGATAACCACTCCCCTTAGAGACTACCATGACTCAGATTTTCTAGTAAAAGTATAAAGAATACTTACTCCTAGGTGAGCCTCCATGTGAAGACACCAATACTGGAGAATTACAGTTACAGGTAACTTTGTCCTTCTCAGTACTGAATCTTTCATAGATTCACATGCATACATCAGAATAGTAAGCAGTAGGTAAAAAGAGTAAAACAAGACTCACTTTATTTGGAAAGGATGATTTAACACCCCCTGTACTATTGCTGCATCCTTTTGTACTGTTGAGGTCAAACAGTAATGCTGGGTAAACATGTGTCTATTCCTCCATGTTGCTGCCCTACATATGCCTTGTATTGACACACTGAGAAATAAGGCAGTAAAAGTGAAAACACTTCTCGGAGAACATGCTCCCACTTTTCCTTCCAAAGGTCTTCCTGTTTGTGATAACAGAACACGATAATTACAGACATCCAGTGGGCTTGTGCTCTGTTATGAAAGATAAAAGCCTTTAAGAGGGGTACCATAGGCAAATAATCCTCTTATCAGTATAAAAGTTCAAGCACCTTCTCATTTCGAAACTATGAATTGCTTTTTCTGCTACATACTTATAATTTTGAAAGAATGCCTTTAAAATCACAGGTTCATTAAATGAAATTCCGATGGAACCTTTGGAATCAATCTGGGGCATGTTCTTGCTATAACCCAATCATCCCTAGCCTGCATATATGACTTTTTGATGGTAAAGCCCTGTATTTCACATGCCCTTCTTGCAGAAGTCAATGCTAACAGCAGTGCCTTTTTCCAATAAAGATATTTCAGTTTGGCTTTTTGAATAGATTCAAAAGGATTCTTCATCAACTGTGAAATGACTGTATTTAATTGCCAAGGAGTTAGAGGGTGTTTCAACAGTGGTAAGTTCTAAAACGTCCTCTTAATAACTCCTTCAAAATTCTGTTTGACCACAGGGGTGGTCTATTGGAGGATCTCTTAAAGCATTAAATGTGATATCATGCAGACCATTCCCAAACATTTTGAACTTCCAGCAATAATGTTCAAAATGTTGTGCCTCTTTTGTTTGTTTGTATGTTGTATTTTTGTCACATGGTTGGTTCATACTAACAACAAAGAGCCTCTTGTCCTTAGGAGAAAGGCCTGAAGACTCAGTGCCACAGCTTGTAGTTCTAAAAGATTTTTGTAGAGACTCAACTCCTGTGGAGCCAATTTGCTACTGATCTCCAGATCTTGCAAAAGAGCTGCCCCTACTAGGGAAGCATCTGAAACTGTTTACTTTCTCAGATTGATATTCATAATATCATCATATGAACCCTGGGTTAGGATCCACTCATTCTCCATTTCCTCTTGGAGGTCTCATTCAGAGGAATACATGATTACATCATTCCCAATAGTGACCTGAACAGGCATACTGAAACTGACTGCACTTTTAAACATTTGTATGCCAGGTTTATACATTTGATATGCCTTCACAACATTGGATAAGCTTTGACTTCCATAGTGTTCAGAACAGCCCACAGAAACGTTATTATCCTGAAAAATTGGAGGGATTATTTGTGTTTGTTTGTTGAAAAGCTTAATAGTCAAATATTTTGAAGTTTTCCTTAAACTCCCTTGACATGATGGGTGGTAGAAAATTTGAGTTATGGTAGCCTATGAGGGGAGAGGTTATCAGGGGGCTGGTAGTCTGATTGGCTAAAGTTTGTTTTTTCTTCAATTATGTGAATAGCATACTAAAAGCGATGGTTTTAGCACTTATGGGCTATGTATTGTAATTGGGCGTGTAAAGTATTGAATTTATATAGTGCTTACTAGCCTTAACAAAAAGTTGAAGCACTTTATAACAGCAAGCATGTGGGTCTGGAACCCAAGGTTAGTGCTTAGTCCTGTATTATTGGTTACTGCTGGTTACTGGTATTAGATGTGTGTCCAAAAAACACATTCCGTGCATTCACTCCAGTTTTTTTTGCAGTGGATGAAATTAATAAGAGTTATTTGTGATCATTAGTGGGCTGAGGGGAACAGGGGTATGTGAAACATGCACATGGATTGTGGAATTAATAGATAAGCTGGAAGAGGTTAGGTAATATTAGGTTGCAGGGGAATGACTTTCAGAAGAGGAGAGGTTGTGACCCTGCAAATGATTTGTGGACAGTTTGCAGACACAGTACTCCTTTCTAATTTCACCATACGACTCCCACTAATATGATGGGGAATGACTCAAGCATGTGAATCTATTAAAAATCCAATACTGGAGAATGAAGCAAGTAATCTCACCTCTCAAGTGAATCATGCCAGTAAGTGTCAAGTCCATCACAGGAATTCAGACCGTGTGCTTTTGTATTGCTGCACCTGGAATTACCCACAGGCCGGTTGACAAAAAGAGGCTGTATTTGCAGGTGAGGTGGGTTCTATCAGGTTGGCAGTGGGTTTGGTTTTCGAGAGTATTTTGGTCTGTGGTAGTGTAGGAGTAGCTTTATTCAAAGTCCATACTGCATTGATTTCGTTGCTATGGTGTCTAGTGGTGTAGTCAGTAGGGAAGGTAGGCAGTGTATCAGTGTTAACATCCTTAAACACGGTGGAAGGAGAATGGATATCCAAGGATTCAATCAGACTCCCACTCTCAGACTATTTCATGTTACTCAAACTTCTTGTTATTTCTGTGTTTTATAACCGGTGATAGCATGTTTCTTCCCTGCAAGGGATTTTTCTTGTTTTTGAGACTAAGAAGAAAAAGCATAGATATTGGTCCGAGAGAATATGTCATTAGTAACAAGAATTAATCAATTTTTATGAAGCCCAAACTGACACTATGGTATTTTTCAATGCTTAATATTTCTTGGTTGGTCATTAAAACTTGGTGTTTATGGTACTTGAGGGTAGTTTCACAGTGTAAGCTGTAAAGGATTCTCTGAGGTGTTGTTACAAGCATCCTAGTCTCAGATCTGAAATAAAGCTCTCTTTGTTTTAGGCTTTGTGTCAATAACAAGATCACATGAAAAACATGTAGGCTTTTGATCCTGAAATGTGGATTCAATAAGGGACACATGCTGTGTGTCGTTTGCAACACTGATCTCATCAACGAGGGCTTCCTCAATGGTTTCTCCATCATCAATGGTTCTGTCGATAGTGCTGACAAAAAAACACCAAATAATGTCATCCCCACCTCAGCCAAACCTTATCCTCACTTTAATTAGCTTCACTTCTAATAAATCTCTGTTCATCTCACCCTAACCCCTCCTCAGTTGAATCTAATTTCAAAATAAACTTCACATCACCCCATCAGCTCTCCTGCTCTTGCATTTGAATGATAGGAATCAATCGAAGTAACCAGAAATTGCTCCTTAATGACTAAGTAGAATGATATTTTAAGGAGGGATTAGCCCAGTAAATGCCCAGGCCTAGTGTGTTCAATTGAGATTTGATGTAGGACAGCCAAGGAACGGTCAAACCATTCCCTAAATTTAAGACCTCCTCCAATGCAAACCTATAGGTAGCCAATTCAGGGGTAGACCATATCTGACTTAAAAAAGTAGCGGTTTTAACTTTGGCAGGTCGCCTAACAGTTTGAGCCCTGCGTAAAAAAATAGAGTAGTAGTTGGAGTGGTTCTTGGTAGATTGAACTAGGAGTTTAAAAGATTGTTCTCTTTAGTTGTCAACCCACTCGTATTCCCTGTGCCCTATAGTTCTTCTCCTTCCCGAGCTGCAGACTGTGCTTTCGACCAATAAATCTCGGGTGCCAGGGATACTGATCTCAGGGTAGTAACTTTATAGCAGTTAATAATTGCAGAGGCATTATGAAATAGAGATAATTCCGATTTTAACACTTGAGCTCTCCACTTGGTAGTTTGATCAATCTTTACTCCCAGGTAGTCAAAATGGTCTACCTGTTGTAATGTTTCCCCCTCATGTGGAACCCCTGTGTAAAGGATTTGTGCACTCTGAATGCCAAGATCTTTGTTTTGGCTGTATTCGCTTTGAGTCCTTGAGCATCACTATAATTTATAAATCTATTCAGGAGGTTCTGCAGTACCATAGGTGTATGGGATAACAGTAAAGTATCATCCACAAATAATAACGCTTGGATCAACATAAGGCGATCATGAAAACAAGTCATTAAATAGCCAACCACGTTGTTGATGTAAAGAGAAAGCAATGTGGGTGTGAGTACGCAGCCCTGCTGTACTCTTTGATGGATGGGTATATGTTCGGTGAGTTCCCCAGCTACCCCCGCACCTTACATGGGCAAAATTCCTATCATGGAGTTTAATATACACACCGAGTAGTAAAGGCCCTGCACCCAATCTAGCCAGAATGGACTACAGCTGTTGTCTGGGGACTAGGTTGAAGACTGCTCTCAAATCAACAAAGGCCATATGAAGATGATCATTAGCAAGTGCCAAGAATTTCCAGACAATGAGATTCAAATGAGAAACCTGATCAATGGTACTAACTTTGGTGCGGAAACCAACTTGATATGGAGATATTTGTTTTAAATTTACCCATCCAATCTTGCAGTCTGTCAAGTACTTAGTGTGTGAATACCTTCTGGAGATCATCAGTAAAGCTGATTGGCCTGTAGTTGCTAGAGTGTGCTCTGTCACCCTTTTTAAACATAGGGATAATCTCGGCACCTAGCCAAGAGGGTGGTATACTGTCACCTGCCAAGATTTTGATAGTCATATTATCTAAAGATAATTAAAATCCTTATTCCCATGGTTCCTTATCATATAAAAATTAATTTAAAAATCACTATCAAAAATAAAATATAACCAAACTTACATACATCAGTATTCATCAATAACAAATTCCAAGATCACATTTTTATATCAATCTTAATAGAAACAGCTTTTACGAATGGTCATTGTCGGTAAAGTCTACTTTAGAAGTTCATGCCTTTCTTTTTCCAAACAACCCCAACTGCAAGCAAATAGTAACTCCATTTTTACGGATCCTTAGTGCATCTTGGTACTTTTCAAATCCCAGTTATAGCAAATGGGACGGATCCATTTCCTCCTCAGATTTGCCTAGGTTGGGCAGAAGAATAATGTGTGTGCTATATTTTCTTTAGTATGTAAACTACACAATTTGCAGTTTATGTTCACCAAATTGCTATTATCAGTTATCCAACTTGATGTGTGCTCTCTGGTTTGAATAGTGTCATAGCAGAATTTCAGATAAAGTGATTTGGCCAGTAGGGGTTGGACTTCATCCAAAAAGGACTTAAAGTACGGAGTGGGCTTAAATAATAACAATTGCTCAGTCAGCCTAGCCGTTCTAGAATTCTGATGGGATTATTTAGTCACAAAGCCTCAAAACATCCGCTGTAACTGTTTTTTCAAATGTGCTGTCCAAGCCTGACGATGACTCCAGAAGGAGTCCAGTTCCAATTTATCAAGCCAAAAATCGATATGTCAGGTCCCAGGAAAGCTACAAAACTCATCTAATTACAGAAGTTCCATTAACCCTTCCCTAGCTGCTAAGTTCTTGTGTGGTCCATAGTTTCACCCAGAGTAATAGGGGCCTCAAGGCTGCTAAGTGCTAATTTCTCTTGAGATCAGAGTCATGGTATACTGGAATGAGGGGAGTACTGGTAGGAAGGCACGTTACTGATCTCAGAAACGTGTTCTCTCCCTCCCACTCCCCTCTGAGTCAGCTTGTCCACCTTATTAAATCCTCATAACACAGCTCCATATAGAACACCTGCATGGGAATTGCTGATATAAACCTCGATTGCTGGAGAAATGGCCCTTGATGTAGTAGCATTATGCTTTTTCGATACTGCTATGTAGCTGTGTGCTAAGGACGGTGCTCTGTTGTTTATCTGAGGGGCCCAAAACAAGTTAGAGTCAAGCATTATGCCTAGATAGTCAAATCTGGATACACATGAAACCTTTTGTTGATGGAGCCCAATGTTCCCCTTAAAGGACACATGTGGATTAATGACCATAAATGTTGTTTCAGTCGAGTTTCTCTCAAGGCCCTTGACACCGCAGTAGTTTTTAAATTTGTTGAGCAGGTACTGCAACCACATCAGGGTCTGTATCAGTAAAAGCATGTCATCTGCAAAAAGTAATGCAGGGACAGGGACCTTATTGAGCTTCAGTGAATTGTGTCTACACTCTTTTAGATAACCAATGACATCATTAACATAGGGAGAGAAAAGAGTGGGCTTCAAGCACACAACCCTGTCTCACTCCCCTGCCAATGGGTATTGAATGAGTGAGCTCGCTCTGAAGACCCTTACGGACACTTGCATAATTAACTTCATGCAGTCTCATTATCTGTGATAGAAGACCCTCTAGGACTCCTTGTTTCCCTAGGGCCACCCACAGGGAACACATTGGGACCAGATCAAAGGTTACCCTAAGATCCACAAATGTGACATATAGATGACCCCCTTTCAGCTTAACATACTTCCATATATTATATAAAAACGTGAACACCTGTTCCACTCTACTGATCCGTGATCTAAAACCAGCTTGAAATGGAAATAGGAACTTATTCTCTTCCATCCAATCACTACATTTATTTAAAACCTGATGCGTATATATATTCTTTTTGCAAGTTTTTTTGCAAACAAATTGGTCTATAATTAGCTGTATCTTGCTTGGTCCCTTTTTTAAATATGGGTTCTATTTCCTCACATTTCCAAGTTCCTGGAGCCGGAGCACCAAAAGCAACTGAATTACATAGTAGGTTAACATATGGAACCCAAACAGTTGATCATGCCTCAAGAGATCTCCTGGGATCCTGTCTGGACCCGGTGCTTTCCCAAATTTCAGGGACTCAATGGCTATTGCTGTCTCTTCAAGGGAGAAATGTGTTTGATATGGTATGGCTCAATTGGGTTGACTATTCAGTAGAACACGTGGCACCGATAAACAGAGTTGTTTGTCAGCAAAACCTGAAGAGTAGAGCTTAGTGAAGTGTCGAACCCAAGTTTCAGGATCTAAGAAACAGTCAATAATCCTCCAGAAGGTTACTGCTTCTCTACTTTTAGGGACCACAATCAAGTCATTCCAATTACCATCATCCCAATCCCTTTTTGCTAATGCAAGTGTTTTTTTTTTTATATTTAGCCCTTAGCTCTCGGACATCTACTATATTCTTAGATTTTATGGCAACATTCAAAACATTTTTAACTAATCTACACTTTTTCGTATATCAAGGATTACAAAGGAGGGCCCTTATGTTTTTCTTTTTTACCATCTTGACTAGGTTCCTTGGTTAAATATGGTCTTAAATTCTCAACCAGGGCCACACAGACATTCACACAGACATTCACTACAGGAATATATGCAGGCATCCTCTCTAGACACAGACTTAAAAATATCTGGCAGCCTCAGTAGCATCAGTGCTTTTGGCGCTCATGGGCCTGCGGTGCTTGTGGCGTCGATGTCTTTGGCAGCGGTGCTTGTGGCGGTGGTGTCTTTGGCAGTGATGCTTGTTGCTGCAGTGTCCTTGGCAGCGCTTCAGCTGCTGGCGGCGGTGTCTTTGGCAGCGGGGCTGCTGGCAGTAGCCTCCTGGGCAGAGGGCTGCTGCTGCTGGCGGTCCTATCTGGGGCAGCGGGGCTGCTGGCGGTCACCTCCTGGGCAGCGGGGCTGATGGCGGTGTTCTCTGCCTTGCTGATCTTCCCAGACTTGCCGGGTTTCCTGTGACCCTTCCCCACCTTGGATGGTGTCGCAGCTGACTCCACACTCCCACCTGTACCCCTGGGAGTGACTTTGGTGGCTGTTGTCTTCCCCCTCTCCCGCCGGGCACTGGCCAACTTTTGATGCTTGACAGGTGGGGAACTGTCTGTGCTGTGGCTCCTTGCCACGCTGGCTGCCCTGCTGCCTGGTGCATTCCAGAATCTGGAACCACTGGCACCACTGGTCCTGCCGATATTGTGGCTGAGGTGCTAGAGTCGGGCCCTAGGAGACTGACGGGGTGGGGGAGGTAAGGGACAGAGGTCAAGGGTGGTCAGGAAAAGTTTCTTAGGAACACTGGGACGGGTAGCTGGGAGTGGAGGAAGAGGTTGTGGTTGTAGGAGGTGTCCGTTTGGTGACTTTGGGTGAAGGTGCATGCGTTGGAGGCTGTCGTGAGGTGGATGGCTGTTGGGTGGGTGTGTGGCTGCGTTTGTGTACCTTGGGAGGTGGCGTCACAGACACACTGGGAGAGGACACAGGGGATGTGTGAATGGTAGTAGGGGTGGTGAGTGCACGTGAGCGGGGGTGTGGTGGTGGATGTGCTGGTGATGGAAGTAGAGGTTGTAGATGTGGTGCATGCAGGTGTGAGTGGAGACGAGACTGGGAGGGAGGAGGGAGACGAGGAGGAGGGGGACACAGTGGTGGCAGTGGATGTTGCTATGTCTGCATGTGTGTGATGCTTGCGTGAGTGCCTGTGGGATGTGTGGTGCTTATGTTTGCCTGAGCTTCCTTTCTGTATTGAGGTGTGTGCATGCTGGTCTGATGGTGTGCTTGGGATAGGCTGAGGTACAGGGGATTGGGTCTGGGTGGCGGAAGTTGGAGGGGGGAGGCTAGAGACAGGGACAATGGCTGCCATCAGTGCTGAGGCCAGAGTCTGAAAAGCTCGCTGAAGGGCTGCCTGACCAGAATGAATGCCCTCCAGGAATGCATTGGTTTGTTGCAACTGCCTCTCTACACCCTGGATGGCATTCAAAATGGTAGACTGCCCAACAGTGAGGGACCTGAGGAGGTCAATGGCCTCCTCACTGAGGGCAGCAGGGGTGACTGGGGCAGGGCCTGAGCTGCCTGGGGCGAAGGAGATGCCCACCCTCCTAGGTGAGCGGGCACAGGGCAAAGGCTGAGGGGCTGATGGGAGGGCGGTGCTGGAGGGGGGGTGGCGGCTCTACCTGTAGATGCGGAGGGCACAGATGGGCCCGCCACCACAAGGGAGCTCCCATCAGATGACGAGTCTGTATCACTGGTGTCAGCTCCTGTCCCCGCCGTGGAGCTCCCCTCGCCCTCCGTCCCACTGGTGAAATCAGACTCCGTAGTGTTGCCCTCCAGGGCCATGTGGCAGCTCCCTCCTGCTCCGGTGCCACTGCTCCTCTGCCTGATGACGCTAATGCACACATGTACAGGGAGACCACAAAAAAGGGGGGGGAGACAGAAGAAAGACATGTTGAGTGCATGCATTACCGCTACCGTTGGCGGACATGACAGACACAGAGGCCCCCTGCACTACACCGCGCATTTGGGGTACACTGTTCAATTCCTGGGGCATGGCCTATAAGGCACACATGGATGTCACAGGAGCCTGACTAGGTGTAGTTGGCACTGTACCCAGGTGGGATGGGGTGCCACAGGGTCTGCCTGAAAAGGAGGACTTAACTAGCACGCTCCCCCTGGCCTAGGGAAACCCACAGCCCACCTCCCCCACCCAGACACCTCCACTGCGCGCTGAATCAGCAGAATGAGAGTGTACTCACCCCCTTGTTGCTGCTGTTATGCCCTCAAGCGCCCATCCAAGTCCAGATACGCCACCGCCAGGATCCTGAACATCAAGGGGGTCATGGTGCGAAGGGAACCCCTCTCACATCCCCAGCTGGGCCTCCGCCGTCTTCTTGCTCCAGCAGCGAATGTCCTCCCATCTTTTCCGGCAGTGAGTGCTCCGTCTGTGGTAGACCCCCAGGGTCCGGACGTCCTTGGCGATGGCACGCCAAATATCCTTCTTCTGGTGGGCGCTGACCTACATGAATTGTACAGGGGAAAAAGAGAAGTTATTACCAACTGCACCGTCACAGTCATTGGCCCGCATCCCTACCCTTGCCATGTGGCACATGCACTCACCGTTGTTTCATGCACGCATCATTCTCCCCCCACTATCTTTCATCCACACCACTCCACACAGGCATTGCCCATACAGCATGCTCACAGTGTACTTACCTGTTTGTCTGGAGGACCGTAGAGTAGCGTGTACTGGGGGAGCACCCCATCCACGAGTTTCTCCAACTCCTCTGTGCTGAAGGCAGGGGCCCTTTCCCCAGACGCACGGGCAATTGTCTCTTCCAGACTGAGATCACAGCAGCACTTGCAGTGTAGGTCCTCGCCTGTCGAAGATCAGGTATTGAGTGATTGAACAGATAGAAAATGGAGGTCACGTCCGCGGCGGTGCGTACCGTCACCGCAGGCGTACATTGTCATTGTCTCCTGGGACCCATAGTGTCCAATGTTAACCATTGCAGAATTGCGCTGCGGTCTTCGACCGCCTACCGCAACAGTGTATAACGCCAGCGCAGTTACCTCACATCCCATTGTCCCACTTTACAGGTCAGGCAGCCGCCATTTCAGGGGCCCATATGGCTTTATTTTTAACTGCGTCACACATACCTAGGCCTTGGCTCAACACTTATACAGGCAAAATTCGGGTTATGAATGGTTTTCTGAGTAAGCTGTGTTTACGCACCTCTGAGTTGGTTGACTCTGTACTCGTTGTTGTCCTTCATAGGCACCGTCCGCTGGGACGTGTGAGGAGACGGGGGCATCCTCCGGTGTACAGACCGCTGGTGGACCTGTCGAAAATGGAGGAAAGACATGTAATCATCACCTACAGGCTTGATTGTGCCACAATCCTGGAAATGTGTGCCCAGTTAGAGCCACACCTGATGTCAGCTATCCGCCATACCACAGGAATCCCCCCTCAAGTTCAGGTGCTGTCAGTACTCCATTTCCTTGCAAGTGGGTCTTTTCAAACTACAGTGGCCATAGCATCAGGGATGTCCCAGCCTACGTTTTCCAACGTGTTGTCCAGAGTGTTGTCTGCCCTGCTGAAACACATGCAGAGCTACATCGTTTTCCCTTAGGTGGAGGATTTGCCTACAGTGAAAGGTGACTTCTATGCCCTGGGACATATCCCCAACATCATAGGCGCCATTGATGGGACACATGTGGCCTTGGTCCCCCCCGCAGGAGTGAACAGGTGTACAGAAACCGGAAGAGTTACCATTCGATGAATGTGCAGATGGTGTTTTTGGCAGACCAGTACATCTCCCATGTTAATGCAAAATTCCCTGGCTCAGTGCATGACGCTTACATCCTGCAGAATAGCAGCATCCCTGATGTGATGGGGCAACTCCAGAGGCACCGTGTGTGGCTACTAGGTGAGCACCTGGAACCAAATCAGTGGGAATAGTTGTCTGGGGATCTCCCTAAGAGTTAGTGTGTGTCTAACAGTTGTCCCTCGCCATTTGCAGGTGACTCTGGTTACCCCAACCTGTCATGGCTACTGTGAGGAATCCCAGGACAAGGGCAGAGGAACACTACAATGAGGCACATGGGCGAACTAGGAGGATTATGGAGCGGACCTTCGGCCTCCTGAAGGCCAGGTTCAGGTGCCTCCATATGACAGGTGGTTCCCTATTCTACTCACCAAAGAAGGTGTGCCAGATCATCGTGGCCTGCTGTATGCTTCACAACTTGGCTTTGCGACGACAGGTGCCTTTTCTGCAGGAGGATGGTCCAGATGGAGGTGTTGTGGCAGCTGTGGAGCCTGTGGACAGCGAAGACGAGGAAGCAGAAGAAGAGGACATCGACAACAGGAATTCTGTGATCCTGCAATACTTCCAGTGAGACACAGGTAAGAAGACAAACCTGCCTTCTACATGTACTTTAACACTACTACCTCTCTACTGTCTGTCATTTTCACCCAGTGTATGGTCACTGAGTTGTCACTTTCCCTTTCAATTTCACAGATGTGGGTCCCACTGTGTGACATCTGCTTTGTTTTCTCATGGACTAGAGCTGTGTGACATACGTATGTTGACATTACAATTGAAAGAGCATTTTGTCACTGTAATTGCTAATACACATTTTCAAAATCACAGACAGACTCCAGATTGTTTTGTGGCTTAAGGGTGTTTATTTAAGTGCTCAATACTGGAGGGGGTTGTAAAATGGTGAGGGGTGATGGTGGAGGAATGTCCATGGCAGAGTCCAGTATATTAGTCTCACAGGTGCATTGTCCAAAGGGGCATAGGAAATGGAGCTGGGGCAGTTTGAGGATGGACAGGGTGACAAGGTGGGACAAAAGGATGACATTCAGGGTGGTCCCATTTCTTGGCGGGGGTCTTGGCATCGCTCTCTGTCTTTGTCCTGGATCTCAGGGACCGTTTGCGGGGTGGTTCTCCCTCTGCAGGGTGGGGTGCTGGTGTGGTGGTCCTGTGGCGGTGCCTCCTGTCCACTAGCGCCGGCGGAGGTGGTGGGCAGTTCATCGTCCAGGCTAGTGTCAGGGGCCCCTTGTTGTGCCACAGTGTCCCTCCTGGTGTTGAGGACTTCCTTCAGCATCCCTACGATGGTGCCCAGGGTGGAATTGATGGATCCGAGTTCCTCCCTGAAGCCCAAATACTGTTCCTCCTGCAGCCTCTGGGTCTCCTGAAACTTGGCCAGTACCGTTGCCATCGTCTCCTGGGAATGATGGTAGGCTCCCATGATGTTGGAGAGGGCCTCATGGGGAGTGGGTTCCCTGGGCCTGTCCTTCCCCTGTCGCACAGCAGCCCTCCCAGTTCCCCTGTTTCTCTGGGCCTCTGTCCCCTGAACGGTGTGACCACTGCCACTGCCCCCAGGTCCCTGTTGTTGGGGTGGTGGGTTAGCCTGGGTTCCCTGTAGTGGTGGACACACTGCTGCTTGACGTGTCCTGGGGACAGAGGTATGGGCACGCTGGGTCGGTGCTGTGCTGGTGTTTCCAGAGGGGGCAAGCTCTGTGGTGGCCTGTGCCAGTGTGAGGGGAACTGACTGTCCCGAGGTCCCAGATGGGTCGGGCTGGTCGTCTAGATCCAGTTGGACAGAGCTGCTGTCATCACTGTGGGCCTCTTCTGTTGGTGGTGTGGACATGTCTGGACCCTCCTGTGCGGTGACGTTGAGTAGGGGTCCTGCAGGGGTGTAAAAGCATGATTATTGCATCTGTGTATGCCATGGGGTGCAATGGGTGGGTGACCGTGTACCCCAGTGCTTGCATTCCTGTGTGGCACCTTTTGTGATGATGGTTTAGGGGGGTGTATGGGTATGTGCAGTGGCCATGCATTGGCGATGGGTGTCCATGCTTTGTTGTTGCATGCAGGGCTTGGTGTTGGGATGTGTGGTTTGTGATATTGGGACATTTGTGAGGAGTTGGAGTGATGGGGGTGAGGGCGAGGGTGGGGGTATGTGATGGCATGCAGGTAGGGTGGGGGATATAGTAGTTCAGCTTTGACTTACCAGAGTCCATTCCTCCAGCTACTCCTGCGAGGCCCTCAGGATGCAGAATAGCCAAGACTTGCTCCTCCCTTGTTGTTAGTTGTGGGGGAGGAGGTGGGGGTCCGCCGCCAGTCCTCTGAACCGTGATGTGGTGTCTTGATACCACGGAATGCACCTTACCCCGTAGGTCGTTCCACCTCTTCTTGATGTCATCCCTATTTCTTGGGTGCTGTCCCACTGCGTTGACCCTGTCCACTATTCTTCGCCATAGCTCCATCTTCCTAGCTATGGGGGTGTGCTGCACCTGTGATTCGAATAGCTGTGGCTCTACCCAGATGATTTCCTCCACCATGACCCTGAGCTCCTCCTCAGAGAACCTGGGGTATCTTTGCCGTGCCATGGGGTGGTGTGGGTGATGTGTGGGGTGGTGTGTGTTGTGATGTGTGGGGTGAAATTTAGTGGTGTGTTGTTTGAGGTGCGTGGATGTTATGTGGGTGATGGTATTGTGTGCCTGTGGATGCTTGGTTGTAGATTGTGGTGTCTCTTTCTGGCCTTCTGTCACAATTGTGGTCATAGGGGTTTGTGGGTGACGTGGTGTGTGTTTTATATTGTATTGGGTGTGAGGGAGTAGTGTGTATATGTGTATCAGGTTTGTGTATTTGGAATTGTCCAATGTGGTAGTGTTTTGTAAAGGTATGTGTATTTTGATCGCAGCGGTGTGTACCTCCAATGGAATACCGTGGTTGAAAGACCGCCGCGTGGGTTCATGGGTCGTGATAGTGTGGGCGTATTTCTGTTGGCGTGACGGTGGAGGTTTAGTTTTCGCCAGTTTATCACTGACCTTTGGTGTGACGGACTTGTGTGGGTGTCTCAATTTTGGCAGATTCCGAGCTGTGGGTCATAATGACCGTGGTGGAATTCCGCTGCCGCAGCGGTGTGTTGGCGGTCTTCTGCACGGCGGTAAGCGGCTTTTACCACCAATGTTGTAATGAGGGCCAATGTCTTTTAAGTCTAGCTTATTAGGAAACACTTATTAATATTTTGTGGTGATTTCACCATAGGATTTAGTTTGATCATCTCAGTTTCATGTTTCTGTTGTTTAAAAGATCTTCAATGATTGCTGTATTCTGTACCCCTATATGGTGTCAGATTAGGGGCCAAAATCCAACCACATTTGGCAGTAGTATCTGACAAGGATTGCCAAGGCACTGGAGTCTCTGAAGGAAATAGCTGCTGTTACAGAAAACATTTACAAATGTTGATCAATCTCCTGCTCTCTCTCTCACTCTCTCTACCAGGTGGTTCAGTATATGCCAAGGTCAGGGTTCTGAAGCGTATTTGGGCAGCTTGTATGACCACAGAGTCTGCGCTAGTTGACCAATTAGATATGCAGGTGAATTTTCTACCTCAGACTTATCTGATCTTCGAATTGCTGCTGCTACTGTGGCCAGTGTTTGCATAACCTTTAATCCCTCTGACCAAATATGGTCAATGATTGGTGTTCCTTTAACGTTTTTCTTTACAGGCTGCTTGAATTCATAAAGGAAAAAGTCACTCTAGTTCTTAGACACGGACAAATCAAGACTTTTTGACACAGTTGTAATTATATTCTAAAAAAGCCACCAGTATCATCCATGGGAAACCTGCTGCATAGGAGTGACTTCCTCTGAAATAAATGTGATGTAATCCTCTAATTCTCGGTCAGAATATTGCTGAATGTTTATCAGCTGTCATTCATCTTGGTCATCATCAGTATCTGGCTCCACTGGTGCAATAGATTGAGGTGCCATAACGAGTGATGTGACAAAGACGTTATTGGACTTGCCTAGGTGGTAAATCCTCTGGAGTGCAGATAGTTTAGCCCTTATTTGTGGCCTGGAACCCGAAGGAGTTGATGGCTTTGAAGGGTGTTTCTTAGGATGAGAGGGTGATGATTCTAGAAAATGTAATAATAAGCAAGCATTACACATAGATATGTGCCAAAGATTATAGGCACTTCTATCACATCCTCATGTGGTGCTTGCTATGGTTGTTCATGTGTGTCTAATCCATACTATGACTCATCATCACCATCATGATACTTCTTGAAGGGTTAAATAAAAACTTCTGATCTTCGGGTTCTCTATGTTTCCAGGATCAAATGAAAACCACATTGTTTTACATTTTCATTATCTTCTTCTAGTTCTTGGTATTTTATCTTTAATCATGTGGGGATGTGTATTCTTTTCCAAAGGGCCCTTCTTCATCTGAGTTGTCTGTGTCTAGTTGACATTGAGGCCGATAAGGTAAGACCTTACTTAGTGATCTATGTCCTTGGAATCCCTTTGTCTAAAACTAGGATTATATTTGAGCCTTTTAGTGTTATTAATATATCTGGTCTCTGACAGTATAGTCATTGACGGTGTTGTTGTCTTTATCATGGTGGTAAATGACAATGTATTGGGTATGGTTGTTTATGGCATGATTGTTGATGCTTTCGTGGAAAGTGTCATCATCTACTGTGTGGCCAACATCAGGGTTCACATTGACAGGGCCATCTACGGTGCCTTTGTAGAGAGTTTAGTCACTGGTGTCGTTGTCACCAGTGTTTTCTTTGTAGATGATGGCCCCATCGATGGTAATATCAACAATTGGTTTCTTCAAGGTAGAGATGTCGACTGCTTATGTTTTGTCACTGACTCCATGAAACGCTCCTTCTTTTTATGAGTATCCGACTCAGAAGAGGCACCTTAGATAGTATTTTTCTAGTTAGAAGTACCACATCAGCAGCTGGGCTGTCCTCTCTTGTGGACTTTTTTAAAAGCCTTTTTAAGTGGCTCCTCATAAGTGTCCATTGAAGGGTGGTCAGAATTGTGAATATTTTCTTTTATGCATTTTCATCATCTTTCAGAGGAGCCTTCACATTCTTCATCAGAGGTATGTACATCACCAGATTTTGATTTTTAGAGGCATAATAAGTCTAGCCTCTTTAACTTTAAGAGTTTTAGTAGAAAAGGTTTTACAGATCTTTGCCTTGTGGGGATTTTCTTTTTGCCACAAGTTCCACATGTCTAGAAAAACTTTGTTTGTAGGTCTAAGACATTGTCTGATTTGTTTAGGCTTACAACTTGATGAGATTATGGTAAGTCTCTCAGAAATACACAAAGCATTATGGGATGCCAACTTATCTGATGCATGGGACACCCTTCACACCCTTTTTTAGATTTAGATTTGCATTTCTTGAATACTGCAGTAATGTTGTTTCATATTATTGGTGCTGCACCAGCAAAGACTTTCTAGTGTGATGTCATTGGTATTGCTAGAGTTTTTTTTGTTATCCAGGGACTTTTAATTTCTGTTCTAAGTTCACACTGGTGCTTTTATGCAAAGCGTAATGGCCATAGATCAGACAATGCACCAACTGCTATTTTATTCAGGCTGTTGAAATTAACTTTGAAATTCACAGGTTACAGTTTACTGAGCTAACTATAACTTGAGCCCCCACCATGCACATCACAAATCCAAATCAGTGACAATATTCATTCTGATCCACCCCATAAACACATCACAAACTTTTTTCTTTTTAAGTTCTAGATCAACTCCCAGAACTTTGAGGCTCAGTACATATCTATAGTCTTTACTGCTGTCTGTATCACTTTAGTTTTGACCATCCCTCCCATTAACAGATTTCTCTAATCTCCCTTCCTTCAGTGGCACATCCCAAAGAAATGTTCACCTGTCCCACAACCAGAATAGTTCTGATTGACAGCAGGGCACCCTTTGTTGTACACTTAATGTTCCGTACTTCCACATCTGTAACATCTATTTCTAACATTGTTTGATTGTAATGTCAGGAATGCAGGCCCTGATACATGAATGAAAATATCAATAAAAAATAAAAAGTTTTCTTCAGTTTAGAAAATAGTTCATCCTCCTCAAAAGTGGATATATAGTCCAAGACATATTCTTTCCTTTCTTCCTGTTTCATAATAAGGGGCCCACCACCAGGTAAGAATGGCTGCGGTGGTCTCAATTCAATAAATTGATTGAACTCAGGTTGCTTGTATTATTCCCTTATGGTGGTAAAGAAAACTACAGAGTTTTACTGAAAACCCTGAATATATGAATGTGACAAATTCTGAGATGAAAGATCAAGTATAATGCAAACTTGTGCCATCTAAAACGATACAACTTATGTAAAACTGTATTATAGTAGTGTGACTACAAAACAAGTGTCACATAGAACTTAGGGCCAGATGGTCATACGTTTGGGATTGCAACTTCCTAATTGCAATTCAATGCGAATCGCAGTTCAGAAATCTCAATTCCAAATGTTCAAATCTCCATTAAGTTACATTTGCAATTCCCAGTGGGTCTCAAATAGACCTACTGCATTAATATTCAAAGGTAGGTCTTGCTTTGAGACCCACTGGGAATCGCAAAACATCACAGGGATGGTGGTCTGCTGGGGTAGGAAGACCACCATGTCTGTGATTGCCTTTAAATAAAGTAATATTGATTTCTAAATGCAACCCATTTTCAATAAAGGAAAACTGGATGCGTTTAAAAAAAGAAAATGAAAAGTTTTCCTTTCATTTTTTAAGAGCAGGCAGTGGTCTGTTGGACCACAACCTGTTCTTAAAAATGCTTTTACAGACATTCACAAAGGGAAAGGGGTCCCCTGGGGACACCTTCCTGTTTGCGAGAGGGTGACCACCAACTTCAAGTTGGTGGTAACCTGCAAATGTTTTGCAACTGCATTTCAGTCGCAAAACATTCAATCATCACTGCGATTAGGTCTTAGGAAGGGACACCCTAAACACGCCGCTTCCTAATACTGAATCGCCTTGCCAAATTGCGATTCAGTAATAAGTTACAGAATCGCAATTTTGCAATTTGGAACATGCCAGACAGCATTTTGATACTGCGAATTGGACTGTTTGCGACTGCTAAATATCTTTGACCATCAGGCCTTTGTCATGAGTTTCTATCATCAGTTTACAAAGTCAGTATCAAATGGGAGGACTCGCCCAAAATTAACATTTATGGTATGTAGTCTTTACCAGCATTCAAAGTTCCCTTTTGTCACAATGACACGATTTGAATCAACCACTGAGGCAAGGTAAGTCTGCCAGTATGCTATTTAGAGTAGAGGGTAAGCGTCAGCTTTGTAGTATTCAGGGGCTGTTTGTCTTGCTCCCTGCCAAAGAGAAAGATGAGGGTAAAAGAAACTGATTTCCCTGGGGATGAAGGGGTAGAGGTGGCCTGCAGACATGAACTGAGAACATAGGTCGCATGGAGGAGCTCTATTAACCAGCCTGGGTAGTGGCGGGAAAGGATGAGGTGCAGGACTAGGTGGAGCAAGCTGGTAATGCAGGCACACTCACAGGCTCTCACTACTGAATGGTCAAGGGGGTCTCAAAGGAGAAAGGAAAGGTTGCTGAGATAAGCATAAAGTGACTAGAGGAATACTGTTACGTGGGGATGGTGGAAATACCGTATGGCCTAGCAGGGCCAGCCCCAACGCCCTAACCCAGAGGTAGAGTTTGGTGCTTTAAAGCAGCTAGTGAGAAGAGATCCCAGGCGGAAAGGAGGAGCGACTGCGACTTTTTGGTAATTGATCTGGATTCTGTTGCAGTGGAGGCAGGATTACTTACTGACAAAAAGTAGTGAATTTGGGGCTGCTGGAGGATATGCTGGCTAACAAAAAGCTGGAAGCGGAGTCCATTCAAGTATTTTTGGGACACCTTCATTTTTACATGCCATGTGATGAAACCAGGAAGAACCTTTTGTAGGCAACTGAGATTGACATTGGCAGGGAATTTTCTTCTACATCGATGGGTGAGGGTGTTGGCTGGGGTCAGGTCACACCTGCAAGTGTGGATGATTTTACTAAAACATATGGAGTGACCGTTCGGAATATAAATGATGAAACTGAATTGAACATCCATATTTCTCTGATGAAGCAGGAAGTGTTAGTTTTGATTTATTTTGGCAGTAAAGGTAGATCGTGGAGCAGTGGCCAGAATTTTGGCTAGAGTTTTGGGAACAGGAAGGGTGGAGCATTGTCTTCCAAGAATTCTTTCCTTTGCTGATGGCTCTGGAGCTATGGGACAGGCATTTTACGAACAAGAAGGATCACTTCAATGTGGATAATATGCCAATGGTAGACACTGTAAACAGCATTAGGTTAAGGGTTTTAGGGCTCTGTCGCTGTTATACTTTTAAGGTCTCGCCTAACACAGCCCATGTTATGTCGCTTGCGAGACATTTTGTTAGCGTAATGCAGGGTTGGAGGCTGCCCTTTGCTTACCGTTCGTTGGCTTCATTGTCACCCATATTTGCTGGCTCCTGTTAGGTCATCATGTGCTGACTTCACTTCTGTTCATGTGTTTCTGTTTTCCATGGAGCATGGACCAAGTAATGCTTTCTTTCTTTTGGGACTGTCCTTTTGCCATTTGTGATATGTGTCCCAGTCTATATTTTGAGAGTGTATATGTTTTTAGTTTGCTTTCACCCACTCCTTTCCCGTGTTTTCTATTAAGTAATCACTTGTTTAGTTTGTAACAAAGTGCTTTTGTGATTTCTGTTTCCTGATTTATAGGACACCTTCGGCATGAATAAAATGTTTAGACAATAACCAAGGTGTGTTTTAAATTTGTTTATGTTTGCATGTTTACGGGTTGGACAGAGCTTTGTAGCGTGAAAGTAACATCATATTGTAAAGCGATTATTTTGCTTGCTTGGCTGCTCCTACAGTGCTTCATCCCGTAATTTAATGTGTACATTTTATCAAAAAATAGCTGCTTTGTTGCCTCTCAGTAATTTGAAAGATGTACATTTTGGCAGCATGGAGCTTTTCTCTGGAGGAGATAGATGAAGTAGTACAATAACAAGACTGTTATTACAATGTGTTTAGGTCAAGGGTGCATGAGCTCTGGCCTGTTGTAATCCATCTGTGGGATTTTAACCATGCCCAATGCACACCCATCACTATCACTCGTTTGTGGGCTTGCCTGTCAAAAATCGTTTGTTATCATTGGTAAATGCTTTACGTTTGTCCCCTCCTTGAGGCAGTTTAGTTACCGCCTTGGCCATCGACCTTTTTACATGGATAATTGCACTTTTGCCGACACGTTTGACTGTGAGCAAACTTAATTTTCCCTTTGTGTCTCTCCTTCGCACACATGCTCATGGCGGCAGTGGCACTTTGAATCGGGTTGCTTATGTTAACTCTTTAACTTTTAATTTACAATTTATGTGACAAGAAAAGTCGTTAGGAATTTACAAAGCTAATAGCTCTAACTTGAGCAAACGCGAGACCCATTGCATTGCAAATGCTTGTTTTAGATTGTCTTCCCCCAGGGTTTTCTGCGTGCTGCCACATCACAGCTTGTTTCATATTTTCATGTTTTTCTCTTTTACTTTTCACCCTTTCCTCTTCTACCCTTTGGTGCAGCATAACATCAAAATTGTAATAAAACCTCCTGCTGAAGTTTTATTGCCTCTCTTCAATGTAATATATGTATATTTTGGCAGCACATTGCTTTTGTCAGAACACCAAATTTAAAGCAGCATGACATCATGATTGTTAAAATACCATGCAAGTCTTTCAAAAAAGGTCTTGCTATGGATGTGCACTAGCAGGCCACAGACTGTTATGGGTATATTTACTAAGATTTTACGCAGTGTTTGTGTTACAAAAGTGACGCAAATCAATGCAAAATCTTTTTTACCTGTTTACTTCCCTGTGCAAAACTTGTAACATGCTGGAAAGTTCCCTAAAGGTAACGCAAAGCAGTGCAAAAAACTGCTTTGCGATGCATAGTGCCAAGGGGGCATTACATGGGTGGTACATTGGTGATCCCATGCAACCACCTATGCTTTTTGATGCTAAACCCTGACCACTATTGAGAAGCAGGCATTAAAAGAATAAATGTTTTCATTTCTCCTTTCTTTTCCAACTTTGCTTATGTGCTGCACTGTGCAGCTCACATACAAAATGGGAAAAGTTTTAAAGTATGTCTACGCACAGTATTTTGTACTGTAAGCATACCCTTCCAGTACAAAGCCTACGCTAAGGAATGTGCGTGGCACTCTGAAGCTAAAATCAGCACCAGCATTAGGGAGAGGGGAGGAGAGAGCAATATTTCTGTAACTATGGCGCTTTCCTTCTCACGCAATGCAGATTTATTGGCTGCTGAGCTGCGTTGGAATCTGGCAAATCTAAGCCTTAGTGTTGCTTTAACAACGATTTGGAAATCTTCACGCCATCTCTATTATGTAATCATCCATTTAGTGTATACCAAAGTGCTTTTGTGGCTCGTGTTTCTTGATTTGTAGGATATCTTTAGCATGACCGGGCATGAATAAAATGTTTTAAGCAAAAGCATGGTGTGCTTTAAATTGATTTATGTTTGCACGATTAAGGGTTGGACAGAGTATTCTTGTGTGAAAATATCACTATTACCATATCATAACATACCATGCGATGCTATGAGAGGCAGTATCATACCATGCCATGACAGGCTGTACGATACCATACTATACACTAGCAGTCCATACCATACCTTACAATATCATACTACCCAATGACATGCCATACAATACCATTCTACACTAATCAATGACAGGCCATACTATAAAATAATATATCATACCATACTTTACAATCACAAAGCGCATACCTTACTTAACGATAGGCTATACCATACCGTATTATACAATGATAGGCCATACCATACAGTACCATACCATACTGAATTATACAATGACAAACCATTCTATACCTTACTATACAAACACAGGCCATGTCATACCGCACTATATAATGACATACTATACAATGAGAGGTCATACCATATTATACAATGACACACCATACCATACTATACAACAAAAGGCCGTACAATACTATACAATGACAAACCGGACCAGATTATAATATACAATGACTGGCAATATCACACCATACTATACCATACCATACCACACCATACCATGCTATACAATGACAAGCCATACCATACTATAAAATGACAGACTACATGTACAATAGTATACAATGATAGACCATATTATACAATGATAGGCCAAACATACCAAACTATACAATGACTTTCCATACTATACTTAACAATGACAGGCTATCCCATACTATACTATAGAATGACAGGACAGCTGCACTGCTGAACAATGTTACTAAAAGAAACATTAACAAAACCAATAAATCTTGCATAGGCGATAAATATTGGTTTTTGCCAATGATTGTTTCTTCTAGAATGCTTCCAGTACAGTATTGTGTTCAAGGTGAGTCATGTACCAGGAATTAATAGATTTGCAGAGGGACTGTCATTTTCACAGCGGAGGAGGTCCCAAGCTTTGGAGCCAAGGGCAGAAATCTGCAAGAGAAGGAAGCACAGGCAGGGAAGGCGGACCCTGGAGGGTACCAAAGCTAACAGTTCCTGAGAATGGCTGAGTTTCAGAAGCGGGTAGCAAAAAGGCCGGTACAAATGCATACACAGCATTGTCCGGCGTGATTAGAAATGCGCCATGGGAAGTGAGGGGCATGGCCACAACGCAGCCAAAAGGTGGGAGCAGCATCAGACAGCCAGGGTTATCATGATCATCATCGCCGCCTAGTTTTGAGTTCTCATGGTATCCCGAATGGCCAGCAGACACCATGTTAGTGGAGCCAAAGCTTCAAGAATTTTGCACCCGAAGAAGGAAGTATCCACCGTGAGGAAGCACTGGGTGGGAGCAGCTGGAATAACCACCGGAGAAGCATCGTAGACAGGAAACTGGTGGTGCTGCACTGTGAACAATGGTAGGTCAACAACTGCAACGGCAAGTGGACAGTCTAGATCTTGTTGCACATGGCAAGAAAGATAAGGATAGGAGGGAGAAGTGCAAACCCAGAATAGAGAGGTTCATAGACATTTGGCTACATGCATTTAGAACACTAGCCTGCATTTTTGTTGCAAAGTTCCCCTATAGCGCAGTTGCACTCTTCCTCTATGACTCATGACGCATAGCACAATTATTCGGGCAAAGCTTGGTTAAATACAATGAAGGCATTAGAGAGAAGATGCAGACATGGCCCATCATAGATTGGGATCATCAACCTGTTGCTGGCTGTAACCATAACATGGTTGCAGCATGTGAAGGGACGAGCAAACCTGAACCTGCATTTTGGGCCCATGGGAATAGAGGGAAGCATGAGTGATACCCCCCAGAGTAGTAAAAACAAACCTTACTCGAGAGGGAGGGCTGCAAAGAACCAAACAACAGCCTGTTGGAAATACGAGGAAGGTGAATGCAAAGAGGTCAAGCATGCAAATCCAGACACTCCTGCAGTATCTGTGGGGGCTCTCATTCAGCCAGCAAGTGCAGAAAAGCAAAAGGCAACACTGAGAAAAAAGACACAATCAAGAAATAGTAACAGTTGTATGCAGGCTAAATGTGCGATAGATAATACAGCAGTGCACAGAACCCAACTCCTGTGCGAGTTAGGCAACTCAGACAGCTTCTCACCAGAAATCATAAAAAAGATGACACACCGTGTAGGAGGCTGGACTGGCTTGTAGTGAGTACCAAGGGGTGCTTACACCTTGCACCAGGCCCAGTTATCCCTTATTAGTGTATAGGGTGTCTAGCAGCTTAGGCTGATAGATAATGGTAGCTTAGCAGAGCAGCTTAGGCTGAACTAGGAGACGAGTGAAGCTCCTACAGTACCACTAGTGTCATATGCCCAATATCATGAGAAAACACAATACACAGATATACTAAAAATAAAGGTACTTTATTTTTATGACAATATGCCAAAGTATCTCAGTGAGTACCCTCAGTATGAGGATAGCAAATATACACAAGATATATGTACACAATACCAAAAATATGCAGTATAGTATTAGAAAACAGTGCAAACAATGTATAGTTACAATAGGATGTAATGGGGACATACAGGGATAGGGGCAACACAAACCATATACTCCAAAAGTGGAATGCGAACCACGAATGGACCCCAAACCTATGTGACCTTGTAGAGGGTCACTGGGACTGTAAGAAAACAGTGAAGGTTAGAAAAATAGCCCACCCCAAAACCCTGAAAAGTGAGTGCAAAGTGCACTAACGTTCCCCAAAGAGCACAGAAGTCGTGATAGGGGAATTCTGTAGGAAAGACACAAACCAGCAATGCAACAACAATGGATTTCCAAACGAGGGTACCTGTGGAACAATGGGACCAAGTCCAAAAGTCACAAGCAAGTCGGAGATGGGCAGATGCCCAGGAAATTCCAGCTGTGGGTGCAAAGAAGCTGCTACTGGACAGTAGAAGCTGAAGATTCTGTAGGAACAACAAGTGCTAGAGACTTCCCCTTTGGAGGATGGATGTCCCACGCCGTGGAGAGTCGTGCAGAAGTGTTTTCCTGAAGAAAGACCGCAAACAAGCCTTGCTAGCTTAAAGTTGTGCGGTAAGGGTTTTTGGATGCTGCTGTGGCCCAGGAGGGACCAGGATATCGCTAATTGCGTCAGGGGACAGAGGGGGCGCCCAGCAGGACGAGGAGCCCTCTCAGAAGCAGGCAGCATCCGCAGAAGTGCCAGAACAGGCACTACAAAGAGGAGTGAAATGGTACTCACCCGAAGTCACACAAAGGAGTCCCACGTCGCCGGAGGACAACTCAGGAGGTCGTGCAATGCAGGTTAGAGTGCCGTGGACCCAAGCTTGGCTGTGCACAAAGGATTTCCGCCGGAAGTGCACAGAGGCCGGAGTAGCTGCAAAAGTCGCGGTTCCCAGCAATGCAGTCTGGCGTGGGGAGGCAAGGACTTACCTCCACCAAACTTGGACTGAAGAGTCACTGGACTGTGGGAGTAACTTGGACAGAGTTACTGGATTCAAGGGACCTCGCTCGTCGTGCTGAGAGGAGACCCAGGGTACCGGTGATGCAGTTCTTTGGTGCCTGCGGTTGCAGGGGGAAGATTCCGTCGACCCACGGGAGATTTCTTCTGAGCTTCTAGTGCAAAGAGGAGGCAGACTACCCCCACAGCATGCACCACCAGGAAAACAGTCGAGAAGGCGGCAGGATCAGCGTTACAGAGTTGCAGTAGTCGTCTTCGCTACTTTGTTGCAGTTTTGCAGGCTTCCAGCGCGGTCAGCAGTCGATTCCTTGGCAGAAGGTGAAGAGAGAGATGCAGAGGAACTCTGATGAGCTCTTGCATTCGTTATCTAAGGAAATCCCCAAAGCAGAGACCCTAAATAGCCAGAAAAGAGGGTTTGGCTACTTAGGAGAGAAGATAGGCTAGCAACACCTGAAGGAGCCTATCAGAAGGAGTCTCTGACGTCACCTGCTGGCCCTGGCCACTCAGAGCAGTCCAGTGTGCCAGCAGCACCTCTGTTTCCAAGATGGCAGAGGTCTGGAGCACACTGGAGGAGCTCTGGGCACCTCCCAGGGGAGGTGCAGGTCAGGGGAGTGGTCACTCCCCTATCCTTTGTCCAGTTTCGCGCCGGAGCAGAGCTGAGGGGTCCCTGAACCGGTGTAGACTGGCTTATGCAGAAATGGGCACCATGTGTGCCCATGAAAGCATTTCCAGAGGCTGGGGGAGGCTACTCCTCCCCTGCCTTCACACCATTTTCCAAAGGGAGAGGGTGTAACACCCTCTCTCTGATGAAGTCCTTTGTTCTGCCTTCCTGGGCCAAGCCTGGCTGGACCCCAGGAGGGCAGAAACCTGTTTGAGGGGTTGGCAGCAGCAGCAGCTGCAGTGAAACCCCTGAAAAGGCAGTTTGGCAGTACAGACCCGTGGGATCATGGGATTGTACCAACAATGCCAGGATGGCATAGAGGGGGCAATTCCATGATCTTAGACATGTTACATGGCCATATTCGGAGTTACCATTGTGAAGCTACACATACGTAGTGACCTATATGTAGTGCACGCGTGTAATGGTGTCCCCGCACTCACAAAGTCTGGGGAATTGGCCCTGAACAATGTGGGGGCACCTTGGCTAGTGCCAGGGTGTCCACACACTAAGTAACTTAGCACCCAACCTTTACCAGGTAAAGGTTAGACATATAGGTGACTTATAAGTTACTTAAGTGCAGTGTAAAATGGCTGTGGAATAACGTGGATGTTATTTCACTCAGGCTGCAGTGGCAGGCCTGTGTAAGAATTGTCAGAGCTCCCTATGGGTGGCAAAAGAAATGCTGCAGCCCATAGGGATCTCCTGGAACCCCAATACCCTGGGTACCTCAGTACCATATACTAGGGAATTATAAGGGTGTTCCAGTATGCCAATGTAAATTGGTAAATTGGTCACTAGACTGTTAGTGACAATTTGAAAGAAATGAGAGAGCATAACCACTGAGGTTCTGATTAGCAGAGCCTAAGTGAGACAGTTAGTCATAACACAGGTAACACATACAGGGCACACTTATGAGCACTGGGGCCCTGGCTGGCAGGGTCCCAGTGACACATACAACTAAAACAATATATATACAGTGAAATATGGGGGTAACATGCCAGGCAAGATGGTACTTTCCTACACAACCCCCCCCCCCCCAAACGAAGGACAGTAAGACTAGCCATGACCTGATGAGTCTTCATTGTCTAAGTGGAAATATCTGGAGAGTCCATCTGCATTGGAGTGGGTACTCCCAGGTCTATTTTCCACTGTATAGTCCATTCCCTGTAGGGATATAGACCACCTCAACAATTTAGGATTTTCACCTTTCATTTGTTTTAGCCAAAGTAGAGGTTTGAGGTCTGTCTGAACAATGAAGTGAGTGCCAAACAGGTATGGCCTCAACTTCTTCAGTGCCCAGGCCACAGCAAAGGCCTCCCTCTCTATGGCAGACCAACGCTTTTCTCTAGGGGTCAACCTCCTGCTGATAAAAGCAACAGGTTGATCCTGGCCCTCAGAATTAAGTTGTGAAAGGACTGCCCCTACCCCTAATTCAGATGCATCAGTTTGGACAATGAATTTCCTGGAGTAACAGGGGCTTTTTAGGACAGGTGCAGAGCACATGGCCTGCTTCAGCTCCTCAAAAGCTTTCTGACAGCTAGCTGTCCACAATACCTTCTTAGGCATTTTCTTTGAAGTGAGGTCATTAAGAGGGGCTGCAATGGAGCCATAGTTCTTTATGAACCTCCTATATTACCCAGTGAGGCCTAAAAAGGCTCTCACCTGAGTCTGAGTGGTAGGGGGAACCCAATCTATAATAGTTTGGATTTTCCCCTGCAGTGGTGCAATCTGTTCTCCACCTACCAGGTGTCCCAGATAAACCACCTTCCCCTGCCCTATCTGGCACTTTGAAGCCTTGATAGTGAGGCCTGCCTTTTGCAGGGCCTCTAAAACTTTCCATATGTGGACCAGGTGATCATCTCAGCTGGAGCTAAAGACAGCTATATCATCTAGATATGCTGCACTAAAAGCTTCCAGCCCTTGCAGGACTGTGTTCACCAACCTTTGAAAAGTGGCAGGTGCATTTTTCAGTCCAAAAGGCATTACTGTGAATTGGTAATGGCCTCCAATGGTTGAAAATGCAGTTTATGCTTTTGCATCTTCTGATAATTTGATCTGCCAATACCCTGCAGTCAAGTCCAAAGTGCTTAGATACTTGGCAGATGCCAGTGTATCTATGAGCTCATCTGCCCTGGGTATAGGGTGAGCATCAGTTTTGGTTACTTGGTTGAGACCTCTATAGTCTACACAAAACCGCATTTCCTTCTTTCCATCTTTGGAATGAGGTTTTGGTACAAGTACCACAGGAGAGGCCCATGGACTTTCAGAGTGCTCAACCACTCCCAGTTCTAACATTTTCTGCACCTCTTGTTTGATGCAGTCTCTGACATGGTCAGGCTGCCTATAGATCTTACTTTTGACAGGCAGGCTGTCTCCAGTATCTATAGTGTGGTCACACCAAGAAGTGGTGCCTGGCACAGTAGAGAAGAGTTCAGAAAACTGACCCAGGAGATTTATGCAGTGGTCTTTCTGCTCAGCAGTAAGACAATCTGCCAGTACAACCCCTTCCACTAGAGCATCTTGTTCTGTGGAAGAGAAGAGATCAGGGAGAGGGTCACTCTCTTCTTCCTGTCCCTCATCTGTTGCCATGAGCAGGGTGAGATCAGCCCTGTCATAGTAGGGTTTCAGGTGATTGACATGGAGCACCCTAAGGGGACTCCTGGCAGTGCCTAAGTCAACTAAGTAGGTGACTTCACCCTTTTTCTCAACAATTGTGTGGGGTCCACTCCATTTATCTTGGAGTGCTCTTGGGGCCACAGGCTCCAAGACCCACACTTTCTGCCCTGGTTGGTACTGAACCAAAACAGCCTTCTGATCATGCCATTGCTTTTGGAGCTCTTGGCTGGCCGGAAGGTTTTTACTGGCCTTTTTCATGTACTCAGCCATCCTTGATCTGAGGCCAAGTACATAGTCCACTATGTCTTGCTTTGGAGCTTTTAAAGGTTGTTCCCAACCCTCCTTAACAAGTGTTAGAGGACCTCTCACAGGGTGCCCAAATAGGAGTTCAAAGGGTCTGAAGCCCACTCCTTTCTGGGGTACCTCCCTGTAAGCAAAAAGGAGGCATGGTAAAAGGATATCCCATCTCCTGCGGAGTTTTTCAGGGAGTCCCATAATCATGCCTTTGAGAGTTTTGTTAAATCTCTCCACCAGTCCATTTGTTTGTGGATGATAGGGTGTGGTGAACTTGTATGTAACACCACACTCCTTCCACATGGCCTTTAAGTAAGCAGACATGAAATTGCTTCCCCTGTCTGATACCACCTCTTTTGGGAAGCCCACCCTGGAAAAGATTCCCAGGAGGGCCTTTGCCACTGCAGGAGCTGTAGTGGTCCTTAGAGGAGTTGCTTCAGGATATCTGGTGGCATGGTCCACTACCACCAAGATAAACCTATTGCCTGAAGCAGTAGGAGGGTCAAGGGGGCCAACTATGTCAACCCCTACCCTTTCAAAGGGAACCCCAACCACAGGCAGTGGAATAAGGGGTGCCTTTGGAGTGCCACCTGTCTTGCCACTGGCTTGACAGGTTTCACAGGACTTACAAAATTCCTTTGTGTCCTCTGACATTCTAGGCCAATGAAACAAGGGAACAAGCCTGTCCCAAGTTTTCATTTGCCCCAAATGTCCAGCTAAGGGAATGTCGTGGGCTAGAGTTAGGAGGAACTTTCTGTACTCCTGAGGAATCACCAATTTCCTGGCAGCTCCAGGTTTTGGATCCCTTGCTTCAGTGTACAGAAGATTGTCCTCCCAGTAAACTCTGTGAGAGTCACTGACATCCCCATTTGTTTGTTTGACAGCTTGCTGCCTTAGACCCTCTAGTGTGGGACAGGTTTGCTGTGCCACACTCAGCTCCTCCCTGGCAGGCCCCCCTTCACCCAAAAGCTCAGCAGTGTCTGCTTCCAGCTCCTCTGGTGTAGGTTCTGCACAGGGTGGAAATTCTTCTTCCTCAGAAGAAGAATCCACTGTAGAGGGAGGGATAGTAGGTAGTGCTTTACTTCTACTAGCCCTAGCTTTAGGGAGCACTTGGTCCATTCTTCCAGGATCCAAGTCACCCTGTCCTTTTTGCTTTTTGGCCTGAGCCCTTGTCAAAGCAAAAATATGCCCTGGAATGCCCAGCATTGCTGCATGGGCCTCCAACTCCACATCTGACCAAGCTGATGTCTCTAAATCATTTCCAAGTAGACAGTCTACAGGTAAATCTGAGGCAACCACAACATTCTTTGGACCAGTAACCCCCCCCAGTTGAGATTTACAACAGCCATGGGGTGGCTAAGTGTGTTGTTGTGAGCATCGGTTACTTGGTACTGGTGACCAAGTAGGTGTTGTTCAGGGTAGACCAGTTTCTCTATTACCATTGTAACACTGGCACCTGTGTCCCTGTAGGCCTGAACCTCAGCACCATTTATTAGGGGTAGTTGCTTGTACTTATCCATGTTAAGGGGACAAGCAACTAAGGTGGCTAAATCAATAGCCCCCTCAGAGACTAACACAGCCTCTGTGGTCTCCCTAACAAGACCAACCCCAACTAAGTTACCAAAAGTGAGCCCAGCTACTCCCTTGGATTGGCTATTAGTAGGTTTGCTCCCACCACCACTGCTATTAGTAGGGACACTAGGTGTAGCAGTAGGGGTTGTAGTGGTAGGAGGCTTGGTGCTTTTCTTTGGACAACTGGGATCTGTTGTCCAATGGCCTTTTATTTTACATAAATAGCACCATGGTTTCTTTTCTTTGTTTTGATTGGAAGAGGATTTGGGCCCACCACCCCCACCAGTGTGTTTTTGTGGGCCTGATGAAGACTCATTTTTAGATTTGTCCCCACCCTTGTCAGAAGACTTACCATCCTTCTTCTTGTTGCCATCTTTGTCACCCCCTGTATGAACTTTTCTGTTCACCCTTGTTCTGACCCATTTGTCTGCCTTCTTTCCCAATTCTTGGGGAGAGGTCAGATCAGAGTCCACCAGGTACTGGTGCAACAAATCAGACACACAGTTATTAAGTATATGCTCTCTCAGGATTAAGTTATACAGGCTTTCATAATCAGTAACTTTACTGCCATGTAACCACCCCTCCAAGGCCTTCACTGAATGGTCAACAAAGTCTACCCAGTCTTGTGAAGACTCCTTTTTGGTTTCTCTGAACTTCATCCTGTACTGTTCAGTGGTTAAGCCATAACCATCTAGGAGTGCATTCTTAAGAACTGCAAAATTATTGGCATCACTTTCTTTCACAGTAAGGAGCCTATCCCTACCCTTTCCACTAAATGATAGCCATAGGATAGCAGCCCACTGCCTTTGAGGGACATCCTGTACAACACAGGCCCTCTCAAGTGCAGCAAACCACTTGTTAATGTCATCCCCCTCTTTTTAAGGGGAACTATCTTGTGCAGATTCCTGGAATCATGCTCTTTTGCAGGATGACTATGGGGAATACTTCTGCTGCCACCATGGGTTTCTAAACCCAATTTCTGTCTTTCTCTTTCCACTTCTAAGGACTGCCTATCCAAATCCAGCTGTTGCTTCTTGAGCTTCAGTCTGGTTTGTTCCACTCTCAATCTATTGAGCTCCCTTTCTAACACTCTGTCATCAGGGTGGGTGGGTGAGGCATGTCTAGAGACAGAAGTATGCTGAGATTGAACAGAAGGAGACCTGGCCCTAACAGATGGCACCCTAATAGCTTGACTAACAGAAACAGCACTTCTACTATGATGAGAAGGGATACTCTTACTGTGATGTGAGACAACACTATCAGTATGGTGTGACTCTACATCAGTACCAGCTATGCTAGGGGGCAGGCTTGGAAGTTTCCCTCCCACATCTTTTGCTAGGGGTGCCCAGAATCAGAGTGGGAACCATCAGCTAACTTTTCAACAGAAGTGCCACATTTGGCCTTATCCTGTTCAACAAGCATATTTACCAACAGTTCTCTAGGGGGATTCTTCCCTACACTTAAACCTCTTTTAATGCAGAGACTCCTCGCTCCTTTCCAGCTAAGGTGATCATAAGCAAGTTTGGACGGATCAACAGTTTGGCCTGTGCCAGACATTTTAAAAAAAATGTTTAAGTGATAGAAAAAGTGAGAAAAAAGTTTTTCAGAACTTTTGGAAAGACAGAAAAAAACTTTTAAAACTTTTTAAGAACTTTTAGAAAGTTTAGAGGTACTTTTCAGCACTTAGAAAAGAAGTGAAAAGAGGAAATGCAAAACTTTTTGGTTAGGTGTACATACACTGAACTTGTTTTGTATATTTTTCTCTTATGAAAAGTACAATGACAAAAGTGGTAAGTAGTTACAAAGCACTTATCCCACCACTGGACAACCAATGTAGGAGGCTGGACTGGCTTGTAGTGAGTACCAAGGGGTACTTACACCTTGCACCAGGCCCAGTTATCCCTTATTAGTGTATAGGGTGTCTAGCAGCTTAGGCTGATAGATAATGGTAGCTTAGCAGAGCAGCTTAGGCTGAACTAGGAGACGAGTGAAGCTCCTACAGTACCACTAGTGTCATATGCCCAATATCATAAGAAAACACAATACACAGATATACTAAAAATAAAGGTACTTTATTTTTATGACAATATGCCAAAGTATCTCAGTGAGTACCCTCAGTATGAGGATAGCAAATATACACAAGATATATGTACACAATACCAAAAATATGCAGTATAGTATTAGAAAACAGTGCAAACAATGTATAGTTACAATGGGATGCAATGGGGACACATAGGGATAGGGGCAACACAAACCATATACTAAAAAAGTGGAATGCGAACCACGAATGGACCCCAAACCTATGTCACCTTGTAGAGGGTCGCTGGGACTGTAAGAAAACAGTGAGGGTTACAAAAATAGCCCACCCCAAGACCCTGAAAAGTGAGTGCAAAGTGCACTAAAGTTCCCCTAAGAGCACAGAAGTCGTGATAGGGGAATTCTGCAGTAAAGACACAAATCAGCAATGCAACAATGATGGATTTCCAAACGAGGGTACCTGTGGAACAAGGGGACCAAGTCCAAAAGTCACAAGCAAGTCGGAGATGGGCAGATGCCCAGGAAATGCCAGCTTTGGGTGCAAAGAAGCTGCTACTGGACAGTAGAAGCTGAAGATTCTGCAGGAACGACAAGGGCTAGAGACTTCCCCTTTGAAGGATGGATGCCCCACGCCGTGGAGAGTTGTGCAGAAGTGTTTTCCTGAAGAAAGACCACAACCAAGCCTTGCTACCTGCAAGTCGTGCGGTTAGGGTTTTTGGATGCTGCTGTGGCCCAGGAGGGACCAGAATGTCGCCAATTGCGTCAGCGGAAAGAGGGGGCGCCCAGCAGGATGAGGAGCCCTCTCAGAAGCAGGCAGCACCCACAAAAAGTGCCAGAACAGGCACTACAAAGAGGAGTGAAACGGTACTCACCCGAAGTCACACAAAGGAGTCCCACGTCGCCGGAGGACAACTCAGGAGGTCGTGCAATGCAGGTTAGAGTGCCGTGGACCCAAGCTTGGCTGTGCACAAAGTATTTCCACCGGAAGTGCACAGAGGCCGGAGTAGCTGCAAAAGTCGCGGTTCCCAGCAATGCAGTCTGGCGTGGGGAGGCAAGGACTTACCTCCACCAAACTTGGACTGAAGAGTCACTGGACTGTGGGAGTCACTTGGACAGAGTTGCTGGATTCAAGGGACCTCGCTCGTCGTGCTGAGAGGAGACCCAGGGTACCGGTGATGCAGTTCTTTGGTGCCTGCGGTTGCAGGGGGAAGATTCCGTCGACCCACGGGAGATTTCTTCGGAGCTTCTAGTGCAAAGAGGAGGCAGACTACCCCCACAGCATGCACCACCAGGAAAACAGTCGAGAAGGCGGCAGGATCAGCGTTACAGAGTTGCAGTAGTCGTCTTCGCTACTTTGTTGCAGTTTTGCAGGCTTCCAGCGCGGTCAGCAGTCGATTCCTTGGCAGAAGGTGAAGAGAGAGATGCAGAGGAACTCTGATGAGCTCTTGCATTCGTTATCTAAGGAAATCCCCAAAGCAGAGACCCTAAATAGCCAGAAAAGAGGGTTTGGCTACTTAGGAGAGAAGATAGGCTAGCAACACCTGAAGGAGCCTATCAGAAGGAGTCTCTGACGTCACCTGCTGGCCCTGGCCACTCAGAGCAGTCCAGTGTGCCAGCAGCACCTCTGTTTCCAAGATGGCAGAGGTCTGGAGCACACTGGAGGAGCTCTGGGCACCTCCCAGGGGAGGTGCAGGTCAGGGGAGTGGTCACTCCCCTTTCCTTTGTCCAGTTTCGCGCCAGAGCAGGGCTGAGGGGTCCCTGAACCGGTGTAGACTGGCTTATGCAGAAATGGGCACCATGTGTGCCCATGAAAGCATTTCCAGAGGCTGGGGGAGGCTACTCCTCCCCTGCCTTCACACAATTTTCCAAAGGGAGAGGGTGTAACACCCTCTCTCTGAGAAAGTCCTTTGTTCTGCCTTCCTGGGCCAAGCCTGGCTGGACCCCAGGAGGCAGAAACCTGTATGAGGGGTTGGCAGTAGCAGCAGCTGCAGTGAAACCCCTGAAAAGGCAGTTTGGCAGTACCCGGGTCTGTGCTACAGACCCGTGGGATCATGGGATTGTACCAACAATGCCAGGATGGCATAGAGGGGGCAATTCCATGATCTTAGACATGTTACATGGCCATATTCGGAGTTACCATTGTGAAGCTACACATACGTAGTGACCTATATGTAGTGCACGCGTGTAATGGTGTCCCTGCACTCACAAAGTCCGGGGAATTGGCCCTGAACAATGTGGGGGCACCTTGGCTATTGCCAGGGTGCCCACACACTAAGTAACTTAGCACCCTACCTTTACCAGGTAAAGGTTAGACATATAGGTGACTTATAAGTTACTTAAGTGCAGTGTAAAATGGCTGTGAAATAACGTGGACGTTATTTCACTCAGGCTGCAGTGGCAGGCCTGTGTAAGAATTGTCAGAGCTCCCTATGGGTGGCAAAAGAAATGCTGCAGCCCATAGGGATCTCCTGGAACCCCAATACCCTGGGTACCTCAGTACCATATAATAGGGAATTATAAGGGTGTTCCAGTATGCCAATGTAAATTGGTAAATTGGTCACTAGCCTGTTAGTGACAATTTGAAAGAAATGAGAGAGCATAACCACTGAGGTTCTGATTAGCAGAGCCTCAGTGAGACAGTTAGTCATAACACAGGTAACACATACAGGGCACACTTATGAGCACTGGGGCCCTGGCTGGCAGGGTCCCAGTGACACATACAACTAAAACAATATATATACAGTGAAATATGGGGGTAACATGCCAGGCAAGATGGTACTTTCCTACACACCGCTGCTAGCCAAAGGTTTCCAAGAAGGTTTCCCCATACCAGACAATAGTCCCCCGGTAGAAAGTTCAAGCAAGAATCTCTGGACGGTATTTGGAATATCAAGACTGCAAGGCATAAGGTGTCTAAAGAACTCCAGCTGAGCCACGTGACTGGCCCATTTCAGCACCTGCCATTGGAGAACTTGCGGTCACCCACTAGAAGTGTTTCCCAAGAAGGAGGCTGAGCAGTTCAGGCTTATCCACCACCTGTCATACCCCAGGGAATTTCAGTCAATGATGGGTTAGACCAACACCAGTGCTCAGTGTCATATGCCACGCTGAAGGAAGCAGTAGATATGTTAAGGGCTAGGGGCCCAGCACTTACAATATTTGGCAGTGGTCTTAGGTGTGATGACGCAGAAAAAGAAGGACCAACATATATTCATATATCATGTAACCAAAATCGTATAATGTAGTGTGATTTTAGTAAAGAAAATAATGTACGTGGGAAATCGTGCCCTCGGAGTAGTTTGCGATTATCATAAACAAGCTTAATTAATCATGAAGAATTGAAAAATGTAGTAATCCGTCTTAATTGCAAATATGTGCTATGATTTCTTGTTGAAACTGTTTTATGCTTAGCTTAAATTTAGTAGAGGCTTTGGCCTAGTCGCCTGGTCTCAAATTTAACTGCGTGGTTTTCACTTTTATTAACAAAAGACCTTATTCTGTATTTTTCCAGTAGAAGATGACTAATACACTTATCTCCAAGGTTTCGTGCTAGGCCGGTTTCATCCCCTTTGATACAAGGTCAGCTCCTGCAGGTGCAGACAATAAAGGCTTTAAGATCAAATTAATTGGCAAACTTTGTTGCAACTTGTGTTCCAAGGCTCCAAGGACAATGTATGCATAAATGAGTACTAGGAGAAAGACACTATTCATTGGTCAAATTGAAGCCACCCTATGAACCCTCCAATGGAAGACCCTGCAGAATCTGGAATGTTTCTTACTTAAACCCACCGGACAAAGAGAAGTCAGCCATTTTCCTTGAGGCCAAATGCCAGGCGCCATCTTAGATGACATCTCGATGCCCCTTTCTCTATTCCAGAGAAAGAGACTTTAAGAATTCTCACCCTAGAGACTTTAACTTTGATTTGCCCCGTCTTGCCCATGCAGTAACCTTGCCCCATTCTCCTTGCTGCTGCAAGGAAACTTGCCCTTAACTTTGCCCCTTTGAAATCTGCCCCATGCTGATCGAACCAGTACCTGAAGGACGAAGACTTTCTTGAATGCTGATTGTATTTGGTAATTATGAAAGGATAATTGTATTATGCATTGTGTTTTTCCTTTTAGGTACCAACTGCTATTTTGATAGGGCTCAAGCTAGAAGTTTTCCAAATTTGTGTTAACTAAATTCGTTTTGCATGAAACCCCACATGCCAATGCTAATTAGAGGTTACTTGAGGTATTCATTTGATGCGCCATGTTGAATTGAGATCTTGTCATGCTGACCGATGTATGCAATTAGTCAAATTCAGTTACTCATATTAGTGATTTGCATTGCTATAACCGAGTGCATAATAATCCAGATTTTGCGTAGATTACGCTTCTTCCGCCGTTATGGATAGCTAGTAATGTTCGTATACATATATCATTTGGTTTTGAGACTCATATATATTGTGTTAGCTTTGTTAATATAGGGAAATAAATTCATTAACTTTTAATAAACTGGTGTGGTTATTCATGACTGAAAGGTCATGATGCATCGAAATACCAACTGTTATTGATTCCTAATGTGTTATTTTGATCTATTAACTGAGTATAGGGTATCGATTACAATAGTTATTGATTATTGATCTAAGTGATCCGACTGTTCTAGGATGAGGAGAGCCCCATTCGGCTAAAAGGTTCACCGACCTCCAGCGTGTCCAGGTACAGGCAATTTATAAGGGCTGGACGCGCTATCAGTAGATGGTAGCAGAGATTGATGGTTTCGCCCTTTGGGACCCCATCCGAACAATAGACGGAGTGAAGTTAGAATTTTTTTTTTATAAAACAAGTTGAAGAGATGATGATGCCCTGAGTCCCCAATGACTTTCCCGGAATCTCGGAGCTTGCGAATGGAGGAAATGGAGGTGTGAGAATGTTTTCGGCGTTTCTAGTGACGGTATGAGTGAAGTTAGGGTTTTGCTCTTGCACAGCTTTTTGCCGCAGATTAATTGAGAAGTTTGTGAGGATTTTAGGGGGGTTACGAACTCCAGTTGAAATTTTAGAGGAGTGGTACTCCAAAGTGTGAGAGTAGGGAAGTCGTCGAACTTCACATGTGTGTAGCGCTTTGTGCAGGAAAAATTGCCCACGTGGTTGTTGATGTTGAGACGGGCCCTGCGAGGTCAAGAGACTCCGGAGTATGTTGAAAAGTGTATGAGACACTTGGTTGATGTTGTAATCTGTTCGGTTTAGTAGGTTGATCGGGCGTGGTCAACAAGTCGGTATGAATATTGAGGAATGAAAGAACATTTTCGACTTCGAGATTTGATGAATTCTAAAGCGCGCTAGAATAGTTCATTGATCAGTTGAGAGTAAAGTTTGCAGGTCAAATTTTGCTTGCTCAAGTGGGAAACCAAGAAAGATGGAATAACTGCTGAGGCTAGTGAAAAATCCCTAAGCGATTGTATTACCCTTCCTGTAGTAAACCACAGATTTGTTTTCTTCTTTTTGGTTAGTGCTCGCGATATATTGCAGAAATTAGTTTTGAGTGAAGCTGAGTGAAGGAGGACAAGCTGCAAGACTTTGTCAGCCGCAGTGTGTGAGTTTGACGTCACTTGGAGCCGCGCTGGGATAGGTTGGTTGGCGATTGGACACAGTCTGTGAAGCGCAATTGGTGGGGAAAGGCAAGCGAAGAGTATTCCGGGTATTAAAGTCACTTATTGATTACATATTTTAGAAAAATAAAAGACGGAAAGATGACATTTTTCAAAGCATTTAAGAGTGCCTTGAGGGGAGATTTATATATTAAAGCAAATGTAGGAGAAGAAACACTGCCTGAGGGTACACCAGCTTACATCGGGATTGAAGAAAAGGGTGTCGCACCATGTCTTTGGCTAAAGCAATGGTGCAAATTAACAGAAAAGCATGGAAGTGTAGCGTTCCCTATCCATGGGTCGTTTAATCTAAGAGTTTTGGAGAATCTGAGATTCGCGATATACGACATGAAAGTACCTCCAAGACCGGCACAGTTTGAGGCACTAGCAATTTGGGAGCTAATAGCTAGAAACCAACAACAAAAGAAATTTGAGACAAGAGTGAGAAAAGTAGAAAAGACACTAGCGGATGCTAGATGGGATAGCACAGAAAAGGTTTGGAGATCAGACGTACTGCAGGGAATTAAATTGTTTCCAGCAATTACTGATGAAGCAGAGACGGAAGGAAGGAAAGCTACCTATAAAACAAACAGGAGTCAGTCCAGAGATGGAGAAAACAACAGAAATTCGAAAAGGTCAGACGATGAGGAGTTCATTATACAATCTCTAAATGATCGCCCGCCACCATATGTGGAAAGCGAAAAAGGCTCAAGCATTGGGACTGCCCCTCCAGAACCAATACAAGGTAATGTGACACCGAATTTGAGAATATCACAGAGGCAGAGCAGTTCCGATATGCCTTTCTCACCACAAATACCACAAATTCAGAGAATATATCCTGACGTGCCTAAGTTGAAACCTGTCAATAATTATCAGCCACAGGTTCAAAGGCGCTGATGTGATGAGCATAACATGGGAATGACTTCTGATTTAATGGCGCAGGGAGGACAAAATTATCAAAGACCGACAGTGATTCAAGCCGAATCAACACAAATTTTGATGCCTCAAAAGCAGGTACAAGAAGTGCCGAGGTACACTCGAGTAACAGAGAGCCAGTTAGGTATGCCAGCAATGATGAACCATAATGTGGGGATTAACATGCCACAGAATTCGGGAAACAGACAGAATCCAGATGCAATATCTCTGCCTATCACTGTAGGTCCGCCAGTAGCATTGTATATACAGGCAAACCCAAACGTATGCGATCAAGGGGTAATGACACAAAGTGAGACAGGGAGAAGATGCATAGAAAACACTCCAGAAACGACTCCGATAGGGACACTGCCAAATGGATCTGGGTCCTAGTCGGAATTTAGTCCAATTCCAATTCGGACTCCGTCGACTGTGGTAAGGTCAAATCCACCACTAATAGTACCGTTAACTTCAAAGACTGAAACGTTACAGCAACCATCAGTAGCAGTTGATGTAAGTGCTACATTGATGGGACTGAATGCACAACAGCTAACACAGTGGTTCAACAGTCTGAACTCCCCACAGAGTACATCCAGCGGGAAGGGAGAAGAATACCTGAATAAAATAAGATTGGGCATGGAAGCAGATGAACTAGTAGAGGGAACGATGGGTCTGAACAGGTTAGAATCATACACAGAAGAAGAGCTGAGATACATGTGCCCTAGGATTACAAGAGAAGTAAGCAGCATACATAAGAAGTTACAAAAAATTGCAGACAGAAACGAGATCGATATAGGTAAGACCAAACACTTGAGCAGAAGTTACAGGCTAGACTTTGACACAAAAGATTTTGAACACATGAGATCCGCAGGGATGAAAACACACCTTAAAGAGATACTGCAGAGTGTGCAGGTTTGGAGATGCTTAGACAAGTGGGAAAGTAGATGGGTTAAGAAAAAGGATAAAAAGAAAGAAAGTACCCCAGATCGGAATGAAAAAGCACAACAGAATGACGACTTGATAACCATGTTGCCAATGAGAGAAACAGCAGGGGGAAAACTTGTACATGTACCATGGCACAGGTGCGATATTCAATCCTTTACGGATGATTTCCCTAAATTAAGAGAGAAACCGATCGAGTGGTATCAACAAACAGATAGATTTGTGAAACTCGCAAAATGTCTTTGGGAAGACCTGAACACCTTATTTGAAATTGTGGTTCCGTCAGATTTGTGGGAAGATTGTAAAAGGGCTGTAGGTTGGCCAACAAGTGAACCAGAAAGAGATAGGGATACAGGTGCACCATCACCTACGGTAATGAGTTTATACCATAAGGTGATTGAGCACTTGAAAACAAAGGTTGCGTCGAAAAATGTGGCTTGGCAGGGGATTGACAGAATGGCACAAGAAGTTAAAGAGTCGATACATGCATACTATGAGAGATTGTTGAAAGCGTTTAAAAATTACAGTGGTACGGAAACGATTGAGGCAAAGGACATGCTCCATTTTGTGTTCAGATTTGTGGAAGGGTTGAGACCCGAAATCAGCCAGATGATTAAAATGCATTTGATTTGTTGGCAGTAAAAATCAATCGATGAAGTGTTGAACTATGCAAAATACTGCAGTGATGAGATTGAGACATAGCAGAAAAGGTTGAAAGAAAAAGTGATGGTGATGCAGCTTAGAGCAGCTCAGACAGGTTTGCAAGGTTTGCAAGGTTTTCAACAACAGTTGCTGCAGCAGCAACAGCAGGGAAATGCTATGTTTCACCCACAGATGAGAGGCAGAGGCCAAGGAGGTTTTGTGAATAATGGTCCTGATTTAAATACTGTTATGATTCCAAATGGTATACAGGCAATGAAGAAGGTGATGCCATGTCACACGTGTGGAATCGTCAGGCTTTGGAAATGGGAGTGTCCAATGATGGTGCAGGAAGGTGTAGGTCAGCAAAACAATGATGTCAATGCATTTCAGAATATGAGAGGACCGAAATTGAGAGGTCCAAATCCAAATTTTCAAAATAATGTAAATCAGATGCAGGGTTTACAACCCATACAACCGCAGCAGGTGCAAATGCCCCGTGCACAAATGGTACAGTTGCAGCCAATGCAACAGCAGTTTCCTATGGTACCTAATCCGCAAATGCAAATACCCTTAGCACCAATGAATCAGCAACAAGTAATGCTTCCTCAGCAGGTCGCGGGTCAAGGAATGAACCAAAATGACACAGTACACCAATTCCCATTACACAGTGAGAATGGAATAAACGGTCTATGGGAGAGTGAAGTTCAGATGAGGAGGGAAATTGTATGCTTGCAGCATCCTTGGAAGTTGATCAAAAGGGTCCGTATGTGGAAGGAAGAGTTATGGGTCACCGCGTTTCGTTCTTGGTTGACACCGGAGCTACACGCTGTACAGTCAGAAGCATTGAAGTACCAAATTTGCCACTTTCAGGGAGAACAGTTCAAGTAGTGGGAGTAGCAAATAGATACCTGACGAACCCAATCACAGATCCAGTGCAAGTCAGAATTGGTAACTATCAAGGGTCACATAAATTTGTGGTGTGTGACTCAAGCCCGATATCACTATTAGGAAGAGACTTATTGTGCAAATTGGGATGCTCGATTATGTGTTCAAATGATGGAATTAAAATTCAGACAAACAGTGATGGGGAAGAAGAGGACAGTTTAGGAGGGGACGAAGTGGAAACTGTCGATGAAGAATATCCCCTTATTACTCTTTATTCAATGCTCACTGAAGCAGATATTCCTGCTGAATTACAGGAAACAGTTGGAAAGGAAGTGTGGGATATGACAGGGAAAGAAGTAGGATTGGTCAAAAGAGTAGAACCAGTGAAAGTGACTGTAAAACCCAATGTAAATTTTCCCCAGACCCCACAATACCATATGGCACAAGACACCCTCATGAAAGTCGCCCAACTCATTGATGAGTTTGTAAAACAGGGAGTACTGATAGAAGTGTTAAGTAGTCCATGTAATTCACCAATCATGGGACTAATAAAACCGAGTGGAAAGGTCTGGATTGTTCAGGATTTGAGGAAAATAAATGACGTAATAGTCAAATGTTGTCCCGTAGTTCCAAATCCAGCTGTGATAATGTTTCAAGTTCCCTGTGATGCTGAGTGGTTCTCAGTCATCGACTTGTCACAAGCATTCTTTTCTGTGCCTCTTCATGAGGACAGCCAATTTCTCTTTTGTTTCAAATTCCTAGGCAGAGTCTACAGTTGGTGTCGAATTCCTCAAGGGTTTTTGGAGTCACCATCAATTTTCAATCAGATTCTAAAGAAAGATTTGGAATCATTGGAACTACCATTTGAATCAACCTTGGTACAGTACATTGACGATTTGCTGATCGCGTCTAAGACAGAAAATGACTGTACAGCTGACACCATTGCCCTATTGAACCATTTGGGAAGGAACGGACACAAAGTGTCCCCTTCAAAATTACAGTTCTGCCAGAAGAAAGTGAAATGTTTGGGTCACCAAATAGAGAAAGGGTCAAGAAGAATTATGAAAGAGAGAATAACAAGTGTACTTCAAATGAGTCCACCGAAGACGAGAAGAGAAGTGAGAAAGTTTTTGGGAATGGTGAGCTACTGTCGCCAATGGATTCCCAATTTCTCAACTCAAGCAAAACCTTTACTGAAACTGACCCAGAAAGATGCACTGGATGAAATAGAGCTGAAAAGAGATGAGATGGATGCTTTCAGTGAATTGAAGGAATGCATGTGCAGGGCTCCAGCTTTAGGTATGCCTGATTACACAAAACCTTTTACATTGTTTTGTCATGAACGTGATGCATGTTCCTTGTCTGTCTTGACTCAAGCCCATGGTGACATAAACAGACCAGTAGCATATTTTTCAGCTACTTTGGATCCGGTCGCAGCAGCACTGCCAGGGTGCTTGCATGCCGTAGCAGCAGTTGGTATCAGCCTAAATCAGAGTGAAGGAATAGTGATGGGACATCCTTTAACAGTCATGGTCCCTCACTCAGTCGAGATACTTTTGACACGTTACCGAACACAGCACATGACCGGTGCTAGGCTTACAAGGTACGAGACAATAATTCTGGGTTCACCTAATGTGCAGCTGAAAAGGTGAGCTATGTTGAATCCAGCAACCTTGTTTCCCAGTGAAAATGTCAAAATTGAGAACGCTGAAGACATTGAGCACTACTGTCTTCAGGTGACTGAATTTTGTACAAAACCAAGACCTGATATCAAAGACACCCGATTGGAAGAAAACAATCAAGTTATTTTTGTTGATGGTTCATGTTTAAGAGATGCACCAGGAATATTAAAGGCAGGATGTGCTGTATGTACAATAACAGGTGTTCTGGAAGCATCTTGGCTTCAAGGAGTTTACTCTGCACATGTAGCGGAACTGGTAGCACTTACTAGAGCTTGCCAACTTTCCGCATTAATGAAAGTCACCATTTACACTGACAGTCAGTACGGATTTGGAATAGTGCATGACTTTGGACAGTTGTGGTCACAAAGAGGCTTCATGACCTCTTCAGGATCGCCAGTGAAAAATGGTGAAAGAATAAGAGAATTGTTACATGCCATCCAGTTACCAGGAGAAGTAGCAGTGGTAAAATGCAGTGCACACTCGAAATCACAAGACTATGGGGGTCATTACAACCCTGGAGGACGGTGTTAAAGGTGCGGTAATACCGCAAACAGGCCGGCGGACAAAAAAAGGGAATCATGACCGTGGCGGAAACCGCCAACATAGACAGCCACTTTAACACTCCGACCGCCATGGCGGTACAGACAAGCAGCGCGGCGGTCACCGCCAACAGACAGGTGGAAGACAATGTACCGCCCACAGTATCACAACCTACCAATCCGCCACCTTTTCCGGGGCGGATTCACCGTGGATGAAAACACGGCGGAAACAGCTTTTGCAATGGGAAAACGCTCACATTAACACACTCCACGAGGAAGGAGGACACCATGGAGCCGGAATACAAATCCTACCTGCCCTTGTCTTCCTGCTCATTTATGAACACCAGCAATGGCGGCGGCGAAGACAACGGTGAGTACTGCCCCTACGACATAGGATAGAGGGGAGGCAAAAGTCAGGGGGACACACACGCAAAACCCCCACCCCCACCCTCGCACATTATAACACACACAGCTATGCATGTCAAAACATCACAGTAACAACCCACAGCCCCCCCCTGGAAGAATGCAAAGACCAAAGGAAATCAGTCGAAAAATTGTAATGTATCAAAATACAGTTACCAAATATATACAGATATATATATACACATTCAAAAGTATATACATTACGAGAAGCAGTGCAGGTATGCACATATCAATGTCCGTGCACCACTGGTCCAAAAATGCATGGGCGAGACCCACAATAGATACCTGTCCACAAACGGAGAGAACACTGCTGGGGCATCAGATAGAAATACAACAGGCACCTCAGGGGGAAGGGAAGGAGGGGGGGGCACCTCAGCCGGATTACAGCAACACACCAGATCCACGACGGGGCTCCATGCCCATTGATGTATCCTGGGGAGTACAAAGCCACAGTCTCTCAAGTCTTTACAGTGGTTGGTTTGCCCACTGAACAATCCTGGGGAGTGCAAAGCCACAGTCTCTCAAGTCTCTACAGTGGTTGGTTTGCCCACTGAACAATCCTGGGGAGTGCAAAGCCACAGTCTCTCAAGTCTCTACAGTGGTTGGTTTGCCCACTGAACAATCCTGGGGAGTGCAAAGCCACAGTCTCTCAAGTGGATAACAGTCTCCAACGGTTCTGGAGGGGGAATGGTGCCCACACTGCATTTAACTCCACGTGACGGTTCCGGTACCGTCACAGTCCCAACTGTACATGGGATAACGATGCTTGATGTGGCGGTGTTTCCTTGTTCAGCGGTGCTTTGCCATGGCAGTCTCTGATCTGTTCAGCGGTTCTCTGCCCTGTTTAGCGGTGCTGTGCCCTGTTCAGCGGTCTTCACCATGGCGGTGATTCCCTTGTTCAGCGGGGCTTTGCCATGGCGGTCTCTGATCTTGTCAACACCAGAACAGTACGCGCTCTATTGGCGTAAAAAAATGCAAAAAAACATCACTTTAAAAATAACATGATTCATGCATTGTGCAGATATGTTGTATTTTACCCTTTTGCATTGCAGAGTTCAATCCTAAACACTTATTCTTAATATGTTTACAAATACTGTTTCTTTTGCAAGGTATTGCTACAGGTTTTCAGAGTGGGTTAGGGTGTGGCCTCTTTCCAGGGCCTTCCAGAGACTTTCCCTGCAACATGCCTGGGCGTGGTTCTGGGCTGGCCAAGACTCTATATAAGGAGAGTCAGCCCAACTCCCAGTGCTCACTATTCAGAGGTTCCAGTGCAGAAGAGCAGCTATTTCCAGAACTTCAGTTCCAGTGGCCTTTTTGATCTCCCAGTTCTGCTTTGAAATCTTCATTGGTGCATCTTGTTCCTGGGTGGTAAGACGGTAGTTGGGTTTATTCCCAATACCGTTTATTTTATCTAGAATTTTCTCATTCTAAGATCTGATCGTTTATTTATTTTAACAATTTGTTTTAAGGTCATAGTCATAAAAAGTGCACTCGAGTATTTTTGTTAAAGTGTGTACATGGATGTTTATGAATCGTCAAGAAGCGCGATTCATTTATAGTTTTGAAACTCATGTTACATTGCGCGCCAGTGTTTATTGACATACACGTGGATATTTATGAATCAGCAGGAGGCGCGATTCGTTTGAAAAGCTTTGAAATCTTGAGTTGCATTGCGTGCTGGTATTTATTGACACATACATGATTGATCACGAATCGGCAAGAGGCGCGGTTCGTTTATGAAGCTTTAAAAGCTTGTAGAACATTGTGTGTTACTATTTATTGACATTTAAAAGAAGGTTGTGAAGTGGCACGATGTATAATTCAATTTAAGATAATTTCAAAACCTGTTGCTATTTATTGTGCAACCATTTCTTGACTTTGCATGGTGGCATTCGAGTCAGCAGGACATGCAATTTTTTACTAGAGTTTATTTATGTCGTGAACTGCATATTACCATTCCAGGATAATTGCTTGGTACAATTCCGAGTTGACAAGTATGGGAAATATTTCTTGAACTATTGAACCCATTGAAAAATATTTCTTCTCTAGTGTTTTAAGAGTGTAATCTGTGTTGAAAACATTTCAAGGAAAATATATATAGGATCAGAAGTTCTAGATGCAATATTATATGCTCCTATTATGCATATTCTTGTTATTCTAATTCATGCTTGAATAAGAAAAGTTTTATTTCAATTAATCTTGATTCCATTACAGGTATCTGATCATCACAAAATCTGTTCATTTTTAAAACTGCAATTCAAGATTGCTCATATTTTCAGAAAGACTATGTTTATTAATATTTACTTCAGGTTATATTGTGTGTTCTAACCTTTTTTCCCATTAAAGGTCTCCTTCCCAGCAGTACCCATCCTAATCCCCTCTTCCCCTCTTGAAATCTCACAGTCTCTGTGAATTGTCTTTCAGAGTCTTGGAGTTGTTCATTAGAGGGCGTGTTGGGAACGTGCGCAAACCCCGAGGATCTGGTGACTCTGACAGATCTGTTCAGCGGTTCTCTGCCCTGTTCAGCGGTGCTGTGCCCTGTTCAGCGGTCTTCACCATGGCGGTAATTCCCTTGTTCAGTGGTACTTTGCCATGGCGGTCTCTGACCTGTGCATTGGTGTGTGGCATGACGGTCCCTCATTTCCCAGCGGGGGTGTGGCAGCCGGGGCCCTCCTGGGCACTGACCCTGGCGGTGGTCTCCTGACCAGTGAGGATACTCGTGCCCTCCTGGGCAATGACTCTGGCGGTGGTCTCCTGACCAGTGACGATACTCGTGCCCTCCTGGGCAATGACTCTGGCGGTGGTCTCCTGACCAGTGACGACGGTGCTGACGGTGGCGTCCCGGCCGCCGGGGAGGATGGCGCCCTTCTCCGCAGTGCTGCTCTCACCAGACTGTGCAGACCTCCTCTGGCCCTTCACCACCTTTGGAGGAGTCACAGCTGACTCTGCAATCCCCCTGGGACCCTTGTGAGCAGTTTTGCCGCCCGGAGTCTTCACCCTGTCCCGTCGGCCACTTTCCAACTTGAGATGCTTTACAGGGGGTGGACTGGCAGTGCTTTGGCTCCGTGTCACACTGCCTGCCCTGGTGGCTGGTGCACTCCACACACCTGTAATACGCACCACTGGCACTGGAGTCTTTTTGGCTGAGGTGCTACTACGGGACTTATGAATTGGAGGGGTGGGGATGGGGGCAAAGAGGTCAACGTTGCTGAGGGAGAGTTTATGACGAACACTGGGATGGGTAGCTGGAGGGGGTCTGGGAGTGGAGGAAGAGGAGGTGGCTGTAGGAGGTGTCACTTTAGGTGTTTTGGGTGCAGGTACTGGAGGCTGTCGTGAGGTGGAAGGATGTTGGGTGTCCGCGTTTGTGTACTTTGGGAGGGGGCGTCACAGACACACTGGGAGAGGACACAGGGGACGTGTAAATGGGACTGGGGGTGGTGAGTGCAGGTGAGCGGGGTGTGGTGCTGGGTGTTCTGGTGCGAGTCCTAGTGCCTGTAGATGTAGAGCATGCAGGTGATAGTGTAGACAACACTGGGAGGGAGGAGGGAGACGATGAGGAGGGGGACACAGTGAAGGCAGTGGATGTTGCTGTGTCTGTATGTGTCTGACGCTTGTGTGAGTGCCTGTGGGATGTGTGGTGCCTATGTTTGCCTGAGCTACTTTGGTGTGTTGAGGTGTGTGCATGGTTGTCTGTTGGTGTGCTTGGGATAGGCTGGGGTACAGGGGATTGGGTCTGGGTGGAGGAAGTTGGAGGGGGGAGGCTAGACACAGGGACAATGGCTGCCATCAGTGCTGAGGTAAAAGATTGCAGGGTTCGATGAAGGGCAACCTGACCAGAATGAATGCCCTCCAGGAATGCATTACCGTGTTGCAACTCCCTTTCTACACCCTGGATGGCATTCACAATGGTAGACTGCCCAACAGTGAGTGACCTGAGGAGGTCAATGGCCTCCTCACTGAGGGCAGCAGGGGTGACAGGGGCAGGGGCTAAGGTGCCTGGGGCGAAGGTGATGCCCACCCTCCTGGGTGAGAGGGCACAGGGCGAACGATGAGGGGCTGCTGGGAGGGTGGTGCTGGTAGGGGAGGTGGCAGCTGTACCTGTAGAAGTGTGGGGCACAGATGGTGCCGCCACCACAAGGGAGCTCCCATCGGCGGACGCTGGTTGGTGATCCGGTGCCCGGCGTGAAGTTCCCCTCGCCCTCCGTCCTACTGGTGCATTCTGAGTCCGTGGTGTGGCCCTCCATGGCCATGTGGGATGCAGCTCCCTCGTGCTCCGGTGCCACTGTACCTCCGCCTGATGATGCTAATGCACAAAAGAACATGGAGAGCAGAAAAAGGGGGGGGGACGACAGAAGAAAGACAGGTTGAGTGCATGGCATACCGCTACCGTTGGCGGACAATACAGACACAGCAGCCCCCTGCACTACGCCGTGCTCCTGGCCTCTACAGATGCAATTCCAGGGATATGGCCTACATCGCTATGGTGGACATCTGCACACATGGATGCCACAGGGGCATGTATACCTGTACTTGGCACTCTACTGTGGTGGGGTGGAGTGCCACATGGCCTGCATTACGGAGGGGCCTAGCCTATGGAAGTCGCCCTGGGCTAGGGAAACCCACAGCCCTCCTCCCACACCTAGACCCCTCAACTGCGCGCAAAGTCACCAGAAGGATTGTGTACTCACCCCCTTGTGTCTGCTGTGATGCCCTCAAGTGCCCATCCAACTCAGGGTAGGCCACCGCCAGGATCCGGAACATCAGGGGGGTCATGGGGCGACGGGCACCCCTCCCACGTTGGGAGGCCATCCCCAGCTGAGCCTCTGCCGTCTTCTTGCTCCAGCGGCGAATGTCCTCCCATCTTTTATGGCAGTGGGTGCCCCGTCTCTGGTGGACCCCCAGGGTCCGGACGTCCTTGGCGATGGCACGCCAAATGTCCTTCTTCTGGTGGGCGCTGATCTACAGGACATGCACAGGGGAAGAAGAGAAGTCATTAGCAAGAGCACTGTCGAAGTGAGTGGCCCCCATCCCTGCCCTTGCCATGTGGCACATGCATTCACAGTCCTTCATGTTCACTGCACTCTGCCCCCTTCCCTCTTACAACCAGCCCTCTCCACCCAGGCATAGCCCATACAACGTGCTCCCTGTGTACTTACCTGTTGGTCTGGAGGACCGTAGAGTAGCATGTACTGGGGGAGGACCCCGTCCACGAGCTTCTCCAACTCCTGAGCAGTGAAGGCAGGGGCCCTTTCCCCAGACGCAGCAGCCATTGTCTCTTCCAGACCGAGGTCACAGCAGCACTTGCAGTGTAGGTCCTCTCCTGTCGAAGATCAGGTATCAAGTGATTGAACAGCAAGAAAATGGCGGTCACGTCCGCGGCGGTGACGTCCGCGGCGGTGCGTCTCATCACCACCGGCGCACTTCATCATTGGCTCCTGGGACCCATAGGGTCCAATGTTAACCAATGCAGCTTTGCGCCATGGTCTTCGACCGCCTACCGCGACGGTGTACAACGCCAGCGCAGTTACCTCACATCCCACTGTCCCAGTTTAGAGGTCAGGCAGCCGCCATTTCAGGGGCCCACATGGCTTAATTTGCAACTGCGTCACACATACCTGGGCCTACACTCGACACACATACAGGAAGATTTTTGTCTTTGGTGTCGTGTTCTGTGGATCTGTGGGTACATACCTGGGATTTTGGTGACTCTGTGGTCGCTGTTGTCCTTCCTAGGCACCGTCAGCTTTGACATTTGAGAAGATGGCGGAATCCTCCGGTGTACTGACCGCTGGTGGACCTGTTGACAATGGAGGAGCGACATTTACTCATCACCTACAGGTTTGACCGTGCCACAATCCTGGAACTGTGCACCCAGTTGGAGTCAGACCTGATGTCACCAATCCGCCATCCCACAGGAATCCCCCCTCAAGTGCAGGTGCTGTTAGTGCTCCATTTCCTTGCAAGTGGATCGTTTCAGACAACAGTGGCCATGGCATCAGGGATGTCCCAGCCTATGTTTTCCAACGTGATGTCCAGAGTGTTGTCTGCCCTGCTGAAACACGTAAGGAGCTACATCGTTTTCCCTCAGGTGGAGGATTTGCCAACAGTGAAAGGTAACTTCTATGCCCTTGGACATATCCCCAACATCATAGGTGCTATTGATGGGACCCATGTAGCTCTGGTCCCCCCCCACAGGAGTGAACAGGTGTACAGGAACCGGAAGAGTTATCATTCCATTAATGTACAGATGGTATGTTTGGCAGACCAGTACATCTCGCAGGTAAATGCTATGTTCCCTGGCTCAGTGCATGACGCCTACATCCTGCACAATAGCAGCATCCCTTATATGATGGGTCCACTCCAGAGGCACCGGGTGTGGCTATTGGGGGACTCTGGTTACCCCAACCTGTCCTGGCTATTGACCCCAGTGAGGAATCCCAGGACCAGGGCAGAGGAACGCTACAATGAGGCCCATGGGCGGACTAGGAGGGTGATCGAACGCACCTTCGGCCTCCTGAAGGCCAGGTTCAGGTGCCTGCATTTGACAGGTGGTTTCCTATTCTACTCACCAAGGAAGGTGTGCCAGATCATCATCGCCTGCTCAATGCTTCACAATCTTGCTTTGCGATGCCAGGTGCCTTTTCTGCAGGAGGATGGTCCAGATGGCGGTGTTGTGGCAGCTGTGGAGCCTGTAGACAGTGATGAGGAGGACGCTGAGGAAGAAGACATAGACAACAGGGAGTCAGTCATACGGCAATATTTCCAGTGACACACAGGTGAGAACAGTTTTCTTTTTACCATTACATTCACTTTCACACTTCTACCTCTAACCTGTCTGTCATTTCATAGCAGTATTTGGTCACTGAGTTGTACCTTTCCATTATGGTTTCACAGGTGTGGTTAGCAACGTGTGTCATCTGCTTGCACCCTTCAAGGACTTGTGATGTGTGACATAGGTATGTTGGCTATAAAAATGGAAAGCATGTTGACACTGTCATTGATTATACATATTTACCAAATCACAGACTGACTCCAGATTGTTTTGTGGTTCAAGGGTGTTTATTTCAGTGCTCAAAAATGGAGGGGGGTAGTGATATGGTGATGGGGACGGTGGAGGAATGTCCATGGCAGAGTCCAGTCCATTAGTCACACAGGTGCACTGACCATATGGGCATAGGAAGTGGAGATGGGGCAGTTCCAATCGGGACAGGGTAACAAAGTGAGACAGTGGGAGGACAATCAGGGTGGTCTCATTTCCTGGCGGGGGTCTTGCCATCTTGTTCTGTCCTGTTCCTGGATCTCAGGGACCGCTTGCGGGGTGGTTGTCCGTCTGCAAGGGGTGGGGTGCTGGTGCGGTGGTCCTGTGGCGGGGCGTCCTGTCCACTAGCGCCGGCGGAGGTGGTGGGCAGTTCATCGTCCATGCTAGTGTCAGGGGCCCCTTGGAGTGCCACGGTGTCCCTCATGGTCTTTTGTATGTCCTTCAGCACCCCTAAGATGGTGCCCAGGGTGGAGCTGATGGTTCTGAGCTCCCCCTGAACCCCAAATACAGTTCATCCTGCAGGCGCTGGGTCTCCTGAAACTTGGCCAGTACCGTCGCCATCGTCTCCTGGGAGTGGTGATATGCTCCCATGATGGAGGAGAGGGCCTCGTGGAGGGTGGGTTCCCTTGGCCTGTCCGCCCCCTGTCGCACAGCAGCCCTCCCAGTTCCCCTGTGTTCCTGTGCCTCCGTCCCCTGGACCGTGTGCCCACTACCACTGCCCCCACATCCCTGTTGTTGTTGGGGTGGTGGGTTATCCTGGGTTCCCTGTAGTGGTGGACACACCGCTGATTGACGTGTCCTGGGTACGGAGGTATGGGCCCGCTGGGTGGGTGCTGTGCTGGTGTTACCAGAGGGTGGAAGGTCAGTGTTGGGCTGTGCCTGTGCAAGGGGAACCGACTGTCCAGAGGCCCCCGATGGTCCGAGCTGGTCATCTGGATCCAGTAGGGCAGAGCTGCTGTCGTCACTGTGGGCCTCTTCTGTGGGTGGAGTGGAGTTGTCTGGACCCTCCGGTGTGGTAACGTTCCGTAGTAGTCCTGCAGGGATATAAGAGCATGATTAGTGCATGTGTGTGAGTAATGGTGTGCAATGGGTGGGTGTTTGTGTACCCCAGTGCAAGCATTCCTGTGTGTGGGTTTGTGTGATGATGGTTAGGGGGTTGTTATGGGTATGTGCAGTGAGCATGCTTTGGTGAGGGCTGACCATGCTTTGTTTTTCCATGCGGGGCTTGGTGTTGGGATGGGTGGTTTGTGTTATGAGTACATTAGTGAGGAGTTGGAGTGATAGGGGAGGGGGTGAGGGTGGGGGGCTGTGATGGCATGCAGGTAGGGTGGGGGATATAATAGTTGAGATTTAACTTACCAGTGTCCATTCCTCCACCGACTCTTCCGAGGCTCTCTGGATGCATGATGGTCAAGACTTGCTCCTCCCATGTTGTTAGTTGTGTGGGTCCGCCGCCAGTCCGCTGTACCGCTATGTTTTGCCTGGATACCACTTAACGCACCTTCCCCCGTAGGTCGTTCCACCTCTTCCTGATGTTCTCCCGATTTCTTGGATGCTGTCCCAATGCGTTGACTCTGTCCATGATTCTTTGCCATAGCTCCATCTTCCTGGCTATGGATGTGTGCTGCACCTGTGAGCCAAATAGCTGTGGCTCTACTCGTAGGATTTCCTCCACCACGACCCTGAGCTCCTCCTCGGAAAACCTGGGGTGTCTTTGGCGTGACATGAGGTGGTGTGGGTGATGTGTGGGGTGGTGTAAGTGTTGATGGGTGTGGTGATGTGTAGTGGTGTGTGGTGTATTGTGCATGTAATGTTGTGTGGGTGATGGTGTTGTGTGCCTCTGTGTGGTGGGGTTGTCTATTGCTGTGTTCTCTCTGTTGCCTTCGTCTCTAATTTTTGGTCGTAGGGGTTTGTGGGTGATGTGGGTGTGTGTTTTATATTGTGTTGGGTGTGTGGGAGTGGTGTGTGTATGTGTATCAGGTGTGTGTATTTTTAATTGTCCAATGTGGCGGTGTTTTGGAGATGTGTGTGTATTTTGAGCGCGGCGGTGTGTACCGCCAGTGGAATACCACGGTTGAAAGACCGCTGCGTGGATTCGTGTGTCATGATAGCATGGGCGTGTTTCTGTTGGCGTGACTGTGGAGGTTTTGTTTTCGCCAGTTTATCACTGACCTTTGGTGTGGCGGTCTTGTGTGGTTGTCTGAATTTTGGCGGATTCCGAGATGTGGGTCATAATAGCTGTGGCGGAATTCCGCGGCCGCAGCGGTGTTTTGGCGGTCTTCTGCGCGGCGGTAAGCGCCTTTTACCGCCAATGTTGTAATGAGGGCCTATGTCTCTTTGGGAAATGGATATGCAGATCAAGTCGCAAGGTTTTGCGCATTGAACTGTATATTGCTCAGAGGCGAATGGAACTTGATAAATGAGGCAAAACTTGAACCAAGTGAAGCTTTTGCTCTAAAGGTTATAGATACAATCGATTAATTGAAATCCCTACAGAACGATGTTAGTGAAGATGAGAAACTCTCATGGAGCAAATTACAATGTGTAAAGAAACCAGATGATTTGTGGGTTTCAAGTGAAGGGAGATTGGTTCTGCCAAACAGTCTTTTGACGCAGTTAGCCAGATTATATCATGGACAAGCCCATCTTGGAAGGGATGCCATGGTTAGACTATTCAATATTGATTGGTTCAATCCCAAATTCCGTCAAGTTGCTGAAGCAGTTTGCCATCGTTGCGTCATTTGCCAACAAATGAACGCAGGGAAGGGAACAGTAGTAAATTTGAGCCACATTGGAAGAGCAGGTGGTCCATTCAGCAGGATGCAAATGGATTTTATTGAGATGCCTGTGCATGGAGGCTTGAAGTATGTGTTGGTGATTGTGTGTATTTTTAGTCACTGGATTGAAGCATATCCTACACACAGAAATGACAGTCTCACAGTTGCAACACTACTCTTGAGAGAGCTAACACCACGTTTCAGATTCCCGATCTCCTTAGAATCAGATAGGGGAAGTCACTTCAATAACGAAGTAAGAAAATTACTGTGTGCAGCGCAGAATATTGAGCAAAAGTTGCATTGTGGCTACCGCCCTGAAGCATCATAGTGGAGCAAATGAATGGCACATTGAAATCAAGGATGGCGAAAATTTGTGCATCAACAAACTTAAAATGGCCTGACGCATTGCCCTTGGTGTTAATGTCAATGAGAAACACCCCTGATAGAAAGACTGGACTGTCCCCGCACGAGATCCTCATAGGCAGAGCCATGAGGCTTCCAGCAGTTCCTGCAAATGCTCTTTTGAATATTGCAGATGATATGGTGTTGGACTACTGCAAAGGTCTAGCTGATGTGGTGCGCTCTTTTTCTCACCAGGTGGAGGCAACCACCTTGCCACCGATCCAAGGTCCAGGACACGCCCTGAAAGCAGGTGACTGGGTCGTGATAAAGAAGCACGTGAGGAAGTTGTGTCTGGAACCCCGTTGGAAAGGGCCTTTCCAAGTGATTCTGACAACTACCACCACTGTGAAGTGTGCGGGAGTTCCCAACTGGATTCACGCCAGTCACACGAAAAGGGTGACGTGCCCCACAGAAGAGGAAGTTGAAGCGCTGAAATCACCAGTGACTGACAAGAGAGTACCAGGCACTGATACAGAACAAAGAGAACCTGGAGGCGAACAAGCAGAAATAGAGGAGGGAGAGATATTTTCTGAGGAAGAAACAATCGATTCATTTGAGGAGGACCAAGGAGAAGCCTCAGGAAGTGACGAAGGTCCTGAAGGTGACAAAGAGCCTGAGACAGGTGAAGGAGCAGGAGAGCCTGATCAGAGGAGGGCTTTCCCAGAAGCAGACGATACAGGAAAAGAAAAGGAAAACCTGATTGACCTCCTAGAGGGAGAAGACAAGACAGGACAGAGTGAAACTGTTCAAACTCTTCCAGAACCTGTTGCAGGTCCATCAGGAGAAAACAGTGCGAAACGGAGACAAAGCATTTCGCCAGTGAAGTTAAGGACTAGAGAAACATTAAACGAAAGTGAAGGGCCAAAATTGAAAGAGAAAAGAAAAGAAGTGTCTGTCGCAATAGCAACACCAAGTGAAGAGAAAGACCCGGCCAAGGAAGAAAGCACCAGCGAGAGAGAATCAAAAGGAGATGCAAAATTGAAAAGGAAAAGAATACCGAGCAGAAGATATTCTGGTCTGGAGTGGGCATACATAGCCACTAACGATTGGTCAGACGAATTCCTATCTCTCTGCCTTGAGAACAAGGAAGCAGAACAACACTTTGGTACCTGAAAAGTGAAATTCCATGAACTTTACCGGATAAGACATTGACAACCTGATTGACTTTTGAACAGGATGAGACATTGCTAACCTGATTGACTTTGAAACCGATCTTGAGACAAAGCTGCTAAACCGATAAGAGACTAAGCTGCTAAAAAAAGAACCATGTGAACATTGAACTCGTTCAGCTTTATATATATCTGCAAATCTGATTTGATAAAGTGTCTTCAACTTTCTGATTCTATATAGATCATGACAGGCTACACTACACAGGGACATTAGATGAAGTGTTGTAAATACATGTGTATAGGTCTAATAACTGCATGTGTACTAATCATTATAGCAATAGTGCTCGGAATGCATGGGAAGAATGAGAGAGAGAGACGAATGATGCTTCTACTTCTAAACCTATTACTGAACTAACTCCTTTGAAGAAACTCGAACGAGACGAAAGACATTTGCATGATAAAAAGGAACTTTCGTCCAACGTTTTCTATTGCTTGTTGAGTGAGTATGTTGAGACAATGGATGCGAAAGATTGTTATGTATGCCCACAAATACCTACCTCAGTAATGGAAGGGGTGACATATCATAGCATGCCTCTTACGTATGGAATTTCATGTAGTTTAATAATGACCAGATTTTATGGTCAGGAGTATATTCACTACTTTTATTCCAATCAGGATGTTGTATTTGCATATATCCCCATAATAGAGCACCTGAGTAAAATAGCAAGAGATTATTATATAAAGATAATGAGGGGTTTCTTTGAGCCATTATCACCTTTTCACACGGCTTACGCTCACAGAGAAAACCTTACATGCTTGCTTTCACCGATGGAGAAAAGTTTTCTGGATCACACTGACAATAGGAGGAAAGCAGGGAAGGAGAAATTAGAAAGGGAAATACACAAAAGGACATCTGTAGATAGCTATGCTTTTGCCGCGATAAAAACACAAGGGAAAATAGCTTTAAATACATTACGGGTAGGGAGGTTCTGTGTACATAGACATAAATCATATTATGACACCGTCTTTGTGGGAACGAGTGAATGTAAACATACGTTTTTGTTTCAACCTAAATGGACGTTCATGCTGAATGGACAAGAACCAGTTATTCCAGGGGTATATTATATTTGTGGACTTAAGGCCTATTATTGTCTTCCTAAAGGATGGTATGGGAGATGTTATTTGGGAATAGTATTCCCAAAGATTTATCAACTGGACGACTTAAAGAAATTCCCAAAGCTGTCTGAATCACATCATGTTCAGAAGAGGGAGACAGCTTCTGGTGTGGTAGGAGATATATTTGGAGCAATGATTCCTTCAGTGGGAGTCATATTGAATTCAATTAAAATACGAAAGTTGTCTACTATTGTGGATAACATGCTGACAAAATTCTCAGGAGCTATAATCCTGATGGATGCTGAACTTGCTGCAGAAAGAGCTATGACTCTTCAAAATCGGCTTGCCTTAGACATTCTTTTAGCAAAGGATGGCGGCGTTTGTAAAATGCTTGGTACACGTCACTGTTGTACTTATATCCCGGACAACAGCGGGCAAATTAGAAAAATGCTTACAAATGTAACTAACAAAAGTACAGATTTGAAAGAATTGAAAGAACCAGGAGTATGGGAGAAGGTTGGAAAAGGATCTGCTTCTGTGGGAAATTGGCTCAGCAACGTTTGGAATGGATTGTTACTGAAAATAGTAAAAGGAATATTAATAATATTAATTTGTTTATTAGGTATTTGGAGAATATGGAAAGCTATTAAAATATTGAAAACAAGGAACAAAAGGAAAAGAGAAGAGAAAATAGAAAACAAAATAGTAGAAATATACAGAGAGAAATCAAAGGGAACCAAAAGAAAGAGGGAGTTGACTGAAGTGCCAAATTACTAAAACAGAATTTTCATGGAATACAATTTGTGGGAAGATTTAATGTGATGACATAATTAGTCATCAGAGGAGGGATTGATGACGCAGAAAAAGAAGGACCAACATATATTCATATATCATGTAACCAAAATCGTATAATGTAGTGTGATTTTAGTAAACAAAATAATGTACGTGGGAAATTGTGCCCTCAGAGTAGTTCGCTATTATCATAAACAAGCTTAATTAATCATGAAGAATTGAAAAATGTAGTAATCCGTCATAATTGCAAATATGTGCTATGATTTCTTGTTGAAACTGTTTTATGCTTAGCTTAAATTTAGTAGAGGCTTTGGCCTAGTCGCCTGGTCTCAAATTTAACTGCGTGGTTTTCACTTTTATTAACAAAAGACCTTATTCTGTATTTTTCCAGTAGAAGATGACTAATACACTTATCTCCAAGGTTTCGTGCTAGGCCGGTTTCATCCCCTTTGATACAAGCTCAGCTCCTGCAGGTGCAGACAATAAAGGCTTTAAGATAAAATTAATTGGCAAACTTTGTTGCAACTTGTGTTCCAAGGCTCCAAGGACAATGTATGCATAAATGAGTACTAGGAGAAAGACACTATTCATTGGTCAAATTGAAGCCACCCTATGAACCCTCCAATGGAAGACCCTGCAGAATCTGGAATGTTTCTTACTTAAACCCACCGGACAAAGAGAAATCAGCCATTTTCCTTGATGCCATCTTTGAAGCCAAATGCCAGACGCCATCTTAGACGACATCTTGATGCCCCTTTCTCTATTCCAGAGAGAGAGACTTTAAGAATTCTCACCCTAGAGACTTTAACTTTGATTTGCCCCGTCTTGCCCATGCAGTAACCTTGCCCCATTCTCCTTGCTGCTGCAAGGAAACTTGCCCTTAACTTTGCCCCTTTGAAATCTGCCCCATGCTGATCGAACCAGTACCTGAAGGACGAAGACTTTCTTGAATGCTGATTGTATTTGGTAATTATGAAAGGATAATTGTATTATGCATTGTGTTTTTCCTTTTAGGTACCAACTGCTATTTTGATAGGGCTCAAGCTAGAAGTTTTCCAAATTTGTGTTAACTAAATTCGTTTTGCATGAAACCCCACATGCCAATGCTAATTAGAGGTTACTTGAGGTATTCATTTGATGCACGATGTTGAATTGAGATCTTGTCATGCTGACCGATGTATGCAATTAGTCAAATTCAGTTACTCATATTAGTGATTTGCATTGCTATAACCGAGTGCATAATAATCCAGATTTTGCGTAGATTGCGCTTCTTCCGCCGTTATGGACAGCTAGTAATGTTCGTATACATATATCATTTGGTTTTGAGACTCATATATATTGTGTTAGCTTTGTTAATATAGGGAAATAAACTCATTAACTTTTAATAAACTGCTGTGGTTATTCATGACTGAAAGGTCATGATGCATCGAAATACCAACTGTTATTGATTCCTAATGTGTTATTTTGATCTCTTAACTGAGTATAGGGTATCGATTACAATAGTTATTGATTATTGACCTAAGTGATCCGACTGTTCTAGGATGAGGAGAGCCCAACTCGGCTAAAAGGTTCACCGACCTCCAGCGTGTCCAGGTACAGGCAATTTATAAGGGCTGGACGCGCTATCAGGTGCAACAGCCATGTCAACCAAGATTGCAGGTCATGTCTACTTGTTCCCATAAATGCTCCCTGAAAGGTGTCATCTTTTGCTGCACTTGAGGTACCAACTGCTGGAACCTTGACCACTGAAAACAAGACAGAACATCAGCAATTGAGTTATTTCAGTCTGAGATGTGCCTAGCTCTAATTGCTATATTTGTGCTCAGCTGGCAGCTTACTAGGCACCGTAACAATCTCATTACCTTAGGGCACTTTACTGCACCTCTGTTTAGTAATTGCACCATTGCATGATTACCTGACCACAACATCACCTGTTTGTTTGCGAGTCTCTCCTTCTGAAGCAAGAATGCTACCACTATGAGAAAGAGTTCTTTCTACTGCCATGTAGCAATGCGAGATCGGGACGAATCCAAGTGAACTGTAAGAACCAGAGATTGTCTGTTGAGTTTATCAGGCTGATTGATTTTAGTACTACTCAACCTCTGCAGAGCAAGTGAGGAGTTACGTCTTTCCATATCGACTTTTTCAGTGACATTCTTTGGGCCCATGGGGTAAGCAAGCTTGTTGCTCCCTCTAGAAGTGATCCAGGCCTGCACGCTTACGGCTACAGGATGTACAAATGGGAAACCGTCAGATGGTATTAAGGCTAAGACTGTCAAAAACTGATCAGGAAGGAAAGGGCAAGCTCAGGTGACTCAAATGCATTGCATCCCCTGAGTTCTGCCCAATCTGCTTAACATAGAACTAAGTGCAGATTAGACTCCACAAGGACTACTGCTATTTCTTCACCAATGCGGAACCTGCCTATGCAGGTTCCAGTTTGTGGCAGAAAAGCAGTTGACCCTGGAGCGATCTGGTTCCCCCTTCAGCCTTTCGTGTCACATTAACTCTGAAAAGTGGCAGAAACAACTGTGGAAGTGCATATGCAAGGGAGGGAAGAGATCAGGAAGCTTGGCATATGGAAATCTCAAGCCTTCATGGCCCACATTAGACCTGAATGCAATTAAGTCAAGGATTTTCTTTCTGCAGGGGATGCCTATAGGAGACGGATGGTCGGGCTGCTGTGCCATTCCTCTTTTGTTTGCATGGGCAAACCGGACATGAGGTGGGCTCAGCTGCTGCTGATGGTACATGAGGTCCTGCGGGCAAAAAGGAAACCTGACTCTGTCATGATACACCTAGGTTAAAATTACCTCATTGATATAGAGAGACAGAAGTGCCTGAGGCAATGAAGATGGATCTGACAAGCGTTGCCAGACTGTCTCGTCCCGCTGACATCCTTTGCTCTGAAGTGATAGCACATTTCGAATGGAGGGGTGCAGTAAGTCATGAAGTAGTTGAGAGTTCTAGGAGGAAGCTCAGTATCTCAGTTAGCAAATTTTGCAAGAACTTGGGCTGGGAGTCAATCAGGCATCACCTCACCAATCTCAAGGTTTCAGGTTACTACAAGATGACAGGGTTCATATACCTGGGGTCAGGATGGAAATGTTCCTCCTGAACATCGTAGGAGTGCTTGAGCTTTTAGGTCTTTCCTCAGGAGCAGATACATTATAAAAAAGGGGAGCTGATGTGGACATGAAACCGCCAACAGCGTTGCACAGACATCATAAATAAATGCCAGTTGTAACACAATAACATCAACAAGCAGCTCACACCCCACCTTGAACTTCACCATCTGGTAGACAATACTCAATTAGGATTCATAAAGACCCACAACACTGAAACAGCACTCATCGCAGCCCCTGATGACATTCAAATCATCATGGACCAAGGCGATACAGTGCCCCTCATCCTACTCGATCCCTATGTGGCCTTCGACACTGTCTCCCATAACACCCTCATCAGAAAACTCCACTAGATCGGCATACAAGGATCCCCTCTCAAATGGATCTGTAACTTTTCCACAGGAAGAACCCAAAGGGTCAGACTGTCACCCTTGACATCAGAGACCAAGAAATTGATATGTGGAATCCCACCGGGATTGTCCTTCAGCCCCACCCTTTTCAACATATACATGACACCACTCGCCAACATCATCTGATCACAATACATCAACGTCATCTCCCATGCCAATGACATCAGACTCATCCTCTCCCTGACAGACAAAATAACCACCTCCGGAAGCAGCTTCACCAACTGTATGACCAAGGTAACAGACAGGATGCAAATCAACTGCCGATGTCATAGTTTGACTCTTGCTCTAGGCAAGACTGCTGGTTTAGGGATAACAGCACTTTTGTATGTAGGTGACTAGGCCAATCCTACAACAAGTCACAACTGTCTGCCCAACCATCCCACCTCACCAAAAACATAAACAGTGAAAGGGAAGTCGTGGTTAAACAGAGATTGCCCTTTTCTCACATGAGCAACAGGTTTCGTTCATACAGACAGGCAATGAAGGAGATGCTGTAAAGTTTTCAATAGGTTTTATTAACAAGACTGCAATCTACTGTATGATTTATGGGCTTCAAAGATTAGGATAGTGAACAATGCAAGAAACAGAACGGTAAAAACAAGAGTCATGAATACAGAGACCCCCACCATCTTGCAATAACATGAAATGTAAAGCAGGTGTGAAATGAACCTTAATACCCTAGCGTCACAAACCTAATCCCTAACCTGAAGAGAGAGAGGTGTGTTAAACCTAATCTGCCAGTACCATGTCCACGAGAAGAGCCCCCAAACCTTGTTACCTTGGAATGAGGTCTCTAGAGCAGACTCTGTGGGGACACGAAGACTGGGTCAGCGTCAACGTGACGTGTAGTATAGATAGCGTTGATGATATCTGGTAGGAATCCCTCTGATTATCTTGTCTAAGTGAGATGTATTTATACAGGTCTTGTAGGACCCCTGACACAGGTATGTTCCCAAACAATAGATAAGAAGACATTCTTGGGGCAGCAATTATATAAAAAATTCCCTGAAAAGGTACATTATGTTACTGTCACACGAAAGTGGGAAAGTACATGATGTGAATACCTACGTATTTCATTTATCTTTGACGCTCATATTGACGCCTTTACAGAGTGGCACTGATAATGTTAAACTAAAACATCTTTCTAACTATAAACATAGCAGCCATTTTGGAAGAAATAATTAAATAAATGTGCTTAAACAGAGCAAGCTAAGTAGGTTAAAAGTTACAAGGTGATGGGGGCACAGGCCTGCAAGCCAAAGGCTAAGCTAATTTCCTGATTCCCAGTAAAACTAAATAGGATCCACTACACCAGCAGCTCAACTCTGACAAGAAGGAAGTACTGGTCTTCAGCAACAAGATCTCCCCCATGAGACTCCACCTGGCTACGACCAACACCCACACCCACAGACCACGCAAGAAATATGGTGATCATCCCAGACGACAATCTCAATATGACGGCTACAGTCAACACAGTGTGCATCTCCTGCTGTCACATCCTATGCATGCTGCGAAAAATCTTCAAATGGTTGCCTCAGAACACCAGATGGATCGTCATGCAAACAATCATCAACAGCAGGCTGGACTACAGCAACACTCTCTATGCCCGAATCGCCAAACAACTCCTACACAGAGTCCAGACCATCCAGAACATTGCTGCAAGACTCATACTTGTTCTCACACGCCGCACCCACATCGCACCGCACCTCGGGATGTTTCACTGGCTCCCCATTCACAAGTGCAGCTAATTAAAACTTCTCCCGCACACATACAAAGCCCCACACAACAACGGAGCAAAATACCTGAACAGCTGCATACACTTTCACCAACCAACCAGAAACCTACCCTCTGCCTCACTCTCACTTATTATCCACAAAATTAAAACTGTAGGCCACTTATTCTCTTACATCCCACCCAAGATATGGAAAAACCTCCCTCTATTGATCGGGGCCTCCTCTTCACTTCTTGAGTTCTGCAAGAAGCTGAAGGCTTGCCTCTTTGCATAAACATCTTGGGGACCACAAAACCACACACATGCCCAAGTGCCTGGATACCCTCACTGGTAATTAGTGCTCTATACAAATCAATATAAGATAACATAACATAGGACTAGCAGATGGCTGTCAGAAAGAAGAACTGCTCAAACGGAGTCCTTGGGATGTCTCACGGCAGGGACACTGGAAGGAAAATGAAGAGCCAAGATAGTGTCAACACAGGGAGAACATGGCACTTGCAGCCCAGCAAACATTAGACCGTGGTGCTTGACACTAGGGAGACTTATAGATAAAGTGCTGTTAAAGGATGATTGCAATGGACAAACTTATAAGTATCCAACAATTGATTTATGTCTGTAGGATGGTTTACAACTCCTGAGTGACTTTGATTTATAAATGCTAATCGTTGATGTTCAAGGTATTTGCCTGCGTGTGGGACATTTTAATGTTCGATATTTGTTATGATGATTTATGACCCAGCATATTTTTAAAATTGTTAATAAACTGCGACCGTTATACACCAAATGGAGGCCTATGGTCCTTTGTTGACAAATTGGTATAGGGGTGTGAAAAGACTAGAGGCACGCCAGTCTGGGCTGGGTTATGTTGTTGCAGTAACCAATTGCAAATCCGCTCAGTTTAAGATCAGCAGCAGTCCACACCTGGATAGAATAAAAGAGCCACTCTGAATTCTAAAAGTGACACTTTTGTTCCACCTACCTGGGTCTTGCCTGTCGTTTATTTTCCTTCCTGTGACACCTCTTCCCACTATGTTCCTCCAGAAGGATAGACTCTGAGTCAGGCAAAGAGTAGGTGCTGGCAATAAAAAAACAATCTGACTGGTGCTACGTATGAAATTAATGTAACGAGGGCACGGAAGGTTTGGCCCACGCACTGACTGGCCCACGCACTGACTGCCCCACAATCGTGCCAGACTGACTCAACTGGATTTGGTGGAACGTTTTGTTATAAAGATTAACAAGTCCTACCTCAGCTGCATGACATAATAGGTGCACCACCTTGGCCGCCCCCAACAGGAGATTAACCAGGGTCCTTTCCACCTCAAGAGGGTCATCCTCCATCTTGGACCCATTCAGGTTTTCGGTCTTTGAAGCTTCCGAGTCAGGGACCTCACTGGCGATCTTCTCTGGGGTCTCCATCTAACGTCCTTTAAGATACTGTCAAAAGAGAAAATATTTGACCTGTTAATATTGAGAATGGCAAAAAAGAACACCCTTTAAATCTAGTAGGAACTAAAGAAAAGAGTTAATGTGAAAAGCTCTACAACAAGAAGGCCCCGCCTGGTAACCCAGTATACAATGCTTTGAAGACAGAATAAAAATACAATAAAAATATACAATAAAACAACATAGTAAATATATCAATATTAAATAAACAAATATGAAATATAATAAATATGAAAGTTAAATATCTGATAAGATCTACATATATGTATAATTACAAATATACATGATATACAATAAACATATAAGCTACAAATATGATATAAAATTTAATAATTATAAAATATAAATATAAATATATATATGTGTGTGGGGGGTACATAAATAAATGAAAAATATGATGTATAAATATATAAATAAATAAAAATAAAATAAAGTAAAAAATACAATTAAAAAATACAGATTAAAAATACAATTTGGGTTTGCAAATCAGATCAAGTAAAGCCAGGAACAATGTTAATGTAAGATCAGAGTCGTTTTGGACATAGCTTTTTCAACATGAAAACATTATCGGTCATCAAAGACAGTCGTCTCTCGAAGTTGTTACACAACCAGAAATGGTAATTTCTCAGAAATGTTTAACTGTCAAAGATCAACATGCCTCAAAAGGTGTTTGACTATTAGACAGGTTGTCTTGACTCTGGATTCTGACTGGAATGCAACTAATATACTGTGATAGCAATGACGTTTAAAGTGTATCTCAGACCAATGAATTTCAACCCTGTCTTTACTTAAAGTGGCTATGGAATCATTTTTAAATCCGATTTTTTCAAGAGTACGACTCATGTGCATCCCCAAAAAGGAAAGCAAAATTAAAATAATATTTTAACTTGAAGGAGAAAATAAACTTAAATTCTAGACAATTATTTATTTTAGTTGCAACACCTTCACAACCTCTAGAGAAAATGTTAAAAGTCAAGAAATTTGGAGCAGAAATTTGTGTTGGGTCTCATTAGGAACCATTTTGGGGCTGAGGGAGTGTGACTGGGTTTGGGAGGTGGAGAAACTGACTATAGGCCTTGGATAGAAGCAGTGAGCAGTGCTAGCCCAGTAAGACTCAGGCAACAAGATGGGAGCAGGGAGCTACTCTCAGCTTAGTGATAAGAGATGGTTGACTTTATGAGGAGCAGGCTACACTGCTGCACCAGGTGAAGAGTAGGGAATGGGTACAGCCCTGGCGAGGAGCACCTTTGAAACTGGAGAAGGAGCAGGGAACAGCAAGGGCAGGGTGCAGTTCTGTGCCAGGTTAGGAGCAAATAATAGTGCACATCTAATGAGGAACAGAGAGCTGGGCTGATCAGATGAGAAGCAGGAAGCAGTGCTGGGTCCAGGCAGGAGCAGGGCGATACTGAGCCCGAAGAAGAGCTGATTGAGTTTTTAAGTAATTGATAAGAGCACAAAGGTACGCCAGGTCGTGGTGAGGGGTGTGTAGCATGCTGTGCCTGGTGAAAAGCAGGGCAATAGCTTGCCTAGTAAGAGACAGAGAGCGTCCCACAGTCCTTCTCAGGAAGGGAGTGTTCTGAGCTTGCTGAAGAGTGATTCTAGGCCTTGTAGACGGCAAGGAGTAGTTATGGGCCTTGCAAGGCAGGGCCAGCCTTTAGCAAGGGCGAGCTGGGTCCAGGGCGCCCTTTTCATCTGGCTCCAGCCTTGTTCCTGCCTATTCGTTTCTGTCTGCTTTGCCAGTTTAAAGTGGCTTTAGACCTTCACCATCATACCACGGGCAATGTTTTAACATCCCCTTTAGTCCCCTTCCTTGCCCTCCCTTCACCCTCTGACCCCTGTTGACCACACCAACAAAACCATCATCTGCGTGAGGCAGCTAAGCTATCAGTGGTTTAGGTGAGCTGGGGGAGATCTGTGGATGTTTGTGTTCAGGAGCCAGCTGCTGCTCATCCAGATACTGACCAGTGAACACCAAAGGGACCCTCTGCAACCTCATTTAATTCACTTCCATCAGCCAAATTCCTCTCAATCCACGCCCAGTGCTCTATTTAGCAAAGGCCTTCTCTGCAGCAAGGAACAATGTTGCCCTTGGCAGACAGCAGGAAAAGCTGCTAGCCTTGTACAACCAACAATGGTGCATGGGCCAGTAACGAGCAGGGAAAGCCCTAAACCTGGTCAACAGCAGTAGAAGTGATGTATCCTCGCACAGGATGGTGGTAGCCCTGGTGAGCATCAGGGAGCTCTTGAGAACCTGGTGCGGAGCAGTGCTAGGCATTTGAAGAAGCAGTGCTAGGCCCTCGTGAGCAGCATGTGTAGCCCCTGTGAGGATCAGCGAGTGATGCTCAGTCCAAGAAGCAAAAGGGCCCGAAGAAGATAAAGGGTGGCGTTTGGGGTTGCTGGGGAGATCTGGTGCCCCCCTTGAGAAGCTGGGGAGGGGTCTGGACCTGTTGAGGAGTTAGGAGTGGAAACCAGTTCTGGGTTAGCAGAAGAGCTGGGCTTGGAGAAGAGCATCTGGTGAGTTGCTCTGCGGGGCCTGGTGAAAGGCAAGAACCTTTACTGGGAACAGTTAGCTGCAAGGAGCCATGCTGGCACTGATCAGCAGAAGGATTTGACCCTGGCCCCTGGCGAGGAGCATTAAGGAGTGTTTGTTTCTGGGGAGGAGCCATGTAGGCCTGCTGTGCCTTAGTGAGGACCAGGGAGCGGTGCTGGCCCACGTAAGAGACTGGGAGCAGGGGCAAGCTCAGCAAGGAGCAGTAAGCAGAGCCAGAGGTGTCAGCCCCTCATGAGAATCTCAGGTTGCAATGCATCCTGGCGAAGTGCGTAAACGGATCTAGGCCCACTCATGGCAAGCTAGTGGTGCCAGGCATGGTTTTGAGCATGAAGTGAACAGCCGACGAGACGTGAGGAGGATTGCCAAGTGCAGTAGGACACGAGAGTGGGAGAGGGTATCAAACTGTCGTGGGCCCGGTGCAGGCAGTGCTAGGCACTGCTGAGAAGTGTTGCTGGAAGAGTTGTAGATCAGGGATTAGGCACGTGAGGAAATGAGGGAGGTGCTAGGTCGGTTCAGAAGCACGGAGCAGTCCTGGGTGTGGGGAAATACAAGGAACTGCTCTAGGCCCGATGTGAAGATGGCAGAGTCACTGGTGCCTGGCGAGGAGCCGGAGCAACGATGTGGATCAGATAACAGCGCTGCGCTCTGACTGGGAGCAGGAAGGGATGCTGACCGGGGCTAGGCGCTCGGCGAGTTACTGGCCAGATGAGAAGAGGTGCTGGATCCTGTTCGAACCTGGGAACAAACAACTTAACAACTGCTCCACGATGCTATCGGTCGCCAGGGAAACACAAATTGTCCTTCAGCACATTCTACTGTCGCCAGGGGCAACCAGTGCATCTTTCGTCAGTGGTCTGTGAAGAGTGCACCCTGTTTCGTAATACAATGTGACACCACACACCAGACCCTCAGCATCACCGGACTGTTCACGAAAGGAGAGACACGCGGCAATGGTCTCAAAGACCACCTACTTTGGAAGAGGAAAAGTTATTCCACACCATTTTGTCTTGTTGCAAAAGGCTGCTTTATTGGAAGCAAGCAGGGCAACCCTACTTCCTTCAACGACGACACACATGCCAGCATGACCTCAACACTAACATTTATTATGAACATATCCCGCCACCACTAAACGGTTCCAACCCCAACATTTCCAATCCCCCTTTTCAGCTGAGCTATGAGACCACTACAGTTTAAAGTTGAATCTTCATGCGTTTGAGATTTCTGCTACCCTCTCGCCCCGGCCCTCCTCACTGATTCCCCATTCAAATGTCCATTCGCCTATTTCCTTTGACCCCACTTTCCCCCACTTGTCCCCACTTGTCCATCTCTCCATTGTGGCTTCTTTGCACCACTTGCTCCCCCACAACAACGTCCAAAGCCTTCCATCAGTCTTTTCCCCCAGCCTGCTCCAAACATTGCTGTGTACCAGTGTGGGTAGAGAGTTTTCCTTCTGCAGTAAAGGGAAAGTACGTCCCTTCATGCCAGGGATATTAAAAGCACCTGAAGGTGGAGATGTATCAAGGGCTCCTGGCAAATCACCACCCAGATTCAAAGATTATTTGTCTATGGGAGAAGGGTACCGATGCAAAGGAAAAGGCAAAGACATACACCTCGAAAGAACAGCCCCAAACAGGGTAAAGTACAGTAACAGGACAGAGAAGGCAAATCAATCCTAATATGAGACAATGAACAGAACCAATTATGGACAAACACACTCGGTTAAAACTCAAAACTTTCCGCAGCAACAGGGAACGTCAATGTTTCCGTGCAGATTACTCTTACAGTTAGTCACCCTGCAAACCCAATAGAAAAAGGCAGCAGAAGTGATTCTGTATCTGAATCCTATGACACAAACAAGATTTACTTACATTTAGGAGACAAGCCCTTATGGCTCCATCAGGAGTCTCAGAGGCATTTCCTAAGAAAACAGAAATGGCATAGTTTTTTTTTTTAAACACATTTTTATTATTTTCTCTATAGATCACATAATAATATTCACGATATATTCCAGTACAGTATTTTTCATAGTATATAATACATAATACGATCTTTTCGGTAATAGTTTTACATTGTGTAACTCAGCTATACAATCTTATATCCAGATTTCGTATTTATGGTCATTCTTAGTCATTACTTGGATATATAGGATATGTTTGTTATATCATAGTTCACCAAGTGAGACTGTGTTTTGTTTAACATTTCTTTACATATAACAATTAACACTCCCCCCTCCCCCCTTTTTCAACTTGACATCTTATTCTCATAAGAGAATCATAGCAGTGGCATGTCATAATTCAGCCGTTTATTGTGAAGGGCACGATCACTGTTTAGATCTGGGGTGGAGGAGATCTTACCAGGCATCCGTGCTCAGCGGCACCATCTCTATATCACATTTCTATTATTAACATGTTTCCAGTAGTGACTGCTAGGTTTTGTTAAAACACAATGGCCTAGTATGGCTATGTCTCTATCTACAATTAGGCCCTCTCTGCCTCACATGTTGCTTTAAAAGCGTCCAGCACCTCATCCCAGTCTAAAGCCATAGGGTGTCTTCTCACTTCTCTACTCTCTTCCCTTCTGAGGGCGGTACTCTCAGCTCTGCCCCACTCCAACACCTCCACACTCCACTGCGTCGCCTAAGGGAGCTAATGTGGCCTTCCAGCGCCTAGTCAATAGGTGCTTTGCCAATAAGAGTGCCAAATCTGCAAACCGTGAGGACACCCTCCCTTTTCTTGTGTGGGGAAACAACCAAAGCAAACACGCTTCTGCTGTCCCCCAGACACCACTTCCTATTACCTTCTCCAAGATGGTACCCACCTCTTCCCAGTACCTAGAAATATTAGGACAGCTCCAGAGCATGTGCAGTAGTTCTACCTCCTCTACCCCGCATCTAGGACATGTGGATGGCAGCGTAGGGTATAGCATATGGAGCTTATGCGGTGTGAGATACGCTCTATGTAGTACGGTATATTGTATAAACTTGAATCTCGTGTTTCGGGAAACCCGACTAGGGTATTCTAGTATTGAAGACCACTCTTTATCCGACAATTCTTTGCCCACATCCACTTCCCATTTAGATTTAAGAGCTGTCAAGGGCTGCAGTAGATTTAGTCTGAGTCTGCGGTAAAGCCATTTTATTAAATGTGTCCCATGTTCTACCGTATACATGGCATGAATAAAATCGTGTGTGGGGGGTTCTATGCCATTCGGAGCCCAGTGATTTTTCACAAAGTGTATTATATTTGCATGCAGTAAGAATAATGAGGTTGGCAGATTGTGTTCATGGACAAAATCCATGTGTAAGTAAGTGACGGTCTTTGAATAGCATCCCAATTGTGTCCACTCCCTCCTGTGTCCATTTTTGCATTCTGCTTTGGGTTAGTGGTCCAGTAGTCATGGGTTGCCCCACCAGAGGGAGGTTGGGGTTGTAGGGAACCGCTCCAGCTGCACCGGGACAGATCAGGGAGTGTAGACAACCCTTGTCAAACATTGCCTGGGTGAATTCTATTTCTTTCAAATTTCGTCCGGCCAGCCAGTATGTGAGCCACTGAAGCTGGCTCGCCACACGGTAGGCTTTAAAGTAGGGTGCACTCATGCCCCCCCCAGTCTACCGGCATCTGCAACTTCGCCAAGCCAATCCTGCGCCTTCCCTTTCCCCAAATAAGTTCAAGCAACATAGAATGCAGTGCTTTAAAGTAGGTGTCAGGCACCTTCACCGGTATATTCATAAAAGATTACAGGATGCGGGGCAGCATCACCATTTTGGCCAACGCTGGGCACCCGCTATGGATAGTGGTAGCGTTATCCAAAACTGAATCTGTGGTTTGAGTGAGGTCATCGTTCACCGCAAGTTGCCCTCTAGTGGGTCCAGCGGAGCTCGATAAATCTGCATACCTAGGTACCGAAAAGTGTCTACAGCCACCCGTAGTCGCCTATCACCAAAGCCCACTGTGGTCCCTATATCCAAATCACAGAAGAGGAATGCTATGGACTTATCATAGTTTATGTCTAGTCCCGACAGTGGCGCAAAATCAAGAAATATCCGCGCAGCAGAGCTCAGGCTGTGGCCAAGGTTTTTCACATACAAAATAATGTCGTCGGCGTATAATGATATCGAGTGCATTGTACTTCCTACATCGATTCCCCATGATACAGTGTCTCGTCGCAGTTGGTGTGCCAAAGGTTCCACCGCCAAGACAAACAGCAGGAGAGACAATGGACAGCCTTGTCTAATACCCCTATGAATATGATAGGAGATTGAGATATTCTGTCCTGTGCACGGCCTCGCTGTAGGAGCAGCATAGAACAGTCGAGCCCATTGTATGTACTCATAGGGAAGTCCAAATCATTCCAGCACTTCAAACATATACTCCCAGTTTAAGGTATCAAATGCTTGGCGGAGATCCAAGTAAAGACATCCCACTTGGGGGTATCTCTCTCTGGCAGAATCTATTGCATGATATAACCGGCGTATATTTAAGGAGGTATTACGAGATGGTACAAAGCCACATTGGTTGGTATGGATCAAGTTTCCTATAAAGGGGAGGAGTCTCCGCGCTAATATTTTATATTCTGTGTTCAGTAAGGATAAGGGCCTATAGGGCGACATATCTGTCGTAGACTTCCCAGATTTTAATAGTGCAGTCACTATTGCTTGTTTAGTTGTATCAGGGAGGTGGCCTACAGCTAACGAGGCATTGTATAACCCAGAGGTTCCCAATCTGTGCGCCGTGGCACCCTGGTGCGCCTCCAAAACTACCCAGGGGCGCCACGCCGTAAAGCCTCAATGTCCAAGTGCAATTTCTTTCGTTTTTCAAGCTGGCTTTCAAACATGTTTTGCTAAGATGAAACTCCCTCTAGTACCATTAGATGGCAGTACGACATGCAAAATAGCACAGGAATTGCTCCTATCTGTCAGAACAGTTAACACAAACTATGAGCAATGCAGAAATAAAAACAGAGGCATCTGTTGGACTTAAGTATGTACGGTGTCACTTTTAAGGAAATTGTGGTATTGTTTTATTGATATATTTTAAGGGCACTTTTTTAGTCTTGTTAATGTTAGCTGGTAGGAAGACTTTTTAACATCTTTTGTAGTGTATGAATAATTTCTTATAACTATGATAGTATGCAACATGTTTAATGCATAACTGTGTTTTTACTTTTTTGATATGGTGTTATGTGGACCTCCATCGGAGTTTTGTACCATAATAAGAACTGAATTGACACGAACTGTGACACACAACTATAGTGAGAAGGAATCAGAGACTGCAGACAAATACCGAGGTCTGAGACAGGAGAGTGGAATGACACCATCAGACGCTAGAAGAGACAGAAGCAGAGTTAAGATAATGGTGGCTTCTGGAACATTTAGTAAAGTACTTTATTAAAGAACTTGAAAATGAAGTATAGTAGAGCTGATTAGTGGAGCTGCATTCTTATATATCAAAAGTGGCTCTCTGACAACTAGAATGACTTGCAGGAGAGCTCCCTGTGCTGGAGGCAATTTTTAAGGAACAAAACATAGTTTTAAAGAAAATCATTATGCAGACCACAGTGCTGAAGAGCATTGTTTCTGTCTTAACCAATGAAAGGTTTTTTTTTTTATTAAACAACTGTTATATTTTTTTTATTTTGCTACATCTATGATTATAATACCTTCATAGTTCCTATCAAGCATTTTTGAGGGAACAAAATGGAAGAACTCCAGAGGCCAGGCTTACAAGCCCCCCGCCCCTCTCCCCAACTCGCCAAAACAAAAATAACACAGTGGGGAGCCGCAGCCAACTGCCAATAGGTCAAGGGAGCCACGCGTCGAAAACGTTTGGGGACCACTGTTATAACCTCTCCAGTTGGGGGGCCACTTTTGAACTATATGGGGAATAGAATTCGGATGGAAGACCATCTGATGCTGGTGATTCATTACGCGACATATCATTTATGGCCTCCTGCATCTCCCCTTGTGTTATCTGTGCACCATGGATTTGCTTGGCTTCATCAGTGAGTGTCTGTAGTTCAATGTCAGAGAGGAAAGCAGTAAGGTGTACCTGGTCTAGTACTGGTGGGGCGGAATATAAAGTTATGCCTCGTTGATCTCTAACTGAGTATTTATACTAGTTTGTTGTGGTGTATTAATATGCAAAATGGGGGTGGGGGATGGCTCATCTTTTATAAGTCGTGCTAAAAGCGCTCTATCCCCTTCACTGTGCATGCGTTCCCTATACTTTACATAGTCTACTTTTCTTAGGCGTTTGAATAGCGCTGCATGTTCAGCCCTGACTTCCTTTAACTGCTGAGCATGATAGGTCTGCACCACTGCCTCCTTCTCTAGAGGCCCCAGTCTGTCCTCTACCTGTTTTAGCTCCCTCAGTATGACCGTCCGTACCCCTGTCACTGCTCCCAGCATTGCTCCTCTCACCACCGCTTTGAACTCCTCCTATTCCATTAACGGAAAGGACGCCGTACCGGTGTTGTCGGTAAAGAAATTAGTTATTACCCGGGCCATTTCCTCTTTTAGCACCGCATCTTCCAACAATGATGATTGCAGTCGCCATGTTGGGATCGGTGTAGACATCCCTAAGTACGTAGCATGAGTTATCTGCGTCTGCAGTGCAGAGGTGCACAAAACACGATCAAGTCTCATGTGTACCCTATGTGGGTGGGAGTAAAAGGAATATTCTTTCAACCTAACATTCTTGGCCCACCATATATCTGTGAGTGTCCAGCCTTGTAACCAATTCCGCAGTGCCTCCGTTTGTCTTTGTGGGGTGGAGAGGTCAAGGGCAGTGTCCAGCACTGCATTGAAGTCCCCACCTATTATCCAGGGGGTATGTGCCCATTGTGTGAGTACCACCGATAGGCGTTCTAGGAAAGCATCCAGACCGCTATTTGGGGCATATATACTACCCAGTACCACAGGCTTCTCATCCAAATTACCTCTGGCCAATGTATACCTGCCTTCCTCATCCACCATTGTATCCAGTACTTCAAAGGGGACCCCAGACCGTATTCATACGGCCGTCCCGCAAGCAAACGCGGAATATGAGGTGCAGAGCAACCTTCCTCGCCATTTTTTCACCTCATGAGTCGTGAGATGCGTTTCCTGTAAATATGCTATGTGTGCTTTACTGCGATTCTGTTGGGCCAATATTCTATGCTGTTTGTGGATAGATCCCATTCCACGTACATTCCAAGTAATAATATGGTAATCATGTAACGACAGCATTGTAAAATAATGGACTACTTTTTTTCTCAGCCCACGCCAATCTGCTTCTCTCCAGGTATATTATGTACAATGCATTTGTTGGTGTCAAAACTTTGAAATAATAAACATATCCCCCAACTGAGCACAATACTAGGCAAAGCCAAAACGGACTCCTGCCAAACCCTTACATAATAAAAACCCAATCGATGTATTATCATCATTATGTAAACAATGAAACAAGCCTACGCAATGGGGGTTGTGCATATTGTAGGTGCAATATTAATCCTCCGTGGTTAATAGATTTCCCTGTGCAAGACAGGGATCATAGAGTTCAGGCGTCCGGGCCCGCGACTGAGGAAAGAGTTACACATAGGCCCTCATTACAACCTCAGCAGTCTTCTCAGAAGACCGCAGAGGCAGCGGGCGCCAGAATACTATTTCGACTTTTCCGCCGGACCAGCGGACGGTAACAGTGTTACTGTCCGCTGGCCCAGCGGAAAAGTCACATCAACATTGCTGCCGGCTCGTAATAGAGCCGGCGGAAATGCTGATGTGCAGCGGGTGCAGTAGCACCCGTCACACATTTCACTGCCCGAAATTCGGGCAGTGAAATAGGCGGTGGGGCTATGCTTGGGGGCCCCTGCTCTGCCCATGCCAAGTGCAAACTGTTTGCTACATCTGGCCCCTAGAGCTGTAGTAAATAGTCAGGAGCAGTGTATTTAAGGAAAACCTGCAAAAATGGGCTAATCAAGCATAAGGATTCTAGGAGCTGTAATAAGCACGAGATTGGAACTTCAAGGGAATGATAGACTGCAGGAGAGGCAGTAAGAAAGGGCACATAAACAAGGTGCAGAATCTAGGACACTGGAAGAAATACTAGAGCCATGACAAACAAAAGGAATAAGCAAAGGGAAATAATAGCAGGAATAGAAGAAACAGCTAGTACCAATTAGAAAGTAAAATGTACTTCAGGCCTGGGACAAATCTATAGCAAGCTGTACATGAACAGAACACAGGCTTTGGCTGAAGCAAGGTAGAAATAGTCAGGAAAACGGGCAACTAGAGATCCAGTATACTGAAGAACTAACTTCAGTGTACAAACAAGAACACTTCAGGCAACATTCGCGAATAAGCAGTTCTAGACAGCAGCAAGCCCAGGACAGAGTTGCATGATTGGGCTGCATTCAACTGATCACATGCATGTGCAAATCCCACATCTCACCAATCCTGGTAGAAAGAATCCAATGCTGAGGAGTATCAGGACTTCTCCCATTTAATGTATTGCACAGTGGTTGCTGGGTATCTATGAATACTGAGCAGTGTGTTCTGGGATCAGTAGTCCATGGAAGCAAACATAGGTTTTTCAGTGTGTCCAATACTGAAGTGAGAAGCATACAGAAGTAGTACAAGGTCTTTGGATAAGTTTTGACAGTGATTTCCAGACTGTAGTTTATCCATTGTAATTGTACCAGGATGTTAAGGATATCTATTGATCCCACTTCTTGCCTGTCCACATGTTTCAGATGTTTTTTTGTGGCCCTATACAGGGTCGGTTGAAGCTTAAATAACAAAGACATACAGTTCTCAGATTCTAAGTGTAGATTTAGCATTTAACAGCTGTGAGGAGATAATTAATGGAGCAGACCTGCTCAATTTACAGAAGTTAACACAGGGATTTATATATTACATATTGCACAAATTGGACTAATAATACATAGCCAATAAGTGCCAGTTGCTCAGCGAAACAATAGGTGTTTTCCAATCATTTGTCAAATCATTAATCAGAATAAAACCTTTAGCTATACATGGGCAGTGATTTATGAAATCAGCAAATGAAGCATAGAAACAGTTTAAGACAGACACTTATGACATCATTTCTTAAGACCTTATAGTTACATCGGTGTTATAGACAGTTCAAGTTCGCTCAGAGGCCAACAGGCCTGTGCACTTTCTGCGGGCTCACTCCTATTGAATGTCACAAAATAGAACCTGAATCAAAATGGATCCCACAGGTCCACAACCTTCTTCAGAAGCCGGAACCTGATATTCTGTCCAAACAAAGTTGGTGCTTTCACATACATACACAAGCACACACATTCATGTGCATTTGAATTATTCTCACCTCCAAGGTTGAGCCTTCTTTGCTTGGGAATCTATTTAAAAACATATGACACAACATGAGACACACATAAATATTTGCTTCAAGTACCCAGTAGGTCAAGGTTTTTCAATGTAGGTGCTTCCCATCAATATTCCTGCAGCCTACAACAAGATTTCCTTCCAGGCGGAGAGGCACCCAAATCTCACCTGGGCCCCAAGAAACACAGGACATCTATTGTGTCCGTTTTCCTCACATTTTCCTTTCTTCCTTACTCAACCTTCCATCATCTGTTTTTCTAATCCCCCCAGCCATCCCAAAAAGAGTTATATCCAGCAAAAATGTTGCCATTGAACACACTCCCTGCCGTCTTTCCCTCAGTGGTCAATAGGGCTAAGCCCCTTCCCAACGTGACCTAAAAGGAAGTTAACCATGTGATCTGGGGGAGCATTTTCATCCTTTGTAAGAATCAATGCTCATCGAGGTAAACAGATATTTAGAACCTGCAACAGGGTGTGGTAGAACCAGACAGCTCAATTTCAATACAAACCAATTAAGTTAAACAATCTGACCCATTTGACCATACAAGGAAAACTCCAGTCAGGAATAAAGTTAAGGGATTTATTACAAACATAAGCTCAAAGTCATGTAGACAACTCTCAAGACAAAATTATAAAGATACAGGATCACCAAGGGTTGCCCAAGGCGATGATATAAATGCAAGCAAATTAACATTAATAAAACTAAGCATTCAATAAAAAGAATACAAAACAATAGTACGATTATTTGAGGTATAGAAATCAAGGGTTGCTCCGGTTCAACTAGCATCAGTCAATTTCAAATCAACAGAGTTATAGTTTAGCCAACCACAGGGAATACCCCACTTTTGCCAACTTAAGAAATAACATGTGCAGGGTGGAATGCACGTGGGTAAAAAACAATAAGGGCAAAAAGGACACAAAGAATTTGGAGAAAGGTAATCTCAGGCAACAAGGTACTAACCGAGGTGGGCAAAAAATAAGTAAAAATGGAAAGTGTCAGCATGTCAGAAGCTCGATCAAGAGTCTGCTGCAGGGGTGAAGGAGAAAATCTCTAAGTATTAGCAGGGCATCTCAAAGGGACAAAGCAGAAAGAAGCATACCACTCCAGGGGGTTCCGAATTCAGGCTTCTTCATCAGCAAGGCATCTGTCTGGATTTAAGCAGGAATCTGAACAAATACCAACTGGTCAAAGAAACATTAAAGTTCATACAGCAATCGAATTAGCTCTAGGAGACAGTCCACATTAGTTGAAGGGACATCATCCAATAGCAATTGATCACACAATCCCAGGTTGAAACTTTGACATATCTTCACGGGCCTGTCATGGGAACCTGATCCATCCATGAAACTCCACACAGGATTGAAACAATTGTACATAATACCAGTCCATCCTTCAGGATGTTCTACATTCAAGGACCTTGTTTCACTTCTCTCTATGTCTAAAACAATAGCGGTCTATTACTAAAGCTAGTCTTCTCATGGGAACAAAGTCTGAAAGAAAGTTCACATTATGAACATGAATCAGCATTTCCTGCACAGTCACACAATACAGGCCTAGCAAGCCTCATTTAGGCTAATGCAAGCAAATTAAAACAATAAATTTAATTAATACATGTGGGAGGACAGGGCTGATTGGAGAGGCCCCCTAACTTTTTGCCCCCATTTTCCACTTTTTGCTGGTGTTTTCCTGACTCTGATGGTGCACTGGGTACTGCTAACCAGTCCCAGGGCCTGGGCTCTGTGTAAACTCAGTATGCAAAATAGGCTAATTATAATTGGCTAAGTCAACCTACCGATAAGTCCCTAGTATATGGTAGGGCATGTAGGTTTAGGAACCCCCGCATAGGTAGTGCACCCATAGGTGCACTGCTGGGGTGCCAAGTGTCATTTTAAAGGCAGGCCAGCCTTGCTGGCTGCTTTTAAATTAAAGTTATATGCAAATTCGACTTTGGAATTAAAAGTAGTTCCAAAGTCTTAAACTACCTTATTTGTACATGTAAGTCACCCCTAAGGTGTGCCCTATGTGCCCCTAGGGCTGGGTGCCATGTAACTATAAGCAGGGACCTTATAAAAATAGTTTTATAAGCCTTGGTGAGGTAAAACAGCCACATTTGTTTTTCCCTCATTGTAGTGAATGGCCTCCATAGGCTAGAATGGGGAGACTTTATTTTAATTTTTAAAGTCCCCTTAAGTAACAGATACCAGAAGTTTGGTATCAAATTAATTGTTATAATAAATCCCACAACTTCCAGTTGTTGGATTTAATATAACTCGTTCAGGTAAAGAGTTTAAACTTTACCTGAAAAGTTGTCAACTTCAGCCCTGCAGTGTTGTTGCTGCTGTGCTCTGATTGGCCAGCCTCTGGCAGCCTGGCCAGGCTGCCTTGATGAGGTGTGAAGTGGCCTGGCTCCACCCAATGTGCCTGGGGGAGGAGATCCCCCCTCAGCAGATGGTGAAGTAGGAAGGGGGATGGCTGCTAAACTGGTCTTCAAAGGCAGAGAAGGACATTTTGAGCAACCCAGCAACAACCTCACATCCTGCAAACCCAGACAATTAGGTGCCCCCTTGATTAGATTAGGAGAGGGCAGGAGAGGGGTGTGTTTAGGATTTTTAGCCACACCAGTGGGTGGGCTCAGCCAGATGTAACCTCCAAAAATCACTTTCAGCCATGATGGATTTTTGAGGAATGTTGCTCCCTGGGATTGATTTTTGCCACACTTCCACGGAAGTGGTCATCACAGGGGGGAGGACCCTGCTCCTAATTGGAGAACCAGGACCCCCCTGTTTTTCACCAAGGAGCAAGAATAAAACTGGCAGACCTGCACCCACACCTCAGATCCCTATCAGATTCCAAAAAGGAAGAACTACAGGAGAAGGAGGACTGCCCTGCTGGACCTCTGACCTACTCCTGGAAACTGCACTCTGGAGCACTGCACCAGCTGCACACTTGGGCTTCACCACTAAAAGGACTTTACCTGTCTTCTACTGCTTCAAGAAGGGACTCCCTGTTTGCTACAGGTACAAAGGAGCTGCCCAGAGTCCCTTGCATCAAGTCCTGCAAGCAGAGCTCAGCTGACCAGCGCCCAGTGGCTATTTGAGGATTCTGACCAGGTGCATTCTGGGAATTGTAGTCCCAACTCTCAAGGAGCAACTCAGAGCTTCTGGAACCTTGGATCAAGTTGTGGACACTTCAAGGACACAAAAAGGACCTCTGTAAGAAGATCCAGAAGTTTGGAGACGTTTGGGGCAACTCCATAAGTTGAAGAGGTGCATTGTGGGAGTTGTAGTCCCAAACCCCAAGAGGCACACCAGAAACTCTGAACCCTTGGCTGGTGCTGTGGACCACTTTCCTGAATCAAACACTTCTGAAAGTAAGTGTGACAGTGTTACTTTGTGGCCTGAACTCTAGACTTTGTCCCTTTCCAGTGTGACCTTTTTTTAACCCTTTGAGCACTAGTTGCTTCTATGCGGTAGAAAGCATTAATTCTTCAAAAATTCATGTCTCCTGTTCCCCTTATCCGATTTTATTAGTTTTGGTGTCATTTTAAAGATAAAAACATAATCTATGTTTATAAATTGATTTTGGATTTTTAAACTGTTTCCTGTGTTTTATTTAATTACTGTTTTGTGATATTTTAATGCTTTACGCTTTGTCTCCTAAGTTAAGCCTTGTCGCTCGTTGCCAAGCTACCAAGGGCTGAGCTAGGTTTAATTTACCGAGACCTAACTGGACCTAAGTGGAGGTTAGTGGCCTATTGCTAAGTGTAGGTACTTACCTGCCCTTACCAGTAACCCATTTTCCAACAATACATTCTAATGAACACATTTTAATATGCAAACCTATGAATTCAACATTAATAATGCTTCTTTACTATTCATGTTGCAGTCACTTTAAACGAAAAGACATTGTTAATACATTTCAATGAATATAAAGTAGAACTACATTTCTCTAATTTTGCACACGTTTAAATCATAAATCACCAGAAACTCAATATCGTTTCAATGCATTTGGGTAGTCTAAGATCTAAATTATACCACAGTATCATTTAAATCTTTCAAACATTCAATTTATAAGAGTTACCACCAGGGTTTCTAACACTAGTCTACATAACTTCACATTTAAAATTGGCTTCTCTGTGCATCTTTCTACATTCAAACTATTAGTACTTTGGTTAACATAATGCATATATTGCCAAGTATTGATGAAATCTGTGGCATGAGGGACAGCACTAGATTATCGACTACATTACTTTCGTATGTTCCTATCATTCTTTCCTGAGTTTCTCTAACTTCTTCCTCTTGCATCCCTTCCAGATAAGTCCAACTGCAATAATTTGCCAATCCCATCATGTATGTTATTCATGTAGGTACTGACAAAATATTTTCAGCCAGCTATATGTCTTTCATTGCCCAATCTCCCATATAGCCTATGGTACTCGTAAGCCCCATTTGCCTGCATTTTTGGCCAAACCACATAACCTCCTCCACAGCGAATGGGAGAAAGCATCAGCTGCCCTATTATCTACTCCTGCAATATTTCTTGCTCTGAACAAAATGTTACATATTCTAGACTCTTCAGCACCAACTCTCTCTGCAAGTGAGTACATATTCAACCTTTATCGCCATTCTATTTATCGACAAAATCAATTACAAATGCAATCTTTTTATTCATCAGTTCCTTTACCCATATTCTCATTGCAAACAATACTGGGAAACATTCTAGAAAGGCAAGGCTATGTCTCTTGCTTCTCCGAGACAGTGGTAATTTCTCTGTGCACCTCTTACCCATCCAGGGCACTCAGAAGCCTCTGGAGCCTGTTGTGCCTGAACGTAGTTCAACCAAACAAGTCTCTGGGCCATACTGACATCACATTATCACTCCTTGTAATTTTATAGGACACTCATCAGCGTTTGGAAATCCTATCTCATTATCTGTATTATTTGTAGGTTGTGATGTGGTTTTGTCACCCCCTTATTAGCAAACACCAGTGTCTGCAAAAGTCCCTCCCTGGGGCTACCACCTTGTAAGTGAAATTTGGGAGACCCATCTTCTGCTGCAACCAACTCCACTTGCACGTCTCCTTGCCTGACACCTCTTCTACCAATCGTGTCAATGCAATGAGTTTCTCTTTTGGCAGACAAGGCACCATCTCTACTGAGTCAGTGCTATGCCCAAAAATGTAAATTTCATGCTCCACCTTTCTGATTTCTCTGGGGGCAAAAGTATGCCAATTATCTATGCCACTAATTCAAGAATTGTCTTCAACCTTTTGCCTATATCTTCCACACCTGCCGTACCAACCATCAAAAAGTCATCAGGGTAGGTCACAAACTGCTCAGACCTTGCTGCATGTTTTAGCACCAATTCTACAAATGAGGAAAATATAATGAAGACTGAGCAGGCCACTGAGAATTTCATATGCATCACCTTTTCCACTTAGTAAGATCCTTGAAATTGGATGCCTAGTAAATGAAAGTTGTTGGAAAAGGCCCTTTCTGCAGGGTCATCCCCAAACGTTTTGCCTTCCTTCTCTTTTTCTGGCCCTGTTTTTGTTGGTTTCGGGACTTTGGGCACTTTACCACTGCTAAACAATGCTAAAATACATGCACTCTCTTCTCTAAAACATGGTAAGATTGGTTAATCCACAATTGGCATATTAAATTTACATGTAAGCCCATAGTGAAGTGTAGTATATATGTACCCAGGGCCAGTAAATTACATGCTGCTAGTGGGCACCCCTAAGGTAGGGCTTTGTTAGCCCCAAGGGCCGGGTGCATTGTATGTAAAAAGTTGGACATGTACTTTTAAGGTTAACATGTCCAGATAATGAAAAACTCAAACTTGTTTTTTCACTTTTGCAAAGCCTATCTCTCCCGTAGGATAGCATTGGGGTTGCCTTAAACATCTTTTAAGTGTAACTTTCAAATGGGAAAATATAGAAATATGAAGTTTGGTGACCCTGGAATCACAATTTAAAATCATGGTGAAGTTGGATTGTAAATTGTAAGTCTGAAAATGTCACTTTTAGAAAGTTGGCATTTTCTTTAACCATTCTGTGCCTCTGTCTGTCTCTGAATATACTTCTGGGGTTGTTGACAGCTGGGCTTTGTGCATTCCCTCTAGAAAAAGGGAGCTTGAGTGTGACATTTGCATCTTGATGGCCCATCACCAGGCTAATGGACCATTAAATTACTTGATAAGTGTATAAGCTTAGCACTGCCTTACTTACTCCTGATTAGGGATGTGCCTCCCCTCACACAAACGGCTGCAAAACCCCATGTAGAATGGCAGGGCAGGGACCTTGTGGACTTCAAATGAAGGATGGTTCTTCCACCTTCTAGAACCAGGGCAGCAAAGTATAAATACTGTACCCCAAACCACACCAAATCAGAACTCTATTGGAACCAAGGACACTCTGTCAAGAAGAAGGACTGTTGTGCTGCCAGGAGGGACTGCCACTCTGCAACTGCATTGCTGTGTGCTGTGGGAGGAACTGGCACTTAGCTACTTGCTTTGCTGTGTTGGCCTCCTGCTTTTGCCTTCATGGAGAAGGACTAGACCTGTTCTCTACGTCCTTGAACCAAAGATTCTCCAAGGGCTTGTTGGCTTCCCCCTGTTCTTCTGCAGGCTCTGGGACATCAAAGACTGCTTTCAACTCACCTGCTACAGCACCTGGACTCTGTCATTTATGAGACTAACCTGCCAAGTGGTGCCACCCGAAGTCCTAGACCCTTGGAAGTGGACCTAAGGTGCTCTGCCTTCAGTGGTTTTCATTGGAACCACCAGGAAGCAACGCAAAGCCTAGCATCGTGCTCCATCGTGGTTGGCCTGAACTTGTGTCTTTGTCCTGGTCTAGTGTGAACAGAAAACCCCAGTTGGCACTTTGCGACTCTATGTGCTATCTTCATCTAAATTTATAAAAATTGCATATCTCAGGATTGAACCTTTGGATTTTTGTCATTTTGGTCTTGTTTTACTCAGATAAATATTATCTATTTTCTTAAACTGGTGTTGAGTCTTTTTGTGGTATCTTTCACTGTGTTACTTAAGTGTTACACAAATACTTTACACATTGAATCTAAGTTAATCTTGACTGCTCTGTGCCGAGCTACCAAGGGGTGAGCACATGTTAATTTAGGGTGTGTATCTGACTTACACTGACTAAGATTGTGGTCTCTACTTGGACAGGGTGCAAACCTCTACCAACTAGAGACCCAATTTCTAACAGAAGTCATCCAAGTGCACTGGCAAGAAATGGAAAAAACAATTTTATGCCTTGAAAATCTCAACCCCAGTCCTGCACTTCTTTACCAGCTCTATAGCCAGATTAATATTGGCATATATCACTGAACACTCCTCATGGTCAATGAACAAATTTATTGAATTGCCTTCTTGCCATGACAGGGGGTGTGTTACTCAGAATCATTCTATGGCCTTCTTCTGTATTATCTACAGCAGTGAAATTTATCAGCTCTCGCAACAGGAGTTTCTTGAATGGTCCATCATCCTGCCACCTTTTATGTTCTTCATCAGCTTCCCTTCTGTAACCTTTGGTTTTCCTTTCATGATCTCAAAATTCTCCACCTGTCTACCTTCTCAAGGTCTCCTGAATAGAATTCTAAAACCCTTTGTAAACCCATCCTATATACGCCTGCCAGCAGCCCCATGCAAGCACAGTATTAGCCAGAGGCACATGGATTCTGTTTTAACTGGTGCAATTGCTTTTCCTCACCACTACTCTTTTGTCACCCCTGCCCCTACTTCCTGAGCCTTGGTCTTGGCCACCTGTACATTGTATAAGGGGGTGCTTGCTTCTACACCTTTGCTTAAATTCCAACAGCCCCCTTTGTACCCTGTTTTGTTCAGTTTCTTGCAGACCCCACCCTCACACCTCTGTGGGGTGCCCTTGAAAGGGCATGTATGGCAATGGCAAGCCTCACTGTGTGTGCGATGTCAGCAATGGTCTTGTGGGCATTATGTGTTGCAGCCTGAGTTCACTGTCCACGTCACCCAATGATACTGTGGTCATCACAGTCCTCCTCGATCTGAACTCCTCATCATAGAGCAGCCAGGCCAAGTCCCTAAAACTAATGGTGGCCGTCCCAATGACACCCATATATTTCCATAATGCTACATTATTAACAACGAATGTCTTACACATTATATTGGCATATATAGTGAAGGAGCTATCCACATGTCAATATTAGTGAGTATTTTGGGCCACTTGGCTAATTATTTTCCGCTTTTGAGCTCACCTTGCATTTGGTGTTCATCATAACAATTAAATATGTCTACATTTTTATTTACCCAGATCTTTTCCTTGGTTCTCAATAAGAGGTGCCTTCCTCGTGGGTCTACTATTGTCATGTATGGCAGCTTTTGGTGTCCTCCCACCTCCTGTCCTGGTGTACTCCCTAACCTTCTGTGCCCGTTTGCTTCTACCACCTCTCCCAATAACTTCTTTTTATTTTTTCCTTAATAGGCACTACAAGTCCAAAATCTCTGCTGTGTGTCTGATCACCATGGCAACAAAGACACTTTCTGCAGTCAGTGGTACAGGGGAAGAACACAACCCAGTGTCTAAGGAAGTGTTGAGGAAAATACTCCCCCATCTTCATCATTGTCATCCCCCAAAAGGTTTCTAGGCTCTTTTCAGAGTCTACCCACAAAGCTGTTGGGGCTCTGATATAGAGGTATGCTTCTGTTTGAATTGAAATTAACTGGGGCTGGGTGCATCAGTATAGTGTCAAGATATGATCACACATGAAATGGATTCGACTTAGCGTCAGTGAAGATGATAGGAACATCCTCTAGCCTCATCAGCTTCAGAGCCAGTGTGGATCTTGGTGCACCATTGGAAGTAGGCTCGGTGTCAGAGCTAACCAGAGATCGGTTCTGGGGGCACAGACGGTGCAGAGAGCAGACCCACTCACAGTATTCTGACTGGAGATACACTTGTATCATTGGGGCCCAAAGGAGCACCAGACGGAGACAGAAAGCTTCTGTAAACTCACAACATGCCTCCCTAAGACCTCAATTTAGTGTGATAGCACCAACAGGCCCAACTATTTAGGGCCCATCAGGATCAGTTGCAGAACTAGCTCTTTGACAGGAGAGCAATACTGTGAGGCACCCTGATGCCCTTTTATTAGTCAGGATGAGAGTGGCAGGAGTGAGAAGAATCCTGCTGCACTTTTTTGTGTTTCTGCTTTGACTAGAAGACTTAGGGGGTCATTCTGACCCTGACGGGCGGCGGTGGCCGCCCGCCAGAGTTCCCCCCTCCGAAAGACCGCGGAGGGTATTCTAAGTTTTTCCCTGGGCTGGCGGGCGGTCGCCAAAAGACCGCCTGCCAGCCCAGGGAAAAACTCCCTTCCCACGAGGATGCCGGCTCGTAATCGAGCCGGCGGAGTGGGAAGGTGCGACGGGTGCTGTTGCACCCGTCGCGTATTTCACTGTCTGCCAAGCAGACAGTGAAATACTTGTAGGGGCCCTCTTACGGGGGCCCCTGCAGTGCCCATGCCACCCCCCTACCGCCATCCGGTTCCCGGCATCCGGTTCCCGGCGGGCGGACCGCCGGGAACTGGATGGCGGTAGGGGGGGTCGGAATCCCCTCAGCGGCGCAGCTAGCTGCGCCGCCTTGGAGGATTCAAAAGGGCGGAGGTACACTGGCGGGAGACCGCCAGTGTTGCCGGTCCGACCGCGGCTTTACCGCCGCGGTCAGAATGCCCTGCGGGGCACCGCCGGCCTGTCGGCGGTGCTCCCGCCGACCCTGGCCCCGGCGGTCTAAGACCGCCGGGGTCAGAATGACCCCCTTAGACCTCGATGATGACCGTTTGCAGGAACGTTCTCGAGAGCTAGAACAGGTCAGCACCTCCAACTTCAAGTGAGACTTCCAGGGCTTCTTTCAGTGTTCGGTGACGTAGCTTTGTTTTGCATTGCCAGATAACTTTTCGGCTCATAAGGGCATGTTCCTGGCTGGACATGGTGCTGTGCGCCAAGCCCAGATATGGACCACTTCTGGTCTACAGGAGAACAAAGCTCATTACAGCTGAGGAAAAAGTTTGGAGTGAGCTCCAATCCTTAAAGGACCAGAAAGATGTCAGCACACTGGGAAGGCACTTATAAGCAGCTCTGTTCATCACTTCTGGGGTGATCTGAAGTTGGCACAGAGCCACATGACACCACCTACCAGCACATGGGAACAGAGCTGGTAAATCTTCTGCATGCAGTCTGGCGTCTGGGAATATTCTAAAGGTGAAGAATGTAGGGATCTAGCAAATGTAAGATACATTTTAACTGCTGACCCTGTTTAAATCCATTTGATCTTCACTATACTTCAGAATACCTTCTCTGACCTGAAGCTAAAAAACAGAAATACATCCTATTATTTCTATATTGTTAGATCAAGGTTTATTAGTCAACACCACCAGTATTTAAAATATCTCAATTTTACCAATCAAAAAACGTCAGAAAAGGGGCATGGTCAGCAATCAATGGTGTGGCATAAGTTCAGGAAAAGGTTTGTAAATCCAAAGTTTTAAGAAAGCAAAGGAGACCCCACCTGAAATTCAGGATAACATCGAGCATGCACAAGAGCCAACAAAAACCCATCTCTGAAAGGACTCTTCAACAGCTAGTAGAAGAGAAGAGGCCAACAGAGGATAAGGTTGCAGCTGCAGAAACTGGACGAAGAAGCTATGTATGTACATCGAAGAGTCATGAACTAAGTTAGGCATTCCCACCTAGCTAAAGGCTGGGACAACCAACCTCAGTAATGAATGATGGAAACGTGGTCCGATCGAGACAGATCTGGGATAGCCAAGGCATCTGACAAAAGTGACGAGCGCTGGCCTCAAAATGTGCACACCATCACTGATGGTCGTGGCAAACACCCGTATACAGCCTTAACATACAGCCTGAGACCGCCATTGGGAGCGATACTGAGCAGCGGTGAGCAGAGCGGGATATTAACACCCTACGCACCAAAGGGAGATATCACCGCAGCTAAAAGGATAATTGATTTCACCAAAGTGGAGCACTGTGAAATCACACGCTTTGGAAAGGAACTGGAACACCGGGCGCCTTCAGTGCTAAAGCCGGCCCTGGAGGGGACTGCCACCAACGGGCTGATGTTAAGAACTGAAGTGCAAGCACGCAAAGTATAAAGTACTATAAAGTAGCACAGAACGACTGGTGATATCTGAGGCTAGGAGCCCGGTTGTGTAATCGAGTCATATTATCTAAAAACCTGTAAATGTGATCCAACCTCCAACAGAACGTTGAGTGGCTGGAAGAGAAGGGTATTGACTATTGGCCCTCACAAAATTATACTAGACAGGCACGGGTTGAATGCAAACTAGAAAGGTGCAGAGGTGATAACATTTCATCCCGATTTACTGGAACAGTTCATCAAGCTGTTGGCACGGTCACTCCTTAACAGCCCATCAGAAGACGAGCCACCACAAACACGCTTATGATGGTGAAATCAAGCAGCAAAAGCAACGCAGTCTGCATGCACCACATCAAGCCTTAAACGCAGGTCGCACAGAAATAAACCTGATGAAAACTGATACAGCCAAAAATGAACAGAAAATTTCCTCTGGCAAGTCAGAATGGTTCCTGGAAGCAATAAGAGAAATAACTGACATTATTAATAACTGAACTGATGAAAGGGACATGGACTAGGAGTTTGTGAGAGTAGGCCAGTTAAACCTCTCAAGCAAAGTAAAGCAAAATAGAATCTGCACTGGTGGAAATTCAACCCGATGCACAGACCTCCAGCCATAAGCTCCTGATTTAAACAAAAAAGTGAGATTCCTTGAATACAAAGTCCAGGATGCAAAGGCCGCTCCGAGAGAAACAGCGTTTACATTATTGGCTGCCCTGATAAAATTGAATGCCCAATTATAGAACTATACCTACAAAACTAGCATAGCCCCAGAGGACTTGACAAACGTCTTACACAGTTGAATGGGTGCACTGTCCGAGGTTTCTGAACAAATCAGAAATGGCTCCCATACCAATGGTGACAGGTGCCCTCAATTACAGAGCAATACCTCATTCTACAGAGGGCATGATCGCATGTTCCAATGGTTATCGAAAATAAAAACAAACTTGGGAAATTAATGCAGTTTTGTACACAATTTGTGCACTGTTAATTCTGTAGCATTGCCTAGTTTCCCTACCGTCCCAAATCCTGCAACAGTCCCCTTGTATGTTCCAACACATTTAGTTATTTCACTGTGTTTGGTCTGTGTGCTGTCTTTTCCATTCTTCACATGAAGAAAGCTCATTTTCTATTTGTCTTCTCATTTGATGGGAAGCTACGAAATGGACAAGGCTTCCATAAGGGTACACTGAATAGCTTTCTATATTTTCCCAAGCCCATAAGAATGATTTATGCACCCACATTTTTCCTGGTGATTCTGATCTTATTTAGTTTGTGGGTGACTTGTCTGTTGTCACCAATTTTAAAGGCAAAGGCTAAAATGGTTCAATAGATTTACTCCCTGAATTTGCCAAAATGACAGAAAGTCTCGATGGAAAAAAACGATAGCTTTTTTTTAACATAGGGCGCATTAATTAGGTCACTGTAGGAAGCTGGCTTGTTATATAGTGGACCAAAAAGAGATACACTGTGTAAAGAGTCCGAGCATACCCCAGAGGAATTACAGAGGCACAAATTACACCCCAAATGCTCTGTTTTATGGTAGTGTGGGCGAGCAGTCAGGCATATCAGAGGGTGCTGCTAAGCATGAATTGCACACACAAATGCAGTAAGTGAGACAAAGACTCAATAAAGAAATCTGGCACCAATTTATAAAAACAACACATATTTTTATATACATTTTAATACCAAGATCACTAGAATCAAGTGAGTACTTTTCAAGTTATGAATTTTTACAAAAAGTTGACTGCAATTTTTGGAGCAGTAATGTTATTGTATGGGGGGAAACACATACTGCATGTGGGTACTTCGCAGCGACTTACAGAGATGATCTTCTGGAGTTAAGATAACTATGGGGCAAGGTCCAAGACAGCACCAACAGGTCACCTCGGACGGCACAGGGGCGGCCGGGTGCAGTGCAGTAGTTCAACATCAGGTGCCCCATGTAAGTCTATAGGAATCAGTCTGGTCACAAAGTTGCTGCAGGGGTGGATCAAGAGTCCAGTCCAGGCGAGCCACCAAGGGGGGTTCATGTCTTGTGATGTTCGGAGACATAGAGACACCAGTGGTCTTGTTCTGCTCAGCCTGGGTCGTCCAGTTGCAGAGGTGTTTTGGACTGCCAGGTTTTCTGTCACCGGGGACGGTTGCAGTGGAGTGTGGGGGGCAAAGAATCAGGCTGCATTTGTGGACTGGGGGTCCAGTCCAACAAAACCAACAAGTGGGCTCAGGTCTCACAAGTTTCAGGGTCGTAGGGAGACCTGTGGGCCTCTTCTACTCCGTCCAGGTCATCCGGGTGCAAAGGTGCAGTGGATCGTCAGGTCTCCATCACTGGAGGCGGTGCGACATGGTTGGTCTGCAGACACAGGCTGCAGACGCCGTTGGGAAGTCCACAGTGGGCAAGCTCAGGGTGGCCTTTGCCTCTGGAGGGTCTGGGAACCACGTTGGCACCACTGGCCTACTTCAGCTCGGGCTAGGAGACTTGGGTGCAGTGGTGCTGTCCGGCATCAGGTTTTTGGTGGTTCCCGGTCCTCACAATTCTTTCTTTGGTTGCCTGCAGATGCAGGGAAGCAGCTTCTCTGCTCCAAGAGAGTTCTTCTTGGTGATTTGAGAAGCACTGACAGCTCTCCCAGTTTCTTAGAGGCTTCTGCAGCAGGACAGCTCAGTTGTTCCTTGAGGGTGAGGTGCAACAGGCAGACTAGCAGGGTTGGTGCCAAGTCCGTTGTGCTTCTTGGTTCTCAGATTCAGCACGCTTCTTGTCCACTCCTTCTTTTGTGTCCTGCAAAGGTCTGTGGTCCTGGTCACAAGGGACCCCTAATGCTCAATTTAGGGGGCGTTAAGAGCAGTGAAGGGTAGTAGCTAATGGGCTTCCTACCCCAGGGGTCACTACACCCCCTAGGCGACCACTTCCATAGGGGAGTGGACATCACCCTCTCCAAGAATTCCTGATTCCAACACACGCAAGATGGTGGAATTCCTAAGGCTGTGTTCACTTCAGGCTGGTCACTTTAGGGGGGTGTTCAGCCTGCAAGTGCAACATGCCTCCTGCATAGCTACATTTCCTGCTTGTCCAGGTTCCAAATGGGCCCTGGGGCGGGGGTTCAGCATCTCTCTCTGAGGACAGCCAGATCTGCATGCAGGTCTGCAGGAGGCTCCTTTGAAGCTTCCTGAATGGGAATGCAGATTTGCAGGTCATCCTTTTGAAAGAGGTATGTAATAACCCTGCCACAGCAGGCTTTGCTTCTGATCTCCAGAGAGCAAAGGCTCTCACCCTTAGGGGTCACAACCACATCTGTTGGTGGCAGGCTGGCTAGAACTAGGCAGTTAGCCCACCAACAGTTGGTAGGTTTTCAGGGGGCACCTCTAAGGTGTCCTCTGGGTCCATGTATTAATAAATCCATCACTGGAATCAGTGAGGGTTTATTAATACAAGATGTTTATTACCAAACATCCCTATTTTCAGTGAAGCCATTATGTAGCTGGGGAACTCGTATTGACCAGTGTACAGTACACATAGCCATTATATAGCTGGGGCGCTCGTATTGACCAGTGTCCAGTACACACTTAAAATGGCATCCCTGTACACTCAATATGGGGGTCATTACAACCCTGGCGGACGGTGTTAAAGCGGCGGTAAGACCGCCTACAGGCCGGCGGTAAAAAAATGGGAATTATGACCGTGGCGGAAACCGCCAACAAAGACAGCCACTTTAACTTTAACACTCCGACCGCCACGGCGGTACAGACAAACAGCTTGGCGGTCACCGCCAACAGACAGGCGGGAGACAATGTATCGCCCACAGTATCACAACCTACCAATCCGCCACCTTTTCCGGGGCGGATTCACCGCGGATAAAAACACGGCGGAAACAGCCATTTCAAAGGGAAAATGCTCACCTCTACACACCCCACGAGGAATCAGGACACCATGGAACCGGAACTCCAAATTCTCCCTGCGATAGACTTCCTGCTCCTATACGACCATCATCAACGCCGGCGGCGAAGACAACGGTGAATACTGCACCTATGACATAGGGGAGGGGAGAGGCAAAAGTCAGGGACACACACACGCAACACCCCCACCCGACCCTCACCCACTACAACACACACACCAATGCATATCCAAACATTACAGTAACAACCCCCAACCCCCCGGAAGAATGCAAAGACAAAAGGAAATGAGTTCAACCATTGTAATATATAAAAATACAGTAATCAAATATATACAGATATATATGCACATTCAACAAAATATATATCACGATTAGTAGTGCAGGTAATGCACCATTCATTGTCCGTGGACCACTGGGCCCAAAATTCATGGGCGAGGCCCACATCAGATACCTGATCAAAACGGAGAGAACACTGCCCGGGCATCCGATAGAAATACAACAGGCACCTCAGGGGGAAAGGAAGGGGGGGCACATCAGCCGGATGAGTGCACCACGCCAGATCCACGAGGGGGCTCCATGCCCATTGATGTATCCTGGGGAGTGCAAAGCCACAGTCTCTCAAGTCTCACAAGTGGGTGGGTTGCCCACTGTACCATCCTGGGGAGTGCAAAGCCACAGTCTCTCAAGTCTCTACAGTGGGTGGGTTGCCCACTGTACCATCCTGGGGAGTGCAAAGCCACAGTCTCTCAAGTCTCTACAGTGGGTGGATTGCCCACTGTACCATCCTGGGGAGTACAAAGCCACAGTCTCTCAAGTCTCTACAGTGGGTGGTTTGCCCACTGTACCATCCTGGGGAGTGCAAAGCCACAGTCTCTCAAGTCTCTACAGTGGGTGGGTTGCCCACTGTACCATCCTGGGGAGTGCAAAGCCACATTCTCTCAAGTCTCTACAGTGGGTGGGTTGCCCACTGTACCATCCTGGGGAATGCAAAGCCACAGTCTCTCAAGTGGATAAAAGTCTCCACTGGTTCTGAATGGGGACTGGTGCCCAGAGTGCTTCATCCTGCTAAGGACAGAGGTAGTGGATAACAGTCTCCACTGGTTCTGGAGGGGGACTGGTGCCCAGAGTGCTTCATCCTGTTAAGGACAGAGGTAGTGAGTGGATGCATGTCTCCACTGGTTCTGAAGGGGGACTGGTGCCCAGAGTGCATCACTCTCCCTGTGACGGTCCCAGTTGCGTCACTGCCCCTGCCGCTCATGGGCTAGCGGTGCTTGAGTTGGCGGTCCTTGCCCTGTTCAGCTGTGCTTGCCATGTTCAGCGGTGCTTGCCATGCCGGTCTTTGCCCTGTTCAGCGGTGCTTGAGTTTGCAGTTTCTGACCTGTTCAGCGGTGCTTGCCATGGCGGTCTTTGCCTGCTCAGTGGTGCTTGAGTTTGCAGTTTCTGACCTGTTCAGCGGTGCTTGCCATGGCGGTCTTTGCCCTGTTCAGCGGTGCTTGCCATGCCGGTCTTTGCCCTGTTCAGAGGTGCTTGAGTTTGCAGTTTCTGACCTGTTCAGCGGTGCTTGCCATGGCGGTCCTTCATTGCCCAGCTTGGCTGGGGCTGGCGGTCCTTCATTGGGCAGCTGGGCTGTGGCTGGCGGTGGCCTCCTGGCCACTGACGATGGTGCTGCCCTCCTGGGCACTGACTCTGGAGGTGGCCTCCTCGCCACTGACGATGGGGCTGCCCTCCTGGGCACTGACTCTGACGGTGGCCTCCTGGCCAGTGACGATGGGGCTGCCCCCCTGGGCACTGACTCTGGCGGTGGCCTCCTGGCCACTGATGATCGGGCTGCCCTCCTGGGCACTGACTCTGGCGGTGGCCTCCTGGCCAGTGACGATGGGGCTGCCCTCCTGGCCACTGACTCTGGCGGTGGCCTCCTGGCCAGTGACGATGGGGCTGCCCTCCTGGGCACTGACTCTGGCGGTGGCCTTCTGGCCAGTGACGATGGGGCTGGCGGTGGCCTCCTGGGCAGCGGGAATGAGGGCAGTCTTCTCCGCTGTGCTGCTCCTCCCAGACTTTGGCGATTTCTTCTGCCCCTTCCCCACCTTGGGAGGAGTCACAGCTGAGTGGACACTCCCCCCGGGACCCTTGTGAGCGGCTTTGCTGGCTGGAGTCTTCCCCCACTCCCGCTGGGCACTGTCCAACTTCTGGTGCTTCACAGGGGGGGGGGGGACTGGCTGTGCTGTGGCTCCGTGTCACACTGGCTGCCCTGGTACCCGGTGCACTCCACATACCTCTAACAACAGGCACCACTGGTCTCGGAGATTTTTTGGCTGAGGTGCTAGTACGGGACCTATGAATTGGAGGGGGGGGTGGAAAAGAAGTCACGCTTGGTCAGGAAACGTTTCTTAGGAACACTGGGACGGGTAGCTGGAGGGGGTCTGGGATTGGAGGAAGAGGAGGTGGTTGAAGGAGGTGTAACTTTTGTGGCTTTGGGTGCAGGTGCAGGTGCATGCGCTGGAGGCTGTCGTGAGGTGGATGTATGTTTGGTGGGTGTGTGCCTGCGTTTGTGTATCTTGGGAGGGGGCGTCACAGACACACTGAGAGAGGACACAGGGGACGTGTAAATGGTAGTGGGGGTGGTGAGTGCAGGTGAGCGGGGTGTAGTGGTGGGTGTGCTGATGCGGGACCTAGTGGCTGTAGTGGTAGTGCATGCAGGTGAGAGTGTAGACGAGACTGGGAGGGAGGAGGGAGACGACGATGAGGGGGACACAGTGGAGGCAGTGGATGTTGCTGTGTCTGTATGTGTGTGATGCTTGCGTGAGTGCCTGTGGGATGTGTGGTGCTTATGTTTGCCTGAGCTTCCCTTGTGTGTTGACGTGTGTGCATGCTGGTCTGATGGTGTGCTTGGGATACGCTGGGGTACAGGGGATTGGGTCAGGGTGGAGGAAGCTGGAGGGGGGAGGCTAGAGACAGGGACAATGGCTTCCATCAGGGCTGAGGCCAGAGTTTGCAGGTTTCGATGAAGGGCAGCCTGACCAGAATGAATGCCCTCCAGGAATGCATTTGTGTGTTGCAATTCCCTTTCTACACCCTGGATGGCATTCAAAATGGTAGACTGCCCAACAGTGAGTGACCTGAGGAGGTCAATGGCCTCCTCACTGAGGGCAGCAGAGGTGACAGGGGCAGGGGCTGAGGTGCCTGGGGCGAAGGTGATGCCCACCCTCCAGGGTGAGCGGGCACGGGACGAAGGCTGAGGGGCTGCTGGGAGGGCGGTGCTGGTAGGCGGGGTGGCAGCTGTACCTGTAGAAGTGGGGGGCACAGCTTTTGCTGCCACCACAAGGGAGCTCCCATCGGAGGACGAGTCCGTGTCCCTGGTTGCAGATCCTGTGACCGCCGTGAAGCTCCCCTCGCCCTCCGTCCCACTGGTGTATTCAGAGTCCGTGGTGTGGCCCTCCATGGCCATTTGGGATGCAGCTCCCTCGTGCTCCGGTGCCACTGTACCGCCGCCTGATGATGCTGATGCACACAAGAACAGGGAGACCACAAAAAGGGGGGGAGGAACGACAGAAGAAAGACAGGTTGAGTTCATGGCTTACCAATACCGTTGGCGGACAATAAGACACAGCAGCCCCCTGCACTACGAAGCGCTATTGGGCTCTACAGATGCAGTTCCTGGGATATGGCCTACATGGCTATGGTGGACATCTGCACACATAGATGACACATGGGCATGTATACCTGTACTTGGCACTCTACAGAGGTGGGGTGGAGTGCCACATGGCCTGCATTACGGAGGGGCATAGCCTACGGAACTCGCCCTGGCCTAGGGGAACCCACAGCCCTCCTCCCCCACCCAGACACCTTCACTGCACACAAAGTCAGCTGAATGAGAGTGTACTCACCACCTTGTGTCTGCTGTGATGCCCTCAAGTGCCCATCCAACTCAGGGTAGGCCACCGCAAGGATCCTGAACATCAGGGGGGCCATGGTGCGACGGGCACCCCTCCCACATTGGGAGGCCATCCCAGCTAAGCCTCCGCCGTCTTCTTGCTCCAGCGGCTAATGTCCTCCCATCTTTTCCGGCAGTGGGTGCTCCGTCTGTGGTGGACCCCCAGGGTCCGGACGTCCTTGGCTATGGCACGCCAAATATCCTTCTTCTGGTGGGCGCTGACCTACATGAAATGTACAGTGGAAGATGAGAAGTCATTAGCAACTGCACCGTTGAAGTGAGTGGCCCACATCCCTAGCCTTGCCATGTGGCACATGCATTCACAGTCCTTCATGCACGCAGAACTGTGCCCCCTTCCTTATTACAACCAGCCCTCTCCACTCAGGCATAGCCCACACAACGTGCTCCCTGTGTATTTACCTGTTGGTCTGGAGTACTGTAGAGTAGCGTGTACTGGGGGAGGACCCGTCCACAAGCTTCTCCAACTCCTGTGCAGTGAAGGCAGGGGCCCTTTCCCCAGACGCACGAGCCATTGTCTCTTCCAGACCGAGGTCACAGCAGCACTTGCAGTGTAGGTCCTCTCCTGTCGAAGATCAGGTATCGAGTGATTGAACAGATAGAAAATGGCGGTCACGTCCGCGGCGGTGCGTATCATCACCGCCGGCGCACTTCGTCATTGTCTCCTGGGACCCATAGGGTCCAATATTAACCAATGCTGCTTTGCGCCACGGTCTTTGGCCGCGTACCGCGACGGTGTACAACGCCAGCGCAGTTACCTCACATCCCATCGTCCCAGTTTAGAGGTTAGGCAGCCGCCATTTCAGGGGCCCACATGGCTTCATTTTCAACTGCGTCACACATACCTAGGCCTAGACTCAACACACATACAGGCAACTTTTTGGATTATGTTTTGTGTTCTGTGTAGACTGTGGGTACATACCTCTGAGTTGTTTGACTCTGTGCTCGCTGTTGTCCTTCCTAGGCACCGTCCGCTGGGACATGTGAGGAGATGGAGGAATCCTCTGGTGTACCGACCGCTGGTGGACCTGTTCACAATGGAGGAGCGGCATTTAATCATCACCTACAGGTTTGGCCGTGCCACAATCCAGGAACTGTGTACCCAGTTGGAGCCTGACCTGATGTCAGCAATCCGCCATCCCACAGGGATCCCCCCTCAAGTGCATGTGCTATCAGTGCTCCATTTCCTTGCAAGTGGGTCATTTCAAACAACAGTGGTCATGGCATCAGGGATGTCCAAGCCTATGTTTTCCAACGTGTTGTCCAGAGTGTTGTCTGCCCTGCTGAAACTCATGCGGTGCTACATCGTTTTCCCTCAGGTGGAGGATTTGGCTACAGTTAAAGGTGACTTCTATGCCCTTGGACATATCCCCAACATCATAGGTGCCATTGATGGGACACATGTGGCCTTGGTCCCCCCCACAGGAGTGAACAGGTGTACAGGAACCGGAAGAGTTATCATTCGATGAATGTACAGATGGTATGTTTGGCAGACCAGTACATCTCCCAGGCAAATGCCATGTTCCCTGGCTCTGTGCATGACGCCTACATCCTGCGGAATAGCAGCATCCCTTATGTGATGGGTCAACTCCAGAGGCACCGGGTGTGGCTATTAGGGGACTCTGGTTACCCCAACCTGTCATGGCTACTGACCCCAGTGAGGAATCCCAGGACCAGGGCAGAGGAACGCTACAATGAGGCCCATGGGAGGACTAGGAGGGTGATCGGACGCACCTTCGGCCTCCTGAAGGCCAGGTTCAGGTGCTTCCATATGACAGGTGGTTCCCTATTCTACTCACCAAGGAAGGTGTGCCAAATCATCGTGGCCTGCTGTATGCTTCACAATCTGGCTTTGCGACGACAGGTGCCTTTTCTGCAGGAGGATGGTCCAGATGGCGGTGTTGTGGCAGCTGTGGAGCCTGTGGACAGTGATGAGGAGGAAGCAGAGGAAGAAGACATTGACAACAGGGACTCAGTTATCCAGCAATATTTCCAGTGACACACAGGTGAGAACACATTCCTGCCTACTACAAGTACTTTCACACTTCTACCTCTATCCTGTCTGTCGATTTCAACCAGTATATGGCAACTGAGTTGTACATTTCCATTACGGTTTCACAGGTGTGGTTACCAACATGTGTCATCTGCTTAGATTCCTCATGGACTTGAGATGTGTGACATAGGTATGTTGACATTACATTTGAGAACGGATTTTGTCACTGTCATTGCTAATACACATTTTCAAAATCACAGACTTACTCCAGATTGTTTTGTGCTTCAAGGGTGTTTATTGAAGTGCTAAATATTGGAGGGGGGTGGTAAAATGGTGATGGGTGATGGTGGAGGAATGTCCATGGCAGAGTCCAGTCTATTAGTCTCACAGGTGCACTGCTCATATGGGCATAGGAAGTGGAGCTGGGGCAGTTCCAATATGGACAGGGTTACAAAGTGGGACAGTGGGATGACAATCAGGGTGGTCTCATTTCTTGGCGGGGGTCTTGACATCGTGCTCTGTCCTGTTCCTGGATCTCAGGGACCGCTTGCAGGGTGGTTCTCTGTCTGCAGGGGGTGGGGTGCTGGTGTGGTGGTCCTGTGGCGGTGCCTCCTGTCCACTAGCGCCGGCAGACGTGGTGGGCAGTTCTTCGTCCATGCTAGTGTCAGGGGCCCCTTGGAGTGCCACGGTGTCCCTCCTGGTGTTAAGTATCTCCTTCAGCACCCCTACGATGGTGCCCAGGGCGGTGCTGATGGTTCTGAGTTCCTCCCTGAAGCCCAAATAGTGTTCCTCCTGCAGGCGCTGGGTCTCCTGAAACTTGGCCACAACCGTTGCCATCGTCTCCTGGGAGTGGTGGTAGGCTCCCATGATGGAGGAGAGGGCCTCGTGGAGAGTGGGTTCCCTAGGCCTGTCCGCCCCCTGTCGCACAGCAGCCCTCCCAGTTCCCCTGTGTTCCTGGGCCTCTGTCCCCTGGACCGTGTGCCCACTACCACTGCCCCCAGGTCCCTGTTGTTGTTGGGGTGGTGGGTCATCCTGGGTTCCCTGTAGTGGTGGACACACAGCTGTTTGACGTGTCCTGGGTACGGAGGTGTGGGCCCGCTGGGTGGGTGCTGTGCTGGTGTTACCAGAGGGTGGAAGGTCTGTGGTGGCCTGTGACTGGGTGTGGGGAACCGACTGTCCCGAGGCCCACAATGGTCCGGGCTGGTCATCTGGATCAATTTGGACAGAGCTGCTGTCATCACTGTGGGCCTCTTCTGTGGGTGGGGTAGAGATGTCTGGACCATCCTGTCTGGTGATGTTGGGTAGTGGTCCTACAGGGGTATAAAAGCATGATTATTGCATCTGTGTGTGTCATGGTGTGCAATGGGTGGGTGAGCGTGTATCCCAGTGCTAGCATTCCTGTGTGGGGGCTTGTGTGATGATGGTTGGGGGGGGTGTTATGGGTATGTGCAGTGGGCATGCTTTAGTGAGGGGTGTCCATGCTTTGTTGTGTCATGCAGGGCTTGGTGTTGGGATGGGTGGTTTGTGTTAGTAGTACATATATGAGGAGTTGGAGTGATAGGGGAGGGGGTGAGGGTGGGGGTCTGTGATAGCATGCAGGTAGGGTGATAGTTAATGATATGATAGTTAAGATTTGACTTACCAGAGTCCATTCCTCCACCGACTCCTCCGAGGCCCTCAGGATGCATAATAGTCAAGACCTGCTCCTCCCATGTTGTTAGTTGTGGGGGAGGAGGTGGGGGTCCGCCACCAGTCCGCTGTACCGCAATGTTGTGCCTGGAGACCACGGAACGCACCTTTCCCCGTAGGTCGTTCCACCTCTTCCTGATGTCCTCCTGATTTCTTGGGTGCTGTCCCACTGCGTTGACCCTGTCGACTATTCTTCGCCATAGCTCCATCTTCCTAGCTATGGAGGTGTGCTGCACCTGTGATCCAAATAGCTGTGACTCTACCCGTACGATTTCCTCCACCATGACCCTGAGCTCCTCCTCCGAGAACCTGGGGTGTCTTTGCCGTGCCATGGAGTGGTGTAGGTTATGTGTGGGGTGGTGTATGTGGTGATAAGTGTGGTGATATGTAGTGGTGTGTGGTGTTTTGTGCGTGGAAGTAGTGTGGGCGATGGTGTTGTGTGCCTCTGTACGGTGGGGTTGTCTATGCTGTGCTGTCTCTCTGGCCTTCATCTAAATTTGTGGTCGTATGGGTTTGTGGGTGATGTGGGTGTGTGTTTTATATTGTAATGGGTGTGTGGGAGTGGTGTGTATATATGTATCAGGTGTGTGTATTTTGAATTGTCAAATGTGGCGGTGTTTTGGAGATGTGTGTGTATTTTGAGTGCGGCAGTGTGTACCGCCAATGGAATACCGCGGTTGAAAGACCGCCGCGTGGATTCGTGGGACGTGATAGCATGGGCGTGTTTCTGTTGGTGTGACGGTGGAGGTTTTGTTTTCGCCAGTTTATCACTGACCTTTGGTGTGGCGGACTTGTGTGGGTGTCTGAATTTTGGCGGATTTCGAAATGTGGGTCATAATAGCTGTGGCAGAATTCCACAGCCGCGGTGGTGTGTTGGCGGTCTTCTGCACGACCGTAAGCGGCTTTTACCGCCATTGTTGTAATGACCCCCTATGTCTAAGAATCAACAAAGGCATAGCAGGGTCATATCTGCTCTAGCAGATATGTCCACACATGTAATATAAAGCACCCTGCCTTGGGGCTTTAATGCCAACTGTAAAGGGTGACTTACAAATATTACATGCAGTGTTTAGGGGATATGTCACACAGGCTGTGTGCCATGTGGTGTTTTCACTTTTAGGAGCACCTTGTAATGAAGCCTGCAATGGCAGTCTGTATGAGGTGGGTGCTGGGTCACTTAGAATCGCACAAGGTGTGCTGCAACTCTTAGGGATCCTCTCCAGCATTTATGCTCTTGGTACCAGGAGTACCACTTACTAAGGACTTACAAAAGGTGCTACAGGGCTGGTCACTTGGGGATAAAGTGACAAGGGATCTTGTTTTAGGGGAAGGAACGCTGGCTCTGGGGACCTGGTTAGCAGTATCCCAGTGCACTTCAGTCAAAGTTGGATAAAAAGCCAGGCAAAACGTGGGGGGTACTGCAAACAGAACCCAGCTTCTTACCATCACAACATTTCTGTAAGAGAAAAGCACCTGTTCACCTTAAGGCAATCCGCATGTTACCACGTCCGTGGTGAGACACAAGGGTGTCTCAAATATGCACCCTATTAGTATCAAATGTTGTTGTCACCAGTGTATTTCAGGATATATAATTGATGAGCACTTTCTGGATCTTACTGAAAGAGACACGCCGGAGTCTTTGCATTGGTCGACGGAAGTGGAAGGTGCTTTTGTACTTTTGAAAACTGCATTGTGCTTAGCTCATAAATTAGGTTTGCTTGATTATTAGAAACAGTGTACATTGTTTTGTCAAGAGGACAAAGGTCTGTACTCTCAAGGTGCTAACACAAGATTACAGTGGCAAAATAAACCAATTCATTCTTCTGCCCTAGTTTCTGTACCTGATGGATTGCCCCCATATTTACAAGCAGGGGCAGATGCTGCTCACTTAGTTGAAATCTCAGAAACTATTGCAACACGTCATTCCTCCCAGGGTGAGGTGTTTTGTGGCAAATTGTTTTCTGACTCTGCTTCTAAAAGGGCCACTTTATCAGCAGATTATAGCATAATATATTTGACACATATCCATGATCACCACATACCTACTTTTCTTGACCTTGCTATTCTAGAGGAACAAGCATTAGAAAGTGAAATGTCAGTTTGGAGAGGGCACGAGTGCGTCAGGATAGCCTGTGGTGAGACAAGCATAGTACGTGTGTTGCTCCAGGGATTTAGTTGCCTAATTACCTATCTTATACTTCAAGCTAGTGGATATGGAGTGATAAATGCCTCTAATATTCATTTGCTCTGTCCCTATTTTCTCACAATGGCTCAACAATATTGCCATACGTGTGATCCAGCATGGGGCCTATTTCTCTATCTGAGGGTCCAATGAATCTTCCTTCTCTGTTCTGAGGGGTGAGGAGAAGATTTTACCAGATTATTCAAATCAATTACAGTGCAACTCAATAGTCACACATTAAATCTGAGTCCAAATTAAAGTTTCAAAGGCCTTTATTACAGACTTAAAGCCAAAGTTACATAAGTGAGTCTCAAAACCATAGTATAGATATACAAAATCACCATTGGAGAATTAAGGTATCGCACTATATTAAATCGAAGCAGCATATAAACGACCACGACTTTAATAGCAACAATACAGAAAAAGAAGAAAAAAACGTGATGTCTGGATTCTAAAATTAAGTTCTCTTGCCTAACCACAGAATCTAGGTCCTAGACTATACTAATAAAAAGGAAATATCAGAAAAAGGTTATCAAATGGAATTTCAGTAGAAGATTTTGTTCAAGAGGGGTGCAATGGCATAAAGCCACATAGAAAGTATGAGGTCTGTATCTCAAAAAGGTCTGCTATGAGCAAGGGGCAAAGGGAATCTTCTCTCTACAACTAAATCACTCCTAAATCTTATTTTTTCCAGGGTGATGACATCATAGCCAAAACTCTCACTTGAAAAACAAAACTGCAAATCAATTATAATTGACACTTTAGTCTTCTGAAGCCTTCGGCCCTCAACCTAGGTAGATCCTCGCATTCAGTAATCTCAAAAGCCATGGCTGCCAATTCCAGGATACTCCTTCCATCTTGACTTCTCTCAGGCTGTCCTGTCTCTCCTGCATGAGTTCCTTGTTAACTTCAGCACCTGCATCTTTAGAAAAACAAGCTTTCACAATAAAGATTAGAACATACAAAAAGAATAAGGCCTTCACTCTGACCAAACTAAAATGAACACAAATATACTTTCAGTTCAATACACTTTAAATGTTATACTTGTCGCATGTAACATGATTATAAATAATAACCTTTCTAAAATACTATAATATTGACATTCTCTCAAACAAGGATTAAATGTGGCATACATGAAATATTAAATTCATAGTGCACTTTTACTGATATATTTCAGTTCACCACATTTAACAATTCGTTTTACACATTACAAAAAGAAAAATAGCCACCCATTCTTCTTGTGTTTTCAGAGACATAATGGCACAGCCAGGTTATGCTCTTTGACGTGCGTGTTCTGTAAGGAATATCATATTGGTAAGTGTGCTAAAACCATCTGATCATCTTACCCAGTCCCCAGGATATCATTTGTGCACATCCAAATAGACTTTATTCAGAATACTTGTTACTGTTATTATCAGTACGTCTTGGCAGTGGTATAAATGTTCTCATAGGGGATGGAAACATTACTGTATGCAAAGGCCAATGCGGCCACAGTGACTCAGAGACTGAGCTTTGACATTATTCCAAGGTTCAGCTTGTCATCAAAATTAGATCAATAAAGGGACTTTGTGTTATTAGTGGTCTACCACTGTAGGATACCTAAGGTGCTGAAAGAAGTATCAAACTCAATTGCTGATGCTCCTTAAAGCATAAAGATTGAATTGATTGCCCAAAGGACTGTCACTTTGATTTCCTATTTATTGCAAAAGTTGCTGACCTTTCTACTGTAGGGACTTGTCTTTATGTCCTGGATATCTCCTTAGAAATTAATTAACAAGCTGCTTTGATTTGTAAGTCAAACAATAGCAGTGTGTTGTATGTGCACAATTAATTTAAAATCATTATAATAGTCAAATCGACACTCAGACAGGGAATAAAACAAAAGTACTATAGAAACAAATACATTGACCATTCCGTTGTTATTGCCAGTGGCTACACTGGATAAAAGATGAGAAACTCCCCCAGGAGGCACTACTAAGGTGCCCATTGTGCTCTGCTACAATATCTGTGGTGGGACAACTGTTATACAAATGAAGCCAACAATTGCATAAGTCTCTTCTAAAAGAAAGCGAGTCACAGATGGGATAAAGTGCATCAGGCAAGTGAGCTAAAACACAATAAAAACAAGATTGCAAAAAATCATAAAAGCATTAGTGAGGACAGAAATGTTAAGGTATGCCACTGCCAACCGAAAATGGGGACCAAACAGTACAGTTGAGCTAAAAAGACTTGATCAGAAACATTGGATAATTCCCTCAGAAAATCATTATTTATTCCTTAAAAGACAAAGGCCCTTATTATGACATTGGCAGTAGGTCCCGCTTACCGCCATTCTGACTGCCTCCAACATAGCGCCGGCGCGGCGCTTTACCCCTAACCATATTATGACACACACATAGCAATCCATCACTATACAGCCACACACACAAGTCCGCCAGCCCAAAGGTCATTGATAAACTGACGGTAACCAAACCCACACTGTTACGCCAACAGAACTATGCCCACAGCATTATGACCCACGAATCACCGCGGGGACATTCAACAGCGGTAAACCATTGGCAGTACATACCGCTGCACTAAAAATACACGCACACATACAAAACAACACTACATTGGACAATTCAAACTACACACACCTGACACACATACACACACCACACCCACAAAAATATAAAACACACATCCACATTACCCACAACCCTTTACAACTAGAAAGAATTGCCACCAGAGAGTGAGAGACACCAAGAGCACCCACAGAACCAGAGCCACAGAACACCATCACCCATACATCATCCACGCACCTTACAGCACACACCCCAACACATCAACCCACACACCCTCACACACACCACACACACTACACCCATGGCACCACAAAGACACCCCAGATTCTCTGAGGAGGAGCTAAGGGTCATGGTGGAGAAAATCATCCAGGTAGAGCCACAGCTATTCGGATCACAGGTGCAGCAGACATCCATTGCTAGGAAGATGGAGCTATGGAGGAGGATTGTGGACAGGGTCAACGCCGTGAGACAGCACCCCAGAACAAGGGATGACATCAGGAAGAGGTGGAACCACCTACGGGTGAAGGTGCGTTCCGTGGTAGTAAGACACCAGATGGCAGTACAGAGGGCTGGCGGTGGACCCCCACCTCCTCCCCACAACTAACAACATGGGAGGAGCAAGTCTTGGCAATACTGCATCCTGAGGGCCTGGCAGGAGTAGCAGGAGGACTGTACTCTGTTAAGTCAACTCTTTACTATTTTCACCCCCCCCCCACCTGTATGCCATCACATACCCCAACCTCAACCCTCACCCCCATCACTCCACCACCTCACATACACCCCACCATCACAAACCACCCGTCCCAATACCAAGCCCAGCAAGCACCACCAATGCATGGACATCACTCACAGCCCTGTATGGACACCTATCACTAAAGCATGCACATGAGAGAGAATCACCTAGCCCACAAAATCACTACTAACACAATGCAAAGCTTACAGGGCAATCACAACCATAGAGGGCAACACACCTGTGCACAAGATGACACATACAGAAACAATAACACTGCATTTACATCCCCACAGATCTCCCACACAATGTCACTGGAGAGGAGGTGCCAGCAACATCCAGTCCCCCCCAGAGAAGAGACCCACAGTGATGACAGCAGCTCTGGACACCTGGATCTGGATGACCAACTTGGCCCATCAGGGATCTCTGGACAGTCGGTTACCCAGGCACAGTCCCATACCACAAGAGAGCCTCCCCCCTCAGGAAACACCACCACAGCACCCACCCAGTGGGCCCATACCTATGTCCCCAGGACACGTCAATCAGCAGGGTGTCCACCACTACAGGGACCCCAGGGCACACCACAAACACAGGACGATCAGGAGCCTGGGGTCAGTGGCAGTGGGCACACGGTTCAGGGGAGGTACAGGACAACAGGGAAGCTGGGAGGACTGCTGTGTGACAGGGGGAGGACAGGCCCAAGGAACCAACTCTCCAGGACGCACTCACCAACATCCTGGGAGCATACCACAACTCCCAGGAGACGATGGGCCAGATACTGGACAAGTTGCAGGAGACCCAGCGGCTGCAGGAAGGAGGGTACCTGGAGTGGAGATCAGGGAGGATCTGAAAAACATCCACACCACCCTGGTCACCATTGCAGGGGTGCTGGCAGACATGGCCAACACCATGAGAGAGGCAGTGGCACACCACCGGGCCCCTGACACTATCCACACTGATGAACAGCCCTCCACCTCCGCTGCCATTAGAGGACAGGAGGCCCCGCCACAGGAACAAAAGGCCACCAGCACCCATCCCTCTGCAGAAGGAGAACCACCCCGCTAACGGTCCCTGTGATCCAGGAAGAAGCCAGAGAACATTGCCAAGACCCCCCACTAGGAAATAAGACTTTCCTGATTGTCACCCTTGTGTCCCACTCTGTCACTCTGTCCACCTTGAACTGCCATTGCTTCCCTTCTTATGCCCCCTTGGACAATGCACCTGTGATACAAATAGACTGGACTCTATCCTGGACATTCCTCCACCATCAACCCAGCCCATTCCACTACCCCCTCTACTTCTTAGCACTTAAACAAACACCATTTAAAAAATACAAGTTTGGAGTCTGTCAAATGATTGAACAAAGTATTTGTTTAACAAGCTTTAAACACTGCAATACAACTGTACAGGAATAACTACATAGGAATGACCTGTAGTAGGCTGCAATCAACACACTAGGTGCCAGAGTGGGGCACAGATTTCTGAAAATAGAGATGCCAAAGGGTACAGTAAGTGGCCATAGAATTGGGAGAATCTACCTGCCATGTACAATGTGAAACACAAAACTGTCAGTGTAAAGTGAAGTTACAGTGTGTTACTTGTGTGTCACTGGAAGAACTGTCATATAATTGCTGTTCTGTTGTCCTCATCCTCTGCCTCCTCATCTTCACTGTCCACAGGGTCCACTGCTGCCACACGCCCATCGACAGCCTCATCCTCCTGCAGAAAAGGCACCTGGCGTATCAAGGCAAGGTTATGCAACATGCAGCATCCCACAATTATCTGGCAGACCTTCTTGGGTGAGTAGTACAGAGATCCACCAGTTAGATGGAGGCAAAGAAACCTGGCCTTAAGGAGACCGAATGTCCTTTCTATTCTTCTTCTTGTTCGCCCATGTGCCTCATTGTAACGTTCCTCTGCCCTTGTCCTGGTATTCCTCACAGGGGTCAGTAGTCTTGAGAGGTTGGGGTAACCAGAGTCACCTGCAAATATCGAGGGATACCTGTTAGCTACACACTAACCTGTATGACCAACACCATACCCATTCACCAACATACACTGGGTGAGAACCAGGGCTCACCTATTAGCCACACCCGGTGCCTCTGGAGTTGAGCCATCACATATGGGATGCTGCTATTCCTCAGGATAAAGGCATCATGCACAGACCCAGGATTCTTTGCATTGACGTGGGAGATGTACTGGTCCGCCATGCACACTATCTGCACATTCATGGAGTGAAAGCTCTTTTGATTTCTGAACACCTGTTCATTTCTCTGGGGGAGGGGGACAAATGCACTATGTGTACCATCGATTACCCCAATGATGGGGCTATGTCCCATTGCATAGAAGTCAGCTTGCACTGTGGCCAAATCTCCCACCTGGGGGAAAATAATGTAGCTGCGCATGTGTTTAATCAGGGCAGACTGTTAGGGTTTGTACACAGCAAAGAGCATGTCCCCTCTCACTGCACTAGTGGGTTCTGTAATAGCTCCCTTTTAAACTTACTATTCAAAGCCTTTCTTGTTATCTCACCTTCCCCCCCCCCCTAGGCTTCTGTGTATGTTGTTTAATGTGCTGTTTTGTTTACACATTGGGCCTTGCTTTTACCAAGGCTTCTTTAAAACACTCCTCCCTAGGCCATGTGTTAATCCAACTCATTTGCATAATAACTGAAACTCTGCACACCTTTCAAGAACATGTGCAGCATGTGAGGACCACACCCAGCTCTTCAAACCCCACCCAGCTCTGCACACCTTCCAAGAACATGTGCAGCATGTGAGGACCACACCCAGCCCTTCAAACCACACCCAGCTCTTCGAACCACACCCAGCCCTGTCTATAAAAGGCATCCCCCGAGCCTCACCCAGTGCTTGTGCTCGTCTACCTCCCGCTTACCTGAGAACAGATCCCTCGGCGCTGGCACTCCTTCTCTTTACAGACTTTCTTTGACTTCAATTGGCGCAGCTGCTGGCTCTTCCTTATTCCGGTTTCCGGTTCCTCCTTGCCTCAGCCTCTCTCCTACGAGTAACCTGCAAAAGAGAAAGAAGACAAGGTTAGACTGATCAGTATCTCTTGCCAGCAACAAGTAAGTGCAAAACTTTTTATTACCTGAGGGAGCTTTGACGGCAATTTCTGGATTCGTATATAGACAGTTTGAGGCGAAGTGCCTTCCACGAGCATTGTGATTAAGGCTCTTTGTTGCAGGATTATTTTGCAGGACTTTGTGAAGCGGACATTGTTTTTTTTCATGGAACTTTTGGGAATCGAACAGTGGAAACATTGACAGCAAGGAAAACAGTAAATCAAGGACTTGCACAAATTACATGCTGTATTTTGATGTAAAAGTACAGTATTTGTTTTATAAAAGATTCTGGAAATATGCGAAAAAAGCTTAACAGTAATAGAAAACACATCCCAGAGCAGTAACACATTCCAAACCTGGAAACTAGAGACCAGGATCCAAGAGGTACTTTTAGAAGAGAATTTCCAATAAATAAAGGGATAGTGAGGAACCCATTTAGGAATAGGTTGCACTTATCTGTTCTTTGTTTATGTTTCATTAGGCACCAGTTTCTACAGAAGTCAGAAAGGGCCGCAGATTTGTGCAGCACTTCAACAGTGAAAACGCAAGAACGGTGTTGTCTCTCTTTTTTTTATTTTATCCACTTCCCCCTTCCCTTGAGCTTCTGTTCTTAGTGCACTGTTTTAAAAACTAGTGTGCTGGAACAAGCAGTTTCAGGGTGGGGTCGGATTGTCTTCAACCTCCATCAGAACTGAACAAGAACTCAGGTGAGCTGGGCTTTGACAGAAGCACAAGCCTTAAAAAATAATTTCAGTTCTGGTGGACGATGAATACCGGGGAAGAAATAGAGGGCATTGACGTCACGGATATGGCGCAGGCCCTAAATGAGGACTTGGCTCATAATGAATCAGTGTCTGGCATCTTGCAACATATGCAAGAGGAAATAGAGAGATTAAAGATGGAGAATACCTCTTTAAAACAGGATTTAAGCAGGTATAAATTTAGGGGATCTCAGTGGAACACAGCTTCTACGCCTTTGTTTAAAACCTCCTCAGAGACAGGGGCGCCATCAAAACATACAACTTTGCCTTCCCCAGTTGAGGTTACTGTTAATGTTCCTAATGTTGTGCCCTTAGCAGCACCTGAACGTTTTCATGGAGATAGTAACAAATTCCATGTTTTTATCAATCAATGTCAATTACACTTCATTTGTAAGCCACAACAGTTCCCTACTGATGATACGAAAGTGGCATTCGTCTTGTCTTATTTGGGTGGCACAGCAGCCAATTGGTCAATTCCTTTCGTGGATAGAGATGATCCCATCCTCCATAATTGGAATCAATTTAAACGTACCATGACCAGCCTTTTTGCAAAACACACTTTCATGCAGGCAAGTGATAATGAGCTTTTAAATCTTAAACAAGGTAACAAGGATTTATTGACCTATCTCACTAGTTTTAATCGTTTACTCACCGAGACACAGTGGCCAGAAGAAAAGCGTGTCTCCCTTTTTTATAAAGGTTTGAGAGACGAGTTAAAAGACGCGCTGGCTCATATCGTTGATTTGCCAAAAGACTATTCAGACTTTGTAGATTTAGTTGTGAAATTAGAACATAGACTAGGAGAAAGAAAGAGAGATAAATACAAACTGGAATCACGGTTAACTTTTATTAGACACGAGAAGAAAGACACAGATAATAAACTCCCTGAACCAGAGCCTATGCAAATAGGGACACTCAGAGGTCCACTCACATCAGAGGAAAAAGAAAGAAGGAGAACATTTCAATTATGTTTATATTGTGGCAGGGCAGGTCACTTTGCCAGAGAATGTCCAGTAAAGCCTAAAACTCCACGAAAGGGTGCTGTTTCCTCCACCTCCTCAACTGAATCGGGAAACGATTAAGCTCGACAAGGGGAGAGGTTACTTGTTCGAGAAAACATCTTAATCAAACCTCTAATGCTGCAGCCTTCAGGGTACCGCACATACCTAGACATTTCATAATTCAGGTCGTTTTAATTGTTACTACCCAACTGAGGCATTCTCTCCCTGTCCTACTGGACTCAGGCGCGACAGGAAATTTTGTGGATAATAAGTTAGCTGAAATCTTAGGACTTCCTATGTGCCTAAAGCCTTGTCCAGAAGCAGTATGTGCAGTGGATGGGTCAGAATTGACCTCTGGATTAATCACAAAACAAACAAGTCCACTTGTTATGGTCTGTCAGAACGGGCACACAGAGGTGATTAGCTTTGATCTGATAGATACTCCTAATTTTGGTTTGATTCTCGGGGTACCCTGGTTAACAACTCATAACCCAAAAATTGATTGGGTGAATAGAACTGTTACTTTGGATTCCTCTTTCTGTAGAACCAATTGCTATCAAGAAGCAGGTACAGAACAGAGCACAGTATTACACTGTGCTAGTGTTACACAAGATGAACCAAGTCTCCCTCCTGAATATTCTGACTTTAAAGACGTCTTTGATCCAGTAAAGGCTAGTGTGCTGCCCCCACATCGGTCTTATGACTGCCGTATAGATCTTATCCCAGGGGCCCCTTTACCTAATAACAGAGTATATGCTTTGACTGACGAAGAAACCAAATACTTAAGAACCTACCTAGATGACCTACTACAGTCTGGGTTCATCCGTCATTCCACATCTCCAGTGTCATCTCCACTCTTTTTTATCCCGAAGCCGGATAAATCCCTGCGCGCGTGTATCGATTATAGAGGACTAAATAAGGCTACAATAAAGAATAAATATCCTCTTCCTCTAATACCTGTGTTGTTGGATCAATTAAGACATTCTACTGTATACACTAAACTAGATCTGCGGGGAGCTTACCACCTGGTCCGAGTAAAAGAGGGGGATGAGTGGAAGACAGCTTTCAAGACAAAGTTTGGTTTATTTGAGTACACAGTAATGCCCTTTGGGTTATGTAATGCCCCTGCGGCCTTTCAGTTCTTTATAAATGAGGTCCTACACGAATTCCTGGACGTTTGTGTCATAGTATACATAGACGACATCCTCATTTACTCTAAGAACTCAGAAGAACATACCCAACATGTTCGTGCAGTATTATCAAAGTTAAAAGAAAATCATCTTTTTGCTAAGTTAGAAAAGTGTACTTTTAATGTCAACAAGGTGGACTTTTTAGGATACTGCCTGTCACCTCAAGGAATAACTATGGATGTAAAGAAAATCAGTGCTATTGCTGATTGGCCAGAACCATCCTCTGTAAAAGATATTCAGAAATTTCTGGGTTTCGCCAATTTTTATAGGAGGTTTATTGCACATTTTGCAGACATTGCAGCCCCAATAACTACCTTGTTGCGGAAAGGGCAACGATTTCTTTGGACTGATGAGGCGGCACACGCCTTTCAACTCCTAAAACAAAAGTTCACTTCAGCCCCAATTCTGAAACATCCTGATCCTGACTTGCCCTTTTTTGTTGAAGCGGATGCTTCACAAGTAGCTTTAGGAGGAGTTCTCTCTCAACAAGATGCAGTAGATGGCCAGTTACATCCTATAGCCTTCTATTCCAAAAAGTTATTACCAGCTGAACAAAATTACACTGCGGCTGAAAGGGAACTACTAGCTATCAAAGTAGCCTTTTCAGAATGGAGGCACCATTTAATGGGAGCCAAGTACCCAGTTACAATCTTTTCTGACCATAAGAACCTACAGTTTTTTGGATCACTTAAAGCACTAACACCACGTCAGATGCGCTGGTTAATTTTTTTTAGCACATTTGACTTTGTTATAACCTATAGACCAGGTGCACAACAAATTCAATCTGATGTGTTATCTAGATACGGACATACCTCAGACATGAAACAAGATAAAATAGGAGAACCCATTATTCCTCCCCAAAAGTTGTTGGCACCAGTACAACAGAAGGATTTCATCACAGATCTATATAATGCACACATGCAAATAGCACCTCAGGATTGGTTAAAGGATTCCCATAACACAATACAACGAGGTTTATTGTATCACGACAACATGCTGTTAGTGCCCACCTCTGAATTACAAACACAGGTGATAATTTGGCATCACGCCTCACCGTTGGCAGGTCATCCTGGTTGGGTAAAAACCTTGGAAAATGTGCAAAAACACTTTTGGTGGGACACTATAAGAAAGGACATTAAGCAATTTGTCACTACCTGTCCAATTTGTGCAAGACATAAATCTTCTCATAAGGCTCCTGACGGCTTGTTAATACCAATGCCAACACCCAAACAACCTTGGCACACTGTGAGCGTAGACTTTATTGTAGGTTTACCACCTGTAAAATCCTTCACAACAGTGTTGGTTATAGTGGATTTTTTATCTAAAATGGCACATTTTGTACCATTACGGAAATTACCCACGGCGGCAGAATTTGCCGATATTTTTATAAGGGAAATTGTGCGTTTACATGGTTTGCCAAGCAAAGTGGTGTCAGACCGAGGGAGCCAGTTCAACTCCAGATTTTGGAAAAAATTATGTGAAAAACTGAAAATAGATGTGGCCTTATCCACTGCTTTCCACCCAGAGACAGATGGACAGACTGAACGACTGAACCAAACCTTACTTCAAACGCTACGTTGTTTATTGGCTGATTATTCTAGTGAATGGTTGGAAGCTCTTCCTGTAGCAGAGTTTGTTTATAATAATACTGAGCATTCAGCTCTACTTTGCTCACCATTCTATTTCTTGCAGGGGTATCATCCAAGAGCTATACCCATTTTGTTAGAAGATTCCCTGTTGCCTACAGTAACGGATAGACTAACGAGGTTAGGTGACATACAAGACAAAGCCAGGAAACATTTATTAAAGTACAAGGAAAGCATGAAAAGACAAGCAGACAAACACAGGTCTGAGGCCCCAATGTATAAAATTGGTGACAAGGTATGGCTCTCCACAAAAAACCTAAACATAGAGGGATCCCGAAAGCTGCAACCACGTTTCATTGGACCCTTTAGTATAACTGCCATAGTAAACCCGGTAACAGTAAAATTAGATTTACCAAAAGAATATCCAGTACATACTACATTCCATGTGTCCTTGCTTAAGCCGTACAACTCAAAAACCCGACCTGAACCACCACCTCCACCCATACCAATTAAAGGAAATCTGGAATATGAAGTGAAAAGCATAAAAGACTCAAAAAGAATTAGTGGACGTCTGTTTTATTTAGTAGAATGGAAAGGATATGATGAATCTGAGAATTCATGGGAACCAGCATCATATGTACATGCCCCACAGCTGATTAGACGGTTTTATTTAAAAAATCCAGGAAAACCCCGTCCTGTAGGAGGGCCTTTGAGGGGGGCAACTGTTAGGGTTTGTACACAGCAAAGAGCATGTCCCCTCTCACTGCACTAGTGGGTTCTGTAATAGCTCCCTTTTAAACTTACTATTCAAAGCCTTTCTTGTTATCTCACCTTCCCCCCCCCCTAGGCTTCTGTGTATGTTGTTTAATGTGCTGTTTTGTTTACACATTGGGCCTTGCTTTTACCAAGGCTTCTTTAAAACACTCCTCCCTAGGCCATGTGTTAATCCAACTCATTTGCATAATAACTGAAACTCTGCACACCTTTCAAGAACATGTGCAGCATGTGAGGACCACACCCAGCTCTTCAAACCACACCCAGCTCTGCACACCTTCCAAGAACATGTGCAGCATGTGAGGACCACACCCAGCCCTTCAAACCACACCCAGCTCTTCGAACCACACGCAGCCCTGTCTATAAAAGGCATCCCCCGAGCCTCACCCAGTGCTTGTGCTCGTCTACCTCCCGCTTACCTGAGAACAGATCCCTCGGCGCTGGCACTCCTGCTCTTTACAGACTTTCTTTGACTTCAATTGGCGCAGCTGCTGGCTCTTCCTTCTTCCGGTTTCCGGTTCCTCCTTGCCTCAGCCTCTCTCCTACGAGTAACCTGCAAAAGAGAAAGAAGACAAGGTTAGACTGATCAGTATCTCTTGCCAGCAACAAGTAAGTGCAAAACTTTTTATTACCTGAGGGAGCTTTGACGGCAATTTCTGGATTCGTGTATAGACAGTTTGAGGCGAAGTGCCTTCCACGAGCATTGTGATTAAGGCTCTTTGTTGCAGGATTATTTTGCAGGACTTTGTGAAGCGGACATTGTTTTTTTTCATGGAACTTTTGGGAATCGAACAGTGGAAACCATTGACAGCAAGGAAAACAGTAAATCAAGGACTTGCACAAATTACATGCTGTATTTTGATGTAAAAGTACAGTATTTGTTTTATAAAAGATTCTGGAAATATGCGAAAAAAGCTTAACAGTAATAGAAAACACATCCCAGAGCAGTAACACATTCCAAACCTGGAAACTAGAGACCAGGATCCAAGAGGTACTTTTAGAAGAGAATTTCCAATAAATAAAGGGATAGTCAGGAACCCATTTAGGAATAGGTTGCACTTATCTGTTCTTTGTTTATGTTTCATTAGGCACCAGTTTCTACAGAAGTCAGAAAGGGCCGCAGATTTGTGCAGCACTTCAACAGTGAAAACGCAAGAACGGTGTTGTCTCTCTTTTTTTTATTTTATCCACTTCCCCCCTTCCCTTGAGCTTCTGTTCTTAGTCCACTGTTTTAAAAACTAGTGTGCTGGAACAAGCAGTTTCAGGGTGGGGTCGGATTGTCTTCAACCTCCATCAGAACTGAACAAGAACTCAGGTGAGCTGCAACCTTCTGGTCAGCACTATTGAAAACACTGGCTGTGACATTCCTGCTGCCAAGCCCACTGTCACTTGGAAGGAGCCAGTTGCCAAGACACAGAGCACAGATTGGACTTGCACAAGAGGGGGGATCCCAGTGGGGTGACGCATAGCAGATATCAGGTCAGGCTCCAGTTGGGCACACAGCTCCGTGATTGTGTCCCTGGCCAGTCTATAGCTGAGGATAATGTGCCTGTCCTTCACTGTTGCCAAGTTCACCAGGGGTCTGCACACAGGGGGATGTCTCCATCTCCTATTCATCCTCAGTGGTTGTAATCTAGGGGGCAAATCAAGGAGCAGCTGGTCAGTAATCCACATTTCGAAACACAACACTGCATTGCACGTTGTGGCTGTAACGGTATTTTGTTGGATAGGCCCAAATGCTGCCTATTTGTACTGTGACGCCGTTAGGTGCCATGGCCTGCCACCCCCCCGGTCGAGTACCGCCATGCGACTCCTGATTGGTTGTCATTGGGCTCTATGGGTTACAGTGGCCAATGGTGATGTACGCCGGCGGTGACGGTATGCACCACCGCGGACGTGACTGCCATTTTCTATGTGTTCACTCACTTGCTACATGACTGTCAAAGGGCCCCTGCCTTTACTGCTGCAGAGTTGGAGAGACTGGTGGATGAGGTCCTACCCCAGTACCGAATGATGTATGGGCCTCCAGACCAACAGGTGAGTACACTGTGAGCACGATGCACACAGCATGAATGCATGGAGTGCTGTGTGTGAGGGCCTCGTGTGGGGGGGTTGGTGGAAGGATTCTGGGCAGCGTGATGCATGTACGGTGGGCAATGTCTGTGCGTAAGGGGATGGGAGGGCTATAGTGGGCCATGAGTGTAACAGGGCGGACGGTCTAACTGATACATTTTTCTATGTTTATTTTTCTGCAGGTCAGTGCCCATCAGAAAAAGGGTATATGGCGTGCCATTGCCAAGGATGTGCGGACCCTGGGGGTCTACGGCAGGCGGAGCACCCACTGTCGCAAACTGTGGGAGGACCTGAGACGCTGGGGAAGGAAGACATTGGAGACCCAGCTGGGGAAGGCCTCCCAACGAGGAAGGGTGCCCGTCGAACCCTGACCCCCCCCGATGGCCTGCATACTGGCGGTGGCCTATCCGGAGCTGGATGGGCGCTTGAGGGCATAACAGCAGCCACAAGGGGGTGAGTACAGTTTCCTAATATACTTCTTGCTCGTGGTGGGGTGGTCTCCGGATGGAGGATGTGGGCCTGTGGGTGCCCCTAGGCCAGGCCGGACATTCCAGGGTAGGTCCCATGTTGGGCAGGGGCTGATGAACACCACCTCCTACCAAGCTAGTAGGCATCCACTACTGGGCAGGGGTCTGTGGGTGCCAGGTATGCTGCTATTGGCGTTAGGTATTCCTGTCCATGGCATGGTGACTAGCATTGTGACTGGTAATGCATTGCTTAGTGCGTAGTGCTCTTCCCTATGTGTGTGTCATGTACGCCAATGGTGGTGTTGTTGCCAAGTGTATCCTTTTTCTCTTGCCCCCTTTTTGTTTTGTCATCCTGTCCTTATGTGCATTAGCATCATCTGGTGGAGGAGCTGGGGCACCAGTGACGGAGGGAGCTGCATCCCAAAGGGCCTATGAGGTCGAATCCACCAACGGTGAGAGCACCAGTGGGACGGAGGGCGAGGGGAGCACCACGGCGGATACAGGAGGAGGGGACAGTTCTGACAGTGATACCTCCTCCAATGGAAGCTCCCTGGTGGTGGTGGACACCTCTGTGCCCACCCCAACTACAGGGACTGCCACCACCCCCGTACCTGCACCGCCCTCCCAGCAGCCACTCAGCGAGTTTCCCCTGCCCGCTCACCCAAGAGGTTGGGCATCTCCTTCGCCCCAGGCACCTCAGGCCCTGCCCCAGTTAGCCTGTCTGCCCTGAGTGAGGAGGCTAGTGACCTGCGATCCATCTCTGCTTTGGCAGTCAACCATAGTGAATGCCATCCAGGGGCTGGCAGGCCATTTGCAACAAACAAATTCATTACTGGAGGGCATTCACTCTGGCATGGCAGCCCAACAGAGATCAATCCAGGCTCTGGCCTCCTCCCTGATGGCAGCCATTGTTCCTGTCTCTAGTCTTCCCCCTCCAACTTGTCCCATTCCCCTCAACCCCAACCTATCCCAAGCACACAGGCAGACCAGCATGCACACAAGATAACACACAAGAGTGGACATCGCTGTCAGGAATAAGGCCATCCGCGGTCCAGGTCCCGCCCGAAACTCCACTGCGCTGCTCTACGGCGCTTCATGCACATGACTTGTCATCCCCTCTTGTTTAAAAGGTGGTTATCAGCGTCGTCTGCCCTGTGGCAAAGTTCATAGAGCTGCAGGTTCAGGGCATTGGTGGACAAGATGCACTTGTCAGTGCTATTCCATGAAGGGACTACAATTCCCATGTTTTTAGAGGCAGCAGCCATCTTGTGGTGTGGCAGGCCTATAAAGCCCAGCCACACCCAAGCACGTTGCTCACTATTTTGAAGACTTTGATGCAGTCAGACCTCGTGGGGGTTCTTCTGAAGAAGAGCAGATTTCCTGCATGGCAGATGGACGGCAAATCGGAGTACCTTTGTTTCCATGGTGAATTCCGATATGAGTAGGCCGTACTCATAGCGGTAAGGTCTAGATGAACCAAATCTTGAAGGGAGTTGTACTTCCAAAAATGTAAAGCGCCCCTTAGCATAACGAGCAAAGTATTTTCAGTTTTCAGAGTAAAGTCGCCTTAGCGAGACGATTAAAGCGCTTCAGAGCACAGAAGTAAAGCGCCTCTTAGTACAACGATTAAAGAGATTCAGTCCACATGAGGAAAGCATCTTTGGCACAGTAATCAAAGCGCTTCAGTCCACATGAGTAAAGCGCCCTTTGCACAACAATCAAAGCGCTTCAGTCCACATGAGTAAAGCGCCCTTGGCACAGCAATCAAAGCGCTCCAGTCTATATGAGTAAAGCGCTCTTGGCGCGGCACTCAAAGCGCTTCAGTCCACATAAGGAAAGGGCCCTTGGCACAGCAATCAAAGCACTTCAAGCCACATGCATAAAAGCCCTTGGCCCAACAATCAAAGTGATCCAAGCCACATGAGTAGGGCGCCCCTTAGCATAACGAGCGGAGCGTAGAGCTTCAGGTAAAACAAATGAAAGCGCTATCTGGAATAAGGAACAAAGCGCTTCAAGTCCAATGAGTAAAAACTTTCTGGCTTTATAGTTGTGAATGTGAAAGTATTCTTGGAGATAAACAAATTTTAGTTTTCATTGTTTTTTATGGAAAGCATAATATGTGAAAAGTATATTTAATTCTTTGAGATTTTCTAGGTCATGTTCAAAGGTTTATGTTACGAATGCATAGCTGTTACAGGATTGACATTCAGAGTATGATCATAGTCCAAAGCTCTTGCCATCTCTTGGTTCTGAGGTTGTAGTTTGTTCTTGTTCCATGATTCAAAGAAGGGGTTTTGCCCTCAATTCAAAAGGGATCTCCATCTGATATCGGAGACGCATTTAGTCAAGAGTCTATTGATGAGTTATACTGCTATGAATGAGCAAGTGCATATTTGTTCTAACTTTCTTTTCAGATCTCTCTCCCTGCTGTTCCCTACCCTAATTCCCTTCCCCCCGACTGGCTTCATCATAACTCTGTGCTATATTAGCTTTCTGAGTTGGTGATGCCGGGAGGTAGGCCTTTTGTTCAGCAACATGCAGATCCAGAGGAAAGGACACTGTGACAATGGCAAACACAAGCACCACATATCATCCCACAGGCACTCACACAAACACCATGCAGATGCAGCTATACCAACATCTACTGCCTCCACTGTGTCCCCCTCCTCCTCGTCCTCCACCTTCGTCCCAGTAGCGTCTCCACTCATACTTGCATGCACTACATCCTCATCCATTACCACCATCACCAGCACACCTATCAGTACACACCTCTCACTGGCAGTCACCACCCCCACATCCATGCACACGTCCCCTGTGTCGTCTCCCACTGTGTCTGTGCACCCTCCTCCCAAAGAACACAAACGCAAGCACTCAGACACCCTACAGCCATCCCCCTCACAACAGCATCCAGCCCATGCACCTGCACCCAAAATCAGCAGACACCTCCTACAACCACTCCCTCTTCCTCCACTCCCAAACCTTCACCCTCTTCCCTCACCAATGTCCCTAAGAAGCTTTTCATCCCCACCATTGACCTCTTCCCTCCCCCTCCCCCCGTCCTTCACGTCGGGCCAAGGTGGTCCGAACCCAGGAGAGCACCTCAGCCACCCAATCCACGGCCACAGTAGTGTCGACAGCTATTACAGTTGGGAGAGGCTCCAGGGAACCAGCCATCAGCACTGAAAGTGTGCCTGCACCAGCTGCCAAAGGGAAGGGCAAGGAGGCACCCCCAGCTGCCAAGGGGAATGGCAAGGAGGCACCACCAGCTGCCAAAGGGAAGGGCAAGGAGGCACCACCAGCTGCCAAGGGGAAGGGCAAGGAGGCACCACCAGCTGCCAAAGGGAACTGCTTTATCACTGACCGCCAAGGTTGTAATGAGTGCCAAAGCGTGTAAACATGAACCCTAGCCTGTTAATAACTCAAAACTTGGTTTAAAATGTAATTGCTAAGGCGAATGGGTAGAATTTATGACTACAGGGCTAGACTGGGTCGTGGGAACGTGTAACTACCAGGACACTATGGGCGCCACTCTAGGCCATAGCATCCTAAGGCATACTGTGAGAGGGGCCTTGCCCATTCAAGAATGTTTAAAAGCTTTCAAGTCTCTGAAGGGCCCCTCAAAAGCTTGATGAAATTCATCAGACAATTCCTTACGTATTCATTAAAAAGTGATGTATACAGATACACTTGTCAGTAAGGAACCCAGAACTTAGTTTAAAAAATGGGTTTCTCACAAGAGGTGAGTGGAAATAATGTCTGGAAACCTAGTCTGTGTAATGGGAGCTACTGGTGTACTACCAGGTCACTATAAGCTCCACTCTGGGCCATGGAATTCTGAGGAATACCGTGGGTGGGACCTTGACAATTCAGGAATGCTCGAAGGCTTCCAGGTCTCTTCAGGCCCCCCTCAAGAACTTCAAAAATCGAGCAGCCAACTGTGTAGACTCTCCCTTTAAGCAACCTTCGACAGCGTTGTTACAGGTGCAAAAGTAAAGAATTCTGAACATTGGAAGCAACCAGGATTTCCTGTGAAAAGAGCTACTCGTAGATGGAAGCTACATGGGTTAGTTGCTCTTAGGCATAGCCACATACCCGACAGGTGTATTCCGAAACCCCCTCCAGTCTACCATATCGGTAGGCTTTTGGAAGATTCAAACCACTTCCCATGAGCTCACACTTGCATTTGCTCATTAGAATTGTGAAACTTAGAGAAGTGACTAATTCTAGGACATGCTGAAATGTGTGTGTTGCTTCTTCTCAAGGAGCTTGACTCTTTGGCTTGTGGTGTGTGAACGCCTGTTCTATTTTTCTGTAGCCGTAGCTTTTAATAAATGTATTGCAGATTCAAGCAAGGACAACATTCTGAGGCTTTCTTTGGCATTAGCTGGCTGCAGACCAAGCCCTGCAGCCACACCAGCTGCATACACATTGGGAATTTGCTAGACAGTGATTGCATTAAAGCCTACTTAGAGGCCAGGCCCTCCGCCAAGTCCTCCAGTTTATAGCTAAAACCCTTTTGCAGCAGGGGTTAGCCGCACATTCATTTGAGCACAGAGCTTCACCAAAAGCTAGGTTCACCATCCAACACCCAAGCAGTAAAGGTTGACAACACGGGAGATTGTTTTATGAAATCATTCTTTATTGTTATTCACAAATGTTTACAACAGTTAATTACAATAAAAAAAAGGGATCATTTATTTAAACATCCAACAGTTCAAGTTTACCGGCTATAGGGTCTTGAGAGTATGTGTTGTGTACTGTTAGTTTACGTTTTGGTGTGCATCGGTATCACCTAGGTCTTCTTTTGATTCTTCATCTGTTTGTTGCTTAGCTGTCTAATAAGTATGTCTAAGTATTATCTGTATACTGCCTGTTACGTGGTACTGGCAGTATGCCCTTCCACATTCAGTTCGTTATGTTTGTTGTCTATTGCAATCAAGAGTTATCCTGGCTTTTTTAGCACTGTAGGGCTTGGATAGCTTTGATGTGTCTTTATGGAGTCCTTTTATCATATTGTGCCAATAATGCTATTGGTATTATATGCCAAGTACCAATCTCAACTCTCATCCATTGTTGCTTTAGTTGTCTTTACAGTCTTGCTCTGTGCAGTCCACCATCTTTGAGGGTTACCAAGTCACTGCATTATGGAACTCTGTGCTTTTCACCTCGTAGCAACTTTTCTTTCAGCTAGTACATATGCCAGGTCGTTACATCTATTTGTGGTCTTATGTTTTCTTGACCTTGGTATTAGAACTAACAAAAGGGACTCTAGGCTGTTTATTAGAAACATCTCTGTCATTTCTGCTGTTGTTGTTACCAGAGTCTTCTATTAGTTTTTTTATCTGTGCACATTCCTATAGCATATGGTAGAAGTCGGCATCAATAAGTTTACACCTTGGGCAAGCGCTGCTTGCCTCAGTATTCATTTTGTTGATACATTTTGAGAATAGCTAAGTGTGCTAAAAGCAATAAAAATGTGTGAATTTGAATCTTGGCTTCTTGGATACTTTTTCATGTGCTTTAATGCCTTTGTCCATTTCGTAACTGTTAGTTTCCAAATTGCAAGTCCCTTTTGTCTCTGATATTGGTTATAGCTGACCAGGATATTTCTAGTAGGGCACCATATATTAATACCACTGTTGTTCTATCTTCTTTAGTGAAGTGAGGTCCGGGGTTTGGTATTTCTCATCATCCATCTGCACAGAAAGTGACATCAGTGGGCTTCTGCCAAAACCATCTTTAAAAGAAGCCAGGCAAGAGGACTTAGGGCCTGATTTTAACCTTGGCGGACGGCGGAGGCCGTCCGCCAAGGTTCCGCCGCCAAATGTCCGCACCGCGGTCACAAGACCGCGGCGGCCATTCTAACATTTCCTCTGGGCCGGCGGGCGCTCTCCAAAAGAGCGCCCGCCGGCCCAGAGGAAATGCCCCTGCAACGAGGACGCCGGCTCAGAATTGAGCCGGCGTAGTTGCAGGGGTGCGACGGGTGCAGTTTGCACCCGTCGCGTATTTCAGTGTCTGCATGGCAGACACTGAAATACTTTGCGGGGCCCCGTGGCACCCCCTACCGCCATCCTGTTCCTGGCGGGAGACCCGCCAGGAACAGGATGGCGGTAGGGGGTGTCAGAATCCCCATGGCTGCGGAGCGTGCTCCGCAGCCATGGAGGGTTCCCCCGAGCAGCGGAAAGTCGGCGGGAGACCGCCGACTTTCCGCTTCTGACCGCGGCAGAACCGCCGCGGTCAGAATGCTCGTGGGAGCACCGCCAGCCTGTTGGCGGTGCTCCCGTGGTCGGTGGCCGCCAGGGTCAGAATGACCCCCTTAATTTCCCTTTATCAAGCTACACAGGAAGAGACACCACTGGGTTTTCCATCATCCATCTGGACAGGAAGTGACATCACTGGTTTCCCACCAAAACCATCTTTAAAAGAAGCTATGGACCTGGACTTTATTTCCCATCGTCCTCCTGCTCAGGAAATTACATCACTGGATTTCCTGTCATCCATCTGCATAGGAAATGACATCACTGTTTCCTGCCAAAGCCACATTTTAAACAAGAAGCCAACCATTACCTCCTCGCAGCTTTAGATTAGTTTAATTACAACATGAGGCCATCATGCCTTTCAGATACACCCACAGTTAAAGGTATATAAATACCGCCTTCCTGTCACTTCGTCCTGACTTGTGTCTTGCACACACACAGAACAGGTCACTGCTGAGAGTTGGCTCCAGCATTGGCTTCAAGATTACCTGAGTGTGCTTGTGTGGGGCAAAGGTGACTCCAGGCTGAAGTTATTTTCTCATAAGATATGTCCTCTGTCCTTTGCTCTTCATTCTGGCCATGGATCCATTGGTGCGCTGCTTGTGTGAAAGTCATATCGATAGAGGGCTGCGATGGACCACGGGACTGCTGTTGGTATCGCTATATGCAGACGGCATTTTGCTATTCGTTCTTCACCCAGAAGTCAATGTTGCAGCAATATTGGAAGAAGTGACTTGCTTTGGCGCAACCTCAGGGCTCCATATAAATTGTACTAAATCAGAGTTTTTTTCCACTGACTGATGTTTTCCTGCCACCTGTGACGGGGTTCCCTTTGCATTGGTGCCCTGGCTCAATTAAATACCTTGGTAGTCACATACACAGAAACAGCTGCTTAATTATGGACCTGCAGTTGAGAGATTTACAGCCCAGGTGGACAGAAGGGTAAAATTGCTATACTGCATGGCGGGCATGATACCACTCCTTAAAATGGTGGTTCTCCCATAATTGTTGTATCTATGTTTAAACATTTCAATCCAGTTTAACAATCTTTTTTTGTGATGCTTCGCAGCTTGATTAACTGACTGGTATGGGCTGATTGGCATTCACGCATTCTTTGGGAAGTCATGACTTTCCCGTTTGAGCGGGGTGGATTTGGTGTCCCGCAGTGCCATTACATGTATCACCGGTATAAACCTGATGCTCACCTCCCCTACTCCATCCCGGAGAGAGACTGTAGAAAAATGGCTCCTTGTTGCAGTTACCCCCCACTTTTTGCCTGATATTGATGCTGACTTGACTGAGTGTGTGCTGGGACCCTGCTAACCAGGCCCCCAGCACCATTGTTCTTTCACTAAAAATGTACCATTGTTTCCACAATTGGCACACCCCTGGCACACAGATAAATCCCTTGTAAAAGGTACCAGTGGTAGCAAGGGCCCTGTGACCAGGGAAGGTCCCTAAGTGCTGCAGCATGTGTTGTGCCACCCTAAGGGACCCCTCACCTAACATATGCACACTGCCGTTGCAGATTTGTGTGTTGGTGGGGAAAAAAAGGCAAAGTCGACATGGCATCCCCCGCAGGGTGCTGTGCACACAAAACACGGCCTGTGTCATAGGTAAGTCACCCCTCTAGCTAGCCTTAACCCCTTCGCTGCCAGGCTTTTCTCCCCTCCTGTGCCAGGCCTTTTTTTTGCCTATTTGGAATAGTTCTCGCTTAGGCCCTCATAACCTTTTGTCCACATAAGCTACCCACGCCGAATTTGCGTCCTTTTTTTCCAACATCCTAGGGATTCTAGAGGTACCCAGACTTTGTGGGTTCCCCTGAAGGAGGCCAAGAAATTAGCCAAAATACAGTGAAAATTTCGTTTTTTAAAAAACAAATGGGAAAAAGGGTCTGCAGAAGAAGGCTTGTGGTTTTTTCCTTGAAAATGGCATCAACAAAGGGTTTGCAGTGCTAAAATCACCAGTTTCCCAGCTTTCAGGAACAGGCAGACTTGAATCAGAAAACCCAATTTTTCAACACAATTTTGGCATTTTACTGGGACATACCCCATTTTTACGATTTTTTGTGCTTTCAGCCTCCTTCCAGTCAGTGACAGAAATGGGCAAGAAACCAATGCTGGATCCCAGAAACCTCAACATTTCTGAAAAGTAGAAAACATTCTGAATTTGTGTAGATCCTACTAGGGTTTCCTACAGAAAATAACAACTGAAAGACAAAAATATTGAAATTGAGGTAAACAAACAGCAATTTTTCTCTACGTTTTACTCTGTAACTTTTTCCTGCAATGTCAGATTTTTGAAAGCAATATACCATTACGTCTGCTGGACTCTTGTGGTTGCGGGGATATATAGGGCGTATAGGTTCATCAAGAACCCTAGGTACCCAGAGCCAATAAATGAGCTGCACCCTGCAATGGGTTCTCATTCTATACCGGGTATACAGCAATTAATTTGCTGAAATATAAAGAGTGAAAAATAGCTATCAAGAAAACCTTTGTATTTCCAAAATGGGCACAAGATAAGGTGTTGAGGAGCAGTGGTTATTTGCACATCTCTGAATTCCGAGGTGCCCATACTAGCATGTGAATTACAGGGCATTTCTCAAATAGACGTCTTTTTTACACACTCTCTTATATTTAGAAGGTAAAAACATAGAGAAAGACAAGGGGCAATAATACTTGTTTTGCTATTCTGTGTTCCCCCAAGTCTCCCGATAAAAATGATACCTCAGTTGTGTGGGTAGGCCTAGCGCCCGCGACAGGAAATGCCCCAAAACACAACGTGGACACATCCATTTTTTGACAGAAAACAGAGGTGTTTTTTGCAAAGTGCCTACCTGTAGATTTTGGCCTCTAGCTCAGCCGGCACCTAGGGAAAGCTACCAAACCTGTGCATTTTTGAGAACTAGAGACCTAGGGGAATCCAAGATGGGGTGACATGTGGGGCTCTGACCAGGTTCTGTTATCCAGAATCCTTTGCAAACCTCAAAATTTGGCCAAAAAAACACGTTTTCCTCACATTTCGGTGACAGAATGTTCTGGAATCTGAGAGGAGCCACAAATTTCCTTCCACCCAGCGCTCCCCCAAGTCTCTCGATATAAATTATACCTCACTTGTGTGGGTAGGCCTAGAGCCCGCAGCAGGAAATGCCCCAAAACAAAATGTGGACACATCCCATTTTTTGACAGAAAAGAGAGGTGTTTTTTGCAAAGTGCCTACCTGTAGGTTTTGGCATCTAGCTCAGCCGGCACCTAGGGAAACCACCAAACCTGTACATTTTTTAAAACTAGAGACCTAGGGGAATCCAAGATGGGGTGACTTGTGGGGCTCTGACTAGGTTCTGTTACCCAGAATCCTTTGCAAACCTCAAAATTTGGCTAAAAAAAACACGTTTTCCTCACATTTCGGTGACAGAAAATTCTGGAATCTGAGAGGAGCCACAAATTTCCTTCCACCCAGCGTTCCCCCAAGTGTCCCGATAAAAATTATACCTCACTTGTGTGGGTAGGCTTAGCGCCCGCAACAGGAAATGGCCCAAAACACAACGTGGACACATCCCATTTTTTGACAGAAAACAGAGGTGTTTTTTGCAAAGTGCCTACCTGTAGATTTTGTCCTCTAGCTCAGCCGGCACCTAGGGAAAGCTACCAAACCTGTGCATTTTTTAACACTAGAGACCTAGGGGAATCCAGGATGGGGTGAATTGTGGGGCTCTGACCAGGTTCTGTTACCCAGAATCCTTTGCAAACCTCAAACTTTGGCTAAAAAAACACGTTTTCCTCACATTTCGGTGACAGAAAGTTCTGGAATCTGAGAGGAGCCACAAAATTCCTTTCATCCAGCGTTCCCCCAAGTCTCCCGATAAAAATGATACCTCACTTGTGTGGGTAGGCCTAGCGCCCGTGACAGAATATGCCCCAAAACACAACGTGGACACATCCCATTTTTTGACAGAAAACAGAGGTGTTTTTTGCTAAGTGCCTACCTGTAGATTTTGGCCTCTAGCTCAGCCGGCACCTAGGGAAAGCTACCAAACCTGTGCATTTTTTAAAACTAGAGACCTAGGGGAATCAAAGATGGGGTGACTTGTGGGGCTCTGACCAGGTTCTGTTACCCAGAATCCTTTGCAAACCTCACAATTTGGCTACAAAAACATGTTTTCCTCATATTTCGTTGACAGAAAGTCCTGGAATCTGAAAGGAGCCACAAATGTCCTTCCACCCAGCGTTCCCCCAAGTCTCCCGATAAAAATGATACCTCACTTGTTTGGGTGGGCCAGGTGCCTGCAACAGAAAAAGGCCACAAACTTGTAGAGATTATGGAGATAGCACAGCGAGTTGATAAGCACATATTCTTCTTTTATACATCTTTAGGCTGACTCTGCTTTGGGGACCCACACAAGTGAGGTGTCATTTTACTTGGGAGACTGAGGGGAACACTGGGGAGTAGGAATTTTGTGCTGGAGCGGTGATCGTACAAACGAAAGTCAGAAAAATATGCTTTTTTAAGCAAATTTTGAGGTTTGCAGAGGAGTCTGGGTAAGAAAATGTTGGGGGATCCACGCAAGCCACACCTCCCTGGACTCCTTGGGGTGTCTAGTGTTAAAAAATGTCTGGGTTTGGTAGGTTGCCCTAGATGAAGGCTGCACCCAGGACCAAAAACATAGGCGCCCCCTCCCCCCCAAACACAGGTAGTTTTGTAAGATATCATTTTGATGTGTCCACATACGTCTGTGATGTGCCAAACACTAAAATTGTGAAAAAAAACACACTTAGGTTATGTGAAAAAGACCCCTCACTCACCAACCAAGTTAGTGGCATGCTTCATCATCGGGGTCCCACCTGAGACACCTAGCGTGTCACAAGTGTGCTGCGACGCCTGATTGCAGTGGAGCAGGTTTTGTCATTTTTACCACACATACTGGTTGGATTTGGCACGAGGGTGAGTGATGGTTCAGTAGATCAAATATTATTAACAAGAGATTTCACAAAAGTGAAATTCACTGGTAATAACTGAAAGGCCCAAAAACTCAACCAATGACTCACAGCTCGTGAGCTGTAAAGCCACGGCAAGGCACCAACCGCTTTACAGTCCATTCACACACCTTTCATACATGACATGCACAAGACCATTCACGCCACCAGCCACGGGCCCAGCACATTACAACACTCGCATCGATAGACAGCACCAGTCAAGGGCCCATCACTTTCATATGCCCACATGCCTGATACAGCAATCACACTAGCTGATGAGTGTGTGGACTGGCGTTTGTCTGGCACCGCTAGCCAAGCGCCACCCCACCCATACCGCCAGCCAAGCACCACCCCACGCACACCACCAGCCAAGGGCCACCCCACACACACCGCCAGCCAAGCGCCACCCCAAGCACACCGCCAGCCAAGCGCCACCCCACGCACACCGCCAGCCAAGCGCCACCCCACACACACCGCCAGCCAAGCGCCACCACACACACACCGCCAGCCAAGCGCCACCCCACGCAAACCGCCAGCCAAGCGCCACCCTACGCACACCGCCAGCCAAGCACCACCCCACACACACCGCCATCACTTTTTGTTGTTGTTTATAAACAACAAAGAAACCACTAACTAATTATAAAATAGGTACAAAACTACAAACACAAAACCTCTAACTAAATACATGAAAGAAATGCCAACCATGAAACTGAACATATGAAAATATAATACAGGCAGTTTACGCTCACGGTATTTCCCCAAAAATGTTCATAGTGTGGTAACTTCTAAAACAGCCGGGCACACACAGCCCAGGCTTTGAAGGGCATTCGGGGCAGTACATCCGGCTCTCCCTCCAGATTGTTCTCCGGGCACATACTCTACATTTCTTTGTGGGCAAGTCTTTTTTGGGAGTGGGAGGAATGTGATCTGGAAAGTGGCGATCTTTCAATCTAGCCACTTCCTCCACCACTTCTACTCTAGGAACTCTTGCCCGTTCCACCACAATAAGGCTCTCTATCACTGACTCCTGAAATTTAACAAATGTCATCCTTGACTCAGGTGAACAATCCTTGAACACAATAAAAGCATTAAAAGTTGCCAAATGAAATAAATGTAGGGCCAACTTTTTATACCACACATAAGACTTACGAAGAGCAGTGTAAGGTTCCAACCTCTGATCTACTCTATCAACACCACCCATGTGCCTATTGTAGTCCAAAATGCACGCAGGTTTGTGCACTTCCGCAACCTGACCCCAAACAGTCACAAGGGAAGTACTCTCATCATGGATGGTAGATAGCATGTACACATCCCTCCTGTCTGAAAATTTCAGAGCTAGCAGCTCATTATACCGCAAGGCACTGCACTGTCCCCTCTCAAGTTTTTTTTACAGACAAGCTCCCTTGGATAGCCTTTCCGGTTAGAACGGATTGTGCCACAAGCAACAGTGTCCACTCTAAACAATTCCTTGAACAACTGCACTCCAGTGTAGAAATTATCTACGTACAAATGGTGACCTTTGTTAAACAGTCGTCTACCAAGTTCCCACACAATTTTTTCGCTAACTCCAAAAGTAGCAGGACAACCAGGAGGGTCAATACTGGAATCCCTACCAGTGTAGACCTAGAAATTATACACATATCCTGTACTGCTTTCTGACAGCATATACAATTTAATCCCATACCGTACCCTCTTACTAGGAATGTACTGCTTAAAAACTAAACGCCTCTTGAAAAGGACCAAAGACTCATCCACACTTTTCTCTTTGCTTGGAACATAGACCTCTGAAAACCGATCTACAAAATGATCAAGGACAGGCCTAATCTTAAAAAGACGGTCACAATCAGGGTGTTCTCGTGGCAAGGCTAAAGCATATTCTACAAAATGCAGCATACAAAGAAGAAGCAAATAGTGATTACGTGTCATAGTTGCAGGAAATATAGCTGTTGCCATCAAGGGACTAGTAGACCAATAAGAAGCCAGTGACGGCTTCCTGATCAACCCCATCAAAAAAGTCAAACCTAAAAACTTTTTCATCTCTTCCAGATATGTGGGAACCCACTGAGTAGCTCTAGACTGAGGCCTAAGTCTGGCAGCGTTGTCCCTCAAATATTGCTCTGCATACAAATTAGTCTGCTCCACAATCTCTTCCAAAAATACATCGTCCATAAACAAGTGAAAGAAATGGACAGGCAAAAAGTTTTCCGTATTGACTCTACACCCTGGGAGACCAGTAAATGCAGGTAACTGTGGCTGCTCCATGTTTGGGGCAATCCAGGTGTCAGGTCTTCTATAATGGGAAACCCTTCAGCCCCAGGCTGCTGCACTCTTGGCACATCAATGTCCTCCTCTAAAACAGGCCCTTCATCTGCACTGAGAGTAGCTTCCTCATAAGAAGAATACTCTCGGACAGAAAACTCACTGCCAGAATCTCTCACTTCCTCCTCTGCCTCAGACGCAGAGTCAGTCTCGTAATCATGGTCTGAAGACGACTCATAGAGCGTGCCAACAACCTGCTGAGCGGTCACTCTGCGGCTAGCAATGATCCTCACTAACAACAAATGGATTGCCAACAACAACTAGCACTAAAATAAGTAATAAACAAAGTGTAGCTTTATCACAAAGAGTTATGTACTAAAAAACTATACCAGTCACTTGCCTGAAAAAGCTACTCACCAGCAACTACTCTGCACAGACACAGCAATCACCAATGATATCCCACTAAAAAGAAAAAAGAAAAAAGCAAATTAGACATGTGACAACACAAATATCATTGTGCTCAAATCTAAGGACAATTTCACACACAATACTGCATTTAGCACACCACCTACAAACATGTCATTCATGCATGTCAACAATACTCCTTTGGAGTAAATTGCTTTCACTTACCTAAAACATGCAACTATGCAAACCGCAGGACAACTACTGCCAAAACCGCAAGGATCCACAGCAAAGGAAGCAAAAGCTTTGAACTAGATTAAAAAGAAGAAATAAACTGTTATAATAACAAATACAAATACTTCGGCAGTTGACAAATACCCCGCCACCAAGAACTTAGAAATTGTCCCTGGTGCCTAAGTGGCTTCTGCCCCACTAGGAGGCAGATGGGCCTAAAAAGAAATAGGCTGATCTGCCCCCAAGTGGGGCAGAAATGGCCAACAGCTCTGTACCCTGTTTGGGGGGGCGGCCCTTGCCAAAGGGGGTGAATGGGGGTGCCCCCAGCACACAAAAAAACAAAAGGAACCAAAAAAAAAAAATGCCGCAGATGGGCCTACAAATAAATAGGCTGATCTGCCTCCAAGGTGGGCAGAAATGGCCATCACTAACGTGCCCCCTTTGGGGGGCGACCCTTGCCAAAGGTGCCGCCCCCGCACAAAAAACACACACACACACACACAGGATCCCTGGTGCCTTAGTGGATTCTGCCCCCCTTGGGGGCAGATGGGCGTAGAAAAAGTTGGCCGATCTGCCCCCAAGGGGGGCAGAAATGGCCAACAGCTCTGTGCCCCCTTTAGGGGGCGACCCTTGCCAAAGGGGGCAAAAGGGGGGCACCCCAGCACTAAACAAAAAAAGGAGAACCAAAAAAAAATCCCTGCCGTATTGGTGGTTTCTGCCCTCCTTGGGGGCAGATGGGCCTACAAAAATAGGCCCATCTGCCCCCAAGGGGGGCAGAGATGGCCAATAGGAAATTTCCCCCCTTTGGGGGAGTGACCCTTGCCCAAGGGGTGCCCCCAAACACACAAAACACACACATACACACACCACACAATCCCTGGTGCCTAGTGGTTTCGCCCCCCCAAAAACATGGCCGATCTAGCCCCAGGGCGGGCCGAAACATATAAAAAAAATTATTGCCCCCGGGGGCAGCAACCCTTGCCCAAGGGGTCGCTGCCCAAAGACAAAGACAATAATTTCCCTGGTGTCTAGTGGTTTTCACGCCCCCCCCCCCCCCCCGGGGGGCAGATCGGATGAAAAATCGGCCGATCTGCCCCCAGGGGGGGCCGAAATAAGAAAAGAATTAGCCCCCAATTGAAGCAACCCGTGCCCAAGGGGTCGCTCCCTAAAAAACATGCCCAACATAATTTCCCTGGTGTCTAGTGGTTTTCGCCTCCCCCTGTGGCAGATCGGGCGAAAAAACAGCCGATCTGCCCCCAGAGGGGGCCGAAATAGGGGAACAAATTAGCCCCCAATGGGAGCGACCAAGGGGTTGCTCCCAAAAAAATGCCGATTATAATTTCCCTGGTGTCCAGTGTTTTTTTTTTTTTTTTTGCCCGGGGGGCAGGTCGGCCGAAAGATCACCTCATCCAAGGCACCCAACCGGTTAAAGCCCTAAGGTGGGGTGCACTATACCACAGGTGAGGGCATAGCTGCATGAGGACATTGTAAGTACAGTGTGGCCATATTAAGTATATGGTCTGGGAGTTTGTCAAAACAAACTCCATAGTTCCATAATGGCTACACTGAATACTGGGACGTTTAGTATCAATGGTATGATGCCAGTGTTGGATTTATTACAAATTGCACACAGAGGGCATCTAAGAGATGCCCCCTGTATTTTATCCAACCCTTCAGTACCAGCCTGACACTGAGACCCCCCTGGGGTGAGAGCCTTTGTGCCCTCTGGGGCCAGAAACAAAGCCTGGACTGGGTGGAGGTGCTTCACACCTCCCCCCCTTCGCAGGAACCGTAACACCTAGCAGTGAGCCTCAGAGGCTCAGGCCTGGTGTTACAATGCCCCCAGGGCACTCCAGCCAGTGGAGATGCCCGCCCCCTGGACGAGCCCCAACTTTCGGCGGAAAGTCCAGACGGATAATGAGAAAAACAAGGAGGAGTCACCCCCTCAGCCAGGTACACCCTAAGGTGACCAGAGCTGAAGTGACCCCCTCCTTGAGAAATCCTCCATCTTGTTTTGGAGGATTTAGCCCAATAGGGATAGAGATTAACCCACCTCCCCAAAAGGAGGGAGCACAAGGAGGGTGTAGCCGCCCTCAAGGACAGTAGCCATTGGCTGCTGCTCTCTGGCCCTAACACACTGCTAAATTCAGTATTTAGGGGCAACCCTGAACGCAGGACTTCAGATTCCTGACGACCTACGAAAAAGAAGGACTGCCTAGCTGAAAAACCCTGCAGAGAAGAAGGAAGACGACAACTGCTTTGGCCCCAGCCCTACCGGCCTGTCTCCAACTTCAAAGAACCTGCACCAGCGACGCATCCTGCGGGCCCAGCTACCTCTGCCGACTCAGAGGACTGCCCTGCAACTACAAAGGACCAAGAAACTCCAGTGGACACCAGACCTGTCGAACCAAGCAAGAAGAAACCATCTTTAAAGGGACTCTCACCTCACTCCAGAAGCGTGAGTCCCCACCACTCTGCAACCAACGTCCCTGGCCCGTGTCCAGAGAAACCAACGACCCAGAGAGGATCCACAGGTGACTCTGACAATGTGTCCACCTGGGCTAACCTCTCTGCACCCCCACGATGATGCCTGCAGAGGGAATCCCGAGGACCCCCCTGACCACGACTACCCAGAACGAAGAAACCCAACGCCTGGAAGAAGCACTGCACCGGCAGCCCCCAGGCCCATAAAGAACCGACCACCAGTGCAGCAGTGACCAGCAGGCGGCCCTCACCCTTGCCCAGTCGGTGGCTGGCCTGAGAAGCCCACCTGTGCCCTGCCTGCAATGTCTGAGTGACCCCCGGGTTCCTCCATTGAAATCTATTGCAAACCTAACGCCCTGTTTGCCCACTGCACCTGGCCGCCTCTGTGCCGCTGAGGGTATGTTTTATGTGCCTACTTGGGACCCTCCCCAGTGTTCTACTAAACACCCCTGGTCTGCTCCCCAAGGACTCAGGTACTTACCTGCCGCCAGACTAGACCCGGTGAATGCCCTGTCTCCATAGGCGCCTATGTTATTTGGGCTCCTCTTTGACCTCTACACCTGACTGGCCCTGTGCTGCTGGGTGTTTGGGATTGACTTGAACCCCCAACAGTGGGCTACCTGTGCCCTGGAGACTGAACTTGTAAGTGCTTTTCTTACCACATTAACCTAACTGTACTTACCTCCCCAGGAACTGTTGAATTTTGCACTGTGTCCACTTTTAAAATAGCTTATTGCCATTTTATGCCAAACTGTGTACATTACTGTTTTGATTCAAAGTACCTTACACTTAATGTACTTACCTGCAATTTGAGTCTTGTGGTTCTAAAAATAAATTAAGAAAATAATACTTTTCTATATAAAAACCTATTGGCTTGGAGTTAAGTCGTTGAGTGTGTGTTCTCATTTATTGCCTGTGTGTGTACAACAAATGTTTAACACTACCCTCTGATAAGCCTAACTGCTCAACCACACTACCACAAATAGCGCATTAGTATTATCTATTATTGCCTCTGTCAAGCCTCTTGGGGAACCCCTGGACTCTGTGCACACTATCTCTCACTTTGAGATAGTATGTACAGAGCCAGCTTTCGACAGAGACCTTTCGGCCCCTGTCCCGCTGAATGCCCTTTTGCCTGGGGGTGTCCCACTACATTGCAGAGATATTCAAACTCTTTCCACTACCAGCTGGGCATGGCGCAAACTGGCTTGTGTGCGTCACTGTGACAAGTTGTATTCCCCAGCTTTGACGCTGATCAATAATCCATTTATATCACTCAAGAGGCTCTGGTTCAGCGCAAATTACGCACTTTTCAATTATAACTCTTTGTACTATGCTGTCTGCAATGCGCTGTGCGGGCACGCTATGCTACATATCCATTGGCTGCTGCCGAGTTCACTCCACTCTCCTTGGCGGCTACGGCAGAGACGGGGCATGCTTGATGTCCAAACTCTATCTAACTTGTATTAAAGCTCTTCCGATTCTGGACACTCGACTCAGGGATTCCTGGGAGAGGGATCTTGTCGCCCACTACCGCAGAAAGCCTGGGGATGCATGCTGCACGCAAACCAGATTTGTCTCACTCAAACAGCGCCATAAATGAGTCTACTTTAAATTCCTAAGGAGGGTATATATCACACCCTGAGGAGGGTATATATCACGCCCAAAGATCTTGCCCATATGGACTTGAACCATTCCTCTGCTTGCCCCAAATGACAATTTTTTCCACATGGCCTGGATCTGTCCTGGGGTCACTTTTTTTTTTTGGTGCGAGGTGTATGACAAATTGTAGGCCATTGTCGGTTGGCCTTTGTGACCTGACCTGCTTGCGGCTCTCCTTGGAAACACAGGTGATCTACCAAAGACCATTAGGCACCTCACTGCGATCTCGCTCCTGTTGGCTAAACGAGAGATAGCGCTATGATGGGGATCTAAAAACATGCCTAACACACATTCTTGGCTGGCCAGCCTCACATATTATGACACTAATAGTGAATTGTACGCTACATTGCAACCTGTGATGTCCAGACCTAAGGATATTTGGCAACCGTTCGAAACTACCTGTTACGCTTGCTACTTCCCCCCCCCCCCCGTTATGCCAGGCTCCTGGGGATGCCAGCCAGGGTTGAGTCCACACTGTCCGCTCTATTTTGTCTGTTTAAATATTAATGATCTTATGTCTGTATGCCCTGATTGTCCATGTACTGCAACCGACATTGATATTTACGATCTGTGATTGCATTTATTTTCCTTTTTGTGAAATTATTCCCATGCTTGAACTGCATTGCTGTCTGTTTGTTCTTTGGTAATATTTCAAGATGATAAATACAATTGAAAAAAAAGAAATATTCAATTTTTCAAGGTTATAAGATACAAAATCACAATTTAGGTTCGACCCACCCACTCTTGTCTCCCTTGCGGTAGCAATAGGATCATTGGAAGAGGAGCCTCCAAGGCCTACTGGTATAACATCAATACCTTTTCTTTGCAGGAACTCACTATTTTGGATAATTACATTTACTACAATCTTAGAATGAAACCAAACCCTTGACTTATGAACTCCTGTTTGTTGTACCAGATAAACAACGGGTAAATCCTTACTCTGTATCATCTTTAACGTTTCAGTCTCTGAGAAACAAGATAATAGGGAAGATCGATTCAATATTATATCAGAATCAAATAATGCAATAAAATCAATACTTAATGTGTCCACCTGGAGCAAATTTTTATCTAAAAACCTGGGAGAGGTCGAAGTTATGGGGCAGGCAGAATATTTAAGAGCTGAAAGTTTGACTGAGGCCTCCACAGCTGAAAAAGGACAGGAACGGCCACAGAGGAATCCACCATTGGATTTAATTGCTCAACAGAAGGCACCTGTAAGGAAATGCCTCCTTGGCATGGTTACCCCCTGACTTTTTGCCTTTGCTGATGCCAAGTTATGATTTGAAAGTGTGCTGAGGCCTGCTAACCAGGCCCCAGCACCAGTGTTCTTTCCCTAAACTGTACCTTTGTCTCCACAATTGGCACAACCCTGGCACCCAGGTAAGTCCCTTGTAACTGGTACCCCTGGTACCAAGGGCCCTGATGCTAGGGAAGGTCTCTAAGGGCTGCAGCATGCCTTATGCCACCCTGGGGACCCCTCACTCAGCACAGACACACTGCTTGCTAGCTTGTGTGTGCTGATGGGGAGAAAATGACTAAGTAGACATGGCACTCCCCTCAGGGTGCCATGCCAACCTCACACTGCCTGTGGCATAGGTAAGTCACCCCTCTAGCAGGCCTTACAGCCCTAAGGCAGGGTGCACTATACCACAGGTGAGAGCTTAGGTGCATGAGCACTATGCCCTACAGTGTCTAAGCAAAACCTTAGACATTGTAAGTGCAAGGTAGCCATAAGAGTATATGGTCTGCGAATCTGTCAATCATGAACTCCACAGCACCATAATGGCTACACTGAAAACTGAAGTTTGGTATCAAACTTCTCAGCACAATAAATGCACACTGATGCCAGTGTGCACTTTATTGTAAAACTACACCCAGAGGGCATCTTAGAGATGCCCCCTGAAAACATACCCGACTCCAGTGTGGGCTGACTAGTTTTTGCCAGCCTGCCACACACCAGACATGTTGCTGGCCACATGGGGAGAGTGCCTTTGTCACTCTGTGGCCAGTAACAAAGCCTGTACTGGGTGGAGGTGCTTCACACCTCCCCATGCAGGAACTGTAACACTTGGCGGTGAGCCTCAAAGGCTCACCCCCTTTGTTACAGTGCCACAGGGCATCCCAGCTAGTGGAGATGCCCGCCCCTCCGGCCACTGCCCCCACTTTTGGCGGCAAGGCTGGAGGAGATAATGAGGAAAACAAGGAGGAGTCACTGGCCAGTCAGGAAAACCCCTAAAGTGTCCTGAGCTGAGGTGACTCTGACTTTTAGAAATCCTCCATCTTGCAGATGGAGGATTCCCCCAATAGGATTAGGGATGTGCCCCCCTCCCCACAGGGTCATTGGCTACTATCCTCCCAGACCTAAACACACCCCTAAATTGAGTATTTAGGGGCTCCCAGAACCGAGGAAGACAGATTCCTGCAACCTGAAGATGAAGAAGGACTGCTGACCTGAAGCCCTGCAGAGAAGACGGAGACACCAACTGCTTTGGCCCCAGCCCTACAGGCCTGTCTCCCCACTTCAAGAAAAACTGCAACAGCGACGCATCCCCCAGGGTCCAGCAACCTCTGAAACCTCAGAGGACTACCCTGCATCTAAAAGGACCAAGAAACTCCCGAGAACAGTGGCCCTGTTCAAGAAACTGCAACAACTTGCAACAAAGAAGCAACTTTTAAAGATCACACGTTTCCCGCCGGAATGCGTGAGACTTTCCACTCTACACCCGACGCCCCCAGCTCGACCTGCAGAAAACTAACACCACTCGGAGGACTCCCTGGCGACTGCGAGCCCGTGAGTAGCCAGAGTTGACCCCCCCTAGCCCCCACAGCGACGCCTGCAGAGGGAATCCAGAGGCTCCCCCTGACCGCGACTGCCTGCTTCAAGGAACCCGAAACCTGGAAAACACACTGCACCTGCAGCCCCTGATGGATCTGAAGGAACCGAACTCCAGTGCAGGAGCGACCCCCAGGCGACCCTCTTCCTAGCCCAGGTGGTGGCTAACCCGAGAAGCACCCCCCGTGCCTGCCTGCATCGCTGAAGAGACCCACGGGTCTCCCCATTGATTCCACTTGGAAACCCGACGCCTGTTTGCACTCTGCACCCGGCCGCCGCGTGCCGCTGAGGGTGTACTTTCTGTGCCTACTTGTGTCCCCCCTGGTGCCCTGCAAAATCCCCCTGGTCTGCCTCCGAAGTCGCGGGTACTTACCTGCTGGCAGACTTGGACCGGGGCACCCCTATTTCCATTGAAGCCTATGTGTTTTGGGCACCACTTTGACCTCTGCACCTGACCAGCCCTGAGCTGCTGGTGTGGTAACTTTGGAGTTGCCTTGAACCCCCAACGGTGGGCTACCTTGGACCCAACCTTGAACCCTGTAAGTGTTTTACTTACCTGTGAACTTAACATTTACTTACCTCCCCCAGGAACTGTTGATTTTTTTCAGTGTCCACTTTTAAAAGAGCTTATTGCCATTTTTGTCAAAACTGTACATGCTATTGTGATTATTCAAAGTTCCTAGAATACCTGAGTGAAATACCTTTCATTTCAAGTATTGTTTGTAAATCTTGAACCTGTGGTTCTTAAAATAAACTAAGAAAATATATTTTTCCATATAAAAACCTATTGGCTTGGAATTGTCTTTGAGTGTGTGTTCCTCATTTATTGCCTGCGTGTGTACAACAAATGCTTAACACTACCCTCTGATAAGCCTACTGCTCGACCACACTACCACAAAATAGAGCATTAGAATTATCTCTTTTTGCCACTATCTTACCTCTAAGGGGAACCCTTGGACTCTGTGCACACTATTTCTTATTTTGAAATAGTAAATACAGAGCCAACTTCCTACATTGGTGGATCAGCGGTGGGGTACAAGACTTTGCATTTGCTGGACTACTCAGCCAATACCTGATCACACGACTAAATTAAAAAAATTGTCATTAGAAACTGATTTTTGAAATTTTAGCTATTTTTCTAAATTTTTAAAAGTCCTGCTAGGGCCTTGTGTTAGTCCCTGTAAGCATTTCTTTTAGAGTTTAAAAGTTTGGATTAAGTTCTAGAGATAGTTTTAGATTCTTAAAAAGTATCCCAACTTTTAGAGAAAATAATGTCTGCTGCAGAAGTGATGGTGGTGGAGCTCAACCTCACCCCTTACCTGCATCTTAGGATGTCAGAGTTAAGGACTCTGCAAAATCAAAAAGATAAAAACTGGTTCAAACCCTACCAAAGTACAGCTCCAGGAGCGTTTGGCAGAGTTTGCTAGAGAAAACCCCTCTGATCATGTCCTCACAGAGAATGATGCTAGTGAAGTGGAGGACCATTTCCCCCCTCCACTCCAAGTTAGGGAGAACAGGGTTCCTCCAACCCTGACTCCACAAGTGATAGTCAGAGATGTTGCTTCTCTCACAGGAGAGTCCAACAGCTCTGTAAGCATTGAGGGCAGCCTCAATGAAGATGACCTACTGTTAGCCAGGATGGCCAAAAGATTGGCTTTGGAGAGACAGCTCCTAGCCACAGAAAGGGAAAGACAAGAGATGGGCTTAGCTCCCATCAATGGTGGCAGCAACTTAAATAGGGTCAGAGATACTCCTGACATGCAAGAAATCCCCAAAGGGATTGTAACAAAATATGAAGATGGTGATGACATCACCAAATGGTTCACAGCTTTTGAGAGGGCTTGTGCAACCAGAAAAGTAAACAAATCCCACTGGGGTGCCCTCATTTGGGAAATGTTCACTGGAAAGTGTAGGGATAGACTCCTCACATTCTCTGGAAAAGATGCAGAATCGTATGACCTCATGAAGGCTACCCTGATTGAGGGCTTTGGATTCTCAACTGAGGAGTACAGGATTAGGTTCAGGGGGGGCTCACAAATCCTCGAGCCAGACCTGGGTTGATTTTGTTGACTTCTCAGTCAAAACACTGGATGGTTGGATTAATGGCAGTGGTGTAAATGATTATGATGGGCTGTACAATCTGTTTATGAAAGAAACCTTTTAAGTAATTGTTTCAATGATAAACTGCATCAGCATCTGGTAGACCTAGGTCCAATTTCTCCCCAAGAATTGGGAAAGAAGGCAGACCATTGGGTCAAGACTAGGGTGACCAAGACTTCCACAGGGGGTGACCAAAAGAAAGGGGTCACAAAGACTCCCCAGGGGAAGAGTGTTGAGACATCCAAGGGTAAAAGTAAAGAGTCTTCTACAGGGTCCCAAAAGCCTGCTCAGGAGGGAGGGTCTAAAGCCTCTTCACAATTCAATTTTGGGTACAAGGGTAAAAACTTTGATCCCAAAAAGGCCTGGTGTTGTAGCTGTAATCAGCAGGGACACCAAACTGGAGACAAGGCCTGTCCCAAGAAAGGTTCCACTTCAACTACTACTCCAGTTAGCACTGGAATAGCCAGTCTCCAGGTGGGATCAACAGTGAGCCCAGAGCAAATCAGGGTTCACACTGAAGCTACATTAGTTTCTGAGGGTGGGGTGGACTTAGCCACACTGGCTGCCTGGCCCACTAATATGCAAAAATACAGGCAGCAACTCTTGATTAATGGGACTAGTGTAGAAGTCCTGAGGGATACAGGTGCCAGTGTCACAATAGTGACAGACAAACTGGTTTCCCCAGGACAATACCTGACTGGACAAACTTATCCAGTCACCAACGCTGACAATCAGACTAAAGTACATCCCATGGCTATGGTAACTTTAGAATGGGGAGGGGTCACTGGCCTGAAACAGGTGGTAGTCTCCTCTAATATCCCAGTACAGTGTTTGCTTGGAAACGACCTGGAGTCCTCAGCATGGGCTGAGGTAGAACTAAAAACCCATGCAGCCATGCTGGGTATCCCTGAACTGGTGTGTGTAAAGACAAGGGCACAGTGCAAGGCTCAGGGTGAAAAAGTGGTGTTGGAGCCTGGAATAATGGCCCAACCCTCCAAGAGGAAAGGAAAGAAGACTGGGGAACCAGCTTCAACACAGCAGAAGAAAAAGAACCTCTCTTCCCATGAAGAAGTTCTGCCCTCTGAGGGAACTGACCCCATGGAGTTGGAACCTTATCAGGTTGAACTCTTAGGCCCAGGGGGACCCACATGGGAACAGCTGTGTAAGGGGCAAGAAACCTGTCCCTCTCTTGAAGGCCTTAGGCAGCAAGCTGCTGAAAAGACCAAAGGAAAAATCAGTGGAACACATAGGGTCTATTGGGAAGATGGACTCCTTTATACTGAGGCAAGAGATCCCAAACCTGGTGCCACTAGGAGAGTGGTAGTGCCTCAGGAGTTTAGGGAGTTCATCTTGCCCTTAGCCCATGATATTCCACTTGCTGGGCATTTGGAACAAACCAATACTTGGGAGAGGTTAGTCAACCATTTCTATTGGCCCAACATGTCCCAGAAAGTAAAGGAGTTTTGTGCCTCCTGTGCCACCTGTCAAGCCAGTGGTAAGACAGGTGGCCATCCAAAGGCCCCCCTCATTCCACTTCCAGTGGTGGGGGTCCCCTTTGAAAGAGTGGGAGTGGACATAGTGGGTCCACTTGAACCTCCCACAGCCTCAGGGAATCAGTATATCCTAGTGGTAGTGGATCATCCCACTAGGTACCCTGATTCAATTCCCCTTAGGTCCACTACTGCCCCTGCAGTAGCCAAAGCACTCATTGGTGTCTTTACCAGAGTGGGATTTCCTAAGGAGGTGGTGTCTGACAGGGGTACCAACTTCATGTCAGCATACCTGAAACACATGTGGAATGAGTGTGGGGTGACTTACAAATTTACCACACCATACCATCCACAAACCAATGGTCTTGTGGAAAGATTTAACAAGACATTGAAGGGCATGATCATGGGGCTCCCTGAAAAACTCAAAAGGAGATGGGATGTCCTCTTGCCATGTCTGCTTTTAGCCTACAGAGAGGTGCCTCAGAAGCGAGTATGGTTTTCCCCCTTTGAACTTCTGTTTGGCCATCCTGTAAGGGGACCACTAGCTCTTGTTAAAGAAGGCTGGGAGAGACCTCTCCATGAGCCTAAACAAGATATAATGGACTATGTACTAGGCCTATGTTCCAGGATGGTAGAGTACATGGAAAAGGCAAGAAAAAACCTTGAGGCCAGCCAACAACTCCAGAAGATGTGGTATGACCAAAAGGCTGCTATGGTTGAGTTTCAGCCAGGGCAGAAAGTCTGGGTTCTGGAGCCTGTGGCTCCCAGGGCACTTCAGGACAGATGGAGTGGCCCTTACCCAGTGCTAGAGAGAAAGAGTCAGGTCACCTGACCTAGGCACTAGCAGGACCCCCAAAAGGGTGATCCATGTGAACCGCCTCAAACTCTTTCATGACAGGACAGATGTAAACCTGTTGATGGTTACAGATGAGGACCAGGAAGCTGAGAGTGAACCTCTACCCGATCTCCTCTCCACTGACCTTAAAGATGACTCAATAGATGGAGTGATCTATTCAGACACCCTCTCTGGCCAACAGCAAGCTCACTGTAGGAAAGTCTTACAACAGTTTGCTGAGCTCTTTTCCCTAACCCCTGGTCAGACACACCTGTGTACCCATGATGTGGACACAGGAGACAGCATGCCTGTCAAAAACAACATTTTTAGACAGTCTGACCAAGTTAAGGAAAGCATCAAAGTGGAAGTCCACAAGATGCTGGAATTGGGAGTCATTGAGCACACTGACAGCCCCTGGGCTAGCCCAGTGGTCTTAGTCCCCAAACCTCACACAAAGGATGGTAAGAGAGAGATGAGGTTGTCGCGTAGGCTCTCATTATCCTAATGAGACTACTGGATTTTTGGGTAGCCAGGTCGTTTACGGTGTGGGGGGACTAAGTCTAACCCACGGTGAAGGACCCCTTTCACCCTCAATCTGGTTTTGCTCCGGCTAACTAGCAGTGCCTCATCTCTCCCATAGGGAAGAGATGATTGGGCAGCCGAGCGCATGACATCTTAGTGCTTCTCAGGGAAGTCGTGGTCACTCAGATCCCAACCAGTTCTCTCATACAAAATGCGGTCTCATATATGAATGACAAAGGCAGTTTGAGTTTTAAAGATTGGTTTAATAAAACGACTGCATTTTAGATAGCAAAGCGTGAGCCACAATAACCAGAACCATACAACACAGTAGGATTGAAATAGTAACGAGGAGAGTGAAACATTAGAATAACGCTATCATAGTGCTACTAGATCACGTTCTCTCTTCTAAGTTCTATTTTGAGCACAGCATGTTAAGCTCTAAGCCTGCCTTTTGGGTTCCCCCGGGAGGACATCAACCCTCATACCTGAGCAAAGGCCTGTGATCTGGATCAGCATCTGCAACAGGGCAGTCAGCGTCTAGTTGTGGATCCCTGGTCGGAATCTCCCTCTTACGTGTACCAGGACTAGGAAGTGTATTTATAACTAACACGCCGGTGTTCTAAGAAACGTCCCTACGTAAGAATGTGTACTTTCTACGAACCCTAAAGACTAAACTTCTACCACGTCTATCGGCAATGTACCAGACTGTATCCTTGATTGAAGCACAGAGCGAGCAAGAATGTATTGTTTGAGAACTCCGGTGCTGAAGTAAGCTAAACAGTGTGATAGAAGAAAATAAAATAAGACCGTGAAACTGGCTATTGAAAAATAACAGTGCGAGGCTAATTAAAATGCATCTAGAACAAAGTGCACAGAGGCCTAATGCTTTAAGCAAACGCACAAAGGCTATATTAAAAATGGCTACACTACAAGGTTTTGTGTGGACTACAGAGGACTTAATTCTGTCACCACGACAGATGCCCATCCCATTCCAAGGGCAGATGAGTTAATTGATAAATTGGGTGCTGCCAAATACTTGAGTACCTTTGACTTGACAGCAGAGTACTGGGAAATCAAAATGGCACCAGGAGCAAAAGAAAAGACAGCATTCTCCACACCTGATGGGCACTATCACTGTACTGTGATGCCCTTTGGCTTAAAGAATGCCCCTGCCACCTTCCAAAGGTTGGTGAATCAAGTCCTTGCCGGCTTGGAGTCCTTTAGTGCAGCTTATCTTGATGATATTGCTGTCTTTAGCTCCAGCTGGCAGGATAACCTGGTCCACCTGAAGAAGGTTTTGCAAGCCCTGCCAGCAGCAGGCCTCTCTATCAAGGCATCCAAATGTCAGATAGGGCAGGGAACTGTGGTTTACTTGGGACACCTTGTAGGTGGAGGCCAAGTTCAGCCACTCCAACCCAAGATCCAGACTATTCTGGACTGGGTAGCTCCAAAAACCCAGACTCAAGTCAGGTAATTCCTTGGCTTGACTGGTTACTATAGGAGGTTTGTGAAGGGATATGGATTCATAGTGACACCCCTCACAGAACTTACCTCTAAGAAAATGCCCAAGAAGGTAAACTGTACTATAGAATGCCAACAGACCTTTGACACCCTGAAACAAGCTATGTGCACAGCACCAGTTCTAAAAGCTCCAGATTGCTCCAAGCAGTTAATTGTGCAGACTGATGCCTCTGAACATGGTATAGGGGCAGTTTTGTCCCAAACAAATGATGATGGCCTTGACCAGCCTGTTGCTTTCATTAGCAGGTGGTTACTCCCCAGGGAGCAGCGTTGGAGTGCCATTGAGAGGGAGGCCTTTGCTGTGGTTTGGTCCCTGAAGAAGCTGAGACCATACCTCTTTGGTACTCACTTTATAGTTCAAACTGACCACAGACCTCTCAGATGGCTAATGCAAATGAAAGGTAAAAATCCAAAACTGTTGAGGTGGTTCATCTCCCTACAGGGAATGGACTTTATAGTGGAACACAGACCTGGGACTGCCCATGCCAATAGAGATGGCCTTTCCAGGTTCTTCCACTTAGAAATTGAAGACTCTCTTGGGAAAGGTTAGTCTCATCCTCTTTCATTTGGGGGGTGGGGGGTTGTGTAAGGAAATGCATCCTTGGCATGGTTACCCCCTGACTTTTTGCCTTTGCTGATGCCAAGTTATGATTTGAAAGTGTGCTGAGGCTTGCTAACGAGGCTCCAGCACCAGTGTTCTTTCCCTAAACTGTACCTTTGTCTCCACAATTGACACAACCCTGGCACCCAGGTAAGTCCCTTGTAACTGGTACCCCTGGTACCAAGGGCCCTGATGCCAGGGAAGGCCTCTAAGGGCTGCAGCATGTCTTATGCCACCCTGGGGACCCCTCACTCAACACAGACACAGTGCTTTCCAGCTTGTGTGTGCTGATGGGGAGAAAATGACTAAGTCGACATGGCACTCCCCCTAGGGTGCCATGCCAACCTCACACTGCCTGTGGCATAGGTAAGTCACGTCTCTAGCAGGCCTTACAGCCCTAAGGCAGGGTGCACTATACCACAGGGGAGGGCATAGGTGCATGGGCACTATGCCCCTACAGTGTCTAAGCAAAACCTTAGACATTGTAAGTGCAGGGTAGCCATAAGAGTATATGGTCTGGGAGTCTGTCAAACACGAACTCCACAGCACCATAATGGCTACACTGAAAACTGTGAAGTTTGGTATCAAACTTCTCAGCACAATAAATGCACACTGATGCCAGTGTGCACTTTTTTGTAAAAATACACCCAGAGGGCATCTTAGAGATGCCCCCTGAAAACATGCCCGACTCCAGTGTGGGCTGACTAGTTTTTGCCAGCCTGCCACACACCAGACATGTTGCTTGCCACGTGGGGAGAGTGCCTTTGTCACTCTGTGGCCAGTAACAAAGCCTGTACTGGGTGGAGGTGCTTCACACCTCCCCCTGCAGGAACTGTAACACCTGGTGGTGAGCCTCAAAGGCTCACCCCCTTTGTTACAGCGCCACAGGGCATCCCAGCTAGTGGAGATGCCCGCCCCTCCGGCCACTGCCCCCACTTTTGGCAGCAAGGCTGGAGGAGATAATGCGGAAAACAAGGAGGAGTCACTGGCCAGTCAGGACAACCCCTAAGGTGTCCTGAGCTGAGGTGACTCTGACTTTTAGAAATCCTTCATCCTGTAGATGGAGGATTCCCCCAATAGGATTAGGGATGTGCCCCCCTCCCCACAGGGAGGAGGCACAAAGAGGGCGTAGCCACCCTCAGGGCTAGTAGCCATTGGCTACTATCCTTCCAGACCTAAACACACCCCTAAATTGAGTATTTAGGGGCTCCCAGAACCAAGGAAGACAGATTCCTGCAACATGAAGATGAAGAAGGACTGCTGACCTGAAGCCCTGCAGAGAAGACTGAGACACCAACTGCTTTGGCCCCAGCCCTACTGGCCTGTCCCCCCACTTCAAGAAAAACTGCAACAGCGACGCATCCCGCAGGGTCCAGCAACCTCTGAAGCCTCAGAAGACTACCCTGCATCTAAAAGGACCAAGAAACTCCCGAGAACAGCAGCCCTGTTCAAGAAACTGCAACAACTTGCAACAAAGAAGCAACTTTTAAAGACCACACATTTCCCGCCGGAAGCGTGAGACTTTCCACTCTGCACCCGACGCCCCCGGCTCGACCTGCAGAAAACTAACACCACAGGGAGGACTCCCCGGCGACTGCGAGCCCGTGAGTAGCCAGAGTTGACACCCACTGAGACCCCACAGCAACGCCTGCAGAGGGAATCCAGAGGCCCCCCTGACCGCGACTGCCTGCTTCAAGGAACCTGACACCTGGAAAACACACTGCACCTGCAGCCCCAGGATCTGAAGGAAGCGAACTCCAGTGCAGGAGCGACCCCCACGTGACCCTCTTCCTAGCCCAGGTGGTGGCTACCCCGAGGAGCCCCCGTGCCTGCCTGCATCGCTGAAGAGACCCCCGGGTCTCCCCATTGATTCATATTGGAAACCCGACACCTGTTTGCACTTTGCACCCGGCCGCCCCTGTGCCGCTGAGGGTGTACTTTCTGTGCCTACTTGTGTCCCCCCCGATGCCCTGCAAAATCCCCCTGGTCTGCCCTCCGAAGTCGCGGGTACTTACTTGCTGGCAGACTGGAACCGGGGCACCCCTGTTTCCATTGAAGCCTATGTGTTTTGGGCACCACTTTGACCTCTGCACCTGACCGGCCCTGAGCTGCTGGTGTGGTAACTTTGGGGTTGCCTTGAACCCCCAACGGTGGGCTACCTTGGACCCAACTTTGAACCCTGTAAGTGTTTTACTTACCTGTGCAATTAACATTTACTAACCTCCCCCAGGAACTGTTGATTTTTGCACTGTGTCCACTTTTAAAATAGCTTATTGCCATTTTTGTCAAAACTGTACATGCTATTGTGATTATTCAAAGTATTGTTTGTAAATCTTGAACCTGTGGTTCTTAAAATAAACTAAGAAAATATATTTATCCATATAAAAACCTATTGTCCGGAATTGTTTTTGAGTGTGTGTTCCTCATTTATTGCTTGTGTGTGTACAACAAATGCTTAACACTACCCTCTGATAAGCCTACTGCTCGACCACACTACCACAAAATAGAGCATTAGAATTATCTCTTTTTGCCACTACCTTACCTCTAAGGGGAACCCTTGGACTCTGTGCACACTATTTCTTACTTTGAAATAGTATATACAGAGCCAACTTCCTACAGCACCCTACCAGAACATTCAGCTCAAACTGAACTTGGCCATCTGGAGGCCGGCATAGCAGAAGGAACAATAATGGGGTCCAGTGTATCTGGTTGTGAAGAATCCTTCATCTGAAATTGTATCTTCCTTGGCCCTTCTATTGTGATCCTCAATTTTCCCCTTTTCCCTGAAGCCCTAGCCTTCTTTTTCTTCTCCTTTTTTTGGGATCACTGTTTGCGTCATTAACAGCCATTGAGGCAGAGTCTGATGTAAGGCACACTTGGGGTCTAAAAATGGGAAAAGGGGTAATCCTCTGCTGGACACCCCAACGACGCATGCAGCCTCAACACACAGGACCCCCCGACTGAGTGCTCCCGGACAGAGAAACCCGACGATTAAGGGCACCCCTGCATCCATCGCCCCTGGATAAAAGGACCAACGTTGCACCTATGTCCTGAGCACCCTAAGTCTACAACCTTCCTGTTCTTTATCCCCAACTAGCTTCCTAGCCAGAGCCGGCATCCTGTCTTTACCAGGACCAAGTCCCATAGAAAACCAGTGGGCACCCGAAGCCTAGCTGCACCCAGCCTTCCCGGTGCTGCCCAGAGTGACCGGCTGGTGTGGTTCTGATCAGTGCCCAGTACTTACCTTAACTCTCTGAGATTAGTCTGGTAAGTCATTGTTAACCATGCGTTTGCTGAACATTTTTTCAATCCATAGGTTCACACTGAATAACTCTGCAATTGCAATGTGTCGATTTTTTAAACTAAAGTTTTTATGTTTGAAAACATACCCACCTTGTAACAAGGTTTAAAGTAAATATCAACAAATGTATTTTTTTCTAAATTGGCCTCGGGTTTATTCTTTGAGTGTGTGTCTCATTTATTGCCTCTGTGAGTACAGCAAATACTTAGCAATACCCTCTGATAAGCCTAACTGCTAGCCCACACGACCACAAAATAGAGCATTAGTCCCATCTATTTTTGCCTCTCCAAACCAATTGGGGATCCAGTGGACTCTCTGCATGGTGTACTTCTTTTTAGTGCACAATATAGACAGCCAGCTTCCTACAAGTTAAATTAACCAGCTTAAGAGTATGGGTTTGCTAGAAATGACAGGCTGCTTATTGTTGGGTTACTTTAATGGTACAAGGTCCGTATATATTGTATTTTATGTGCAAAGAGAAGAGCCTCTGTTAACTAATAACAAGGGTATACCTAATTTGATGGTGGGTGTATTTTGAGGGAGCAGACGGTGTGTCATATCAGAAGTAATAAAGTACTTGCTGCCATATGTACAAAAAAGGATACCGCAGGTCAACTCAGAGTTACATGACTTTATGAAGGAACCCATGCTCATGCCTCTCTTTGGCCACAGAACTGCCCTCTTACACATAATATCCTTGTGATACATGGTAGGAGTACTTTGTGAGATAAATTATCATGTGTATTTCTCATACTCTTTCTGTCATGTTAACAAGTTCCAATCCCTCAGACATCAGCCCATTCATTTAACTCACTTTGATGCCAAATGGGTCTGGCTCACGCTGTATAAAACCACATAAATACATATGACTGTCAAATTGGTTTAATATTCATATTTTAATAAAGACCATTCAAAATGTCTCTTGGTCTACATTATTACCCATCATCTCATTTTAATTTGCATAGCTCTGAAGCTAAGATAAGGTCTCTTGCGAGTAGTAGCTCACTTAGAATTGAATACTCTATTTCAGTTCCGGCTGCCTCACACACCAATCCTTTGGAATACAGTAGATACATTTTAGAAGGGGAGAGAGACAACTGTTGACTTCAATGTTCCAATTTGGGGTGTCTTAGGGGTTCCCCAACCTTTATACACATCTGATTCCTTCTCTCCCTGAAGATTAGGTGAGGGGAACTCGTGGCATAAGTTGGGTGAGTAGGAGGGGGCAGTAGGTCTGGACATACATTCAAAATAAAATAAGCGTGGAACCTCATGTGGGAGTGAGTTCTTCTTGTGTCAATTCTCGAAACTGAGTGTGCATGGTGTCCCACCCTGCTGCTATGGGTCGTTTACAAAAATGCCAGGCTTCATCCCAGTGTAGGACGGTACTCTGTGCTTCTCCACAGCGGAAAAGCGCTCAGTGCCATTGTAAGATCAGTGGGGGTTGATTGGCCCTCCAGTTCAGATTGAGGGTTCACTAACCAGCAGTAAAGAAAGATTTGGCAATTGTGCCCGCACCTTGTGGTTCTTTGCCTGCCTATAAAGTCCCAAAGTGGTTGCTCCCAGGTTCTCAATGAAGAGCGCTCACTTATAGTTGCTAGAATACTGTGTTTGGTGCACCAATAGTGCGTTATGTTGGGGTTTAACCATAGCATATGGTGATTGTTGGCTGTTTGGAAACGGAATTTGGAGCATGTAAGGTGTGCAGTGGGGAGCATGCGGTTTAATCTAGAAGGTGTCAGATAGGCCGTTTGAAGTATCATATACTGGATATTCATGAACCGTGCATTACAAGAGATATTTTAGAGCCATGCTCCATTCAGAGTCACATAAGGGTCGTGTCACGTCTTCCTCCCACATTTGTTGGAGGTGCGCCAGGGAGCTCCCCACATGCTCTCTGGTAGCTTTATATGACCATGTGACCTGGTGACACCCTGCCCCCATAGTGTGTAGGGTGTGTATGTTGGCATCAGTGGAGGGCTCTTCATTCACTGTGCACCACAAAGCCTGGAATGTTGCTAATAGCTGCCTGTAGGAAGTTGGCTCTGTATGTGCTATTTCAAAGTAAGGAATAGCATGCACAGAGTCCAAGGGTTCCCCTTAGAGGTAAAATAGTGGTAAAAATAGATAATACTAATGCTCTATTTTGTGGTAGTGTGGTCGAGCAGTAGGCTTATCCAAGGAGTAGTGTTAAGCATTTGTTGTACATACACATAGACAATAAATGAGGTACACACACTCAGAGACAAATCCAGCCAATAGGTTTTGTATTGAAAAATATCTTTTCTTAGTTTATTTTAAGAACCACAGGTTCAAATTTAACATGTAATATCTTGTTTGAAAGGTATTGCAGGTAAGTACATTAGGAACTTTGAATCATGTCAATTGCATGTATACTTTTCAAGTTATTCACAAATAGCTATTTCAAAAGGGGACACAGTGCAATTTTCACAGTTCCTGGGGGAGGTAAGTTTTTGTTAGTTTTACCAGGTAAGTACGACACTTACAGGGTTCAGTTCTTGGTCCAAGGTAGCCCACCGTTGGGGGTTCAGAGCAACCCCAAAGTTACCACACCAGCAGCTCAGGGCCGGTCAGGTGCAGAGTTCAAAGTGGTGCCCAAAACGCATAGGCTTCAATGGAGAGAAGGGGGTGCCCCGGTTCCAGTCTGCCAGCAGGTAAGTACCCGCGTCTTCGGAGGGCAGACCAGGGGGGTTTTGTAGGGCACCAGGGGGGACACAAGCCCACACAGAAATTTCACCCTCAGCGGCGCGGGGGCGGCCGGGTGCAGTGTTAGAACAAGCGTCGGGTTCGCAATGGAAGTCAATGAGAGATCAAGGGATCTCTTCAGCGCTGCAGGCAGGCAAGGGGGGGCTTCCTCGGGGAAACCTCCACTTGGGCAAGGGAGAGGGACTCCTGGGGGTCACTTCTCCAGTGAAAGTCCGGTCCTTCAGGTCCTGGGGGCTGCGGGTGCATGGTCTTTTCCAGGCGTCGGGACTTAGGTTTCAGAGAGTCGCGGTCAGGGGAAGCCTCGGGATTCCCTCTGCAGGCGGCGCTGTGGGGGCTCAGGTTTTGGTACTCACAGTCGTAGAGTAGTCCGGGGGTCCTCCCTGAGGTGTTGGTTCTCCACCGTCGGGGTCGCCGGGTGCAGTGTTGCAAGTCTCACGCTTCTTGCGGGGAGATTGCAGGGTTCTTTAAAGCTGCTCCTTTGGATAAAGTTGCAGTCTTTTTGGAGCAGGTCCGCTGTCCTCGGGAGTTTCTTGTCGTCGTCGAAGCAGGGCAGTCCTCAGAGGATTCAGAGGTCGCTGGTCCCTTTGGAAGGCATCGCTGGAGCAGAGTTCTTGTTGTTGCAGGAATCTAAATTCTTAGGTTCAGGGAAGCCCTTAAATACTAAATTTAAGGGCGTGTTTAGGTCTGGGGGGTTAGTAGCCAATGGCTACTAGCCCTGAGGGTGAGTACACCCTCTTTGTGCCTCCTCCCAAGGGGAGGGGGTCACATCCCTAATCCTATTGGGGGAATCCTCCATCTGCAAGATGGAGGATTTCTAAAAGTTAGAGTCACCTCAGCTCAGGACACCTTAGGGGCTGTCCTGACTGGTCAGTGACTCCTCCTTGTTATTCTCATTATTTTCTCCGGCCTTGCCGCCAAAAGTGGGGGCCGGGGCCGGAGGGGGCGGGCAACTCCACTAGCTGGAGTGTCCTGCGGTGCTGTGACAAAGGGGTGAGCCTTTGAGGCTCACCGCCAGGTGTTACAGCTCCTGCCTGGGGGAGGTGTTAGCATCTCCACCCAGTGCAGGCTTTGTTACTGGCCTCAGAGTGACAAAGGCACTCTCCCCATGGGGCCAGCAACATGTCTCTAGTGTGGCAGGCTGCTGGAACCAGTCAGCCTACACAGATAGTCGGTTAAGTTTCAGGGGGCACCTCTAAGGTGCCCTCTGTGGTGTATTTTACAATAAAATGTACACTGGCATCAGTGTGCATTTATTGTGCTGAGAAGTTTGATTCCAAACTTTCCAGTTTTCAGTGTAGCCATTATGGTGCTGTGGAGTTCGTGTAAAACAGACTCCCAGACCATATACTCTTATGGCTACCCTGCACTTACAATGTCTAAGGTTTTGCTTAGACACTGTAGGGGCACAGTGCTCATGCACTGGTACCCTCACCTATGGTATAGTGCACCCTGCCTTGGGGCTGCAAGGCCTGCTAGAGGGGTGTCTTACCTATACTGCATAGGCAGTGAGAGGCTGGCATGGCACCCTGAGAGAAGTGCCATGTCGACTTACTCATTTTGTTCTCACTAGCACACACAGGCTTGTAAGCAGTGTGTCTGTGCTGAGTGAGGGGTCTCTAGGGTGGCACAATACATGCTGCAGCCCTTAGAGACCTTCCCTGGCATCAGGGCCCTTGGTACCAGAGGTACCAGTTACAAGGGACTTATCTGGATGCCAGGGTGTGCCAATTGTGGAATCAATGGTACATTTTAGGTGAAAGAACACTGGTGCTGGGGCCTGGTTAGCAGGGTCCCAGCACACTTCTCAGTCAAGTCAGCATCAGTATCAGGCAAAAAGTGGGGGGTAACTGCAACAGGGAGCCATTTCTTTACACAAGCCCCCCCGCAGCCCACAGGCCAGGAGACTCAGCCAAAGCTGGGAGAGTCTTCCTAGTCTGTCAGGCGAGGAAGAGTATAGGAAATAGGCTGGTTTGTTGCAGGGCCTACTCTGCCTTACATCCTCCTGTTCAGGTCATTCCCTCTGGGGAACTGACCCACTTCCACAGTGATAGGACCTAGTCTGAACTGCCTCTTGTCTGTGCTTTTTATGTCTTCACCCATTCTCTCTATTTTGGGGTTAGAGGTATCCACCTCTGCTAATCTTATCTTAGCCAGGGTCACCCCTAGCTTACCCAAAGAGGTTACCCAGAGCTGGAGTAACCCCACCATGACCAACAGGGTCAGGGGGCCTAACTTGTTATTTGGCATGGGGTCAGACCACCATGCCAAGGATAGTGCAGCCATAAAGGCTAACACCCAGCAGAGGCCACTGACAGCTGTCAGTGCCCAGAACCACACCTTTAGCTCTTCACCTACAAGGGAAGGGGCTAAGTTACAGGCTTCTTTGGGTTCAGGGTGCCTGTCTGCTGTATTAGAGTGGGGGGTTACCACATCTTGTAGTAAACACCCTTCTTCCACTCTTTCTTCTGTTAGCCGAGGAGCCACCCACTCAGGCTTAACAGTTGCCTGACTAGCCAGGACTTCTTGTGGGTCAGGTTGGACTTTATCAGAGCCACTTTTGGAGTTCTCCTCTACTGGAGCAAAATCTCCTTGGCTTGCTGGAACCTTGGCTAAAGGTTGTCCACCTTTTCTACTCTGTTTCCTTTTCTTTTTCTTCTGGGGCCTACTTGCATTTACTGCAGAGGCAGGCACTCCAGAATCCTTGGGAGAGGACTGGCACTGGACCAGTTCCTCTCTTGGGCTCTGACTAACCTCTGGGTAGTCATTTCCAAGGAGACAATCAAGGGGGAGGTCTGTACTGACTACCACCCTTCTCCAGCTAAAAGTCCCACCCACTTCTATGGGCACAAAAGCCACAGGCCTATCAGTGACCCTGTCTGGGCTAACTCTTACTCTGGCCATCTCACCTGGGATGTACTGGTTTGAGAACACCAGCCTGTCATGCACAATAGTGTGACTGGCACAAGTGTCTCTCAGGGCAGTGGCTGGGATTCCATTCACCAGTAGGTGGTGGAAGTGTCTACTTCCCTCTGGAATCTCCAACTCACCTGTTGGGCCCTTTTTCCAGTTGAAGGCTATGAAGACCTCCTCATCTGAGGAGTCATCCCCAATGGCTACACTGGTCACCCCTGGGATTTTGCTAGGGGGTTTGTTTTTGGGACAAGAAGTGTCCTTGGTGTGGTGCCCTGTCTGTTTACAGTTATGGCACCATGCCTTAGTGGCATCCCAGCTCTTACCCTGGTACCCACCTTTGTTTTGGGTTGTGTCTCTGGGCCCACCCACCTGGTCTGGTTTTTGGGGGCCTACAGGGGACTCTTTTTCTTTGTTTCTAGTGTCACCCTCTTTCTCCTGGGGAGGCTTTGTAACCCCTTTCTTTTGGTCACCCCCAGTGGAAGTTTTGGTTACCCTAGTCTTGACCCAGTGGTCTGCCTTCTTTCCCAATTCTTGGGGAGAAATTGGACCTAGGTCTACCAGATACTGATGCAACTTTTCATTGAAGCAGTTACTTAAAATGTGTTCTTTCATAAACAAATTATAAAGCCCAACATAGTCATACACTTCATTTCCAGTTACCCAACCATCCAGTGTTTTCACTGAGTAGTCAACAAAATCAACCCAAGTCTGGCTCGAGGATTTTTGAGCCCCCCTGAATCTAATTCTATACTCCTCAGTGGAGAATCCAAAGCCCTCAATCAGGGTACCCTTCATGAGGTCATAAGATTCTGCATCTTTTCCAGAGAGTGTGAGGAGTCTATCCCTACACTTTCCTGTGAACATTTCCCAAAGGAGAGCACCCCAGTGAGATTTGTTCACTTTTCTGGTTACACAAGCCCTCTCAAAAGCTGTGAACCATTTGGTGATGTCATCACCATCTTCATATTTAGTTACAATCCCTTTAGGGATTTTCAACATGTCAGATGAATCTCTGACCCTATTTATGTTGCTGCCACCATTGATGGGTCCTAGGCCCATCTCTTGTCTTTCCCTTTCTATGGCTAGGATCTGTCTTTCCAAAGCCAATCTTTTGGCCATCCTGGCTAACTGGATGTCCTCTTCACTGGAGTTATCCTCAGTGATTTCAGAGTTGTTGGTCCCTCCTGTGAGGGAACCAGCATCTCTGACTATTATTTGTGGAGTCAGGGCTTGAGAGGCCCTGTTCTCCCTAGATAGGACTGGTGGGGGGGAATCACCCTCCAAGTCACTATCATCATCCTCTGTGTTGCCATCCTCAGAGGGGTTGGCTCTTTCAAACTCTGCCAACAGCTCCTGGAGCTGTAGTTTGGAAGGTCTGGAGCCCATTGCTATTTTCTTTAGTTTACAGAGTGACCTTAGCTCTCTCATCTGTAGATGGAGGTAAGGTGTGGTGTCGAGTTCCACCACATTCACATCTGTATTAGACATTATGCTTCTAAAAGTTGGAATACTTTTTAAGAAACTAAAACTAGTTCTAGAATCTAATTCAAACTTTTACAAACTTTTAAACTCTAAAAGAAATGCTAACAGGGACTAACACAAGGCCCTAGCAGGACTTTAAAGAGTTTAGAAAACTTTTCAAATTGCAAAAATCAATTTCTAATGACAATTTTGGAATTTGTCGTGTGATCAGGTATTGGCTGAGTAGTCCAGCAAATGCAAAGTCTTGTACCCCACCGCTGATCCACCAATGTAGGAAGTTGGCTCTGTATGTGCTATTTCAAAGTAAGGAATAGCATGCACAGAGTCCAAGGGTTCCCCTTAGAGGTAAAATAGTGGTAAAAATAGATAATACTAATGCTCTATTTTGTGGTAGTGTGGTCGAGCAGTAGGCTTATCCAAGGAGTAGTGTTAAGCATTTGTTGTACATACACATAGACAATAAATGAGGTACACACACTCAGAGACAAATCCAGCCAATAGGTTTTGTATTGAAAAATATCTTTTCTTAGTTTATTTTAAGAACCACAGGTTCAAATTTAACATGTAGTATCTTGTTTGAAAGGTATTGCAGGTAAGTACATTAGGAACTTTGAATCATTTCAATTGCATGTATACTTTTCAAGTTATTCACAAATAGCTATTTCAAAAGTGGACACAGTGCAATTTTCACAGTTCCTGGGGGAGGTAAGTTTTTGTTAGTTTTACCAGGTAAGTACGACACTTACAGGGTTCAGTTCTTGGTCCAAGGTAGCCCACCGTTGGGGGTTCAGAGCAACCCCAAAGTTACCACACCAGCAGCTCAGGGCCGGTCAGGTGCAGAGTTCAAAGTGGTGCCCAAAACGCATAGGCTTCAATGGAGAGAAGGGGGTGCCCCGGTTCCAGTCTGCCAGCAGGTAAGTACCCGCGTCTTCGGAGGGCAGACCAGGGGGGTTTTGTAGGGCACCAGGGGGGACACAAGCCCACACAGAAATTTCACCCTCAGCGGCGCGGGGGCGGCCGGGTGCAGTGTTAGAACAAGCGTCGGGTTCGCAATGGAAGTCAATGAGAGATCAAGGGATCTCTTCAGCGCTGCAGGCAGGCAAGGGGGGGCTTCCTCGGGGAAACCTCCACTTGGGCAAGGGAGAGGGACTCCTGGGGGTCACTTCTCCAGTGAAAGTCCGGTCCTTCAGGTCCTGGGGGCTGCGGGTGCATGGTCTTTTCCAGGCGTCGGGACTTAGGTTTCAGAGAGTCGCGGTCAGGGGAAGCCTCGGGATTCCCTCTGCAGGCGGCGCTGTGGGGGCTCAGGTTTTGGTACTCACAGTCGTAGAGTAGTCCGGGGGTCCTCCCTGAGGTGTTGGTTCTCCACCGTCGGGGTCGCCGGGTGCAGTGTTGCAAGTCTCACGCTTCTTGCGGGGAGATTGCAGGGTTCTTTAAAGCTGCTCCTTTGGATAAAGTTGCAGTCTTTTTGGAGCAGGTCCGCTGTCCTCGGGAGTTTCTTGTCGTCGTCGAAGCAGGGCAGTCCTCAGAGGATTCAGAGGTCGCTGGTCCCTTTGGAAGGCGTCGCTGGAGCAGAGTTCTTGTTGTTGCAGGAATCTAAATTCTTAGGTTCAGGGAAGCCCTTAAATACTAAATTTAAGGGCGTGTTTAGGTCTGGGGGGTTAGTAGCCAATGGCTACTAGCCCTGAGGGTGAGTACACCCTCTTTGTGCCTCCTCCCAAGGGGAGGGGGTCACATCCCTAATCCTATTGGGGGAATCCTCCATCTGCAAGATGGAGGATTTCTAAAAGTTAGAGTCACCTCAGCTCAGGACACCTTAGGGGCTGTCCTGACTGGTCAGTGACTCCTCCTTGTTATTCTCATTATTTTCTCCGGCCTTGCCGCCAAAAGTGGGGGCCGGGGCCGGAGGGGGCGGGCAACTCCACTAGCTGGAGTGTCCTGCGGTGCTGTGACAAAGGGGTGAGCCTTTGAGGCTCACCGCCAGGTGTTACAGTTCCTGCCTGGGGGAGGTGTTAGCATCTCCACCCAGTGCAGGCTTTGTTACTGGCCTCAGAGTGACAAAGGCACTCTCCCCATGGGGCCAGCAACATGTCTCTAGTGTGGCAGGCTGCTGGAACCAGTCAGCCTACACAGATAGTCGGTTAAGTTTCAGGGGGCACCTCTAAGGTGCCCTCTGTGGTGTATTTTACAATAAAATGTACACTGGCATCAGTGTGCATTTATTGTGCTGAGAAGTTTGATTCCAAACTTTCCAGTTTTCAGTGTAGCCATTATGGTGCTGTGGAGTTCGTGTAAAACAGACTCCCAGACCATATACTCTTATGGCTACCCTGCACTTACAATGTCTAAGGTTTTGCTTAGACACTGTAGGGGCACAGTGCTCATGCACTGGTACCCTCACCTATGGTATAGTGCACCCTGCCTTGGGGCTGCAAGGCCTGCTAGAGGGGTGTCTTACCTATACTGCATAGGCAGTGAGAGGCTGGCATGGCACCCTGAGAGAAGTGCCATGTCGACTTACTCATTTTGTTCTCACTAGCACACACAGGCTTGTAAGCAGTGTGTCTGTGCTGAGTGAGGGGTCTCTAGGGTGGCACAATACATGCTGCAGCCCTTAGAGACCTTCCCTGGCATCAGGGCCCTTGGTACCAGAGGTACCAGTTACAAGGGACTTATCTGGATGCCAGGGTGTGCCAATTGTGGAATCAATGGTACATTTTAGGTGAAAGAACACTGGTGCTGGGGCCTGGTTAGCAGGGTCCCAGCACACTTCTCAGTCAAGTCAGCATCAGTATCAGGCAAAAAGTGGGGGGTAACTGCAACAGGGAGCCATTTCTTTACACAAGCCCCCCCGCAGCCCACAGGCCAGGAGACTCAGCCAAAGCTGGGAGAGTCTTCCTAGTCTGTCAGGCGAGGAAGAGTATAGGAAATAGGCTGGTTTGTTGCAGGGCCTACTCTGCCTTACATCCTCCTGTTCAGGTCATTCCCTCTGGGGAACTGACCCACTTCCACAGTGATAGGACCTAGTCTGAACTGCCTCTTGTCTGTGCTTTTTATGTCTTCACCCATTCTCTCTATTTTGGGGTTAGAGGTATCCACCTCTGCTAATCTTATCTTAGCCAGGGTCACCCCTAGCTTACCCAAAGAGGTTACCCAGAGCTGGAGTAACCCCACCATGACCAACAGGGTCAGGGGGCCTAACTTGTTATTTGGCATGGGGTCAGACTACCATGCCAAGGATAGTGCAGCCATAAAGGCTAACACCCAGCAGAGGCCACTGACAGCTGTCAGTGCCCAGAACCACACCTTTAGCTCTTCACCTACAAGGGAAGGGGCTAAGTTACAGGCTTCTTTGGGTTCAGGGTGCCTGTCTGCTGTATTAGAGTGGGGGGTTACCACATCTTGTAGTAAACACCCTTCTTCCACTCTTTCTTCTGTTAGCCGAGGAGCCACCCACTCAGGCTTAACAGTTGCCTGACTAGCCAGGACTTCTTGTGGGTCAGGTTGGACTTTATCAGAGCCACTTTTGGAGTTCTCCTCTACTGGAGCAAAATCTCCTTGGCTTGCTGGAACCTTGGCTAAAGGTTGTCCACCTTTTCTACTCTGTTTCCTTTTCTTTTTCTTCTGGGGCCTACTTGCATTTACTGCAGAGGCAGGCACTCCAGAATCCTTGGGAGAGGACTGGCACTGGACCAGTTCCTCTCTTGGGCTCTGACTAACCTCTGGGTAGTCATTTCCAAGGAGACAATCAAGGGGGAGGTCTGTACTGACTACCACCCTTCTCCAGCTAAAAGTCCCACCCACTTCTATGGGCACAAAAGCCACAGGCCTATCAGTGACCCTGTCTGGGCTAACTCTTACTCTGGCCATCTCACCTGGGATGTACTGGTTTGAGAACACCAGCCTGTCATGCACAATAGTGTGACTGGCACAAGTGTCTCTCAGGGCAGTGGCTGGGATTCCATTCACCAGTAGGTGGTGGAAGTGTCTACTTCCCTCTGGAATCTCCAACTCACCTGTTGGGCCCTTTTTCCAGTTGAAGGCTATGAAGACCTCCTCATCTGAGGAGTCATCCCCAATGGCTACACTGGTCACCCCTGGGATTTTGCTAGGGGGTTTGTTTTTGGGACAAGAAGTGTCCTTGGTGTGGTGCCCTGTCTGTTTACAGTTATGGCACCATGCCTTAGTGGCATCCCAGCTCTTACCCTGGTACCCACCTTTGTTTTGGGTTGTGTCTCTGGGCCCACCCACCTGGTCTGGTTTTTGGGGGCCTACAGGGGACTCTTTTTCTTTGTTTCTAGTGTCACCCTCTTTCTCCTGGGGAGGCTTTGTAACCCCTTTCTTTTGGTCACCCCCAGTGGAAGTTTTGGTTACCCTAGTCTTGACCCAGTGGTCTGCCTTCTTTCCCAATTCTTGGGGAGAAATTGGACCTAGGTCTACCAGATACTGATGCAACTTTTCATTGAAGCAGTTACTTAAAATGTGTTCTTTCATAAACAAATTATAAAGCCCAACATAGTCATACACTTCATTTCCAGTTACCCAACCATCCAGTGTTTTCACTGAGTAGTCAACAAAATCAACCCAGGTCTGGCTCGAGGATTTTTGAGCCCCCCTGAATCTAATTCTATACTCCTCAGTGGAGAATCCAAAGCCCTCAATCAGGGTACTCTTCATGAGGTCATAAGATTCTGCATCTTTTCCAGAGAGTGTGAGGAGTCTATCCCTACACTTTCCTGTGAACATTTCCCAAAGGAGAGCACCCCAGTGAGATTTGTTCACTTTTCTGGTTACACAAGCCCTCTCAAAAGCTGTGAACCATTTGGTGATGTCATCACCATCTTCATATTTAGTTACAATCCCTTTAGGGATTTTCAACATGTCAGATGAATCTCTGACCCTATTTATGTTGCTGCCACCATTGATGGGTCCTAGGCCCATCTCTTGTCTTTCCCTTTCTATGGCTAGGATCTGTCTTTCCAAAGCCAATCTTTTGGCCATCCTGGCTAACTGGATGTCCTCTTCACTGGAGTTATCCTCAGTGATTTCAGAGTTGTTGGTCCCTCCTGTGAGGGAACCAGCATCTCTGACTATTATTTGTGGAGTCAGGGCTTGAGAGGCCCTGTTCTCCCTAGATAGGACTGGTGGGGGGGAATCACCCTCCAAGTCACTATCATCATCCTCTGTGTTGCCATCCTCAGAGGGGTTGGCTCTTTCAAACTCTGCCAACAGCTCCTGGAGCTGTAGTTTGGAAGGTCTGGAGCCCATTGCTATTTTCTTTAGTTTACAGAGTGACCTTAGCTCTCTCATCTGTAGATGGAGGTAAGGTGTGGTGTCGAGTTCCACCACATTCACATCTGTATTAGACATTATGCTTCTAAAAGTTGGAATACTTTTTAAGAAACTAAAACTAGTTCTAGAATCTAATTCAAACTTTTACAAACTTTTAAACTCTAAAAGAAATGCTAACAGGGACTAACACAAGGCCCTAGCAGGACTTTAAAGAGTTTAGAAAACTTTTCAAATTGCAAAAATCAATTTCTAATGACAATTTTGGAATTTGTCGTGTGATCAGGTATTGGCTGAGTAGTCCAGCAAATGCAAAGTCTTGTACCCCACCGCTGATCCACCAATGTAGGAAGTTGGCTCTGTATGTGCTATTTCAAAGTAAGGAATAGCATGCACAGAGTCCAAGGGTTCCCCTTAGAGGTAAAATAGTGGTAAAAATAGATAATACTAATGCTCTATTTTGTGGTAGTGTGGTCGAGCAGTAGGCTTATCCAAGGAGTAGTGTTAAGCATTTGTTGTACATACACATAGACAATAAATGAGGTACACACACTCAGAGACAAATCCAGCCAATAGGTTTTGTATTGAAAAATATATTTTCTTAGTTTATTTTAAGAACCACAGGTTCAAATTTAACATGTAGTATCTTGTTTGAAAGGTATTGCAGGTAAGTACATTAGGAACTTTGAATCATTTCAATTGCATGTATACTTTTCAAGTTATTCACAAATAGCTATTTCAAAAGTGGACACAGTGCAATTTTCACAGTTCCTGGGGGAGGTAAGTTTTTGTTAGTTTTACCAGGTAAGTACGACACTTACAGGGTTCAGTTCTTGGTCCAAGGTAGCCCACCGTTGGGGGTTCAGAGCAACCCCAAAGTTACCACACCAGCAGCTCAGGGCCGGTCAGGTGCAGAGTTCAAAGTGGTGCCCAAAACGCATAGGCTTCAATGGAGAGAAGGGGGTGCCCCGGTTCCAGTCTGCCAGCAGGTAAGTACCCGCGTCTTCGGAGGGCAGACCAGGGGGGTTTTGTAGGGCACCGGGGGGGACACAAGCCCACACAGAAATTTCACCCTCAGCGGCGCGGGGGCGGCCGGGTGCAGTGTTAGAACAAGCGTCGGGTTCGCAATGGAAGTCAATGAGAGATCAAGGGATCTCTTCAGCGCTGCAGGCAGGCAAGGGGGGGCTTCCTCGGGGAAACCTCCACTTGGGCAAGGGAGAGGGACTCCTGGGGGTCACTTCTCCAGTGAAAGTCCGGTCCTTCAGGTCCTGGGGGCTGCGGGTGCAGGGTCTTTTCCAGGTGTCGGGACTTAGGTTTCAGAGAGTCGCGGTCAGGGGAAGCCTCGGGATTCCCTCTGCAGGCGGCGCTGTGGGGGCTCAGGGGGGACAGGTTTTGGTACTCACAGTCGTAGAGTAGTCCGGGGGTCCTCCCTGAGGTGTTGGTTCTCCACCAGCCGAGTCGGGGTCGCCGGGTGCAGTGTTGCAAGTCTCACGCTTCTTGCGGGGAGATTGCAGGGTTCTTTAAAGCTGCTCCTTTGGATAAAGTTGCAGTCTTTTTGGAGCAGGTCCGCTGTCCTCGGGAGTTTCTTGTCGTCGTCGAAGCAGGGCAGAGGATTCAGAGGTCGCTGGTCCCTTTGGAAGGCGTCGCTGGAGCAGAGTTCTTGTTGTTGCAGGAATCTAAATTCTTAGGTTCAGGGAAGCCCTTAAATACTAAATTTAAGGGCGTGTTTAGGTCTGGGGGTTAGTAGCCAATGGCTACTAGCCCTGAGGGTGAGTACACCCTCTTTGTGCCTCCTCCCAAGGGGAGGGGGTCACATCCCTAATCCTATTGGGGGAATCCTCCATCTGCAAGATGGAGGATTTCTAAAAGTTAGAGTCACCTCAGCTCAGGACACCTTAGGGGCTGTCCTGACTGGTCAGTGACTCCTCCTTGTTATTCTCATTATTTTCTCCGGCCTTGCCGCCAAAAGTGGGGGCCGGGGCCGGAGGGGGCGGGCAACTCCACTAGCTGGAGTGTCCTGCGGTGCTGTGAAAAAGGGGTGAGCCTTTGAGGCTCACCGCCAGGTGTTACAGCTCCTGCCTGGGGGAGGTGTTAGCATCTCCACCCAGTGCAGGCTTTGTTACTGGCCTCAGAGTGACAAAGGCACTCTCCCCATGGGGCCAGCAACATGTCTCTAGTGTGGCAGGCTGCTGGAACCAGTCAGCCTACACAGCTAGTCGGTTAAGTTTCAGGGGGCACCTCTAAGGTGCCCTCTGTGGTGTATTTTACAATAAAATGTACACTGGCATCAGTGTGCATTTATTGTGCTGAGAAGTTTGATACCAAACTTTCCAGTTTTCAGTGTAGCCATTATGGTGCTGTGGAGTTCGTGTAAAACAGACTCCCAGACCATATACTCTTATGGCTACCCTGCACTTACAATGTCTAAGGTTTTGCTTAGACACTGTAGGGGCACAGTGCTCATGCACTGGTACCCTCACCTATGGTATAGTGCACCCTGCCTTGGGGCTGCAAGGCCTGCTAGAGGGGTGTCTTACCTATACTGCATAGGCAGTGAGAGGCTGGCATGGCACCCTGAGGGGAGTGCCATGTCGACTTACTCATTTTGTTCTCACTAGCACACACAGGCTTGTAAGCAGTGTGTCTGTGCTGAGTGAGGGGTCTCTAGGGTGGCACAATACATGCTGCAGCCCTTAGAGACCTTCCCTGGCATCAGGGCCCTTGGTACCAGAGGTACCAGTTACAAGGGACTTATCTGGATGCCAGGGTGTGCCAATTGTGGAATCAATGGTACATTTTAGGTGAAAGAACACTGGTGCTGGGGCCTGGTTAGCAGGGTCCCAGCACACTTCTCAGTCAAGTCAGCATCAGTATCAGGCAAAAAGTGGGGGGTAACTGCAACAGGGAGCCATTTCTTTACACTGCCTACAAAGGAGGAATTGACCGGGGAATGTCATAATCTTGGCACATCTGATCAAATGTAAGCAGATGATTGCCTTGGAAAAGACTGCCCACAGTCTCTATGGATTGAGCCAAGCAGAGAGGTGGTCAGATGTGAAGGACCTAGGAAAACTTAGTAGTGCCTAGAGAGACTAAGTAGGAGCACAGGGTTGTATATGGCACATCAATAGTAAGATCCTGGTGAGGCACTTCCAGGCCATCCAGCCGTGTAAGGACCAGTGTATTTTGAATGTGGGTTGTAATAGCTGATGAAGAACGTCAGTGGGAAGGGGGTTGTTGGAAATGGGGTCTCTACTTTTTTTTTTTTAAATATGTTTTTATTGTTATTGTTTCCAGCACACATTCAATTAACTACCTTTCCCTCAACTCCCTCTTTCCAGCCTATACTTTATTTCAGCTCGGATCCTTGTGCTCCTTCCTGCCAGGCATTGCCACTCTGAGTTAATCTGTTAGTTGTCTGGTATGATGCTAGTCTCTTTGCAGGTTAGTATAGTTGTTCTCAGCCACGTCCGATTCCTCCGATGATGTGTTTTGCTCCCATGATTCAATTATTGGGTCTTTTAAGCGGTCTAGTAGACTATCCCATTGCTGCATCCCCTCTGCACTCCCCAATCCTTTTGCCATTTTTTGGCGTAACGCCTCCCCTTCTGCTTCAGCCCATTTAGCTAAGGTGTCCCTCCATCTAAGCGCCTTTGGGCCCCTAGGGTCCTTCCAATGGATTGTGATTTCCCTTCGTGCTAGAATCAATGCTAGGTCTATGAACTTAGTTGTTACTTTCTTTGAGTGAGGTCTGGGAAAGCTTCCCAACAATGCTACTGCAGGGGTGGTCGCCAGTTTCCTGCCCGTAACCTTCTTGGTGTTGTGTATTACCTCTTCCCAGTATTGTTTTAACTCTCCACAGTTCCATAGCATGTGTATTAGGTCTGCCCCTAGCTCTGCACATCTAGGACATGCGCTGTTCGTGTTGTTGTACATTGATGCTATTTTGGCAGGGCTAAGGTATGCTCTGTGATATATGTATATGTTTATCAGTTTGAACCGGGCATTTCTGGATACTTTGTAGACCTGGGCTGTGATGTTTCCCCATCGCTCGTCATCTATGTTTTCCCCAATGTCAGGTTGCCATAAGGTTTTTAGAGTTTCGAGAGGGATTAGTGCATCTGTTTGTAGCGTTTTGTAAATCGTTGATACTACCTTTTTGTCTCCCCCTATTGTACAGATGATGTGGCATCCAGCATGTGTAGGTGGTTCCCTTAGTCCCTGCTTCCAATGTCGTTGTATTAAAGCTGCCAGGGATCTGTGCATGAGGAACATCCCGGGTGGTATTCCGTAATGTGCCATCATGTCTGTGTATGTCATGAGCTCTCCGTTCCTGAAGAGCTCTCCTATCATGGTGACACCATACATCTCTAGTTTTTTAATCCCCATTATGGATCTCCCTCCGGGGAGCAGGGTCAGGTCCCTCAGGGGGATCTTCGGTGAGAATGGGGATTTAACTTGTGTGCGCTGTAGGCTACGCTTCCAGCATGTGTTTATGACCTGATGTTCAAGAGACTTCGTCTCCTTGTTTCCGTCTTGCACTAAAAGTATCCCTGCGAGAGTTGTTGCAGTTTTCTCTCTCATGGGGTCTTCTGCCTCTGCAGTTGTTGCTACATGCCATTCTTTGGCCAGCCACTGGAGCTGGCCTGCCAGATAATATAATTCCACATCTGGAGCTGCCAGTCCACCTTCTACTGTGGGTCGTTGGAGTTTGTGCAGGGCTAGTCTGTGGCACCCGCCCCCCAGATAAAGCTGGAGTCAATTTCCCTGAAGGAGGATCGGGGTATCGGTACCGGCAGAGTTGAAAAGCTATATAGCAGTCTTGGCAGTGCCACCTTTTTTATCAGGGCTACTCGTCCAGTTATTGACAGCGGCAGTGTCTTCCAGAATTGGGCGGCTGTTCTTAATTTCCGTATTGCATGGTTCACATTTCCTTCTAATAGGTCCCTTAGCTCATGGTAAATCTTGACACCCAAATATCGGAACGTTGTCAGGGACCATCCCAGGTTCTGGATGGTTGTGATCCTAGGGGTCCCCTTCTGCAGCGGGAAGAGGAGGGATTTCTGCCAGTTGATGCGGAGACCTGATATGTCCCCAAACCAATCCAGCAGGGCCACGACCCCGTGAAGATCCCTGTTTGGATCTCTCGGAAATAGTATCATATCATCTGCATACAGTGCGATCTGGTGCGTTCTATCCTCTATGGCTATTCCTTCATAGTGTTCTTCTGTTCTGGCCATCAGTGCCAAGGGCTCTACCGCAATGGCGAACAGTAATGGTGATAACGAGCATCGTTGTCTGGTTCCCCTCCCTATTCTATAAGAGCTCGATATTGTTCGTCCGATGCGGACTCGTGCCGTAGGGGAGGTATATAGCAGCTTAGACCACCTAAGGAACCCCAGACCTAGACCCATCCTCCTCATCACTGTATGTGCAAGTAGTCCCATCTGAGGCTATCAAACGCTTTCTCAATATCCACTACTAATATTGCAGCTGTGGAGAGATTTGGGGAACCCAAATGCATTATTCCAGTTAGTCTTCTGATATCAATGGCTGTGCTACGGTTAGGAATGAAGCCGGTTTGGTCGGGGTGGATCAGTTTTTCCATGTGGGGCATCAACCTGGTGGCGAGGATACGACTCAATATCTTATAGTCCATGTTCCACATGGATTGGGGGCGGTACGATCGCACATCTGTAGACGGGCGATCCTGTTTTGGCAGCGGGACCACAATGGCTTCATTTGTGGAGCTAGGCAGATTACCATTTTCAAACGCCTCTCCATATATATCACTGAGCCGTGGTGCCAGTAGATCCACGTACTCCTTAAAGAATTCTGCTGGTAACCCGTCTGCTCCTGGCACTTTCCCTCTGGCCATTGTCTCCACCGCTGTGGTCACCTCCAGTGGGGTTCTCACCTCCCCCCAGTTTTTGCTGGTCCTCCCCTCCCAGGGTTTGAAAACGAATGTTCCCTAGGCATCCCAGCCGGTCTGGCTCTAGGGGTACAGTAGGGGGGGCATATAGTGCTGCGTAGTATTTGGCGAAACTGGCATTAATTTCCCCCTGGCTGTATAGCCTTCTACCCTCTGTGTCCTCTATTTCCATTACAAGTGACTGTTGTCTCCTTGGGGACGGCAGCCAAGCCAGTAAGGCCCCTGCTTTTTCCCCTTCCGTGTGCTGTCTACTGATATATTTCTTATAGTCGAATCGTCTAAGTTTTTCCAGGGTGCTTGCTATTTTGTTCTTAGTCTTGGATATGCTAGGGACCAGGTCTGGTTGTCCGGTCTGTTGCGCTCCAGAGTTCTCAGTGTTGTCTCATATTTATCGAGTTCCCCTTCTACTGACCTCCTAACACCCAGTGTTCCTGCCATGCACTGGCCCCTGATAGTCACCTTAAACGCCTCCCATTCCTGCGCTCGGGAGTGGGTAGAGCCTGTATTGTGCGTGAAAAACTCTTTAATTGCTTCTCGGATGGTTTGCCGATAGGCGCTATCTTCTAAAGACTCTACATTCAGTCGCCAATCTGGTATGGGGGGGGGCGGTCCCTCCGCCAGTCTAGGGTAAGCAATAATGGGTTGTGGTCAGATATTGTACGGCATAAGTATTCTGCACTGCGTACCGTGCAATTTACATCCGGGGAGGTTAGGATTGCGTCCAGTCGGACATGTAAGTCATGCATGGGTGAGTAGAAAGAGTAGTCCCTCTCTAGCGGGTGGAGGTGCTTCTAAGAGTCGATCAGTCCCCAGTCCCTCTGCCAGTCAGTGAAGCTCTTGGCTGTCCTGCGTATAGGGGAGGACTCCAGCGGTGGGTGGGATCTATCTAGCGCTGTGTTCGATACACAATTAAAATTGCCTCCCACTACTGTTGACTGTGTTAGGTGGGGTCCCCAAGTACAGGACATTGCATGTGGGAAAGAGCTCTGGTCTTGATTGGGGGCTTAAATTCCTCCTAGTGTGATGTCCCTTCCCCCTAGTCGGCCTTTCACCAGGACGTAGCGCCCGTCCCTGTCTATGAGTGTTTCCGTTTTTTGGAAGGGGATCCCTTGGCGTAACACCTCTTTCCCTATGACGTGGGTCGCTTGTAAAATTGCTATTTGTACACCTCGTCGTTTAAGCTGATTGTAAACCCTGTGGCGCTTACCTGGACTGTTCAATCCTCTAATATTCCATGTGAGAAGTTTATAATCTAGCGGTCTATCCATGTTCAATCTTTATGTGTGGGTTTTTGGTATGTTTGCACCCATACCCCCATTTCGTGTGTGACAATACCCAGGAGCTTGGCCGATTGGTTCTACTACTTGAATCTATTTCCCTTATTTGAAACCCACTGCTTGCTAACTTAACAACTCTTCTATAAACCAAACTCCCTTTCCCCAGGACCGGTGACGTAACTTTCCCCATCCAAACTTTCCCCAACTTAGTAACCATTGTGTGTGAGGGGCTAAGCAAGAACTGTGTGCCTAGCCCATGGGCCCCGTATCAACGCATACTTGCTTCATTACGTGTTATTCTTCCTAGTACCCCGGCTATACTTCTGATAAGTGGGCTGTGACAGAGTCCCATGGCAGTTGAGCTTGTGCTGCTGTGTCGTCTACCGCTGTGCTTCCGGTCCATCCGGCTCCGCAAGTCCTTATTTCTGCTGTTCCTCTTTTGCTACGTTCCATCAGTCCATGTCTTTCCAGTCATTCATTTGGGCACTAGTGGATCTTCACTTCTGTTTCAGATGATCTCGTCTGATGTCCCTGGGGTGAATCGTGGGAGGCTGTCGGCTGTGTCCTGTGATGAGCAGGAGATTTCGTCTGGCCCCGAATCCTGATCTGATAGGGATACGGACCGGCGTGCGGAGGTGACGTCTCCTCGTCCCAAGGGATGCCACGGCTTTCACAGCTTCTTGTTTTTCCCTCATTGTCTGATTGAGTGGTGGGGCCATGTCAGTAATGCATTTCCCTTTCCACTGGGATGGTTCTCTTCTTTTTTTATTCACTCCTTCTTTGTATTGTCTCTCTGTCGGTCCTAGCTCATCTAGCCATTCCTGCACTTGCTGTGATGCCGTGAAAAGAGTGTGTCATTGTTCGTAATGATCTTTAGTTTGGCCATAAATAGCATGGCATACTGGATGCCTCGTTCTCTAAGATGCCGCTTGACCTCTATGAAGGTGGTTCTTTGCTTCTGGGTGTCTTCGGTAAAGTCCGGGAAGATCATTATTCGCTGTCCCTCCATGGTGATCTCTCCCTTTTTTCGTGCTTGCGATAGGATGAAGTCTAGGTCTTTAAAATGCAGAAGCTTTGCTACGATCGGACGCAGCCTTGCAGGAGGAGGAGGTCTCTATGGGCTCTTTCTATTGCAAAATATCGTGAGAGGCCCTCTGGTGCTATTTCTTTGTGTATCCACTGCTTCAGGTAAGACTCCATGTCCAGCGCTTCACGTTCCGATTTTTCGGGGATACCCACCAGGCGTAGATTGCTTCTTCCTGCTCTATTTTCGGCATCCTCCGCGTGTGTCTCAAGTATTTTAACCCTGGTCATCAGAGAGGTCACTGTTTTAGCGAGTGTCTTGCATTCAGGGGTGAGTTGTTCTAGCGACTTTTCATTGGCCACTACTCTGTCGGTTAATCTTCTGTGATCGTCTCTTAGGAGTGTCAGATCTGCAGACAGGGAGTCTATTTTAGGTTCCAGAGCTTCTCTGGATGCCTGGATAGCTTGCAGTAGGGTGTCCAGAGTGGTACCCCCGTCGGCCTCTCCAGGTGCTCCTTCTCTTTGCGAGCTGTTGTCCTCTCCTGGGCCTTCCCGTTTATTGGGCTTGCCCATTTTTAGTTGGTGCGCTGATTTTACAGGGCTGGGTGTCGTTCTCCCTCTGCGTTGGTTGTTTCCTCGATTTTTCCTTTTCTCCCTCTCGTGGTGGGGGGCTCTCTGTGTGTTTACTTTCACCTTGTCCAGGCGAATCACTGTTGCTACGATCCACCTTGCTTTGAGTCAGTGCGTGGAGTTTCTGGCGGTTTCCATATCTCGCCCCTGCTTCATCATAACATCCTTTCAGGTATCCCCTCCAGCTTTACTTGCTGCAGTGGGTCCCCTGTCGGTGGAGGGGGCCCGGGTCAAGACCTCCGGCCGCCCACTCCCGGTCTTTCGCCCGGTTCCTTGCCGCTCCGGCAGTTCTGGTTCGTTCTCCCTAGGAGAGAGCAGCCTCAGTTTCCTGGGTTCTTGCCGAGTGCACTGCCAGGCCTTTGCGCTGTTCTCAGGGCCGCCGGTCTAGTTCCTTTTTCCCGACCGGGGGCCTGCCAGCCTCCCCCACCCCTCTTCCCTCTAGTGGAGGGATCTAAATGGAGGTCTACAGGTCATTTTGCGCCTCCGCCGGCTTCACCGTGGGTCACGGCACGGCTCCAGCCCTCTCTGCAGGTGCTCCCTTCCGCCTCTCCTTACCACCCACTTGGCCAGTTGTTTCGGGCTCGGCGCGGTTGCCAGTCAAGTTCTCCATGTCCCGGTCCCTCTTCACTGTGGCGGGGCCAGGCGGTCTCCCAGTTTTCCACTTGCGCTTTGGGTTCTGTTGTCGCGTCTCGGCAGAGCCGCTATTTTATCCTACCGCTCTGCTTCAGCGCCAGGGCCGTTGGACCGTCCGGAGCCAGCTAGATCTCTCTAGGCTTCAGTTTCTTGATGTGCCAGGGGTCCATTATGTGCCACAGGTCATTCCTGGCGATCGCCGGGGTCAGGGATTCAAGATAACTGTGCAAAGATCGGTGGCCGCCGGGAGCTCCGCTTTACGTGTGCTGCTCCATCGGCCTCAAGCCACGCCCCATGGGCTCTCTACTTGGCAGTGGTTTGCACTCATCCAAGTAGGGACCCTCACTTTAGTCAAGGAATCTCACAGCTAAGATAACCCCTGCTCACCCCCTTGGTAGCTTGGCCCAGGCAGTTAGGCTTACCTCTGAGGCAATGTGTAAAGTATTTGTACACACACACACACACACAGACACACAGTAACACAGTGAAAAAACCACAAAAGTACTCCACACCAGTTTAGAAAAATAGCCAATATTTATTTGAGTAAAACAAGACAAAAATGACAAAAAAACAACACACACAAGCAAAGATACGATTTTTTAAAGATGACATTTAGTATACCACTTAGAAATACAATAGCTCCAACTGGGGCTATCACAACATCTTGACGAAGTTGTTTCAAACAGTTCAATACCACTCGCGAGGGGGTGCGGGCTGGTCATGGAAGTGCATGGACCCCAGGTACAGTACCTTGGAAAACAATGAGGAAACAAAGACACTGCACGGAGTCAGGAAGGTGAGACGACGCTGGAGCCGGTGCAGCTTTGGTTCCTTACTGCTACCAGAGAGATGAAGCATCTGTTCCTTACTGTTAGGCAGGGGAGGGGAGGCATTGGTTCTTTGTGCTTGCTGGGGAGGTGATGCAGCGTTGGTGACGAGGCATCGGTTGCTTACGACAAGGCAGGGATCAATTAATTCAGCAGGTCAAAAAAGCAAGGCGTAGACTTTGCGGTGTTGCAATCACACCACGGGGCCACAGGTGTTGCTCAGAGTCAGAACCGGGGGCCACTGACGTCGGCGCTCTGGACTCACTGTGACAGGAATTCAGAGGCGCTGCAGCGGCATCAGGCCTGTGGTGTCGGTCGTTGCACTCAGAGGGGACTACAGATCCGGTGCAGGCAGCCACACGGAGTCGAACAGCAGCACTGGTCCCGAAGTCCAAAGAGACCATCCATCCTTGGCATATTATTTCTGGCCAAGTCATGGATCGTCTTTTTCAACCCAACTAGTGTGATTAAATCGTTGAGTTCTTCGAACTCAGTAATGCTGATGGTAGGCAATGGCCGGGGGGGGGGGTCAGGAATCCCTCAATACACCGGTATGGGGGCAGGGGGCGCTCTATATAGTGCTGAGTAGTAGTTGTACAAAGCTTGTAGTATGGCTTTTCGAGAGCGTAGAGTGGGGCCTACATGTGGGGCTATTTCAGTGATGGGGGAGTGTTGGCCTCCTGGTGGGCTAGCCACTGCAGTAGGCAACTGGGTTTGCCCCCTGTGGCCTGTATTTGGGATGTATAAGCTGCAAAACTTTAACACCGAAGGTGCTCTATGATAGCAGCATGACCTGCTTTGGCAAGCATCATTATCAGGAAGGGCCTGATGTTCAAGGTCAGCCAGAGACTTCTCGGTGTCCTTGAGTTCTCTATACAACGCTTGGTGGACGCCTACTATGTTCTGGATGCATATGCCCCTAGTGACTACCTTAAAAGAGTCACACTCAATACTAGGCCCGGACGGAGTGCGCGGAGTTGCGCTATGTGGAACTGCATGAAGTGGCAAAAAAACTCTGCTGTGCTACACGGAGTTCTGCTAGTGGCCGGAGTTCTCCATTGCACCTGTTCGCATTACATTTGACATCACACAGAACGCGAAGTGCGTACTCGCATTCAAAATCTCACACGAACGGCACCACGCGGTCCGCAAGGGCACAGCCACGTTGTTTTTCACTCTGTTTATGGTGCTGGGACTGCCCTCAATCTTTGCAATCCTCCCATCATACTTTATCTCCCTCTATTTTTCTACTTATTGTATTAGTGTTTATTTTTGTCTCATTATTTTTACGCTGTTTTAATATAATTCTTTTTGTGTTTTTTGTGACTTTTTGTATTTTTGTTTATTTTTCCTTTCTCCTTCCTTTTGCTCCTGTTTCTTTTTCTTTTCTCCTACCCTGCCCACTCAGCACCATGCCAGAGCAGCAGTGGGGCAACAGCGCCTACCTGCCTTGTGGACGCTGCCGCCATCAAGGGGTGCAGCCTCCCCAAATCTTCAGCAAGGAGGAGGTGGCAGTACTTGTTTTTTATGTTCAGTGCCACCTCCCCTCCATGCTGGCAGCAGGTGGCAGGCCTGGAAGCGGGTACCCCCTGCAGGAGCATCGGCAGCTCTGGGCTCTGGTGCGCCGGTTGGTCAGGGCCACCACCCAGGTCCAGCTCACCACCCAGCAGCTGACGCATCGCTGGGCAGATATCATCGACCGTGAGCAGGACCTGCTCGACCTGCTAGGGGTGGAGATCCTAGGGCTTAGTTTTACATTTTTATTATGTTTGTGTTCTACAATGACAATTATTTTCCGAATAGCATGCGGCTTCCACTCAGAGGTAAGTTAAGTTTTGTTTACGTTAGATTATTATTTATTATGTGATCCAGTTAGAGCTATCTAGGTGCTCTATGCTACATGATTGATTTTTATACTCATAGGTAGGCACTCACATTGGCTGATTATTTAAGAGGCCATTGCAACGCAAACTCCTCTGTCCTCCGCCTAACTCCATAGTGAATTAGTGATATCAGTGAGTTAGCGCTCTGTGACTATGTATCACGTACAGTCCCAAGCAATTTCACATTGATGCGAGTATGCATGCATTGCAAAAAAGGGAGACTGAGTTGGTCCATCAAGGGGCTTGAGAAATGAGAATAGAGTAAACGATCATTCATTGCAATGGATTAATTCTAAATGTGGATTTTCTTAAGGAAATTTGAAATAGGGTCTTTAGGAATATAGCCAACTCAACAATAGTTGATCATACTAGTATAGTACTATTGACGAACTGATTTAAGTACAATGTTATTCCTTTTGGCTGTTATGTAATCATTTTGTGGAAATTAATGGTTCCACTAATGTAGTTTTTATCTTTTTTTAGCTTACATCAGCACCCAAGGGCAAGAAGAAGGGCACTGCATCGGCGGATCCGGCGAGAGCTGGGGAGGCGCCAACCACCAGCACCAATGCTAATTCCTCTGCTCATCACAGTAAGTCCTATTATTTAATATTATTATTATTATTTCTCTAACTTTTACCTCCCCATACTTTTATACTACTTTTAAATTTGCCTTGTTTACTTTTTCTATATTGGCTACCTTTTTACCAACTCCCATATCCAAGTTTTGTTTAATTAATTTCTGTTATCCCTGCATTCTCTTTTTTCTGTATTTCATTAACTGTTTTGCATACCACCCCTTGGTTGCTCTTCAATGATTCCAAGTCATCATCAATCATAGGCTATAGCTCTGCCCCGATATTACGGAAAGCTTTTGATTGGTTTGTCTTCCCCCCCATTACGCAAAGCTTTTGGTTTGCTTGTCTATCTTCCTTTTCTAACATTCCAACAAAATGCCTAGAGTGATGTTTTTGACAGAAGATACTGCAGTGCTAACCGAACTGTAACAATTGTGGTTGCATTTTTTTATTTGAAAAATTAAGAATGGGATCTGGCATCTAAAAACTGTATACTGTTTTTTTATAGCCACACCAACCACCAGTGGACTAGGAAGAGCTGGATCAAGTTCCACCAATGCAGGAGCAGATGAAGCAGGGGAAGACGCGGCGGCAGGGACAGGCACTGGTAAGTCAAATTGCTTGCTTATTGACAATTACTGTTACTCACTAGCTACAAAGGAATTTACATGATTGAGCTCATGGACCCCCTGCATTACAGCTACAGCAATGGTTGTGTTAATTATGGCCTCTTCTATCTGCAACTCAGCAAAAGCACACATATTGTATGATACAAATGATGCCTTGATGGAAACGGGAAAGAACAGAAGGTTAAAAGAAAAGGATGGGTGAAAAGAGTGAAAGGAAAGGATGGATGGGTGGATGTAAAAGGATGAGTGGGTGAGTATTGGTATTGGATAAATAGATGGATGGATGAAAGCATGATTGAAGGAAAGGGTAGATATTGTGGGTGCTGAATGGATGGATAAAGGATTGTGAATTTGGGTGGAAGACTGGATGAGTGAATGTAAAGTTTAAATCATGGTGGCTATGGGTGTATACTGTTTATAGGGGAAGAATGAAAGGACGAATGAATAACTGCTTAGATGACTAAAGAAGGGAGCTCTTCTTTTGTAGATAGATCAGTGACGCCGATCTATTCTTCTATAGCTAAAGCTCTACCTACCTGCTTAATCCACCTGTCTTACTCTGCAGTAGAGTAAGTCAAGTTTCTTTACTTTCCTTACTGCCCAGTGAATCAATTTGTTGGAAAGAACTTGTGATGGGGGGCAAGACCAGTGAGTAAAGAGGGACTAGTAAGTGCCCGATTTGATTTAAAGTTTGACGTAGGGTATACTCTGTGACAAACGTGACAAATACAATACATATAGCCCATTCCTTTCCCTTGAGGGCAGTGAATCATTTCCCTCATCTACTTAGGGCAGACAGGAAAATATATCCACGTTTTATACACAACATGTGTGATATATCTTATTTATTCATCTGCCTTTTTGGAGTCAGGGTAAAAACTAAACTAAGTGAAAGGCATGTGGGGAAGAGCAGGGCCACTGGAATTAAAGATAGATAATTCAAATTCAAATTCAAAGATCACTTCAAATTCCATTGTCTCTAGAGAACCAGCAGTGTAATGCTACTATGCCACCCACTATCTATCATTTGAACAAGTATTTGTTCAGACCACTGTTTACAATTTACTCCTGCCCAACCACCACCACCAACTAAGCAGGAGATAGTGTCCCGTCTGAGGCAACAGAGGCTGGGGAAAATTCAGGCCGAGTACCAGCGCCTGGTGATCCTGGAGGAGGAACAGGCTGAAACAGCTGCTTGGGACCCAAGACCCAGCAGAAGAGCATTGCCAGCCCCCAGCCACTACATCGCCGGTGGCACTGCCAGCAGTGTGGGTCCCTGACTGCACCTGCTGCTGCACCCTTCTACTCCACCAGGGCATTTCAAAGACACATCCTACAGAGGATGGACCATTCAGAGAGCCAGCTCACCAGGATAGAGCAGAGCATCGACCAGTTCCAGACCCATATAGACAGTGCCCTTTTTTAAACCCTTTTTAATTTTTTTGTTTTGGTGGGAGGGACTTGTGGGTGGCGAGGGATTTGGGACGGACTTCAAGTTTGGACTTTTGATTGGGACAGGGTTGTTTTAGGGACAGGGTTATATTTGTTCAGGGAGAGGGGCGGTACTGTTGTGGGTAGAGAGGGAGGGTTTTATATTTGTAGAGAATAAAGAGGATAATATGTTTTTACTTCATTTGTGCCTCATATATTTATTTTGGCATTTTAGACTTTTAGTTTGCACTGTTGTCTTTTAGTGTAGCCTGTTATTTTTAATTTTCTAAAAAAAAGGTGTATGTCATTACTTAGACCTTTGCTCTATTGCCCTCTGCAACTATTATTGACCTCTAGGGGGTGATTGCCCTTTCCTATTTTGCAAACAAAACCCCAGTACTCACAGACAACATCTTCTTCATTAGGAGTTAAATACTAAATAAACAAGTTCACTTCAATCCATAGTACTTTTCCTACCTGAATAGATGACGTGAGGAAGTCTTCTTCATCTTATTGCATGTTTTCCCAAGATGGCATCTTAAGGGGTTGGTAGGTAGTAGTCGTAGCAGCAGGCTAGCACGCTAACAGACAGAACTTGACAGAAAGTACGAACTCCAACTACAGGATTAATGAAAGGGTTATCCATCACTGTCAACTTGATTGAAAGAAAATAGAGAGTTAGTGGGTCATCATCATAAATTATAACTGTAGGAATACTCAGACCAGACTACCACAATAACAGTATTGACACACAGCAAAGTAGAAGACCTGATATGATAATTAAATATAGGAATATCAATTTCTGAGGGGCGTGGTCAACATGGCGGCCGGAGCGGACGTGTGATCCGAGCTCCGCTCGCGGCCCACCATTGATTAATGAAATTCTGGCGTCCTTGCAGCCGTCCAAATGCTAGAATCGGCTGCGTGGGGACACTGTGAGCCTCAGGCTTTGGTCGCCACCCTGATTGAGGATCGGGACGACTCGGAGGGGCAGCACTGCGGCGCGCGCGAGCCTAGACAAGAGGGGAAAGGCCTTCCCCCCTCTGACGAGGCCCAACAACAAGAACAACGCCGGATCCTGGAACGGCCGCATCGGACCGTGGTGAGGTGACGAGACGGGGTGGCAAACCCCCCAAATACAGGTATGACCCCCCTCCTGGGGGCCACAAGGCGCTGGTGGTGATCCTCGCGTGCGGCATTCGAGTTTTTGTACCGCGTGCAAAACACCATAGCGGGGAGACAGAAGAAGACCCCCCCCCAGCATTCCCCTTCACTTACAAGTACGGCCCCCAGGGAGAGAAGATGGACCGCAGCGAGGGGGGGAGGCGGAGCGGTAACCCCTAAAACACAAGCACGTTGTCCCCCCCTGGGATAAGCGGGCGCTGGTGTTGTCTTTCGGGCGCGATAATTGGAAGGGCACTTGAGTGAAGTGCGGCTGTTTCTGCAAGCCGCGAACAGCACATCGAGGCGAGAAGACGGAAGAGGGCCCCCTCGGCACTTCCCTTCACCGGCGAACCGGTTCCCATGACAGCAGAAGGTGGGGAAGAGAAGAGCACCGTAGAGATAAAGTGAAGGAAGGAAAGCGGGAGAAGAAACAGGAAGAAAGGCGAGAGGAAAAGGAAGGAGGAGGTCAAGCAGAAAAGCAGTAGAAGGGAGAGCAGAGGAGAAGGGAAAGACGAAAGCAAGAAAAAAAAAGAGAGAGAGGGGAGAAAGGAAGAGAAAGTAAAAGAGGGGGAGGGAAAAAACAAAAAAACAAAACAAAAAAAACAAATAAAATTGTCGATCACTCGTGACCACACATCCACCCTGGCTCTCCCCAAACATTCAACAGTACCACAGCCCAACACGTAAAGGACATCTCCAGAGCAGAGGACGTGTGTGGAATGGGAAGGGAGAAGAAGGAAGGAAAAAAGAAAAAAAAAAAAAAAAGAGAGAGTAAAAGAGAAACAAGACGAAGCTGAAAAAAGATGGGGTGTAAGGCCCTGAAGTGAACTCAGTGGCTTGATACGACACTCAAATGAAACACAACACACGGCAAGACCCGGACAACTGACGCTCTGCCCAATAAACAACGCAACCACGACGAGTGCAGTCATGGGCAAAACAAAAACTCAGAAGGCACATTCAAACGCAGAGGCCGAGACCACCTCCCTCGAAGGAGAAACAGGAACCCAAACTGACGCTCTGCAAAAGATGTCTGAAACCCTAGCCGCTCACTCAACACAATTTGACAAAGTGCTACAAACAGTACTACACACGAAGACCTCATTAGAGGGAAAGATAGACTCAGTGGTACTGGAAGTTAATCTCCTCCGCACCGACCAACGGGAACTGGCCAACATAAATAAATGCAATAGAATTTATAATTACCTCAAGCGCCATAAAATACATATAGCAATATTGCTGAAGACACACCTCACAGCAGAAGATCTAAGTAAATTAGACAGGAAGTGGTCAGGAAAGATATACGGCACTAACATATCGACGCACACAAGAGGTGTGCTGATATGGATAGCCCCGAATGTCTCCTACACAGTGAAGCACACACAAATAGATGAAGACGGCAGATATGTCCATTTAAGAGGGGAACTGGACGGGAAACAATTGTGCATCACAGGTATATATGCACCTAATATTAAACAGATGGATTTTTTGCTGTCCACTTATGCAGCACTAACATGGGACCCACTGATACCTAGCATATGGGGGGGAGATTTCAATTGCGTACCAGATGCTAACATGGATAGATCCCACCCCCCACTAGAATGCGCCCCAAGTAGAAGACTATCCCAAACATTGCGAAACTGGATGTCAGATAGAAGACTACATGACGTATGGGGGAGCTTACACCCCACGGACATATAGTACTCCTTCTTCTCCCCTGTATACCATCTGCACACCCATATAGATCTGCAATTATACACAAGTGAACTCACTCAATCACTAATCAAGGCATTCTACCTGGCTAAAACAATATCAGACCACTGTCCCCTAGTAACTACAGTGCGTTGGGGCAGAGCACACACGCGCACACCCACCTGGCGTTTACAGCCGTCCTTACTACGTGACCCCCACTTCCGAGAAGAGCTAGCAGAGGGAATAGATTCATATTTTAAAACAAACACGGCGTAGTCAAGGGCAATGGAATGGGACGGCCACAAGGTTGTGATAAGAGGCTTGTGTATGGCAGCATCAGGCGGAGTCCGTAAGACATTATATAAGGAGTTATGTGACATTGAGAGAGGACTGAGGGAAGCGGAGAGGATGGCGGGACAGAATGGGGAGGGTGAGGGAAATATGATTGAGCTGAAAAAACAATGGGCTGAAACCAATGCGCGCTTACGAAAATATGACTACCAGCACTACACAGCGCGAATACACGCCGAAGGCGACCGATCCAGTAGGCTGCTGTCCTGGCTATTAAAAGGCGAACAGCAACACTCCACTATAAACGCCATCCGTACAGATGAAGGCAACATAGTCAACACACAGTCAGAAATCAATAAGACCTTTAAACAATATTATACCACTCTATACAAGTCAAACGCCCCCCCACCCGAATAGCAAATAGGTGAATTCTTTCAGACACCTCAATTAACCAAGCTGGCGGAAGAACAGCTGTCAGAACTAGAAAAACCCACTGCACTGGACGAGATCCAACAGGCGCTGAAACAAATGACACATAATAAAGCCCCGGGGGGGATGGACTCCCAGCAGAGTACTATCAGGCTTTTGCAATGCAAATAACAGCACCATATTTAGAAATGCTACAAGAAGCATTCCAAAAAGGTCACCTCCCAGAATCACAGCGTGAGGCAATTATAGTGGTCCTCCACAAAAATGCACCTAATATTAGGTCGCAACCCACTAGATGTCCGATCCTACCGACCATTGTCCCTTTAAAACTCTGACTGTAAATTGCTAGGGAAGGTACTGGCAAACCGTCTTCTCCCACTAATGCCAATACTAATCAACCCGGATCAATCCGGTTTCGTACCTGGCCGCAGTACACACACATATATTAGATGCCTCTTGCGACTAATAACGGAAACCCCAGTATTAGATTAGACAAGGACGGCGGATTCACTGGATATAGAAAAGGCATTTGACACACTGGGCTGGCCATACCTGATGAGATCCCTAAAAAGTATGGGCTTCGGCAATACATTCATAAGATGGATAAAAACACTATATGCAGATCTGAAAGCAAGAGTGAAGACAGGCGAAACTATATCGGAGAGATTTGGAATAGGCAGAGGAACCAGACAGGGATGCCCATTGTCACCGCTACTGTTCGCACTGGCAATTGAGCCACTTGCAGCACGACTGCGACATGAAGCTCCAAAGTGGGGCATTCCTGTTGGAGAAGCACATAAGGTTGTCTCTCTATACGCAGATGACGCGCTGATATATTTGCGCATTCGTTCGGAATCCCTGTCAGACCTATGACACCTGCTAAATACATTTGGAGATATATCAGGCCTACAGGTAAACAGGGCAAAATCATGTCTGTTCCCGATGCAATTAATACCAGACCCCCAAAGAGAAACAATCCCTACACATCAGTTACAATGGTGCTATACCACTTTCAGATATCTAGGGGTACAAATATATCATGACGAGAAGGACCTCAGAGAAGGTAATTTAGATTGAACGATCAGGTCTATAAGAAGTTCAATGCCCTTTTGGTGCTCACTCCCACTTTCACCTATGGGAAGAGTAGCAATAGCTAAAATGATTATACTACCACAAATCTTGTACTACTTCTCGGCATTACCACTTAAGCTCCCCAAGAGCTACTTTGCACCGCTAGCTAGCCTGCTGACAGACTTGACGTGGAACACAGGTCGCCGCCGAGTAGCCATAGCCAAGACTTACCTGCCACTGGAAAAGGGAGGGATGGGAGCACCCCAATTCGAATTATACTATGCAGCGGCACAAATACACTGGGTCATGGACTGGTCATGCAACCCAAATGGCTTGGAGGGGCGAATGGTAAATACCCTGCTGGGGCAATCGGATGCTATAAACTAGCTCATTGGCCGGGACAAACCAGCGCATAACTGCAATATTTTGCTGGAAGTGGCTGACTGGATATGGCGTCGATATGTGATGTCGACAGGGCGCATACCACCATATTCACCCAGAATCCCACTACTAGCTACCCCAGGACTAAACAACATGACACGACAACTAGCAAACTGGGTCAACAACTGGTATTAACACAATTGGCGACATATTCAAAGAGGGACACTTCTTATCATATGAAGCACTGACGGCAGGTTTAACCTAGGAAAGGGCGAATTCCTTGCATACAGGGCGCTACAACAAGTGGTGCGCAATACATGGGGAAATGGCTGCTATGAACCTAACACCGCACCAGTACTTCATGACTTGCTGACAGGGGCAGGCACACAAACAGATATATCCTGGATATACTGAGCACTACAGAATCACCCAGAAGAGGTCCAAATACAAGCAAAAAGCAGATGGGAGACGGCACTGCTGGCACCTTTACCTACCAAAAAATGGAACACGGCACTGACAAACACAAAAGATGTATCACGAAATGCCAGTTTTTGATACTCGCAATTCAATTATTTACACCAGACCTAACTCACTCCAGCCAAAATAAAACGCATGTTCCCACAATCTAACCCGGAATACCCGAGATGCGGCATACCGGAAGCAGATTTTTTACACATGATGTGGAGTTGTCCACCAATACATCGCATATGGCAGGAAGCAATGACACAAACAGCCACTTGGTCAAAATTACCCCTCCTCCCCTCTCCAGAGTCCTGCCTACTAGGGATATGCACGCAAAAAGGGGAAGACAAACAAAAACACAGATGTGCTGACCTTGCGTTCGTCTTACTCAAACGCTTAAGCACTATACAGTGGAAATCACCCTGCGCACCAAACATACACCGCTGGACACAAGAGATGCTGCACTGGACTAAAGCAGAAACACAAGTACTACATACACTAAGCGACAGTGGGGAGGTAATCAAGCAGTCAGATATATGGGATTCTATCATAGAACAGCTGGAACAAAAAGATGATACCCGACCCCCCTGAACCAGATATGCGTCTACTCCAGAAGTAGATACACTTGAGCGCCATTTCTCCGTGAAGCTTAGATAACATGAAAACAGAAGACTCATCTCGACAATTGAACCTGGGCCGTATGCCCACCCCCAATACAAGCCCCCTCCCCCACCTTGATACACCCCTCCCTTCCTCTGGGCTATTTCTCCACACATCATTGGACATAGACCGGTACCACATATGAGCAATATAACTTACTGATGGCGTCATCTGTTATTGTTAACTTTTTTCTTTTTTCTTCTATGCTCTATTTTCTAATTGAATATACACTGAACGATCTGTTGATACATCATGTAAATTGCAGAGACACAACAAATGTAAAGATAAACTGATGTAACAATGTGGGGATATGCTCAGCTAAATGTAAACAACGATAAAAATTAATAAACAGATTTAAAAAAAAAAAAGGAATATCAATTTCTTCTGAGCAATGGTGGGGAGCTATAGTATAATAAAACTAAACTTATGAAATTAGATCCTGGAGTGTTTGGACCAGGTTAAGCATTTACAGAACACACACACAAGGCATGAATGAAGATGTTGATGGTGCCGGTGTGGAATATTGCTCAGGTGATACACGGTCATGCAGTGAGTTGGTATTTCTTATTTGCTTTCACCACATCCGCCCCAGCAAGTGTGTGATTCATTTATGGTGTAAAATTAGGTCACACCTCAATAAATTTCACAGCCCGGGCGCAGAGGGTTAGGAGTTCAGTTAATCGATGGTAAAGGGGATTTTGGGAAAAGTGTGACAAAGACACACTACACAAAAGAAACTACAACAATATTCAATGGGCTTCTGAGTAACACACCATCATCAATCTGTTGCAGAATAAAACAAAGGGACAAGTAAAAAAGTATAACACAGTTCAGTATACTCTTTGGAAACAGTCCTTCTGCCCCAGAGAAATCCCAGATAGTATATCCTAAGTGTTATGTCTTCTAGTTTTGAAATATGGAAGATTGAATGTAACCTACCCAATTCTAAAAATTCTGATTGTTAAACAGAAAATAATACTGTATTGCCACATTGGATGATGCATCTCCATTCTTTTTGGCATGTCCGTCACTCTGGTGACTGTCTGAACCTGTCTTGTAGGTAAGCTAGAGTCTTTATATTTTTGCAAGTTTTGTTTGTGCATGAGAGGAATAGGAGAAGGCCTGTGTATTGAAAACAACAGTAGCTATATTATAGAGGAAAGGAAAAGGACAAAGAAAAGCAAAGTAAGCTTCTTGAGGAGTCAGGAGGACTTCTGAGTGTACCAAAAAGACTCGGAGGTAGAGTGAGAACATAGGAGTTTCACGTTTGAGCTAGCAAAGCACCAACCACATACTTAGCAGCATTTCCTAATCAACGCTCCGCTCTCCAGTTCACAGAGCTGAGTGAGTACTAGGCCTCAGAGTCTTTACTATCATCATGGGTTCACTTTGAAGTCGAAAATGTTCTAGTTTCTAACTGTTTAGGTAGTCCCACCCGAGTCCTTCCATCTTTCTCCTCCAGATTCATAGTAACTTCGTCTCAGTCCCAAACCGAGCAAGGTAGACTTGTGAAGTGCACTACTAATGAAAAACAAATAGAGAAACATAACTGGAGAATTTCTTGTGTAGGTTTGTGTTTTGTAAAGTGCCTGGTTTGTTACAAGGAACCACAAAAAAGGAGTAGACCCTGCAAGTAAATTTCATTACTTTTGAAAGGCTATTCACTTTCAGGAAAACATGGTGACCCCTCAGCCCCCAAACATTGGAAATCATCAAAAACAAGTTCACAGTTTTGTAGAACTCACTCCTTCACTGTCAGCCACCACATACATCAGTTATCGCTCACACATTCACAATCACAGTCAATCAGTATATCACTACTCATTGGTACAATAGTTACTTAGTTATCTCTTCCAATCCAAGCACGATGGTCAAACAAAATAACTCCTTTTTAATGGTATCCACACATTTGAACTAGACATTGGCACTGGCAGGCTTTTAATCAATGATCTTCTAGGGCAGCCCCGCTAGGTGATGTATGGGCTAGGCAATGGCATGTGAGGGAGGCAGGCAGCATCTCCAACGTTCCAAAGGATATGTAGGGGCTTTTCACTGCACATGGGTCCAACTCCAATCTGGGCTTGTATGTGACTATAAAATCAATGGAGGAGCCGCATAAATCTGACACAAACATAATTTTAAACTAGCATTTTGTTAAAACAAAGAAAGAGAAAGGAATCAGAATCGGAATGAAAAATAATGAACATTTCTGTGGCACGGGCATACTCAGTCCAGGAAATAAAGTTCATCCTCAAACTCTGGTGGTTCAGTTGATCAGTTAACATGCTTGATGCGGACCAATCATCCTCATCCTCCTCCCTTGGTGTTTCAGGAATGGTGTAATCAGGTGTTTGGAAAAGCTGGTTCATTTTGATCATGGTCACTCTCTCCATGTTCAGAAGAGAGAGACTGGTCCTTCTCACTGTAACAATTGCACCAGCTGCACGAAACACACATTCCACAGACACACTGGCTACAGGACAAGTCAGAAAGTGTATTGCTTTTTCCATGGCCTCTGCACTAGACTTAAGACCTGTAACTTGAAACCAAGCCAATGCAGAGGTTAGGTCCGAATCTTATGTTGCTGCTGTTACCGGTTTTCTTGTTCGTAGATGTGAGACAAGACTGCCCTCCCTGGAAATTGAAGGCGGCACCCCAGAATTGCAGTTTGGGACTCTAAGGGCCATATTTATACTCCGTTTGCGCCGGATTTGCGGCGTTTTTTTTAACGCAAATTCGACGCAAAACAAACTCCATATTTATACTCTGGCGTTAGACGCGTCTAGCGCCAAAGTCCATGGAGTTTGCGTCATTTTTTAGTGTGGACACCTACTTTGCGTTAATGATATGCAAGGTAGGCGTTCCCGTCTAAAAAATTGACTCCGAGGCATGTGCGCCGTATTTACACTCCCGGGCAAAAATGACGCCCGGGAGTGGGCGGGTCAAAAAAAATTACGTCCAGCCACTTTTGCGTCGTTTTTTAGCGCCTGGTCAGGGCAGGCGTTAAGGGACCTGTGGGCTCAGAAGGAGCCCAGAGGTGCCCTCCCATGCCCCCAGGGACCCCCCCTGTCACCCTTGCCCACCCCAGGAGGATGCCCAAGGATGGAGGGACCCATCCCAGGGAACATAAGGTAAGTTCAGGTAAGTAATTTTTATTTTATTTTTTTGTGGCATAGGGGGGCCTGATTTGTGCCCCCCTACATGCCACTATGCCCAGGCAGAAGTCCCCTCCCACTCCAGGAGTCATTTCAATGGGGGTTGGGAGTAAAAAAAAATGGCGCAAATCGGGTTGAGGCGAAACTTTTGCCTCAGCCTGACTTGCCCCATTTTTTGGCGCCCAAGCTCCATATTACCCTACGCCGGCGCTGCCAGCTAACGTCATTGAATAAATACGGCACCCGCATGGCGCTTCAGAATGGCGTTAGCCGGCGTTAGATTTTTTGACGCACAACTGCGTTGGCGCAGTTGTGCGTCGAAAAGTATAAATATGGCCCTAAGTGTTAGCTGTTCTTCTTCCAGTTCTCCTGCTTTCTCAACAATCCACCTCTTGTATTGTGAAACATTCCCTTCAGAAATAGAGTTGATAGCAGGAAGAATTGTTTTGTAGTGTGGATCAAGCAGGCTGGCACAGATGTACTCTTTGGATGAGATCATGTCATTTTGCAGCCTTACTTTACAAGTCAAATAATAGCTTAGGCTTGTAACTAAGGCATGAGCTTCTGGGTTGTCGTTCGCACCCCTGAATCCAAACCTTTCAGACACCTTCTTTAGCTGCTTCTGTGGCAGATGCAATAACGGGATAGCTTGGCACATTGTACTGTAATCTTTGCTAACTTCCCACATGAAAACCTCAAAAGGGAGCAGCATCTGTGTGAGTCATTTGACTAGGCCCCATTTGTCCGCATCCTTGGTCATAGCTCTCCCAATTGTATCAGCTCCTCTTTCAATCTGTTTGTACTGCTCAGATAGATGTTGCAATATCAAATAGGTTGAGTTCCAAAGTGTTGGTACCTCCTTTATCAGGGCTTTAACTGGTACTCTTTTATGACGCTGAATAATCCACAACTGTTTCTGGACTTTAAAAGAATGGCTGAAATGGGTGCAGATGCGTCTGCAGGTGGTCAGTATGGTGCTGACTATGTCTTCTTTTTCCAGAAAGTCTTGCACAACTAGGTTAATGCAGTGCGTCAAACACAGAACCCTGAAATAGACACCGTCTGCCATGGCCTTGACTATGTTACTGCCATCATCCGTGTCAGCAAATCCAACTTGAAGACCTCTGGGTCACAGCCATTCAGACACCTTGTTATTAAATTCCTTAAAGATGTTTGCAGCTGTGTGTGACTTCTACATGGCAAACATGGCTACTGTTGCATGCCACCGAATGAGCTTAAAAAAAAATTCAAGACAAGATCTGTAGATAGCTTTTGTGTTACCCATAGAAAAGAGATCCAGTGTGCAGTGATGCACATGTGATCAGTCGCCTGACAACTGGTCCACATGTTTGTCGTCAGGTGGATAGTGTGGACAACACTTTGCTGCAAAGCTTGTCCAACCAATTGCAGCACATCATGTTGCAGTGCAGGAACAGCAACTCTGGCAAAATAGGTCTGGCTTGGAACCTTCCATTTAAGGCAGAAGACTGCTACAAACTCTAAGAATCCCACTCCTTCCACAAAAGAAAAAGGGAGGCAGTGCAGCGCTAACATTTGGCCCCATCTGCCTAAACATACCCGTAATTGTAGTCTGGATTTTCTTCTTTTGTGAGGCCACTGACCCAGATGATTTTTCAGATCTAGATGGTGGTAGACTCATTGCTGCTTAGTGGTGCTGTAGTCACACTATGCTGTGGTGTCTCCATCTAACTGACTCTTCTTGTGCCTTTGTGAGGTCGGTGAGGCAGGTGATTCTGGTGCACTGCTGGGGACAGGGCTGCTTTGTTTTAAGATTACGTCACCCTCTTCATCCTCACCTTTCACTGTGATTTGACCATGTGTAGCTGATGTCTTCTGGCTCCCCTCACCTTCATCACCGTGACCACGTTGAACTGTTTAAGGTGCTGCTCCTACCGGATTGCGTCTTTTTTTTTCACATGAGTCGTCTAGCCTCCAGTACCATTATGTGAACCAGGCTTACCTCAACAAACACTCGTGTGACAAATGGAGCATATGGCAATGTTCTCCTGTTTGCTAATCATAAAAAAGTCCCAAACTGGGGAGGAGTAATTTTATATTGGGCCACTGCCAATGCCTGAAGAACTGGATGTAGATGGTCGTGGGTGTGTTGACTGCATCTCTGAAGTGCAAACTCATAGTGGAGTAGGGGTTGGTGCAAGTCACTGCTAGGGCCTTACAAATATGGGAGCTGGCAGTGCTGTCTGTGCCACATCCCTAGGAACAGGTTGGATAGTAATGTCGGGCTCTTCTGTGCTAGCCTCCTCAATAACTGTGTTGTTGTCATCATCCTCATCATCATCATCCTCTTCCATGATGCTAAGGTTTTCTGGAACTTTTTTTTTTCCTTGCCTCTTCTGGCATCTCCCAGACTCTGCCAGGGTCCACTCGAGTCCCTATCATCATCATCAGAAGTGGTGCTTGCAGAAGTTGGTGGAGTAGTACAGTTCCTTTTAATTCTTGCTGAGATCTGGGAGCCCTTGATTCTAAAAGAGGAGGTTCTTGCTCGACAGAAAGCTCAACCACCTGTTCTGCTCCAAATTTGGGAAGATCTGGCTGCAGCTGTCGTCCACCTTACTCTGTTTTCTAAACCAATTGGGTACCACTTTGTGAAAGGGATTAATCCGATTCAACATCACTGCTCATTGGGGTCACCATGATTGCAGTGGCTGCCTCACTGACAGGCATTGTCTTGGGTTTGGGTTGGTGCTGTTGTTGATGAGGGAGTGCTTCCAGGTACCTTCTCGGAGGCCGGTGTGGCAGCAGGCACACGTCTCCCGAAAAAGGTTGCGGTTTGCACGCCACTGTCAGAAAGCAGATTGTTCTCACTGGCCACTTTCTTGGAAGCAACTTTCTTTGGGGCCATTTTAACCAGCTCTAGGTTGGCAGTGGCAATAAGATGTACAAGCGAAAGAGTTTTGTGCCTGTGGTCCGAAGTAACTGTAGGGCCTTTTCTTTGGCAGCACTGGGGGTGATGTGGGGTGTCTTCTCTTGCACACCTAAAGACAACCAAGCAAGAAAACATGTAGTTAATTATATGTAGCATGCCATTGTTGCAGCAGGTTGAAAATAGTACAGAGAAATGCAATCTAATATACCTTGTATTTATTGTAAAGGCATGCCACATCCCCACACCATAAAACTTTTTTTTTTAAACGTACTAGTGAGATGATGTCATAAAAACAAAGGCCCTCATTACAACATTGGCGGTAAATCCCACTTACCGCCATGCCAACTGCTGCCAACATAACGCCGCTGCGGCGGATAATCGCCAAGCATATTATGACACACACATACCAATCCATCACTATACAGCCACACACACAAGTCTGACAGCCCAAAGGTTAGTTATAAACTGGTGGTATACAAACCCGCACGGTTATGCTAACAGAACTACGCCCATCACATTATGACCCATGAATCACCGCGGCGGACATTCAATGGTGGTAAGCCATTGGCGGGACTTACCGCTGCGCTCAGAAGCGCATGTAGTCATGAACTACACCACATTGGACAATTCAAACTACACACACCTGACACCCATACACACCCACACCACTATAAAACACCCACCCAAAATACCCACATCCCTTTACGACTAGAAATAATTGCCACCAGAGAGAGATACAGCAAGAGCACCCATACAACCAGAGCCACATAACACCATCACCTATACACCATCCACGCACCTTACATCACACACCCCAACACATCACCCCACACACCCTCACCCACACCACTCTCACTACACCCATGTCACCACAACGACACCCCAGGTTCTCAGAGGAGGAGCTAAGGGTCATGGTGGAGGAAATCATCCGGGTAGAGCCACAGCTATTTGGATCACAGGTGCAGCAGACACCCATTGCTAGGAAGATGGAGCTATGGCAGAGAATCGTGGACAGGGTCAACACCGTGGGACAGCACCCCACAACAAGGGATGACATCAGGAATAGGTGGAACGACCTACGGGGGAAGGTGCGTTCTGTGGCAGCAAGATACCAACTAGCTGTACAGAAGACTGGTGGTGGACTCCCACCTCCTCCCCCACAACTAACAACATGGGACGAGCAAGTCTTGGCAATCATGCATCCTGAGGGCCTGGCAGGAGTAGGAGGAGGACTGGATGCTGGTAAGTCAAATCTCTATTACTATCACCCCCCTACCTGCATGCCATCACAAACCTCCACCCTTACCGTCACTACCATCACTTCACCACCTCCCACATACCCCACCATCACAACCCACTCAGTCCCAATACCATGCCCTGGATGCAACACCAATGCATGAACACCCCTCACAGACCTGCATTGACACCTATCACCAATGCATGCACACTGGAGAGAATCACCTAGCACACCAGATAGCAACTCAAACACATCAATCAGCAGTGTGTCTACCACTACAGGGACCCCAGGCCACCCCACAAATACAGGATGACCTGGGCCCTGGGATAAGTGTCAGTGGGCACACGGTTCAGGGGCAGAGGCACCGGACAACAGGGAAGCTGGGAGGATTGCTGAGCGACCGGGGGAGGACAGGCCCAGGGAACCTACTCTCCAGGACGCACTTACCACAATCCTGGTAGCATACCAACATTCCCAGGATACGCTGGGCCAGATACTGGATAAGTTGCAGGAGAACATGTGGCTGCAGGAGAGACAGTACCTGGGGATCAGAGAGGACTTGAAGGACATCAACACCACCCTGGTTTCCATTGCAGGGGTGCTGGCAGACATGGCCAACACTATAAGGGAGGCAGTGGCACACCACCGTGCCCCTGACACTAGCCAAACTGATGAGCACCCCTTCAGAAGGAAAACAACTGTGCAAACGTACCCTGCGATCCAGGCAGAAACCAGAGACTATTGCCAAGACCCCACTAGGAAATAAGACTCTCCTGATTTTCACCCTTGTGTCCCACTCTGTCACCCTGTCCATCTTGAACTGTCATTGCTCCCCTTCTGATGCCCCCTTGGACAATGCACCTGTGATACAAATAGACTGGACTCTATCCTGGACTTTCCTCCATCATCAACCCAGCCCATTCTACTACCCTCTCTACTTCTTAGCACTTAAATAAACACCCTTTGAACAAATACAAGTATGGAGTATGTCAAGTTATTTAGGTATGTATTCATTTTTTCAGGTTTAAACATTGCAATTCAACTGTACAGTAATGTATACATAGGAAAAACCTGTAGTTGGCTGCAGTCAACACAACAGGAGCGATAGTGGGGCACAAATATCTGCAAATAGAGATGCCAAAGAGTACAGTGAGTGGCCATAGAAGTGGGAAAAACAGCCTGCCAGTGACAAAGTCAAACACTAAACTGTCAATTAAATGTGAATTTACACTGTCTTACCTGTGTGTCATTGGAAGTATTGACGAATTATTGCACTTCTGTTGTCCTCATCCTCATCCTCTACCTCCTCATCTTCACTGTCCACAGGGTCCACTGCTGCCAGATGGCCATCTCCAGCCTCTTCCTCCTGCAGAAAAGGCACCTGGCGACGCAAGGTAAGGTTGTTTCAAAATACAGCATGCCACGATGATCTGGCAGACCTTCTTGGGTGAATAGCACAGGGATCCACCTGTTAGATGGAGGCAACAAAACCTGGCCTTCAGGAGGCCAAAGGTCCTCTCTATAATTCTTCTTGTTCGCCCATGTGCCTCATCGTAACGTTCCTCTGGCCTTGTGCTGGGATTCCTCACAGGGGTCAGTAGCCATGAGAGGTTGGGGTAAACAGAGTCACCTGCAAATATAGAGGGACGACTGTTAGCCACACACTAACTCTTAGGGCCCACACTATACCCATACACTAACATATACTGGGTGGGAACCAGGGCTCACCTATTAGCCACACCCTGTGCCTCTGGAGTTGAGCCATCACATTTGGGATGCTGCTATTCCTCAGGATAAAGGCATCATGCACAGACCCAGGATATTTTGCATTGACTTGGGAGATGTACTGGTCCACCAGACAGACCATCTGCACATTCATGGAGTGAGAGCTCTTTCGATTTCTGAACACCTGTTCATTTCGGCGGGGGGGACAAATGCAATATGTGTTCCATTTATTGCCCCAATAATGTTGGCGATATGTCCCATTGTATAGAAGTCAGCTTTCACTGTGGCCAAATCCTCAACCTAGGGGAAAACGATGTAGCTGCACATGTGTTTAATCAGGGAAGACAACACTCTGGTCAGCACTATTAAGAACATTGGCTGAGACATTCCAGCTGCCAAGCCCACTGTCACTTGGAAGGAGCCAGTTGCCAGGAACACTGATAGCACTTGCCCAAGAGGGGGGAATCCCGGTGGGGGTGACGGATAGCAGAGATTAGGTCAGGCTCCAATTGGGCACACAGCTCTGTGATTGTGGCCTTGTCCAGTCTATAGGTGAGGATAATGTGCCTGTCCTCCATTGTTGCCAAGTCCACCAGGGGTCTGTACACAGGGGGATGGCTCCATCTCCTATTCATCCGCAGCGGTTGCAATCTATGGGGCAAAAAGGTGAGCAGTTGGTCATTATCTCTGAACTCCAACCACTACAGTTCAATGCATGTTGTAATTGTAACAGTATTTTGTTGATGATGTCCAAATGGTGCATTTGTGTACTGTGACGTAGTTAGGATCCATGGCCTGTCCCCCCCCTGAAATGGCGTCTACCTGTCCTGTTTGGAGGGACAGGTGGAAATGAGGTAATTCCGCTGACGACGTGCGCCATTGCGGAAGGCGGTCGAAAACCACAGTCGAACTCCTCATTGGTTAATATTGGGCCCTATGGGGTACAGTGGCCAATGGTGATGTACGCCGGCGGTGACGGTATGCACCGCCGCAGACATCACCACCATTTTCTATCTGTTCATTCACTTGCTACCTGACCTTCAACAGGAGAGGACCTACACTGCATGTCCTGCTGTGACCTGTGTCTGGAACTGATCATGGCTCGAGTGACTGGGGAAAGGGACGCTGTCTTCACCTCGGCAGGGTTGGAGAAACTGGTGGATGGGGTCCTACCCCAGGACCGAATGCTGTATGGGCCTCTAGACCAACAGGTGAGTATACCGTGAGTACGATGGCGCGTGAATGCATGGAGTGCTGTGTGTGAAGGCCTCATGTAAGGGGTGGGTGGTGGATGGGCCCTGGGCAGCGTGCAGCATGTATGGTGGGCCATGTCTGTGCTAATGGGGATGGGAAGGGGCATGGTGGGCCATGAGTGTAACAGGCAGGACGGTCAGACTAATACTTTTCCCTGTGTCCATTTCCCTGCAGGTCAGCGCCCATCAAAAGATGGGTATATGGTGTGCCATCACAAAGGACATGCAGACCCTGGTCTACGGCAAGCGGAGCACCCACTGTCGGAAACGGTGGGAGGACCTGAGATGCTGGGCATGGAAGACCGTGGAGGCTCAGCTGGGAATGGCCTCCCAATGAGTAAGGGGAGCCCGAATAACCCTGACCCCCCTGATGGCCCGCATACTGCTGGTGGCCTATCCAGAGCTGGATGGGTGCTTGGTGGCATCACAGCAGCCACAAGGGGGTGAGTACAGTGCCCCAATATACAACTTGCGCTTGATGGGGTGGGATCCGGGTGGGGAGAGGAGGGGGCCTTTGGGTGCCCCTAGGCCAGGCCTGGTATTGTAGTGTTGGTCCCATGTTGGGCAGGGTTCTGATGTGAAAGTACTCCAACCAAGCTAGTAGGCATCCACTACTGGGCAGGGGTCTGTGGGTCTCAGGTATGCTGCAATTGGCGTTAGGTGTCCCTATCCATGGCCTGGTGACTAGCAGTGTGACTGTTAGTGCATTACCTAGTGCGTAGGGCTGTTCTCTGTGTGTGAGTGTGTGGTGTACGCCAACGGTGGTGTTGTTGGCGCCGTTGACCAAGAGTATCCTTTGTGTCTCCCCCCTTTTTGTTTTGTTACCCTATCCTTATGTGCATTAGCATCATCTGCAGAGGAGCAGAGGCACCGACGACGGAGGAAGCTGCATCCTACAGGACCCAGGAGGCCGAATCCACCGACGGTGAGGGCACCAGTGGGACGGAGGGCGAGGGGAGCACCACAGCAGAGACAGGAGGGGACAGTTCAGACATGGATTCCTCCTCCAATGGAAGCTCCCTGGTGGTGGCGGGCATCTCTGTGCCCACCCCAGCTACAGGTACAGCCGCCACCCCCATACCAGCACCGCCCTCCCAGCAGCCTCTCAGTGATTTTCCCGTGCCTGCTCACCCAGGAGGGTGGGCACCTCCTTTGCCCCAGGCACCTCAGGCCCTGCCCCAGTTAGCACTGCTGCCCTGAGTGAGGAGGCTATTGACCGCCTGCAATCCATCTCTGTCGGGCAGTCAACCATTGTGATTGCCATCCAGGGGCTGGCAGCCCAAATGCAACAGACAAATGCATACCTGGAGGGCATTCACCCTGGCATGGTGTTCCAACATAGATCAATCCAGGCTCTGGCCTCCTCTCTGATGGCAGCCATTGTCCCTGTTTCTAGCCTTCCCCCTCCAACTTCCTCTACCCAATACCATTCCCCTCAACCCCAACCTACCCCAAGCACACAGTCAGACGAGCATGCACCCAGGACAACACACAAGAGTGGACATGGCAAACACAAGCACCACACTTCATCCCACAGGCACTCACACAAACACCATCCAGAAGCAGACATACCAACATCCACTGCCTCCACTGTGGCCCCCTCCTCCTCGTCTTCCACCTCCCTCCCAGTTGCGTCTACACTCACACCTGCATGCACTACATCCTCATCCACTACCCCCATCACCAGCACACCTAACAGCACACGCCCCTCACTGGCAGTCACCACCCCCACTTCCATGCACACATCCCCTGTGTCCTCTCCCACTGTGTCTGTGCCCCTCCTCCCAAAGTATACAAACGCAAGCACTCAGACACCCAACAGCCATCAACCTCACAACAGCATCCATCCCGTTCACCTGCACCCAAACACAGCAGACAGACACCTCCTACCACCACTCCCTCTTCCTCTACTCCCAAACCATCTCCCTCTTTCCACCCCAATGTCCCTATGAAGCTTTTCCTCTCCACCATTGAACTCTTCCCTATCCCCCATCCTTCACATCAGGCCAGGGTGGTCAAAACCCAGGCAAGCACCTCAGCCACCCAGTCCACAGGCACAGTAGTGTCCACAACTATTCCAGGTGGGAGAGAATCCCGGGCACCAGCCAGCCACACTGAAAGGGTGGCTGCATCAAGTGCTGCAAGGAAGGGCAAGGAGGCACCCTCAGCTGCTGCAAGGATGGGCAAGGAGGCACCCCCAGCTGCTAAAAGGAAGGGCAAGGAACAATCCCCGGCTGCTGAAAGGAAGGGCAAGGAGCAGTCCCCAGCTGCTGCCAAAAGGAGCAAGGAGCCATCCCCAGCTGCTGGCAGGAAGGGCAAGGGGCCTGCACCAGCAGGCACGAAGGACAAGAGGCCTGATGCTGGGACTCAGTCAGAACCCCCACTATCAACCATGGTGGTTCAGCCATCCGAGGCTGCAGGAGAAGGGCTGGAGCCTCCCCCCACCACTGCCAGCACCGCCACCAGCACCACTGCCAGCAGCAGCAGCCCGTGGGCAGCCATCCGAGGTTACAGGGGAAGGGCTGGAGCCTCCCCCCACCACTGCCAGCACCGCCACCACCAGCACCACCACCAGCACCACTGCCAGCAGCAGCAGCCCCGTGGGCAGCCATCCGAGGTTGCAGGGGAAGGGCTGGAGCCTCCCTCCACCACTGCCAGCACCGCCACCAGCACAGCTGCCAGCAGCAGCAGCCCCAGTGGGCAGCCGTCCGAGGCTGCAGGGGATGGGCTGGAACCTCCCCCCACCACTGCCAGCACCGCCACCAGCACCGCTGCCAGCAGCCCCAGTGGGCAGCCATCCGAGGTTGCAGGGGAAGGGCTGGAGCCTCCCCCCACCACTGCCAGCACCGCCACCACCAGCACCACCACCAGCACCACTGCCAGCAGCAGCAGCCCCGTGGGCAGCCATCCGAGGTTGCAGGGGAAGGGCTGGAGCCTCCCTCCACCACTGCCAGCACCGCCACCAGCACAGCTGCCAGCAGCAGCAGCCCCAGTGGGCAGCCGTCCGAGGCTGCAGGGGATGGGCTGGAACCTCCCCCCACCACTGCCAGCACCGCCACCAGCACCGCTGCCAGCAGCCCCAGTGGGCAGCCATCCGAGGCTGCAGGGGATGGGCTGGAGCCTCCCCTCACCACTGCCAGCACCAGCACCACTGCCAGCAGCAGCAGCCCCAGTGGGCAGCTGTCAGAAGCTGCAGAGGATGGGCTGGAGCCTCCCTCCACCATGGCCAGCTCCACCAGCAGCACCACCACTGCCACCACTGAGCAGCCGTCACCTCTGGCGGACAGTGTGCAGTCCTGCGTCCATGGGTTGTTGTGCGGCCTGGCCTCAGCAAATCCTGTGGGTCTGACACCTAGGTGAGAGACTGTGACCTTGCACTCCCCAAGATCTGCATCACACGGCACAATGCCCCCTTCAGAACCAGGGGAAAAGCCATCCACTCACCCCATCCTCCACAGGATGAACCTCACTGGGCACAATGCCCCCTCCGGAAGAAGCCATCCACTCACCCCATCTTCCCCAAGATGAAGCTCATTGGGCACAATGCCCCCTCCAGCACCAGTGGAAGAAGCCATCCTCTCACCCCATTCTCCCCAGGATGAAGCTCACTGGGCACAATGCCCCCTCCAGAACCAGTGGAAGAAGCCATCCACTCACCCCAGCCTCCCCAGGATGAAGCTCACTGGGCACAATGCCCCCTCCAGAACCAATGGTAGAAGTCACCCACTTGAGAGACTATGGCCTTGCACTCCCCAGGATCAAGCACAGGGCATGTAGCCCCATCAAGAGCCAGTGGGCGTGTCACCCACTTGAGAGACTGTAGCCTTGCACTCCCCAGGACCAAGCAATGGGCAAATCACCCAATTGAAGGACTGTGGCCTTGCACTCCCCAGGACCAGTGGCGTTGTACCATCTTCTGGCTGAGGTGCCACCCCCATTCCCTGTCTCCCTGAGGTGCCTGTCTATTTTCGACCTGATGCCCCTGCAGTGTTCTTTCCATGTTGTTACAGGAGTAAGGTGGGGCCTTGGACTATGTGATGTGGCCCTGAGGTCCATGGACATTGAGGACTGGGCAGTGTCCCTACATTTGTAAATATGTATATACTTTCTGATTTTGATGCACGCATTTATACTATTTTATCTTATTACACTCACTTTAATCAATTCCTTATGTCCTTGCATTAATCCTGAGGGATACAGGGTGTATATGTACTGTTACTGCATCTGGTTATGTGTGTGGTGTTGGGGGTGGGGTGTTGCATGTGTGTGTCACTCTCTTTTTCCTCCCCACCTCCCCTGTGTGCTAGGCAGCAGTACTCACCGTGGTTGTCTTCGCAGGCGTTGGTGTTCGTAATAGAGCAGAAGGTAAAAGAGCATGGGGAAGACATGCAACTCAGGCTCCATGGCGGCGTGGCTGTTCCGTGAGTCTCCACAGGTGAGTCGTTTCCCTTCTGTGCAGTGTTTCCACCAGACTTTTGATGTCGTTGGTACCGCCCCGGAAAAGGTGGCGGATTGGTGTCTCATAATACAATGGGCGAAACATTGTCTTCCGTCTGGCTGTAGGCGGTCCCTGGTGATCGGTGTGTTAAAGTGGCTGTCTGTCTGAGCGGTTTCTGCCGTAGTCATAATTTCATATTTATTACCGCCGGCCTGTTAACGGTATTACCACCACTTTATCACTGACCGCCAGGGTCGTAATGAAAGCCAAAGTCCTTAAATCCAAAAGTATATCCAGGAAACAAAAAGAGTGATCCTTCCATCTTCAAATCCAAGTGAAAAGTGACCGGGGATGGACAAAGCACTGGGAGGACCCAGCTCAATAGGAACATGAAGTTGGAGTCTCTGACACACTTCCTTCCTGTTTGAAGAAAACAAAAGGCTTCTCAGTCTGAAAAACAAATTGCAGGGTCCATTGAAGAAGAAAATCGAGTTAAAAAAAAGCTATTTTTGACTAGATTTAGTGGCTCTGAAGTAGAAAATCTACTTCAGAAGTGAGTTTGCTCTTGCGAGCAACCCGTTTTGGCCGCTGGCATGCCTGGAAGCAACACAAGAGAATTTGAAGTCTTGCACGTGCTCGTTAGTGGCCCAGGAAAATTGTCGCAATCCCTGGAGATCACCAGAACCCAATCTTGTGAGCACGAACTAACTTCGCTCTGCACCGGAGAGCGGAATTCTGGATCTTCATGCTACTTTGCATAGCGTGGAGTTCCCGATTCACGCAAACTCTGCCAAACGATTTCTATGCCAAGGCCTATTCAATAGTTAATGAGAAGCCTTTGGTGTGGTTTTCTGCAAAATAATGACTGATATGGGTAAGCTGGGCGTCGCAGAAGTTTGGGTCATCGAGCACTTCTCGGGGCAGCTGCCATGTAGGGACTGGAGGGAGGGGTACACTCCAATCCATGTCTATGATATGGGCAGCTTGGTCGGAGTGACTCGGCATAGGTAGTCTGAATGTGTAGAAAACATCCTAAGTGGACATATAAGTCATCGGGAGCAGAATAGCGTGTGTATTGCCGGAGGTGTGGGTTTTGTGCTCTCCAAGAGTCCGTGTGTTTAGCAGTCTGAGCAGACAATCCTTACGTGATGGACTGTAGATCAGGCAGATCAGGCAGGTGATGATTCAGCGCCATGTGGGAGTTGTGGCAGGCTCATAGTGAGAAAATGCAGATTTGTTCCACTCTATATAAATAGCAGGCAGACCAGAGCAGTTTCTGCAAGTTCAAGCCCTCCCTTTACCCTTTCTCTGCTAGGTCATTCCCCCCTCCTCAGTGCCAAGCCTTTTTTTTGGCTATTTGAGGTAGTTTGCGCTTAGATCTCCATAACTTTTTGTCCACATAAGCTATCCATGCTAAATTTGAATTCTTTTTTTCCTGACATTCTGGGGATTCTAAAGATACCCAGGGTTTGTGGATTCCCCATGAAACAAACCAAAATATAGCTATATTTTGTTTAGTTTTTTAGAAAAATGGGAACAAGTGCTGCAGATGAACGTGTGTTTTTTTTCTGCAAATGGCATCAATGAAAGGTTTGCAGTGCTAGAATCACCATCTTCCCAGCTATCAGGGACAGGCAAACTTGATTCAGAAAACCACATTTTTTTACCTCAGTTTTGACATTTTACTGGGAGATATTATATTATATATTCTGAAAACGTATCAAAATTCTGAATTCAGCAAGGTACCATTTGTGTAGATCCTTCAAGGTTTTCCCAAAGAAACTAAGGGCCTGATTTAGATCTTGGCAGAGGGGTTACTCTGCTGCAACGGTGACCGATATCCTGGTCACCAAAATCTAAATACCATAGAAAACAATGGTATTTAGATTTCAGCGAATGGGATACCCATCACCTTTGCAATGGAGTAACCCCTTCGCCATGGTCTAAATTAGGCCCCAAGTGTTGAAATAAAGAAATATTGAAAATTAATAGGACAAAATGGGCATTTGTGACGTTTTCATTTGTACCATGTCATCCCAATGGGCAATTTACATAAGCAATATACTATTACATCTGTTAGACCCTTCTGGTTGCGGGGATATATAGGGTTTGTGGTTTTCCCAAGACCTCGAGGTACCCAGAGCCAAGTACTGAGCTGCACCTTTCAATTTTTTTCAATGTGTACTGGGTTCAGAGAAATTCATATGGTAAGATATAAATAGTAAAACATAGGTATCAAGGAAACCTACGTATTTCCAAAATGGGCACAAGATAGGGAGTTTAGAAGCAGTGGTTATTTACACATCTCTGAATTTGTGGGTACCCATACTGGCATGTGAATTAGAGGGGATTTCCCCAAATTACATTTGGAAGGTGCAAATGCAGAGAAATACAACTGGTAATACTTGTTTGACTAGTCTGTTGATACAAATGGTATCTCACTTGTGTGGGTAGACCTAGTGCCGGCAACAGGAAACAGCCCAAAACCCAATAAGGACACATCACATTTTTCCAATGTGTCTAGCTTTGAATTTAGGGCCCTAGCTCAGCCAGCACCTAGGGAAAACTAGCAAACCTATACATTTCTGAAAAATTTACACCTAGGGAAATCCATGATGGGGTGACTTGTGTGGCAATTACCAGGTTGTGTTACCCAGAATCCCGTGCAAACCTCAAACTTTGACAAAAAAAAAAGCACATTTTCCTAACATTTCTGTGATGGAAAGATCTGGAATCTGTGGGGAGCCACAAATTTCCTTTCACCCCGCATTTCCCTAAGTCTTCTGATAAAAATGGTACTTCACTTGTGTGGGTAGGCTTAGTGCCCGCAACAGGAAACTGCCCAAAACACAATGTGGACCCATCACAGTTTTCCACTGAAAACGGATCCTTTTTTGCAATGTGTCTAGCTGTGAATTTGATGCCTTAGCTCAGCCAGGACCTAGGGAAATCTAGCAAACCTGTACATTTTTGAAAACTATACACTTAAGGGAATCCAGGATGGGGTGAGGTCCACGGCAGTCTCTAGGATGTGTTACCTAGAATTTCTTGCAAACCCTTTGACAAAAAAAAAAAACCTTTTCCTCACATTTCTTTGAAAGAAAGCTCTGGAATCTGCGGGGAACAACAAACCAACTTCCACCCAGCATTCCCCAAGCCTTCTGATAAAAATGTTCCCTCACTTGTGTGGCTGGGCATTGTGCTTGTCACAGAACAAAGCAAAGCAAGGTCAATGAGGGTTCCTTTGCAAGGACTACCATTGATGTTAGTTTGACCCCTTCCTATCACTGGCACTAAGCCCAGCCACACAAGTGGGCAGCATTTTGTTTAGACAAGTGGGGAAACCCTGAGTGTTAGGAAGTTTGTGGTTTCCTTTTGATTCTGGAAGGATATGCCACAAATGGTGAAGTTTGCTGGGCATTGTGGGTTAGAAAATCCATGAGAGGCACACCCTGTACTCCCCTGGGCGTCTAGTTTATGAAATATCTAGAGTTGGTAGATTTTTCTTTAGAGGCAATGTACACACTGGCAGAGAAAGATGGAAAAGACATTTAATACTGCACAACCATATGTTCCTCAAGTACACACACATACTAGTTGGATTTGGCACGAGGGTGAGTAGAAGGTTTAAATTGTACATTTTATCATCAAGAGATTTTACAAAAATAAAACACACTGTCAATAATTGAAATTTCAAAAAACGAAACCAATGACTGAGCTTGTGAGCAGTAAAGTCGAGTCAAGGCATCAACTGTGAGCCATTCACACACCTTTCACATGTGACACACAAAACTATTCACACCGCCAGTCATTGGCCCAGCACATTACAACATCCAGATTTGTGGGAGTCCACCAGCTTGTTCTAGAGTGGGGCTTAGGTTTAGCGCTGTTGCCCCTCAAATACGGTTCAGCATAAAAATGAATTCGGTCAACATTCTCATTCAGAAATTCATCGTCCATAAACAACTGAAAGAAATTTATAGGCAAAAAGTTTTCTGTATTGACTCTACACCCTGCAACACCATTAAAGGCAGACAACATAGACTGCACCATGTCTAGACTTTAGCATTTAAAATGTGATGCCTTTCAGCCTCATGCTGCAATCTAGATTCCCCTTGCTTCAAAATCAGCATCTCAGTGTCCTCCTCTATAAGAGGCACTTCCTCCAAACAGAATGGTTTCTTCTTCAGATGATTCCTCTCAGACATAAAATTAGCTGCCAGAATCTTGGACTTCCTTCTGTGCCTTAGATGCAGAGTCAGTGTCAGAACCATGGTCGGAGGAAGCAAAAGCAAACGAACAGGCTGCTGAGTGGTAATCCTGCAGATGGCCATAATCCTTACTAATAAAAATAACATAACTTATAAGTCAACAACAACCAAAACTTTGTAAAATAAGTAATAAACAAACTATGGCCTTATCAACCAGAAAGTAAAGCTGCTGCCATAAAGTAATCTGGAAGGAAAAGTCAATCAATACAAAGCACACAAAGACCTATATACTAAAAAATGACACCACTCACTTGCCAGAGACAACAAGACTGAGGATCACCTGTACCTACTCTGCACAGACATAGCAACCACCAAAGAAATCAAACTGGAATGGAGAAAAAAACATGACATGTCACAAAGCAGTAAGCTAAAGATTCAAACATTAACACAGTAGTCAAAAAAATATGCAAACAGGCAAAGGATACACATTATATAAAAAGATCACAAAATGAGTTGCTTACCAACCACAACTCCACAAACGACAGATCTGCCAAAGCTATACTCGCAAACAGGATTCACAAAAAAGACAAAGGAAACAATTGTCTCTAGAGTAAAAAAAGAAAAGAAAATTAAAACATGAATAAAAATTACATAATATCAATCAAGACAATCATTTTCCCCCAAAAGGAAGTGTGACAAAAGGAAACAGACACTACCAGATGGAAATAAACATTACCATTGAAGCGGATTCCCCACCACATACATAACCTTATTCCCAGGTGACTCAAGTGTTACCCCCCACACTGAGGTCCAGTGCACTCAAAAAGGACCAAAAACCTGCCCTCAAGGGGGAGGACAGAATGCAAACATAATATGGCCCAAAGGAGAGCAACCCTTACCCAAGGGGATGCTCCAGTACAAAATCCCTGGTGTATAGTGGGCTGCCATCACACCACAGAGGGCAGATCAGCCTAAGAACGCCCAATCTGCCATCAGCAGAAGGCAGAATAAAAATAAATATGGCCCCCAAAAGGAAGGACCCTTACCAAGGGGTGACTCCCTTTCAAAGTATAATTCCCTGGTGTATAGGGGGCTTCCTCCTCCCCTCCCGGCGGCAGATCGACCTAAAAAAAGCTGATCTGCTCTCTGGTGGGGGACAGAATGCAAAAAGATTGCCCACAAGGGGAGCGATGATAGCCTAAGGGGTCGTTCCTGTTCTGCATATATTTCCCTGGTGTCTAGTGGACTTCCCCCCCCTCCCCAGAGGGTTTCTCTCCCCTTCAAAACATTATTCCCTGGTTTCTCGTGGGCTTCCGCCACCCCCCACAGCCCATCTGTATACTGGTGAGGGCAGAATGCAAAATAAAATGATCACCCAAGGGCTCACTCCTGTTCGGCATACATTTCCCTAGTGTCTAGTGGACATCCGCACCCACCAGGGTGTCTCTTCAAGTAATCATCACAATAATGAAATCCCTGCTATCTAGCAAGTTTTGGCTCCTCCTGGGAGGCAGCTCGGCTGAAGAAAAATGCCCAAACTACCCCCGGGAAGGGCAGGGGGAGAAACATGGAAGCATTATGATATTATGATGCCCCGCAGGGGGAGCGCCCCTTGACCAAGGGGTTACTCCCCCAACACAAAACAAATCCCTGGTTCTCCTGTGATAGTATTCCTACTTCACGATTGCGGCCCTCACTTTAATCGTGGAGCAGCAATCCACTCCAAATAGGCACGGAGGAAAGAAAAAACTTTCCTTTCACCCGTGTCTGTTTCCTTAAAAAGAACCCCATCTGTCCGTCCTCCACCCCCTCACACCCCAGGAAAAGGACTCACCTTTGGGATGTCTTTTCTCCTGATGCGGTGGAAGCAAATGGCTTCCACTGCATCTGCGGCAGCATTTGATGACATTGGTGCACCGTGAGCGTGCCAACGATATTAGATCGAATAGGGGGGCGAAGGGGCTGAGTGTGGCAGTGGAAGCATTGCTCTGCCATCCTCAACATAGTGCTGTAGTGGGAGGGGGCCCACGGGGGAGCGCGCCATACATGTGTGGGTGCAATGACTGTGTGACTGAGGATGGCTCTGAGACGTCCTCGGCACAGAAGGAGATAAGTGATAGCTTAATTATGCAGAGGTATTGTTAGATCAGATCATCAACTGCTGGGTGACCAGGAAATATTACTGTGTGGCCTGAAGCTCCAGAGGTGTTGCCGTCCTCTCTGATGGCAGAGCCTGAATCGGAATCTGGTGCAGTCGAGTCCTGAAGTATCGCAAGAGCTACTGCTACGGTGAACTGCTGTTCTTGTCTCAGCCCCTGTTGCAAGGCCACACTATTGCCCCAGGGGTCTGTCTATATGGCGAGTGCCTCAGCATTGCTGGCGTTTGGGGTGGGACACAATGTTCTTTTCTATGGAGGAGCGTAAGCCTCCATCTAGGTGGTTCTTGATCCAGTCCCAGTGTGCTGATCTTGGATGAATTTCAGTTTTGCTTGATAGAGTAGGGACTATTGGACGTGGAGGTCTCAGAGCTGACGCTTCACTCCTAGGAAAGGGGAGCATTGCGCTGTACCATCATGGTGTAGTTGGGGAATTCTGAGATCTTACTCTTTTTTAGTTTAAGTGTAGCCTTTTGCCTGCCTGCCTGCAGGATGACTTCTCTGTCCTGGTAATGAAGTACTCAGGTGACAAAGGGGCAGGGTGCCTCTCCTGGTGGTGGACGGTAACCAGTTGCCTGCTCAAGGGATTATGGGGACAGTGTTTGAGATGGAGTGAAGAATTTTACCCCTTCCACATGATCATTGTGCAGGAGTTCTCAGCCCCTTTGGTAAGTCCAACAACCTGTATACTATTGAGCAGAGCTCGACCCTCGGCATCCTCTTTTCAAAGTTCTAGGGGCTGTACACTCTTGAGGAGGTCACTTGGACACTCTCTTGATCTGCCAACTGGGATTTATTGTCTTCAATGAAGTGTTCCATATCTGTCACCCTGGAGACTAGTTTCCGCTGATCACTCTGTAGCAGGCCAAATTCTGTGCGGAGCGCCTCTATTTTTGTTTCCACAGAGGACCGAGAGGTCTCTATTGTATGCAAGATAACATCTAGTTTGTCAGAGGACTCCTGGGAGTAGGTTAACTTCAAATGCACCAATGTGGTCCAATCTGGGGACCGGGCACGGGAAAGGGTGGCCAGGATTGTCCCCTTGTCTGTTTTTGACAGCCCATTGCCGATAGTAGCATCAGGGTGGGAAGGTGAGGGGAGGGATCTGCCAGCTCATGCACAGCTGATGCCTGTCTCTCTGTTCAGCCGCAGGTGTCCCTACCGGCTACAGAGGGACGTGGGGTAGGGTGAGGCAGTTTAATGTGGTCACGTATCAGGAGGGCTGGCACTGTCAGCCATCTGGAAAGTGCAGCCCTACATTGATTATATCAAGAGTCTCCCAACATCTGCAGGGCTGAGAAGCTATGTGCAGGGTAGGCATGGGTAAGTGGCCTGCGGCTCACTCCAGTCCCGGGAGGTGCCACGCAAGTCACAGTTTCCAGCACTGGGCAGCACAGGGCAATGCTGGTTACCTGCTCTCCTATCAGGACCCTGGTTGGGCCTCCAAGGCAGACTGCAGTCTTTCAATCTCCCTCCCACTCTTTGTGCAGGCAGGCCTACCTCCGCAATGGGTATCCCAAACGGGATTATGAGGCATCTCTCACCTCTGCTGTGCCCCCTCATGTGTACTTGTTTTAGTTAGTCCAGGGTCTGGGGGCAAAGGATGGCTGCAGTCCCAGATACAAAGTGGTCCCCAAGCAGCTGTACCTCAAAATCTCTCATGCTGAGGGGCCCCCACGTCTCAGTCCGCATGGGTGTTATGGGCTGCCCCTGGTACTCACCTCATAGTTAGCGGTGGCTCCCCAGTCAAGATGTCACTGCTGTTGGGAAAGACATTGTTTCCACTGGCCCCGCCCCAGGCCTTTGTCCTTAATGCACCGCAATGCGTTGGCAGTGCAGGGTGCACCTCCTGCCCCCCTATGCTGTAGATGCAACCACTGCAGCGTGCCGCTGTTGCGCTTAACTGGTGGGTTGTGGTGGGGTCAGGGGTCCCTCACAGGTGTTGCATTGCTCCCAGACCATCTATGAGGGCCCCGGCTACCTAGGAGGAGGCCTCCTGGCATAATATGGCCCAAAGGAGAGCAACCCTTACCCAAGGGGATGCTCCAGTACAAATCCCTGGTGTATAGTGGGCTGCCATCACACCTCAGAGGGCAGATCAGCCTAAGAACGCCAAATCTGCCATCAGAAGAGGGCAGAATAAAAATAAATATGGCCCCCAAAAGGAAGGACCCTTACCAAGGGGTGACTCCCTTTCAAAGTATAATTCCCACAGGTGTTGCATTGCTCCCAGACCATCTATGAGGGCCCCGGCTACCTACGAGGAGGCCTCCTGGCATCCCTCCTAAGATGTGGGTGCAGCAGCTGCGGTGCACTGCTGGTGCGCTCATCCACTGAGCTGTGGTGAGCAGGTGCGACCAGGCATCTCTCCCATGTGTCAAGATGTCCTCGGCCCATCTCGAGTGCTGCACAGGGCCAGGGTTTGAAAACAGGCCTCATGGGTGAGTGGTGCAGAGGCTCGGCCCTGGGCTCGCCTAGAGATTCATACTGCTCTCACTGTGGCTTGGTGACTGTGAATGATCTCTGCTGCTGTCTCGCTCCAATATGGGCAGGAACCTGCATCAATAGTGGCAGATTGAGCTTGGGTTGGCAGGATGCTCGTGGATTTCCCTGCCTGACAACCCGGAGCTCAGGTAGATGCCATCCACCATCTTTGGCGGTTACACCACGTCCCAAGTCCACACAGTGTTATATGGTTCCTACAAATATAGCAGGACTATGTATTAGATCAACACAAACTTCACAATATAGAGTCACATATACCATCAGTAAATGTTTTCTTATCTCGGCTAGCTCACAGTACCACATCCAACCCCCAAACTGAACAGGGCAGGATGTTGTTGTTAACTTCAAATATGACACTCTGATCTCCAAGGAATCCATGGAAACAGATGTGAGCCTTTCATTATTTACTTTTGCTTTCCCAAGGTAAACACAAAAAGATACAAAGAGCATTTTCAAAACATTTATTGTAATGATTGTATTCTTGTATAAGAAGCATCTGCTGTGACTATTAGCAAGATGAGAAATACTAAAGAAACCAGCATTGTTAAAATCATGAATAGAAGAAACAGTTCAACCATGGCAAGTTTTGCAAAAGCTAATGTTTGCATAGTCCTGTCTGTGTCTAAAACTATTCTAAAGATAGCATAGTGGGAATACCCTCTGCCAGATCAGTGGGGATGGACTAAACCCCATACCTTGGTGTTAGGTGTCTGGAAGCCAAGTTAGGTTATCCTCTTTAGCAGGATGGAGGTTAGAGTCAGCAGGGCTACATCTCAGACACAGCTCTTAGAGGTTCCATGACATTCCCAGCATGGAAGTGCTCTTCTCCTCGAATAATAGCACAGAAGTTGTTCATATAATAAGGTAGCATTCTTACCACGCTGTGAGAGACGCAGATTGGCTTGTTAGTTTCATCTGGCTAAAATGAGTTGTCTGCTAACGAGCACACCATGAAAGCAAACAAGTGACATTGCGTTCCCAAATTGCCACCCTGGCACTAGCTGTTCAGACCACAAGGCGAAAGTGCCTATCAGAGATGCACACATAGCGCGCACACACACACACACTTAAGTGTGGCAAAGGTTACTACCGAAAGGAGATTTCAGCTTTAAAGGGCTGATTCAAAATGGCAACTACATACTAGCCATGCGACTCCCTCTCATTGGTCGTGAGGAGACTCAAAAAACTAGCTGATAGAGGATAAGTACTGGTAGAGGTAAGTACACACCTACCACTGGCAGTACACCCCCAACACAGGGTTGTGCCTAGTCAGGGACCCACAAAGTAGCCCCGGCTCAAGCCCTGGTAGCTTGGCATGTAGCAGTCAGGCTTAACTTAGGAGACAGGTATGTGAAGCATTTAAATACACCAATTTGGAATCCTTTTTTAAATACTTTGACATAATCTGCCTACAGGAAACCTGGAAAGTAGCCGAAAATCCATTAGCTGGATTTGAAGAATTCCTAAGCCCAGCTACAAAAGCTAAGCCCAAAGGGCACCCAAAAGGCAGCCTCTCAACCTACATAACCAAACGTAAATCTTTCAATGCCAAGATCATTGACTTGCAATCAGATCACATGTTAGCTATCATTATTGAAAATTGGTTGCTGGAGCAAACCTTCATGTCCGTCATAATAATAAATATTTACATCAACCTTAATATGACGCGTAATCAGCACCTGCTAGACACAACCGAAAAAGATTTGTTATCCCTAAGAGTGGCATTCGGAAATGCCCCTTGGATCATCACAGTTGATTTCAACCTAAATATGGCCAACCATGGTAAAAGAAGCTCCAGAGAAGGTGCCCTTGATCAGTGTCTGGGTATCCCACTACAAGAATAGCTTTTTAGGGACATCGACAAATGCGACCACCCCCTGGTTAGACTACTAGAGGCCCTAGGACTGAGGGCCCAAAATGCTAGATTCTCTAAAGACACCCCAATTAATCCGAGTCACACCTCTGAGAAGTCCGCTTCTACCCTAGACCAGTGGTTCCCAACCTTTTGACTTCTGTGGACCCCCACTTTATCAATACTGGAACCCAGGAACCTCCACTGAATCATTATTGGTATGAGGGGACCCCCCACTAAGTCATTATGCAAAGCAGGGGACCTAATCTGTTAAAATTATTACATTTTCTAAGCAGTCGCAGACCCCCAGGGGAAGCTTCGCGGACCACAGGTTGGGAACCACTACCCTAGGGCATCCTCAAGTACTTCCAAGATTTCAGCATAGAGGTGAGATGCAAAAGCGACCACCACCCCAAATAATGAAAATAGTGAACAATAATCTTCTCAATGCTCCATTAGACGATAGGCGAACAACACCCAGGAAGCCACTTACATCACATAAGATGGTCCAACATCTGTATGGAAAAATATAAGGCATGGAAAGCCAACTTAGCTTCTGATCAAACGGAACAGGTGGACATAATTTCAAAATGGGAGGCCATGTTAACCTCGCTAAGGAACCAGCTAGAGCCCAATCAACCTTAAAAGATTGGCTGTTTGCCGAGCAGAAAAAGATTGTTGCCTTAAGGCCTGCATGAACCAAGACAACAACTTAACAAAACAGCCAGACTCCTAAAGAAACAACCACTGGGTAAAGGCCACCAGTGCACTTTCCATGACCTAAGAAAGGAATGCAAAAAGGCAATATGGGAAGCAAAGCAGGCCTACATTGATCAGGAATGGAGCAGAATTGTGAAAGCTAGTAAAGAAAAGAACAGCTGGTCGCTGTAGTCCGTTGTCAAACAACTGAAGCGCAGGACAACCGGTATCCAAAGTAACGTGGTTCTGGAGAGAAAGTGGATTGAACACATCTCCAACCTCTAGGGTGGCCCAAACACATTGAAATCATTTCCTATCTCAAGCTCCAAGTCAAAGCCATTATCCTTTGCAGTACAAAACATTGAGGAACAACTATGACGTTGCAGATCGAGTGGGGCCCTGGGGCCAAACGGCCTCCTGGCAGGAATACTGAAACACGACATCGCCCTCTGGGCAGGCCTGCTCTGCAATCTGTTCAACACCAGCAGCATGGAAAACAAAATTCCAGGCTCCTGGAAATGGGCAATTTTTCACCCCAATCCACAAGAAGGGTCCCTACGGGAACCTTGACAGCTATCGACTAATATCCCTGCTTGACATCGAAACAAAAATAAGAAAGTGGATTGAACACATCTCCAACCTCTAGGGTGGCCCAAACACATTGAAATCATTTCCTATCTCAAGCTCCAAGTCAAAGCCATTATCCTTTGCAGTACAAAACATTGAGGAACAACTATGACGTTGCAGATCGAGTGGGGCCCTGGGGCCAAACGGCCTCCTGGCAGGAATACTGAAACACGACATCGCCCTCTGGGCAGGCCTGCTCTGCAATCTGTTCAACACCAGCAGCATGGAAAACAAAATTCCAGGCTCCTGGAAATGGGCAATTTTTCACCCCAATCCACAAGAAGGGTCCCTACGGGAACCTTGACAGCTATCGACTAATATCCCTGCTTGACATCGAAACAAAAATATTTGTGAGTCTCCTGCTGGAGGAACTCAAAGAATGGGTTAGCAAGCTTAATCTAATACCCCTGAATCAAATTGGCTCCCGGCCTTCGGTGATCACTTCTGACATCCTTGATAAGGCTACATACATCTTGCAGAGTGTGTTTTTAGGAGACTGTTTTAATCTGTTTCTGTGATTTAAATTGTGCTTAAAAACTGTCTGCCCCCCCTGTTTTTTTTGCCTTTAAAAAAGCCCAATTTCAGAGTGCGCGCCCAGCAGTATTCCAGTGTTTGTTTCTTAAACAATCTCTCCCTTACCTGGAAAGTAGACTCTGCTAGCTTGGAAGTGTGGATTCAGCCTGTCTGTATCCAAGGAGATTCTGAATAGAGCAGCAGTTGCCTTTCCCCCTGACCACAGGGACTGGACTTCAGTTAACTTGCTCCTTATATAAGTTAATATTGGTTGTTGCATATGTTGTTGCGATAGGTTGTTGGGAGATGGTCTTTTCATTGGTTGCTGGTTCCAGGGCTGGGGTTATGATTGGTGGATGGGGCTGAGAATCTGATTGGCTGTTGGTTCTAGGGCTGAGAATCTGATTGGCTGTTGGTTCTAGGGCTGTGATTGGTGGATAGGGCTGAGTTTCTGATTGGCTGTTGGTTCTAGAGCTGTGATTGGTGGATAGGGCTGATAATCTGATTGGCTGTTGGTTCTAGGGCTGTGATTGGTGGATAGGGCTGGGATTCTGATTGGTTGCTGGTTTTAGGGCTGGGGCTGTGATTGGTGATCAGGAATAGGGCTATGATTGGTGATTAGGGCTGGGTCTCTCATTAGTTGTTTGAATCAGGGCTTGAAATTGGATTGGCTAGGGTTAGGACCAGCTTTTTATTGGCCAGTAGGGCTATTAAAGGCTAGGACTCAGGGCGTCTCAGCCCGAGCCTCAAGGCTAAGGGTGGAGAGGACAAGGGCAGCTGCCTGTTCGGGACAGGTAGGGACTAGGGACTAGGGACTAGGGACAGAAATGCTGCCCAATTCTCAATTGACCAGGAATGGTTCCAGCCCCTACACATCCCTCAACATGCAAATACATATTCTACAAAGGAATCCAACTCATGCATCACAAACTGACCGCAGACAGATTGCAATGTCCCATCACCCAACACAACACCCTTTATACAACACATATACACGTATTCCCCACAACTACAACAGTCAAATACCTGCATTCTCACAGCAAACACTACTCTGTCCACTCCCACTAACACAACCTGCCATCACCCACACAATACAAAACTACAGTATACATTTCTCTCAGTCTCAGCCTTCCAGATACAAACTCTCTGCTCATACTAACCAACAGCACTATCCGCTGTTTGCTCCACACAGACCACCTGTCATCATAACAATGCCCAAACCCTGCCTTCAAACACACCATCTACAAACACTCTTCCCCTCTCTTCACCAATTACACACAACCATACAATCTCCATATTTCACCCCATCTCACATATTACCTCTTCCAGTCATCACAACTAACACTAACTCCCCTGACACATATCCATCACCTCTTACACACATCGTACATTCATCTCCAAAACACATCAACACCCCATCGGACACTCAAATTCCACTCACCGGCAATAACTCACATACAAATCCCTCACCAAAAACAAATACACCAATGTCCCCTCTCACTATTCCACAAAAACAAGACAGACCACAAACATCAGTACATCAAATCAACACAAACTTACATTACACTTATCGTCATACCCACTCCCACCCTCAGGACTACACAAAGAATACAAATTCCATCCTATCTCCACCCCTACTTTCTCACTCTTCACAAACACCTACCACAAGCACCCCAACCCAGCAACTTTCATTCACTCGCCTCTCCTCCATTGCACAATTTAGAGCCTTACATCATGATCCACATGCTCCTCCACCACTCCTAACCCATACTCCATCCACACTAAACAAACGCAAACAAAATAAAAAACATGCCACTCATAGCAACCTCGCATCCCCTTGTCTATTACATAATAAGACTACCCTACAAAAAACAGTACACTCTTCATTTCTCTCTCAGCCACCAAGTCCACCACCCACACACACAGACCCAACAAAATGCCTCCTTAACCTGCTGGAAGAGGAACACTATATTGAAAAGCAAGACTATTGTGACCCTCAAACAGTTATCACAACTAGCAACACTCCTGCTTCAAGCTCACATTATACTACTTACCCTTCTCCTAAACAAAAGAACACTACCACTAACACACCTTTTCTAAAATGCCAGCTCATAAATGCTCGATCACTCTCCAAAAACAAGCACCACATCTACGACCTGCTCACAGACACACAACCTGACTTACTATTCATAACTGAATCCTGGTTGGGAGATGACATGGTCCCAGTGTTGCACGAAGCCGTTCCTCCAGGCTATCAAACCATCACACAAAACCGTATAGGCAAAAGAGGAGGTGGACTAGCTATTATATTCAAACAGGCATGGAACCTCAGTAAAACAGACAACATCTCCATACAAGGTTGTGAAGCCCTTCTTACCAGATGCCACCAACTTCCTCCTGTAACTTTCTCCTCCTTTACAGACCTCCACCTAACAACTCCACATTCCCAGATGCTTTTCTAAACACAGACTCAAACCTTATTACACTATACTCCAACCTATGCATTCTTGGGGATCTAAACATTTGGTTTGACAAACCCAATATGCCCCATCCAAAAGCTATCACCACTGGCCTAGTCGCATTGAACCTACATCAGATTGTACACAATCCACACACATCGCTGAACACATCCTAGATGTCATATTTGCTAAGCCTGAACTAGTTACTATTCATAGCATCACGCCAATCACTTGGTCAGACCACCATTTGATAACTTTCTGACATACATCTCCACAAATCAACACACCCCACAACTACTTACATACATGCATCTATCGACCATAGAGCATACTCAATTTTGATGATTTAGAAACACAACAAACAGCCAACACAAATCTAGATACAATTAATTCTGTGCCAAAACTTTATGAGTGGTTACAGGAAGCTTTTGATATCCTAATACCACTCAGAAAAACTAAACACGACAAAAGAAAACCAACACCTTGGAGAAACACAGAACTTAAAAAGATAAAGCAACAAATCAGAAAGTTGCAGCGGACCTGGCTCAAAACAAACAGTCAAGACAAACTGCAGCTACACAAACTTAACAGGATATACAAATCATCAATCAAAAAAGCTAAAAAAAAAGGTACTACTCAGACAGAATTCAAAATGTTCAATCTACAACCAAGGAATGTTATAAAATTCTCAATTAATTAAAAAAAACCTCCATGCATGGAAGGAAGTCATCCCACTATTCAAGATTTCACAAACAAATTGGCAACTCACTACACAACCAAGGCAGACACATTGGACTCCTATTTAAAACAGAAGAAAAACATCAGCACCAACCCCTTTCCTAAAATACCCTCTAAGAATAAACCAACCCAACCTCTACAGTCCTTCAAACAAATATCCCAGGGTGAATTTATGTATTTGGTCAAAGCAAGCAGACCTTCCGGTTGCCCTTCTGACCCTTGCCCACCACAAATCTTCAAGAACATTCTTCTATCTACTTCTGCTGCCACACCTTTAAGAAGAATCATCAACAACTCTTTAACATCAGGAACTTTTCCTGTAGACCTGAAAAAGGCATACATACGACCATTATTAAAGAAAACAAACCTAGACCCACAAAACCCCAACAGCTACAGACCAATCACAAATGGACCTTTCCTGGGCAAATTGATAGAAAGAGCAGCGTTCGCCCAGATGTCACAATTCATTGAAGACAACTCTATACTTTCAGACTTCCAAACTGGATTCCGCCCAGGAAGAAGCACTGAATCAGCACTCATAGCAATCTGGGATGATCTTAAAAACACAGTCGACCGCAATGGAGTTGCAGCACTACTTCTCTTGGACCTCTCAGCTGCCTTTGATACGGTTGACCATGACACCCTAAGTCAAAGACTCCACGAAGCCGGCATACAAGGGATTGCTCTCAACTGGATTACTTCCTATCTTCAAAAAATATCATCCACTCGCCCCCCTTCTCGTCCAAACCCTATCTCACAAAAGCAGGGGTCCCCCAAGGAACAATCATTTCACCTTTGCTTTTCAACATCTACATGATATCTTTACCAGAACTGATCAATGATTTCCATTTCACATGCTACAACTATGCAGATGACACACAAATACTACTTAAATTAGAATGCCCCAAAAACATTGAAAACTCACAAATCTTCGGTTGCCTCAGAGCCGTTGATTAGTGGATGACCTGGAGCCATCTCAAACTAAATACCTCCAAAACGGAAATACTCATATGTGGTAACTGGAAAAGTTATGACCCTCTGTGTGTCTGGCCTGACGATCTCGGACCACTTCCTCAATTATCCAAGGAAGTTAAAAACCTAGGAATCACCATGGATTCCAAGTTAACTATGAATGCCCAAGTGGACAAATTAGCACAAACAAGCTTCATCACCTTGAGGACTTTACAACGCATCTTTCCCCGCCTCGGATTTCCACACAAGGTGCAAGCTATTATCTCGCTTGTACTATCCAAACTGGATTATGCCAATGGCCTCTACCATGGATCATCTCTATCTATTATGAAAAAACTACAACGTATCCAGAATTCAGCAGCCAGGCTACTATTACATGTAAACTTACTAATGGGGTGAAATGCTAGGAACAAGGCGCTCAAGATTCAAATAGACCGAAAATCTCAAGAAAAGAGGATGCCTGCACGAGGGTGATCACCCAACCCTCAAACAGGTTGCAAAGGAACCTCAAAACTAATCACAGCAATGTGCGGTACCTCTTATAAAATTTGTAAGAATCCAGTCTTAGTTTTCAACTGCACAATCCATTCGAATATAATTTTGGTTTACCAAAATCAAAAAATCAAAGCATTTATTGTTGTGTATACAACATAAACTATTATAACTTTTCACAGGTCAAACAATCAATTCATTGTAATTCATCCGTCAAATCCCATCATTTATTATTGTGCAAACATCATAAATTATTATAACTTTTCACAGGTCAAGCCAATTTATGACAGTCAATTCATTGTGGTTCATCCGTCATGTTATTATAATCAAGCCATGATTCAAGCCAGCCAACACGTGTTTCGTCTCGGGACAGTGTTTTCTCTTATCCCAAACGACTTCTTCAGGGCTGAAAAGATTTTTGTAGGCAGGTTGAATATAAAATAATTAATGAAACCAAAATGCTCCAACTTAAAATTTCAAAAGAGTCTTCAAAGGTCCCAAAGAGAAAGGTGTTAACAGAATCTAGTGAAATCAGAAAGAGAAATCTTACACTAAAATGATGTATGAGATATGTGAAAAATGGCAGAGGATAAAAAATCAAACACCAACGTATGTATGTATGTATGTATATATATATATATATATATATGTAAATATGTGTGTATGTTGTTTCTGTGCTTGGCATGTTCGTGGGTCATTGCATGGCCCCTGGGTGGGTTGTTATACTAGATATCTATGAATTCCTGCTCTCATCTTATCACACTTATCTACCCATCATCATATGTCATGTCTCTATGTTTCTTGATGCCTGAAAGTGATCCACAACCCCAATCCTAGGTTCCAGAACTTCCGAGTTGCTTCTTGGGATGTGGGGACTACAATTCCACAATGCACCTGGAACACTTCCTTGCTAGCCCACTGGACACACTCCAGGCTGGGGACGTTTGTGGAAGTTGGTGCAGAGAAGCTCTTTTAACTTGTTGCTTCGGGGAATACATTCCTAAGTCCCTTTTGAAGCACAGCAAAGTCCTTTGGGCAACAGGCTGTCCTTAAGTATACAGGCCTCTGAGCTGCAAACCAGGGTTTCAGCAGGGCAGACCTTCATCTTCTTGTGGTTTCAGGCAGCAGATCTGAATTCCAATGCTAATCAGCCACTTTTATTCCATCATCTTGGGGGACAGCCAGTGGGCACTCCTGCCCAATGAGCTGCAGGGAGCCACCCAGAGTTATGACAACTTCCTCCAAAGTGTGGCATCTTCTTGTCCCACAAAGCACTGCACCATTTATTATCTTTTATTCCAGAGTCACTTTGAATACATTTTAATTTTTAAAGACAGTCTGCAAAGCAGGGCTGCCTTTACAAAGGACAGCATGACCACAGCAGTGCCCACTCCAGTGCAGTAAATCTACTGGTCTTCTAAACTTCCAGGCCCTAGTATGTACTAGGGCCTTTTAGGTAGTTGAATCCCTCTTGCCCTATTAACTGCTAGGGACTTGCAGGGTCTGTCATTGTCAACTGGAATTATCACATTATCATTAAACCATATACTTTTTATTCAGAGAATTGGCCCTGTGCCTGTTAACCACAGCCCAGGGCACAGTCAAGGTTAGTTACCATCAGTATCAGTCAGAAATGTTGGGGTGAACATGCTAAGAGGGTGACTTTCTCACACTAGCCACCCTAAAAGCATATAAAATATATCTCATAGCATAAAACTTTAATACTATATCTACAAATGAAAGCAGTAGATATGAAAAATGGCAATTAAAAAATTACCACAGCTACATTAAAAAAAAATTCAAACCAATTTAAAAATAAAAATGGGATGAATTAAAAGTCTAACAGGTGTCTGTACTACAGGTCGGTATCCACTAAGTCCAGAAAGTCATTAGGATCCTGGAGGGAACCTGCATCCACAGACGACATACCCACAGTAGCCTGGAGAGCAAGTTCAAAAGTTCAAACATGGCCAGTACCAGCCTCATCAGCTGAAGCCGAAGACCAAGGTGCCAGAAGTGTAGCCTGTGACGAGGAGGCAGGCAACACAGATCCTGGAGCAGAAGTATCCATCCAATCTGGCATGGGTCACTCATAATGAGCCTCCTGCAGCAAAAGTAAAGACACAGGACAACACTGAGGCCCTCATTACAACATTGGCGGTAAAATCCCGCTTACCGCCGTGCAGAAGACCACTAACACACCGCTGCGGCAGCGGAATTCCGCTACAGCTATTACGACCCACAGGCTGGAATCTGCCAAAATCCAGACACCTACACAAGTCTGCCACACCAAAGGTCAGTGATAAACTGCCGATTACAAAACCTCCACCGTCACGCCAATAGGAATACGCCCACACTATCACGACCCACAAATCCACGTGGCGGTCTTTCAACCGCGGAATTCCATCAGCGGTACACACCGCCGCTCTCAAAATACACACACATATACAAAACACAACCACATTAGAAAATTTGAAATACACACACCTGATACACATACACACACCACTCCCACACACCCAATCCAATATAAAACACACACCCACATCACCCATAAACCCTTACTACCAACAATTCCGAAAGAAGCACAGAGAGAGACACCACCATCAACAATACTAGCATCCATAGGCACACAACACCATCACTCACACAACATCCACGCACCTCAGACAACACACACAAACACATCCCCCCACACATCACAACACACACCACCCCACACATCACCCACACAACACCCAGGCCCCACAAAGACACCACAGGTTCTTTGAGGAGGAGCTCACGGTCATGGTGGAGGAAATCATCCGGGTAGAGCCACAGCTATTCGGATCACAGGTGCAGCACACCTCCATAGCTAGGAAGATGGAGCTATGGCGCAGAATCATAGACAGGGTCAACGCAGTGGGACAGCATCCAAGAACACGAGATGACATCAGGAAGAGGTGGAACGACCTACGGGGAAGGTGCGTTCTGTGGTCTCAAGACACCAGATTGCAGTTCAGAGGACTGGCGGCGGACCCCCACCTCCTCCCCGACAACTAACAACATGGGAGGAGCAGGTCTTGGCTATACTGCATCCTGAGGGCCTGGCAGGAGTAGCAGGAGAAATGGACTCTGGTAAGTCAAGTCTTAACTATTACATCCCCCACCCTACCTGCATGCTATCACATACCCCACCCTCACCCTATCACTCCAACACCTCACATATGCCCCACTATCACAACCAACACATCCCAATACCAAGCCCTGCATGCAACAACAAATCATGGACACCCATCACCAAAGCATGTCCACTACAGATACCCACACAGACCCCAAACCAATTATCACACAAGGTCCTACACAAGAATGTAAGCACTGGATTACAGGGTCACCCACCCATTGCACACAATGGCACACACAGATGCAATAATCATGCCTTTACACCCTTGCAGGACCCCTACCCAACGTCACCACGCAGGAGGTTCCAGACATGTCCACATGTGGATCAAGATGACCAGCCCGGCCCCTCTGGGACCTTGGGACAGTCGGTTCCCCTGACACTGGCACATGCCACCACAGAGCCTCCCCCCTCAGGAAACACCAGCACAGCACCCACCCAGCAGGCCCATCCCTCTGTCCCCAGGACACGTCAAGCAGAAGTGTGTCCACCACTACAGGGAACCCAGGCAAACCCACCACCCCAAGAAAATCAGGGACCTGGGGTTAGTGGCAGTGGGCACAAGGTTCAGGAGACAGAGAAACAGGAAAACAGGGGAACTGGGAGGACTGCTGTGCGACAGGGGGAGGACAGGCCCAGGGAACCCACTCTCCACGAGGCCCTCTCCAACATCATGGGAGCGTACCATCATTCTCAGGAGACGATGGCAATGGTACTGGCCAAATTTCAGGAGACCCAGCTGCAGGAGGAACAGTATTTGGGGATCAGGGAGGAACACAAGTCCATCAACACCACCCTGGTCACCATTGTAGGGGTGCTGAAGGAACTTGTGAACACGACACCAGCACCCCACCCCCTGCAGATGGAGAACCACCCCGCAAATGGTCCCTGAGATCCAGGACAAAGACAGAGAACAATGCCAAGACCCCCGCCAGGAAATGAGACCACCCTGAATGTCATCCTTCTGTCCCACTTCGTCACCCTGCCCATCCATCAACTGCCCTAGTCCACTTCCTATGCCCCTTTGGACAATGCACCTGTGAAACAAATAGACTGGATTCTGCCATGGACAATCCTCCACCATCAACCCTGCCCATTTTACAACCCCCTCCACTAATTTGCACTGAAATAAACACCCTTGAATCACAAAACAATCTGGAGTCAGTCTGTGCTTTCACAAATGTGTATGTGCAATAACTAAGGAAAATAGCAATGTCGATTGTATTGTCAACATACCTATATCACACAGCTCTAGTCCATGAGGTAATGTAGCAGAGGTCACACAGTGGGACCCACATCTGTGAAATGGAAAGGCAAAGTGACAAGTCAGTGTCCATACACTGGGTGAAAGTCACAGACATATGATAGGTCTAACAATTGTATGAGATATGTGAGCCAGTGACATCTTCTAACCTGTGTCTCACTGGAAGTATTGCTGGATAACGTTGTTTCTGTTGTCGATATCCTCCTCTACTGCCTCCTCTTCTTCACTGTCCACAAGCTCCACAGCTGCTACAAGACCTCCTTCTGGACCATCCTCCTGCAGAAAAGGCACCTGTCATCGCAAAGCCAGGTTGTTCAGCATACAGCAGGCCACGATGATCTGGCACACCTTCTTTGGTGAGTAGTAGAGAGAACCACCTGTCATATGGAGGCACTGGAACCTGGCCTTCAGGAGGCCGAAGGTCCTTTTGATCACTCTCCTAGTTTTTCCATGTGCCTCATTGTAGCGTTCCTCTGCCCTTGTCCTGGGATTTCTCCCTGGGGTCAGTAGCCATGACAGGTTGGGGTACCCAGAGTCACCTGCAAATGTCGAGGGACAACCGTTAGACACACACTAACACTTAGGGACAACCCCAGACAACTATTCACATGGTATAGGGTCCTTGGCCTCACCTATTAGCCACACACGGTGCCTCTGGAGTTGCCCCGGCACATAAGGGATGCTGCTATTCCTCAAAATGTAAGCATCATGCACTGAGCCTGGAAACTTGGCATTCACATGGGAGATGTACTGGTCGGCCAAACACACCATCTGCACATTCAATGAATGGTAGCTCTTCCGGTTTCTGTACACCTGTTCACTCCTGCGGGGGGGGGTACCAATGCCACATGTGTGCCATTAATGGCACCTATGATGTTGGGGATATGTCCCAAGGCATAGAAGTCACCTTTCACTGTGGGTAAATCCTCCACCTGAGGGAAAACAATGTAGTTGCACATGTGTTTCAGCAGGGCAGACAACACTCTGGACAACACATTTGAGAGCATAGGCTGGGACATCGCTGATGCAATGGCCACTGTTGTTTGAAAAGACCCACTTGCCAGGAAATGGAGTACTGACAGGACCTGCACTAGAGGAGGGATTCCTGTGGGATGGCGAATAGCTGACATCAGGTCTGGCTCCAACTGGGCACACAGTTCATGGTTTGTTTCACGATTAAGTCTGTAGGTGACTATTACGTGTCTCCCTTCCATTGTCGACAGGTCCACCAGCGGTCTGTACACCGGAGGATGCCGCCACCTCCTCACCTGCCCCAGCAGACGTGCCCTATGGACGAGAACAGCGAGCAGAGAGTCAGCCAACATTGAGGTATTACATTTTTTTTTTATTGCACACATTTGTCAATCCGCAATGTGCCTGTCACTGTGTGTATACAAGGCCTGGATAGGTGTGACGCATTTAAAATGTATGCCATTGTGGCTCCCTGAAATGGCTGCTGCCTGACCTGTAAGGTGGGACAAGGGGATATGAGGTAACTGCGCTGTTGTTGATCACCGTCACGATAGGCGGTCGAAGGGTTGGAGAAGTTAGTGGATAGGGTCCTCCCCCAGTACACGCTACTCTACGGTCCTCCAGACAAACAGGTGAGAACACTGTGAGCATGATGTATGGGCAATGCCTGTTTGGAGTGGTGTGGATGGAAGATACGGGGGGGACTGAGGCCTACATGAGTGGACAGTGAGTGTATGTCCGTCAGGGCAAGGGTGGGAACGTGGGTCAATGACTGTGACGGTCCGGACGGTTAAAGATTATCCTTTTCCCCTGTACTATTCCTCTAGGTCAGCGCCCACCAGAAGAAGGATATTTGGTGTGCCATCGCCAAGGACGTTCGGACCCTGGGGGTCCACCACAGACGGAGCACCCACTGCCGTAAAAGATGGGAGGACATTCGCCACTGGAGCAAGAAGACGGCGGAGGCCCAGCTGAGGATGGCCTCCCAACATGGGAGGGGTGCCCGTCGCACCATGACCCCCCCTGATATTCCAGATCCTGGCGGTGGCCTATCCGGAGTTGGATGGGCGCTTGAGGGCATCACAGCAGTCACAAGGGGGTGAGTACAGTCACATCCATCAGACTCTGCGCGCATTATGAGGTGTCTGGGTGGGGGAGGTGGGCTGTGGGTTCCCCTAGGCCAGGGCAAGTTTTGTAGGCAAGGTACGTTCGTGAGGCAAGCTATGTGGCACCCCAACCCCACCAGTGGTAAGCGCCAACTACACCTAGTCAGGCTCCTGTGACTTCCATGTGTGCAGGAATCTGGCATAGGCCTTGTACCCCATGTCCTTGTGATTAATTAGGGCGTAGTGCAGAGGGCTGCTGTGTCTGTAGTGTCCGCCAATGGTAGAGGTATTGCAGGCACTGAACATGTCTTTCTTCTGTCTTCCCCCCTCCCTTTTTGTGTTGTCCCTGTTCTTGTGTGCATTAGCATCATCAGGTGGAGGAGCAGTGGCACCGGAGCAGGAGGGAGCTTCATCCCACATGGCCCTGGAGGGCGAGACAATGGAGTCTGAAGCCACCAGTGGGACGGAGGGCGAGGGGAGCTCTATGGCTGGGACAGGAGGTGATGTCAGTGACAGCGACTCTTCCTCTGTTGGGAGCTCCCTTGTGGTGGCGGGCCCCTCTGTGCCCCCCCTCATCAACAGGTACAGCCGCCACCTCCCCTACCAGCACCACCCTCCCAGCAGCCCCTCAGCGTGTGTCCCGTGGCCGCTCACCCAGGAGGGTGGGCAACTCCTTCGCCCCAGGCACCACAGGCCCTGCCCCAGTCAGCCCTGCTGCCCTCAGTGAGGAGGCTATTGACCTCCTGAGATCCCTCACTGTTGGGCAGTCTACCATTCTGAATGCCATCCAGGGTGTCGAGAGGCATTTGCAACAAACAAATGAATACCTGGAGGGCATTCATTCTGGCCAGGCAGCTCAACAGAGAGCATTTCAGGCTCTGGCCTCAGCACTGATGGCAGCTATTGTCCCTGTGTCCAGCCTCCCCCCTCCAACTTCCTCCACCCAGACCCAATCCCCTGTACCTCAGCCTATCCCAAGCACACCATCAGACCAGCATGCACACCCCTCAACACACAAGGGTGGCTCTGGCAAACATAAGCACCACACATCCCACAGGCACTCACACAAGCATCATACCCATGCACACATACCAACATCTACTGCCTCCACTGTGTCCCCCTCCTCCACGTCGTCCTCCTCCCTCCCTGTCTCGTCTCCACTCACACCTGCATGCACTACATCTTCAGCCACTACCTCCATCACCAGCACGCCCATCACCACACAGCGCTCACATGCACTCACCACTCCCACTACCATTCACACATCCCCTGTGTCCTCTACCAGTGTGTCTGTGAGCCCTCCTCCCAAAGTACACAAACGCAGCCACACCCCCATCCAACAGCCATCCACCTCACAACAGCCTCCAGCCCATGCACCTTCACCCAAAGTCAGCAAACGTACACCTCCTACAACCACTACCTCTTCCTCCACTCCCAAACCCCCTCAATCTACCCATTTCAGTGTGTCTAAAAAGCTTTTCCTATCTAATGTTGACCTCTTTCCTACACCTCCGCCCCCCCTCCGTCCCCTAGGGCCCGCCTTTCCAGGTCTCAACCCACCACCTCAGCCACCACATCACCGGGCACAGTGGTGCCAGCAACTGCGGGCTTTTGGAGTGTGCCAAGCAACAGGGCTGCCAGTGTTCCACGGAGCGGGGGCAAGGACATTCCGCCACCTCCAAAAGTAAAAACATTGCCCACATCCCGGAGGGAGAAGGCAAAAACACCTGCCACCAAGGGCTCAGGCAAAACAAAAGTGGATAGTGGCAAGACAGCTGCGCCACCATCCAAGGTGGGGAAGGGCCAGAAAATCAAGGGCAGGTCCACGTCGATGACAACCTGCACGGTGGACAAGACCGCCACCAGCACCGCCACACGCACCGCCACCAGCAGCGCAGTCACTAAGCCCGCCACCAGCACTGCAGTCACTGAGCTCGCCACCAGCACCGCAGTCACTGAGCCCGCCACCAGCACCGATGCCACAGAGCCCGCCACCAGCACCGCCACCACAAAGACCGCCTCCAGCACCGCCGCCACAAAGACCGCCACCAGCACTGCAGTCACTGAGCCCGCCACCAGCACCGATGCCACAGAGCCTGTGGCCAGCACCGATGCCACAGAGCCCACCGCCAGCACCGATGCCACAGAGTCCGCCACAAGCACCGCCGCTACTGACACCGCCGCCAGTAACGATGCCACTGAGGCAGCCGCAAGCACCGTGGTGACTGACACTGCCGCCAGCACCGCCAGCGGCCCGCAACATCCTGAGCCAGTGGCACCACCGCAGACATGGCTGCCATCCCCAATGGTCAGTCGTCCGAGGCTGGTTTTCAGTTCCAGGAGCCTGGCCAGCTTGCATGTTGCCCCACCGTCAGTGGAGTATCACATCCACTAGCTCAGTCCTTGGGAGAATAAAGCACTCTGGGCACCAAGCCCCCTCCAGAACCAGTGTAGAAAGGCATCCACTATCTCAGTCCTTGGCAGGATGAAGCACTCTGGGCACCAAGCCCCCTCCAGAACCAGTGGAGAAAGGCATCCACTACCTCAGTCCTTGGCAGGGTGAAGCACTCTGGGCACCAAGCCCCCTCCAGAACCAGTGAAGTATCACATCCACTACCTCATTCCTTGGTAGGATGAAGTACTCTGGGCACCAAGCCCCCTCCAGAACCAGTGGAGTATCACATCCACTACCTCAGCCCTTGGCAGGATGAAGCACTCTGGGCACAAAGCCCCCTCCAGAACCAGTGGAGACTGTTATCCACTTGAGAGACTGTGGCTTTGCACTCCCCAGGATAGAGCAGTGGGCAAACCGTCAATGGAGAGACTTGAGAGACTGTCACTTTGCACTTCCCAGGATAGAGCAGTGGGCAAACCACCCACTGGAGAGACTTGAGAGACTGTGGCTTTGCACTCCCCAGGATAGAGCAGTAGGCAAACCACCCACTGGAGAGACTTGAGAGACTATGGCTTTGCACTCCCCAGGATACATCAATGGGCATGGAGCCCCCTCGTGGAGCTGACATCGTGCACTCATCTGGCTGAGGTTCCCCCCTTCCCTTCCCCCTGAGGTGCCTGTTTCATTTCGATCTGATGCCCCTGCAGTGTTCTCTATGTTTGGAGTCTGGTATCGAGTGTGGGCTTCGCCCATGCATTTTGGGACCAGTGGTCCACGGACTATGAATGGTGCACTATCCGGACTTGTGTAGTTGGTGTACATAATTGTATATACAGTATTTAAAGTTTTGACTAATGGATTTTTATTTATTACAATCATTCAACTCATTTCCTTTTGTCCTTGCGTTCTTCCAGGTGGGGCGGGGGTGTAAATGTAATGTTGCAGCATGTATTTGTGTATATGTTGTTGTGGGTGAGGGTGGGGGTGGGGGTTTTGCATGTTGCGTGTGTGTGTCACTCTCTTTTCCCTCCCCCCTCCCCTGTGATGTAGGTGCAGTACTCACCGTGGTAGTCGCCGCCATCTTTCATGCTCCTGGTAGAGGAGCAGGAATACAGTCACAGGGAGTATTTGGAGTTCTGGCTCCATGGCGTCCTGGTTCCTCGTGGAATGTGTAGAGGTGAGTGTTTTCCCTTCCAAGTCCTGTTTCTGCCATGTTTTTGTTCGCATTGGTTGTGCCCCGGAAAAGGTGGCGGATTGGCCTCTCATAATAGTGTGGGCGGTACATTGTCTTCCGCCTGTCTGTTGGCGGTGACTGCCAAGCGGTTTGTACCGCCGTGGCAGTCGGAGTGTTAAAGTGGCTGTCTATGTTGGTGGTTTCCGCCATGGTCGTGATTCCATTTTTTTTTACCGCCGGCCGTCTTACCGCCGCTTTAACACCGACCGCTAGGGTTGTAATGAGGGCCTGAATGTACATCCCCAATGGAGACACCAGCAGATCCATGTCCATAGTCTAAGCTGATTATAATACAAGGCATATATCCAGTGCGCATTTGAAAGAGCACCAGAGACAGCTGAATACAGGCTGCACACCCTGAAACCACACAGGCCGGAAAGACCAGGACTAGTTGTCCTTTAATTCCAGTAGCGTAGACAATCCAAAGTACTATACCATATGCTTATGACACAGAAGGACGTGTGGTATTTGCATCCCCATTTGGTCATTTTCTGACACTTCCACGGCAGAGCCACAAAATAAGACCAAGATAATAATGCACAGGATTAATGAGACGGAATGTCTCTGAAAACGCTGCAGTCTGAAAGGCAGAGACAAATACAGAACCAATTGACTTAAAAAGTGTACCACACCAGCAGTGTTTGAAGCATTAAAAATATGGTGCACAAGCTCTCTGAAATGCAGTGGCGAATTAGTGTGCAACAGCAAGTGGATTTCTGAAGATGATCCATCGACCTGGAGATCAAAAGTTTATCTGGCAGATGTTAATGCTACTTCTTTTGGAAACAATAAGGCTTTCAGTCGGCTCAGCTAATCAAAGTTAATTTTAGAAGTAGGGACAGTTGATCACAAGGTTATTTCCCCCGCCGCCTGCTTTGGAGGGTATAACACAGTCATACGGCAGGTGACGATCTTGGAAGCTGTTACAATATAAGGGGCACTAGGCTTCATTCTACAGTAACCTTGGTCATTCCGAATCAAGTAACTTCCATTTGAAAGTAACAAAAAACTGACTTAACCAAGGATACGTGAACATCCTTCAAATAACATGCCAAGTTGGCTATGGACACATTACATGTGCTATACAGTGTTATCTCTTTACAAAGCAATGAATGGCCCAAGGAAACTGTGCATTCATTTCCAAAAAAAAAAAAAAAAAAAAACTCTCACTTGCCACTCATACATCTTTAATTGAAGGGTAGAACCCATGTCTCCTGCAGGAAACTCCCACCCATCTATTCACATCTGCGTACTTGAAAGTATTTCAGATAAGACATGAAATAAAATATAGAAAATCGCAAGGAAATGAAGCCATGGATTAACCACACATCTGAAGGTGTTTCAGTTACTGTGGAAGGCAGTTTTTTCCAAATGCTCTGTGTTAGGCATGCTGCATGTTGCGTCTTTCTTTGACATCACTTGTTGGAAATGAAACAAATTGTAAGGGAAAAACAATTCAGCTTCATTCAAGTATCTTCATGCCACTCGGTTTGATTTTAAAATCTGCAATGTCCAACTCAATTGCAAAATCGATCTTAATTGATTCTGACCATGTAACAGGGCAGACACATAATTTTGTATAATATCAAACGCAGATGACACATTATAATTCAGTGATTTAATGCAAGTCGATAGTGCAGTTATGCCATTATCAACAACAGCCAAAGTCTTTCCTAAATTTTCTTTATCAATTTAATACAACCTCTGTGCGGCTTCTTGTTGGGAAACCTTCCAAACTTCATTGTAAATAGCATAAAGAAAGCATTTTGAACATGAAGATCTGGGACCTAATTGAAAATCCATCAGATCCATGTTTTCAGTTAGGAGGGATAAATGTTGCTTTGCAACAGTCTACGTGGAGTACCCACACTGTAGTTAGTTACCACACTGGAGTGTTGTGACTGGGCATACCTGGGATTTGGTCTGCTAGCTTTAAAACCCTTGGAAGAGTTAAAGAAAATGTGCTTTGCAGCCTTTAGTATCAACAGGTCACACCACCTACCCTTCTGAACCAAAAAGTGAGGAGTTGTATGTACCATTCTGCACCATTTCATTAAGCTGTTCTTCTGTGATATTAACATACTGCTGCCATTTATCAAATTGTACAACAGATGGAATGATAGATGTGATTACATTTTTAGTGTTAGTCAAGACACATAGCCTGCTGAATAGTTTTGGTTAAAACTATCATCTGCCTAAGAATCAAACAAGCCCTGAATAAGGGCTCAATGTCCTGGGCCTGCCAGTATCTTGTACCCAAATTTTATTTTGAATTAATGTTATCCTTCCAATATTCATAACCCTTCAGTGTCATATGGGAAACAAAGGAATCAGAATAAATTAATATTGTTTGTGTCAGCATGTTTTTCTTAGCTGGTGACGGTGTTACCTTATAGTAAAATGAAACCAGGTCTGTGGGAACATGACCAGAAAAATAGTGAAACTTTTATAAGTATTGTTAGGGACTCCCTGAGGGTGGTTTTAAGCAGTGTTCTCATTGTGTATAGTTAAAAACAGCATGTGGTGTACTTGCTCTATACTGTATAAATAGTGATGGGCAGAATTCAAATATAAATCCTCATTTTAGAATACTGTGTAAGATTCTAATTAAGATAACATGTTAAATATTGTTTTGACATCCAAATCATCAGAGACAGCACCACGAGTGATAGTCATCCAAAGCAATTTTAAAAACATATGGAATTTGTAAAGTTTCTATTGGACCAAAAATGTCATATGCAATCTTATCCCAAACAATACCATCATGAACGGGAATAGACGTAATAGTCACAAGGGAAAGGTCTCTTCTGTCCCTATCCGTGGAAGTCTGGGGCTTGGGTACTTCAGCTACCAGTTCTGGAAAAGAACATTATTAATTGGAGAAGAACATTCTTGGTGATAGTATTTTTTCTGCTATTGAATGGACACTATAAAAAATCGAATCCAGATGAAAAGAAAGAACAAAGCAAGTCCAATCCAAAGATAGTGTCATGGAGAAATACAGTAAGTCTTTTTCAACCAAAATTATAGCGCACGAGCACCAGGCAAGGAAGCGTGTGACGACTAGGAATAAAAATCATCAATGTCCACTAAATAACCAGAAGCAGTATGTTAAAAAACAGGAGCTGTATGAGGCAAAGGAGAATCTGTAGTTAACTCCAAATGTGGTTGATTTTATATAATTGTGTTGCCAATAGTAGCAGTTGAGCGTTGTATATCCACATCAGAAACATATCCTGTGTTGACACTAGAAACAGACACAAGTGCATGATCAGAATCAGAAGCCGCCCTCAAGGAAATAAATATATTTAGAGAGATCTCCTGGGCAATAATAGGGAGAGGAGAAAGGGAAGTACCTAAATATCCTTGTGGCCTATTGTGTAGGACTGGCCACATGACAGAGCTTAATTAAATAAATTGAAACTCGTTTCTGTTTACAACCATCAAGCGCAGGAAAAATCACAGTTCAAGTACCTTGAACACCAAGTACAGGCACTGAAGTTCTGTATGATGGGCTGAACTTCTTCTGTTCAGTAATCTTCTCCTGGACCAGATCCCCAACTTTAGGAATCCAGCCAGAAGTTGCTGGTTGCTCCTTCACTTCGTCAGTGGCAAAATGTTTACAATTCCCATAGGAGCAATCATCCCAGAAATCTTGTAATTCCTAGAAGAGAGCAAAACATTAATTGTTATCAAATTGTACATCAGCCGCCAATGTGCCAGGGTTATCTAAATCTGCAACATACATCTGAACCCAAACAGGACTTCATATGGGGTCCGATCACCCAAAGATCTTCTAGGCAGATTATTTAGAGCTCTCTGGACCCCATTCAGGTGATGGATCCAACTATGACCTGAACCCAATACTCTAGATGCTTTGAGTCATGGTTTTTCCTTTCCATTGCTGCATTTCCCTCAGGATGATAGGGGGAGAAATAATGCACAGCAACACTCAGGGTTTCCATAGTCTCCTGGTAAGCCTTAGAGGCAAAAGTCGGTCCCTGGTCCGTATGGAATGCTGCTGCTGCTTAAGTACCAATAAAGATTTGCAAGCCTTTGATAACAGTTTGAGCGTCAGCCGATCACTGTGGCCACACCCAAAGGCACCATCTGAATGGAGTGGTCTGCAATGATCTAAATAGACACATTGTAGTGGTTTATTGGAAACTAGAAGTTGGGCGAGCAATGATGGAACATTTAATTTGTTGACAAATGACACAAGTGAGGATATATTGTTTAGTCTGTTTGTATAGATTCTGCCACCAGTAGCGTTTCTAAAACAATAAAACTTTAGCCAGTACACCATCATGAGTAGACACTAATCCTCCATGGGCAGCTAATATTAGGTCCAACCTGCGGTCCTGGTTGGGTATCATTCAATCACCCACCCTGGGAATGCAGGCAAAAGGAATGTTTTGGGCACGCAAAGTAGTTTGCTGGAATGTTTTTCAGTAATGGTGTGCCACAAACTGAAACAGTGACCGCAGCCATGATGTCATCATCAATTCTCATGAGAACGAGTAATCACAGCTACTTATGCAATCTGAACTTCCGCCTAAGCAGCTTCATCACCCAATGAATTCCCTACAATGTATATTCAAACATGCTTATGATCAATGTATGTGTTACATGAGCCGTGGCACAGCATCTTTTCATCCTGCCACCTTTCGCAAAAGAAATTTATGTTTGATAGAGTTACCTTTAAAATCTCAGAATCCATTCCGGGGCTAATAATGTAAATTATTACTATAGGATTGGACGCAGTAATAGTAATCAAACAACTTTAAGTGTCAGGAATTCAGGATCCATATTCTGCAGTGTCAGAACCAAAGCTTTCAGTTAGGCCAACTGAGTGGCACGGTCACCCAAAGTTTCTGTGTATGTTTTTTGTGCCTGAAATTTTCCATCTTTCACAACACCCTTCAATGCAGCACTTGCTGTAGAGTACTTATGCTTAGTACCAAATGCGCGCTGGTCTGTACAATCAGTACTTATTATAAAATTATACTGATCTAGAGGTAAACTTTAATTTGGCATTCAGTATTCTTGTTCATACTGGAGAAATTCCTGTATTCTTAATATAGGTTCAATAATGTAATCTACATCCGTAGCTGTCAAGGAAGTGGCCCACTGAATTAATTGTCGATGGAAGGCTTTGACATTAGAAACGCTCATCTCTATGACAGAGACTAAGGCTGGAATGGGAGAAATCACAATTATTCGCTTCCCAGGAGGCAATGGACATTCCTTCAGAACAGCTGTTTGAACTGCAGTCATCATTTGTTCAGTTGATGCAAAACACATTTATGCTTTAGAGTACAAATATGATTTATATGCAGTCTGTACTGTTTCATCTTCATTAAAGGTGACACATGTACACCTTCATCGTATTTAGATGTTGGCAGTCCCATGGACAAAAGCCCGGTTTTGAACCACTGTCTCCGCCAAGAAATACCACCTGTGCTGATGGCGGGAGAGGGAAAAGAGGTAAGAGAGGATGCTGGCAGGACCTCAGTCATCCTTCCCATTGTACAGATTTGGATGTGCCTTACTACCAAGAAAAAAGTGCTGGTGCGACCCCCACATTGGAGTTGGCAGATTGGGGGCTGGGGGGAAGGGGTGAAACTCACCTTTTTCCCCATTCCACCCCTGTCTTTGACTGGATACGACTGGAAAACACAACCCCTGCTACTGTCACCAAAACGTGAAAGCAGGGACGCCACATTGACAGGGTGCATAGGGTGGGCACTGCACGGGAGGTCGGGACCACGGCAGGCACATGCATGTCACAGTCATTTTTTAAAGTTACTACGACATGCATATGTCAGAGATACGAGCGGGACACACTTGGATGGGGGCACAATGGTACACAACACATAATGCACACATACACAACTGCCATTATGGTGCCAGTATTCATTGCCAAATGAATGCTGGCAACACAATGACGGTACATTCACGTCTGTCAACTGTGTCCATGCATGCACATTGGCAAGGGGCCTATACTTGTAATGTTATGCTACGAGTTGAGTGTGCGAGTCAATATGTGTGTACGTAGTGCGATTGGTGTGTGAGAAGGAGGGAGGTGGAGTGGGTGCTGTGGTTGTGTCAGTATGTGTGCCGCTTTCATAAGACTGTGATATTGTGTATGCTGTGTTGTGTCTTGTGTTGCTGCATGCAACATTTAGGTGAGTGGTGTTGTGTGGTTGTCATTTTTGTGATGTGTGCTGTGCCTTTGTGTGAGTGTATTTTTGTAGATGAGTGTGTAGCTGTGTTGGTTGTTGTGATTGTGTTGTGTGAGTATGTGGGGTATCAATGGCAAATGTATGTTGTGTCATGGATGTTTGTCACTGTTTGCGTGCGGCATATATGTGTTGCGTTGTGGTGGACCGGCAATGGATACGGTTGTGTATGTGGTGTGGTGTGTCTTGTATAGTGCAGGGGGGCACATATGGCAAAGGTACAGTTTGTGTGTGTCACTTGCCTGTATTCCACAGCCACTGCTGTTGTCTGCTGTCCATTGGGCCCCTCAATGTCCTCCCTCCACCAGCGAACTGCCACCAGATGTTGCAGAGCTGTAGCCTCTAAATATGGCAGGTGGAACATCATCAGCTTGACAGTCTACTCAGGTCGGCCACCATCTCGGCTTGGCATTGGGACCTCCAAGAACTAAATAAGGCCCTAAATTTATTTGGCTAGCACAAGTGTGTGCTTGGATGCAGACCTGTCAGTTTGCAATGTTCTGAGAATATTTGTGTATTCTGTAGACCAATGTTTGTCTGAAAAATATGGACGAATTAAGTCATACAATGGTTTAACTCAGTATGCATAATCTGGTCCGTATGATCTACCAAAATTTAGAAAGCCAATAAGTGATTGTAGCTTTTTTAATGCATTTGGGAGCTGCGAAAGAGCAAACTTCTCTCAGAAGTGTGGTGAACAGCTTCTGCCTTCATTTGATGATTTGTTTCCTAAAAAGAGGACACTAAGAAAAGCAATTTTTGATTTTCCGAAGTTGAATTTATAGCTGTGGTCTGCAAATCCTATAAATATGCAATCCACTTTGGCGAAATTTGTGTTTAAAATTTCATTTGGGAGGTAAATGTACTCAACATTTGATAACCCTTCTGAGTACATTTTTTGTAGAATTGACGTTACACAGGCCACAAAGAGTCCTGCCTGGACTGTTCTTAACCCCTTGAAGTCAACAGAATTTTCTCTGTGACCCTAGGGTGGTAAACACCATCAAATATTTCCTTTCAGGCGCTATATTTTGGCAAAAAACGCCATGGGATAAATCCAACGTTGATTTGTATTTTTTACGAACCATGTTGTTCATCACAGCTATACTGTGTACGTTGTGTAGAGCAAAGATGTGTGTACGATTATTTAAATATCTATAGTCAGAGATTATGCAATCAGAATGATCTGGTTTCGCTACTGGAAATAAAGGATTAGTCACCGGAGAGGTACAAGCTTCAATGACACCTTGATATTCTAATTGGCCTCAAATTTCTCTAACAAGGCATTTAACTTCATGTTTAATAGGGTATTGTGGTTGTGCTTGAGAGCTGGACCTTTAAATATGAGATAAGGGGAATCTTTATTCCACCCTGTTTGATTGTGATATAATGCAGAGGGTTGTGCAAGAGCCCATTCTGGGGCATAATCTTTAACTTTCTCCAGAACAAAACTAGAGAAAGATAGTAACATTACATCCTCCCCTTGTGGGACTTCTCCAACAAACTCAGGTGGTCAATTTACCTCAGCCAAGAGAATGTCATAAGTATTAGATAACTGTGACCAGAATATTACTTTAATAGCATGTGGGATATCACCTTCGATTTGAATGTCCAAATCAAAATGTCTGTCTGGAGGACTCAACCGCTGATCTGGGGTTTCAACTTGAATAAAATCATGACTAGGTCGCACTATCAGAAACTCTTAAAGAGTCTGGCAAGATCAGTGTTTGTGGCATATTTAATAGAAAGTCCTGTTACTTTCTTGATCTTGAAATGGGGTTTTTGTTGTGGAGGTTTCTCATCCTTTTTTATGGTGCAGTCAGAAGTGTTGTGAGTCCTTTTTTGGTTTCACATACTCTTCCTGTCTGTACTCCCCTTGTCCCACTCTCTGACTTCCTCTCTGATGAGTCCTGAAATAAACAAGAAGGACGTGTATCAGAATACTGATGTATCAGAATACTGATACCTATCAGGCTGTTTCAGTGTATCACGCTTAAGCAAATAACTTTTTTTAGTGGGCTTATGTTGTGGAGGTCCACCTTGTGTTTTTTGTTTTTTATTTGTTTTATCCTAGTGATTTTAGAAGACTCAGGTGTCTGCTTGGTGGTATCTGAATCAGATCTTATGTTAGGTTGTGGCTTACCAGGCCTGGCTACTAAATTATCATGGCCTCTTGAAGCGTAGGTCTCATAAATTATTCTAGGCATCTTGTGTTCCTGATCTGCAGGAACGACTGGCTCAAGAAGCTGGCATATTGCCAATGATGCTGCCTCCCCTTTAATATTATTTAAAATCATTGATGGTACTGTGGCAAAACTGCCTATTAATTTCATCCCCATGTCCAGGGCAGGGGCCGCCCCTTATTTTTCTGGATTTGTTTTAGCACTTCAGACAAAACGGCAACTGATGGGGTACAGAAAATGTCTTACCCCGAGTAGCGCAGTCTTCATTTGGAGGAACTATTCCAAGCAGTAGACACATAATAAGAATTATAAATCTGTCTTTAGGGCTGTTTGGGGACACATTGCTTCAAGCTGATTTGTTTTTTGAGCAATCCAAAAGAGAATGTCCTCCTATTTGGTGAGTATTTTACCCACAATGCCATTAATAGTAACCAGACTAATTGCAGGCACAGCTATCTGTGGCTATGCAGACCTTGCTGGGGCAGTCATTATTGTACGCACAACAAACTGTGTTAGACATCTGTACAGTCTAACTGAACCTGGTGTGAAGCCGGCTAAAACCGGCTAGGTACCAATCATCACTGAGGAGACCCAGTCTTACATTTTGTAATGCATGTGGAAGGATTCCCTGGAACCAAGTTTGATGTTCCTGAAATGGTAATGGTATTTGTAAGTATTCATAAGCTCTGCAGTGGCCTGATATCACTGCTTCAGTGCAATTGTGAAAAGTTTTTGTGTTTGCGTCAACTGCAGGAATGTGTACCAGGAATAAAATGATTTGCATTTATAACCTTTGTGTGCCTCAGCCACGAAGGTAACATCTCCCTGCAAGGGGTGAGCCCACATCCAGTTAAATGTGCAGGTACTGCCTGTCCACAGTTAACAGGAATAACAATCACTTGCACCAAGTTTAATGAATCATATTTTAAAAAAAGCAACCTATAGTGGGGAACCCTTTTAAGTGTTTAAACTTGAACAACCTACAGACATAAATAGGTGCTTCATATGAAGCTAAAGAGGGTGAATCCCTTTCACCCCAGACACCTCCATAATGGGGTGGAAGGAGCCTTGTGGACATATGTGAGAAAACTGCTCTGGAGACCCTGTTAAATAAGTACCTGGCCTAAAATATTGGTGGCACCATGTTATATGGCTCCTGCAAATATAGCAGGACTGTGCATTAGACCAACATGATTTTCACAGTATAGACACTCAGTACACATGCACTATCAGTAAGTGTTGTTGTATCTCAGCTAGCTCATAGTACTATATCCAACCACCGAACAGAACAGTGCGAGATGTTGTTGGCAACCTCGAATATGACACTCTAACCCCATAGTGGAAACAGATCTGACCATTTCATTATTTACTCTTGCTCGCCCAAGGTAAACATAAGATACAAGGAGCATTTCAAGACATTTGTTGAAATGATCGTATTCTTGTTTAAGAAGCATGTGCTGCAATTATTAGCAAGATGAGACATACTAAGGAAACCAGCATTGTTAAAATGCTGAACAGAACAAACAGTGAAACCATGGCAATTGTTGCTAAAGCTAATGTTTGTATACTTCTATGTGTGTCTAAGACTATACTAAAGAAAGCATAGTGGGAGTACCCTCTGCCACATCAGTGGGGATAGTCTAAGCCCCATACCTTAGTGTTAGGTGTCTGGAAGCCAGGATAAGTTATCTACTCTGGCAGGATGGAGGTTAGTGTCAGCAGAGCAGTATCTCAGTAACAGCTCTTAGTGATTCTGTGATATTTCTGGCATGGAAGTTCTCCTCTCACCCAAATAATAGCACAGAACCTGTTTATATAATAAAGTAGTATTCTTATCACACTGTGAGAGAGATGCAGATCAGCTTGTTCATTTCGTCTGGCTAAAATGAGCTGTCTCCTAACAAGCACACCAAGAACAACAAGTGACGTGGGCCCTCATTACAACCCTGGAGGTAAATCCCACTTTCAGCAGTGCAGAAGACCGTCAACATACCGTTGCGGCAGCGGAATTCCGCTATAGGTATTATGACCCACAGCTCGGAATCCGCCACAATACAGACACCCACACAAGTCCGCCACAGCGAAGGTCAGTAATAAACTGGCAATAACAAAACCTACACCATCACGCCAACAGGAATACACCCACAGTATCACGTCCCACGAATCAATGCGGCGGTCTTTCAACCACGTTAAACCATTGGCGGTACACACCGCCGAGCTCATAATACACACAGGCGAACAAAACCCAACCACATTGGAAAATTCAAAATACACACATCTGATACACATACACACACCACACCCACACACCCAATCCAATATAAAGCACACAACCACATCACCCCCAAACCCGTACAACCAAAAATTACAAAGAGAGACTACCTAACACAACACCAGCACTCATACAACATCCACGCACCTCAAACAACACACACCAACACATCCCCTCACACATCAGAACAGGCACCACCTCATACATCACCCACACCACATCATGGCACCTCAAAGACACCCCAGGTTCTCTGAGGAGGAGCTCAGGGTCATTGTGGAGGATGTCGTCCGGGTAGAGCCACAGCTATTCGGATCACAGGTGCAGCAGACATCCATTGCAAGGAAGATGGAGCTATGGCGCAGAATATGTCGACAGGGTTAACGCAGTGGGACAGCATCCAAGAACACGGGATGACATCATGAAGAGGTGGAACGACCTACGGGAGAAGGTACGTTCCGTGGTATCCAGACACCAGATTGCTGTACAGTGGACTGGCGGTGGACCCCCACCTCCTCCCCCACAACTAACATGGGAGGAGGAAGTCTTGGCGGTCATGCATCCTGAGGGCCTCGCAGGAGTAGCAGGAGGACTGGACTCTGGTAAGGCAAATCTTTACTACTTTATCCCCCCCACCCCACCTGCATGCCATCACATACTCCCACCCTCACCCTCACACCCATCGCCCCAACAACCCACAGATACCCCACTAACCCAACCCACACATCCCAAAACCAAGCCCTACATGTAACACCAATGCATGGCCACCCATCAGCAAAGCATGTCCAGTAGAGAGACTCACTCATGCCCCAAAATCACCAATCACACAAGGGCCACAGCAATAATGCAAGCACAGGAGTAGAGGTTAACTCACCTATTGCACAAGATGGCACACACAGTTACAATAACTATGCATTTACACCCCAACAGGACCCCTACCCAACGTCACCGGACAGGAGGTGCCAGACATATCCAGTCTCCCCCAGAAGAGGCCCACAGTGATGACAGCAGCTCTGCACGCCTGGATCAAGATGACCAGCCCGGCCCATCAGGGACCTCGGGACAATCGGTTCCCCTGACACAGTCACAAACCACCACTGAACCTCCCCCCTCAGGAAACACCACCACACCACCCACCCAGAGGGCCCATCCCTCTGCCCCCAGGACACATCAATCAGCAATGTGTCCAGCACTACAGGGACCCCAGGCAACCCCACTAACACAGGACGATCAGGGACCTGGGGGCAGTGGGCACACGGTTCAGGAGACAGAGGCACAGGATAACAGGGAGGCTGGGAGGACTACTGTGCGACAGTGGGAGGACAGGCCCATGGAACCGGCACTCCACAAGGCACTCTCCAACATCATGGGAGCTTACCACCATTCCAAGGAGACCATGGGCATGGTACTGGCCAAGTTTTAGGAGACCCAGCGGCTGCAGGAGGAACACTACCTGGGGATCAGGGAGGACTTGAAGTCCATCAACACCACCCTGGCCACCATTGCAGGGGTGCTGGCAGACCTTCTCAACACCAGGAGGGACACAGTGGCACACCAATGGGCCCCTGACACTAGCCTGGACGATGAACAGCCCTCCACCTCCGCCGGCGCTAGTGGACAGGAGGCACCACACAGGAACAACAGGCCACCAGCATCCCACCCCCTGCAGATGGGGAACCACCCCGCAAACAGTCCCTGAGATCCAGGAACAAGACAGAGAACATTGCCAAGACCCCCGCCAGGAAATAAGACCCCCCTGAATGTCACCCTTCTGTCCCACTTTGACACCCTGTCTACCTTAAACTGCCATTGCTCCACTTCCTATGCCACATTGGACAATGCACCTGTGAAACAAATAGACTGGACTCTGCCATGGACATTCCTCCACCATCACCCAGCCCATTTTACAACCCCCCCCCCCACACTTATTTGCACAGAAATAAACACAGTTGAATCACAAAACAATTTGGAGTCAGTCTGTGCTTTCACAAATGTGAAATTGCAACATCTCTGAAATATAGCAATGTCAATGTACATGTTCACATACCAATGTAACACAGCTGTAGGCCAGCAGTAAACATAGCAGAGGGCACAAAGTGGGACCCACATCTGCGAAATGGAAATGCAAAGTAACAAGTCAGGGTACATACACTGAGTGAAAATGACAGACTTATGCTAGCTCCAACAATAGTATGAGATGTGGGAAGCAGTTACATCGTCTTACCTATGTCTCACTGGAAGTATTGCATGATGATGTTGTTTCGGTTGTTGACATCTTCTTCTTCTGCCTCCTCTTCTTCACTGTCCACAGGCTCCACAGCTGCCACAAGACCACCATCTGGCCCATCCTCCTGCAGAAAAGGTACCTGGCGTCGCAAAGACAGGTTGTGCAGCATACAGCAGGACACGATTATCTGGCACACCTTCTTCGATGAGTAGTATAGGGAGCCACCTGTCAGATGGAGACACTGGAATGTGGCCTTCAGGAGGCCGAAGGTGCGTTCTATAATCCCCCTAGTTCACCCATGTGCCTCATTGTAGCGTTCCTCTGCCCTTGTCCTGGGATTCCTCACTGGGGTCAGTAGCCATGACAGGTTGGGGTAACCAGAGTCACCTGCAAATGTCGAGGGACAACTGTTGGACATCCTCCATCCCTTAGGGACAACCCCATACTCAGAAACCTATGTCAACTGTGTTGGGACCTTAGCCTCACCTATTAGCCACACACGGTGCCTCTGGAGTTGCCCCATCAGATAAGGGATGCTGCTATTCCTCAAAATGTAAGCGTCATGCACTTAGCCAGGATACTTGGCATTCACATGGGAGATGTACTGGTCTACCAAACACACCATCTGCACATTCATCGAATGGTAGCTTTTCCGGTTTCTGTACAACTGTTCATTCCTGCGGGGGGTACAAATGCCACATGTGTAACATCAATGGCACCAGTGATGTTGGGGATATGTCCCAGGGCATAGAAGTCACCTTTCACTGTGGGCAAATCCTCCACCTGAGGGAACACAATGTAGGTGCGCATGTGTTTCAGCAGGGCAGATGACACTCTGGACAACATGTTAGAGAACATTGGCTGTGACATCCCTGATGCCATGGCCACTGTTGTTTGAAAAGAGACCCACTGGCAAGGAAATGGAGTACAGACAGAACCTTCACTACAGGGGGGATTCCTGTGGGATGGCAGATAACTGAAATCAGGTCTGGCTCCAACTGGGCACACAGTTCCAGGATTGTTGCACAATCAAGTCTGTATGTGATTATGATGTGTCTCTCTTCCATTGTCGACAGGTCCCCCAGGGGTCTGTACACCGGAGGATGCCGCCATCTCATCACCTGCCCCAGCAGACGTGCCTTATGGAGGAGAACAGCGAGCAGAGGGTCATCTAACACTGAGGTATCACAATGTGTTATTTTCTGAAACGTTGGTAAATCGCAATGTGCCGGTATCTGTCTGTATTCCCGGACTAGATATGTGTGACGCAGTTTTTATCCATCCCATGTGGCTCCCTGAAATGGCGGCTGCCTGACCTGTAAGGTGGGACAAGGGGATATGAGGTAACTGCGCTGGCAATGTACACCGTCGTGGTGGGTAGTCGAAGAACGCGGCGCAATTCAGCATTTGTTAACATTGGGCCCTATGGGTCCCAGGAGCCAAGGACGATGTACACCGGCAGTGACGGTACGCACCGCCGTGGACGCGACCGCCATTTTCTATCTGTTCACTCACTTAATACCTGACCTTCAACAGGAGAGGACCTACACTGAAAGTGCTGCTGTGACCTGTGTCTGGAAGCGACGATGGTTACAGTGTCTGGGGAAAGGGCCCCAGCCTTCACTTTGGAGGAGTTGGAGAAACTAGTGGATGGGGTCCTCCCCCAGTACACGCAACTGTATGGTCCTCCAGACAAACAGGTGAGTAAACTGTGAGCATGCTGCGTGGGCAATGCCTGTTTTGAGTGGTGTGGATGGAAGATACATGGGGGGAGGCCAGAGGCCTGCATGTGAGGATGGTGAGTGTATGTGCGTCAGGGCATTGGTGGGAACTGGTGGGCAATGAGTATGACGGTCTAGACGGGTGAGTAATTTCCTTTTCTCCTATACCTTTCCTCTAGGTCAGTGCCCACCAGAAGAAGGGTATTTGGCGTGCCATCACCAAGGACGTCCGGACCCTGGGGGTCTACCACAGATAGAGCACCCACTGCCATAAAAGATGGGAGGACCTGCACCGCTGGAGCAAGAAGACGGCAGAGGCCCAGCTGGGGATGGCCTCCCAACATGGAAGGGGTGCCCGTTGCACCATGATCCCCCTGATGTACCGGATCCTGGCGGTGGCCTATCCGGAGTTGGATGGGCGCTTGAGGGCATCACAGCAGCCACAAGGGGATGAATACACTCTCATTCAGCTGACTCTGCACTCATTACGAGGTGTCTGGGTGGGGGAGGTGGGCAGTGGGTTCCCCTAGGCCAGGGCGAACTTGGTAGGCAAGGTCCCTTGTTAGGCAGGCTCTGTGGCACCCCAACCCCACTACTGGTAATAGCCATCTACACCTAGTCAGGCTCCTGTGACTTCCAGGTGTGCAGCAATTGGGCTTAGGCCTCGTACCCCATGGGCATGTGAATTTGCTAGGAACTGTTAGTGCATGGCGTAGTGAAAAGGGCAGCTTCCTGTGTGTTGTGTCTGCCAACGGTAGTGGTGTTGCATGCACTGAACATGTTTTTCTTCTGTCTTTACCCCCCCTTTTTGTTTTGTCTCCCTGTTCTTGTGTGCAATAGTATCATCTGGCAGAGGAGCAGTGGCACCGGAGCAGGAGGGAGCTGCAACCCACTTGGCCCTGGAGGGTGAAGCAACAGAGTCTGAACCCACCAGCGGGACGGAGGGCGAGGGGAGCTCCACGGCGGGGACAGGAGCATACACCAGTGACAGCGGCGACTCCTCTGATGGGAGCTCCCTTGCAGTGGCGGGCACCTCTGTGCCTATCGCGTCAACAGGTATAGCCGCCAGCCCTCCAACCAGCACCGTCCTCCCAGCAGCCCCTCAGCGTGTGTCCCGTGCATGCTCACCCAGGAGAGTGGGCATCTCCTTCGCCCCAGGCACCTCAGGCCCTGCCCCAGTCAGCCCTGCTGCCCTCAGTGAGAAGGCTATTGACCTCCTGAGATCCTTCACTGTTGGGCAATCTCCCATTTTGAATGCCATCCAGGGTGTTGAGAGGCATTTGCAACAAACAAATGCATACCTGGAGGGCATTCATTCTGGGCAGGTGGCCCAACAGAGAGCATTTCAGGCTCTGGCCTCAGCACTGATGGCAGCTATTGTCCCTGTGTCCAGCCTCCCCCCTCCAACTTCCTCCACCCCGACCCAATCCCCTGTACCTCAGCCTATCCCAAGCACACCATCAGACCAGCATGCACACTCATCAACACACAAGAGTGGACATAGCAAACATAAGCACCACACATCCCACAAGCACTCACACAAGCACCATCCCCATGCAGTCACAGCAAAAGCCACTGCCTCCACTGTGTCCCTCTCCTCCCCCCCTATCTTGTCTCCACTCACACCTGCATGCACTACGTCCTCAGCCACTACCCCCATCACCAGCACGCCCACCCCCACTACCATGCACACATCCCCAGTGTCCTCTCCCAGGGTGTCTGTGAGCCCTCCTCCCAACCTACACAAACGAAGGCATACACCCACCCAACAGCCATCCACCTCACAACAGCCTCCGGCCCATGCACCTTCACCCAAATTCAGCAAACGTACACCTCATACAACCACTACCTCTTCCTCCACTCCCAAACCCCCTCCATCTTCCCTTCCCAGTGTGTCTAAAAAACTTTTCCTGGCAAACTTTGTCCTCTTCCCTTCACCTCCCCCCACTGCCCTTCCCCCAGGGCCGGGCTTTCCAGGTCCCAGCCCAGCACCTCAGCCACCAAATCCCCAGGCACAGTGGTCCCAGCAACTGCCGGGTCATCGAGTGCGCCACCCGTCAGGGCTGCCAGTGTGCCACGTAGCGAGGGCAAGGACATTCCGCCACCTGCCAAGATGAAGAAGGTGTCCACATCCCGGAGGGAGAAGCCACACCTACCAGCCACCAAGGGCTCTGCCAAAACAAAAGGGGACAGTGGCAAGACACCTGCGGCATCATCAAAGGTGGGGAAGGGACAAAAGCAGAAGAGCAGGTCAGGACAGGGCCCGGTGGCACCGACTGATGAACTAGTGTCACCCCTTCTGTCCACGACTACACCAACCTGTACGGCGGCGACCACCGCAACCTGCCCCGCCACCAGCACCGCCACCTGCACAGCCACCGCCACATCTGCATCCTCAGCAACAGTCCCCTGCATCTTCCCAAGAGGGCAGCCATCCGAGGCTGCAGCAGACGTCCTGCTGTGTCCCTCAACAGGTGCTGACCCATGCACCACCGCCAGTACCGCCGCCACAGACAATGCCGCAAGCACCTCCACCAGCCCCGCGATGTGCTCGAACAGTGGCACCACCACTGACATGGCTACCATCCCCAGTGGTCAGTCGTCCGAGGCTGGAGGAGACTTCCTGGACCCTGCCCAGCTTCCATGAGGCATGACTTCCATCACTGTTTGCACTTGCAGGTAGAAGGCGAAGCCGCAGCAGTGTGGGGTATGTCTCTGCCTCCATGGCGTATCATGCTACCCGTTCCTAGGTAATCTCGTGGCACACACACCCAGGTGAGGGAATGGGACCGGCCACACTGCATGTGGAGCACTCTGGGCACCATGCCCCCTCCAGAACCAGTGGAGAATCACATCCACTACCTCAGTCCTTGGCAGGATGAAGCACTCTGGGCACCAGGCCCCCTCCAGAACCAGTGGAGAATCACATCCACTACCTCAGTCCTTGGCAGGATGAAGCACTCTGGGCACAATGCCCCCTCCGGAACCAGTGGAGACTGTTATCCACTTGAGAGACTGTGGCTTTGCACTCCCCAGGATACAGCAGTGGGCAAACCACCCACTGGAAAGACTTGAGAGACTGTGGCTTTGCACTCCCCAGGATAAACCAGTGGGCAAACCACACACTGTAAAGACTTGAGAGACTGTGGCTTTGCACTCCCCAGGATAAACCAGTGGGAAAACCACCCACTGGAAAGACTTAAGAGACTGTGGCTTTGCACTCCCCAGGATAAACCAGTGGGCAAACCACCCACTGGAAAGACTTGAGAGACTGTGGCTTTGCACTCCCCAGGATACAGCAGTGGGCAAACCACCCACTGTAAAGACTTGAGAGACTGTGGCTTTGCACTCCCCAGGATAAAGCAGTGGGCAAACCACCCACTCTAAAGACTTGAGAGACTGTGGCTTTGCACTCCCCAGGATAAACCAGTGGGCAAACCACCCACTGGAAAGACTTGAGAGACTGTGGCTTTGTACTCCCCAGGATACAGCAATGGGCATGGAGCCCCCTCGTGCAGCAGTGGTGTTGTGCGTTCATCCGGCTGAGGTGCCCCCCTTCTCTTGCCCCTGAGGTGCCTGTTTATTTTCGATCTGATGCCCCTGCAGTGTTCTCTCCGTTTCGAGTCAGGTATCTTGTGTGGGCTTCGCCCATGCATTTTGGGACCACTGGTCCACGGACAATGATTGGTACACTATCCGGACTTGTGTAGTTGGTGTACATATTTGTATATACTGAATTTTGAACTTTCACTATCAGATTTTTCATGATTACAATCGTTACAATCATTTAATTTTGTCCTTGCGTTCTTCCAGGGGGTGGGGTGGGATGTATATGTAATGTTGCTGCATGTATTTGTGTGTATGGTGTTGTGGGTGAGGGTGGGGGTGGGGGTATTGCGTGTTGCGTGTGTGTGTGTCACTCTCTTTTCCCTCCCCCCTCCCCTGTGTTGTAGGTGCAGTACTCTCTGTGGTCGTCAATGGCGTCTGTCCTGCTCCTGACAGAGCAGGAGGAAGACCAGCATTGGCAGTATGTGTAGGTCGGGCTCCATGGCTTCCTGGTTCCTCGTTGGGTGTCGAGAGGTGAGTGGCTTCCCTTCTGTGTACTGTTTCCACCGTGCTTTTGATAGCGTTGGTTCTGCCACGGAAAAAGTGTCAGATAGGCTTGTTGTGATACGGTGGGCGGTACTTTGTCCTCCGCCTGTCTGTTGGCGGTTACCGCTGCGGTGTTTGTTTCTACCGCCGTAGAGGTCGGAGTGTTAAAGTGGCTGTCTATGTTGGCGGTTTCCGCCATGGTCGTGATTCCATTTTTTTTTCCGCCAGCCTGTTGGTGCTATTACTGCCGCTTTAACACCGACCGCCAGGGTTGTAATGAGGGCCATGGTGTTTCCAAATGTGCAACCATGGAACTAGCTGTTCAGACAACAAGGTGTCATTGATTGTCACAGATGCACATGCAGCACATTCACGCACAAAGGTGTGGGAAAAGTTACTACCAAAAGGAGGAAAGGTATGTCAACTTCAAGGAGCTGAATATAAAATGGAAACTGTTTACAGGCCATACAACACCATCTTATGGGAGATATTAAAATGGGGAGAGATAATGTTTTAGCAAATTCAAGGTGCACTATGGGAGTTGTAGTTTTATTTTCTAATGATGGGTTTAAAAAACATGTTTATCCACAGTTTGGAAAAAAATACTACTGAAAAGAGAAACGATATGTCAATGTTAAGGAGCTGAATCTAAAATGGCAACTGCATACAGGCCACGCAAAACCTTCTTATGGGAGATCTTAAGCTGGAGAGAGAGAATGTTTTAGCAAATATCAAGGTGCACTGTGGGAGTTGTAGTTTTATCTTCTACTGATGGGTTTAGAAAAACATGTTTATGCACATTAACAGTGCTTTTTCATTAATGGTGGGCCCCTAGCTACACGTCACACAGGGCATTGTGCCATATTTGGAAGTATTATTTGAAAACAAGACTTCTTCAGAGAGCTGTTTAAAATCACAATTATCTGACGTGTTGAGCATCTTAGCTTACACTTTTTTGATTTTCGTTTAACTAGAGTTTACTAGTGCTCGATAATTATTCCTTACCAAGTCAAGAGGCCTGTTTAACAAGAATTGTTTCCTGCTTTTCTTGCAGGGAGATGAAAGGTAATCTTGGAATTATGAAAGCAAAAATTAGGCAAGAGGGAAAGGGCCCATCACATGTTGCAGTGGTGCCTTTCAAATGTACTTTTCAACATCACAAGGGAAGGACTGTTGCTCACACCCATCTTTTCAATGCTCACAACCAAGTCTGTGTGAATGTATGTATGTATATAAAGTTAATTATAGAGTGCTTACCTACTGCAAAGAAACAGACCACCCAGCAGAAAATACATGTCCTAAATATCATTTAGAGTGCAGGTTAAGAAGTGTAAAAACAGTAAAATAATGCACCTGGTTTTTCCATTGATTGCACACAGAATCTGAAAAACATCCCCATATCCATCAGGACCACGGAAACGCTGCTCCAGTTTAGGAAATAATTGAAGACATATCTCTCTAAAGAACACATTTCCATAATACATTAAACCACAAACAAGTCATCTCTCCTATCATTCATTGGCTTTATGTTGGTCTTGACCCCATACAGTGCACTGCTGCCCTTTGGCTAGGTTCACGCTACAGAAATACCACATATATACATACATAAATAACACACATATAGATATACATGAGGTGAAATTGGCAGGATGGACCCAGTGTAGTTCTTTCACCTTAGGATGATTTGCTTGAACTTCTTCCAGTCTTTGAGGAGACATGCAGAAGTATGTAGAATGTCTTTCAGAAGGTCAGTGTGCTGTCAGACAGATGGTGTAAGTAGTGTGTTGTTTCCATCACAGTGAAATAGGAGTAAGGTTTAGATATTGTTCAGAGTCTGGCTTCAGACAGGAAACATCTCACTTTTTGAGGAGGGAAAATTGTGTCACACTGCCTTAGTTTTTATAGCCAGGTGTTCTTTGGAAGAGACGTCCTCTATTTTGAGGGTGAATGCAAGTGATTTTGTTTTTTTGGGGAACTTTTTTGTTTTATTATTGATGTATAGAAGTAAGATATACATTGGTCTACCGGTCTACAGAATGAAAAATTGCGTACATCAAGTTTTACATCAACTATATGAATTACTGACCTGCCCACTCCACCCTTCCCTCCTCCCCCCACGTTCCAAGTCACAAAATGGACTGTGACATGTGTATATCTTCTCTTCTACCTCTCCTAGCCGTCCCTCCCAGTCTGCTATGTACATATAGTCCCAAGGTGATTTGGGATCTAGTTGTGCTTTAACGTAAAACTGTGTAATACTATCCCTCTATAATCTGCCCCACATTGCCATATTTTGGAGTGTTAGTGGGGGCACCTCCAAGCTTTGTATACTGCCATCTCCATACTATGCAATGCTCCATTCCCTTCTTCCATACTTTGAGCCTCGGAGGGGAATATGCCTTCCAATCTTTTGCTATGTCTCATTTGGCTAGTGTGAAGCCCAGCTGCAACAGGGACTTCTAGTATCTATGTTCACCCATGTCTTCCATGAGGTGTAGGAGGGCAAGGTGAGGGTTTTGGGGTACCTGCCATGAAAGGACCTCCCCCAAGCATGTCAGTATGCCACTCCAGAACTTCTCCAGTCTTGGGCAGTCCCATACTGTGAGAAGGAAGGTGTCCACTGCTGTGCCACAACATAGACACATAGGGGAGGCAATTGCTCCCATCCGCCAAAGCCATTGGCGGGTGTAGTATGAATGCAAGTGATTTTGCATTGGCTGTCAGCTGATGCAGCTAGGGGATGGGGGGGGTCGCAGTTGGCAGGACCTTCTTGGGCCATTGTTGGATTTTGTTAGTAGACAAGATCTGTCCTGAGAGAGATGTTGGTGATATGGAAGAAGGATCTGAGGGCATCTTGCTCACAAATAATCTGTGTTGACGGTGTGCTTTGCTTTACACAAATACTGAAAGGAATTTCTGGCATACAACCCTCCCAGTCCGAAAAACACATTTATCAAGGCACTCTGCAAGGTTTAAATAGAAAGGTCATTGGTGTACAACCTGAGTGCACATTTGAAGAAAATCACCACAGTAAAATAAAAGTGTACTGCTTTACTGTAAACTGAGAGGAGACACAAATGAAAGGAATTCCAACAATGCAAAGCTCTTAGTATGAGTAATACATGTATTAAAGCACTGTTTAAGGTTCGAAAGGAGGAGTTAGATCAAATGCAGAAACACAAATACACCTCCAAAAATAATCACGGTAATAGCATAATAATGAACATAAAACCAAACAATGAAAATACACTAATTTAAACATGGATTATATATCTGCATATACAGGGACTATATATTCATGCACAATACACAGGTAGAAATAATAATCAAAAGAAATTCATCGCTATGGGGCGTGCTTGCTTCATCTCTTTTTGCCAGCAACAGGTTGTGAATCCAGTCGACTGTGAAGAGAGAGAACCACCCTTGAGGGAGAATGGTAAGCACAAGCGCCCTTGTCTCAATCAGAGTTCAATCTGTTCACGCCAGCCTGGTCTATTACATACTTTAAACAAGCAGGAGAGGAGAATTCTAGAAATCCCCCTCCCCTCCATTTGATGAGTTGTTGCTGAAACGCTGGCTACCAAAGGTCAGTTTGAGATTGGCTAGTTCCCAAGGTGCGTTCTCAAAACTAAGCTGTTCCTTGCTGTACCATAAACATTCTCCTGGTACATCCTTATCGTCCTGTTGCTCCCCCATATTATGTTCTAGCCCTTGGTGAGAAGAGAACACGTAGAGTGAAAACATGAGCGAAAAACACATTGCCTCTAATGTGGCAGTGGCTAAATCTAAGTTAAGCACAAAATGGAGTCTGTAATCAAAATGGAGCTGGTGGTCACCAATGTGATGGTGTGCAGCTAGGCTAAGTACAAAGTGGAGTCAGTGGTCAAGATGGAGCAGTGGTTAAATACAGATATGATTACACTCTATCATTTGACCAATGACTTGCATAACATACAGGTCTAAAAACAACTTTTTTGGTTTAAACATTGCAAGCAAATTGGGTATGTATTTTGTACACAACAACATAATGAAATGACAAGAGCAATCACCACAAAAATTCCACCCAAAACTTTGCGCAGTTGCCACAAATCAGGCAACTACTGAAATAACCAGTCCCACCACCCTTAATCTACATCTTGTTTTACTCCTTTCACCAAAGCATCAATATGGGACTGGATGCATTCAGAGTTGTCTGACAGATTAAACAACACATGCCTTGAAAATCTGAACACCTGTGATCATGCTTTCATAACAAATAATCAATAGCGCCCCTATTTTCTAATGTAGCTTTTCTAGTACCATGTATATCTAGAAAGAATTCACAGAAAGCAAGAGAAGTGTGATTAATATTTCTAACCATTAAGCATGCCAACTTATTGATCATTTGAGTATTATAAACAGCTAACATGGGTACACCTACAATAGAAAGACTCCAGCTTAGATATTCTGATTGGGATAATAATTGAATATCTGAATCACAGTCCTCACTTAATTGAGCTGCCTCCCTAGGATAAAGGGTATGTACAGAGTTAAATGGAAACATCATGAGTCCTAAATCGTGTAAAGGTACACAGTCTACCGGTGATATTAGCAGGAATGTAGGTGAAAGTAATGTTGCCACAAGAGAACAACCACCCCACTGGTTATTTAACATGTATGATGTAACAGGCAGCAGTCACCAGATGATGACAAGCCATGTGGTTGGTTATGTTTTTGCAATGTTGATCCATTCAGTAAAAACACAGAGTTTGGTGTCCCCCAAGGTATCTCTTCAGAAGACTATGGCCCTCATTAGGAACATGGCGGTCTGTTCTGCTACGCCGGCGGTGGCGGTAGAAACCGCCAACAGAGGAGCGGTCAAAAACCGCCAAATAATGATCCAAACGAAACACACGCATCCCGCGAACCACCCACCGCCAGGAGAGGAGTCCCGCCAATGACGGCAGAGTCCGCCCACGGGCCGTTGGAAAGGCCCAACCCGCCCATCAAATAATGAACCACCATTCCACCGCCAGTTCTGGGGCGGGAACCACTGCCACACAAAGCCAGGCGGAAATGAACCCAATATAAGAAACCACATACCGGAGTCCCACAGAACGTGCAGCGGCAGCCATGGATAGAGAGCTGCAAATCATGTTAGCCCTGCTCCTTGCCATATACCTACACGACCGAGACCGCCGACGAAGACGACGACTGTAAGTACCGCAACCTACGACACAAGGGAGGAAAGGGCACAGTTACATACCCACCCACTCCACCCATCAGGCAACGACCCCCAACCCTTCCCAGCAGCACAAGTCATACACCCCACACCAAGAGGTATGTACCCGACCGAAGGACAATGCAACTTGACCATAGTATATACAAAAGCCCCACACCCATAAAAAATTAAAACAAACACCAGGGTGTAACTGCGTGCAGCCCAAACACAGGCCACATAGAAACTATAATAAGAAGCTCACTGAGCCCAATAGTGCAAACAGGGCCAATGGCCAGTCCGTAAAATCCCAATTGTCATGGGCCACAACAGGCCCCACCTTACTCCCACAAGTGCTGGGTACTCCACAGCACGGGGCACCATATGGGGATCCAGGCACCTCACGGAAGGGGGGCAGGGGGTGGTGGGGATTTTCGACAGGGGTGGGCCTTTGAATTTATTGTGGAGGGTGGAGGGGGGTGGGCTTCTCCTTTGAAGGGGGTGGGGGCTGTTTGGCTCTTGTGGAGCTGGACGGCCTAGGCTCTGACCGGGCCTTCTTCTTCCCTGACGAAGGGGCACGGGAATCTGAAGGGTGGACCGGGGTGGGCTTTGATGTGGAAGGAGCAGAAAGGGAAAGGAGGTGGGCACGTTTGGGGATAAGACGGGGTGGGCCAGTGGATTGGAAGAGATCAGTACGGGGGAGGAAAAGTTTCTTGGGAGCAATTGGGGTGGGCGTGGATGAGGGCGTGAGAGTGGAGGCAGAGGGAGTGGATGTATGGGGTGTAGGGGTGTGTGTAGTGGGTGCAGGTGACTGCTCAGTATGCTGTAGTGTGGTGGATATCTGATGGGTGGGTGTCTTGGTGTGTTTGTGTGTCTTGGGAGGTGGGTGGGTGGACACAGTGGGAGAAGACAGACAGCTAGTGTGGATGTATGTTGGGTGGGTGTCTGCAAGTCTGGTGAGTGTGCTGCATGTGTCAACTACAGTAGAGGCGGTGAGTGCAGGTGTGGTATATGGGGTGCATGTTATGGCTGTCTGCTATTGTGGTGAGTGCAGGAAGAGGAGCAGTAACAGTGAGTGAAGGTGCAGTGCATGAGGGTGTGGATGTAGAGGGGAAAGATAGGGAGGCAGAAGAAGTGGGCACATTGGGGGAAGTGGACGTTGTGTGTGCAGGTGTCTGTTGGCTGTGTGAATGCTTGTGGTGGGAGGTGTGGTGCTTGTGTTTTGAAGTGTGCTTCTTGTGTGTTGATGTGCCTGTCAGCGGGTCTGAGTGTGTGCTTTGGACGGGTGAAGGGAGTGGGGTGGTGGAAGGGGTAGAGGAGGTTGGAGGGGGGACGGAACGGCCAGGGAAACTGTCTGCCATCCAAGAGAAGGCCAGAGCCTGAAAAGATCTCTGTAGGGTAGACACAGCACCGTGAATGCCATCCAGATAGGCACTGGTCTGCTGCACCTGTGATGCTAGTCCCTGGATGGCATTGATGATGGTTGTCTGCCCTACAGAGATGGTTCTCAGGAGGTCAATAGCCTCCTCTGTGAGGGCAGCAGGATTGATTGGGGCAGGGGAGGAGGTGTCTGGGGCGAAGGAGACGCCCACCTTTCTGGGTGGGCGGGCACGAGCAACTCGGTGGGGAGCAGAAGGGAGGGCGGTGATGGTATGGGGTGGCAGAAGTTCTCACAGTAGTGGTGTGTGCACTAGGGTCCGCCACCGCTGGGGGACCCCCCTCGGAGGAGGTCTCAGGGTCGCTACCTCCTGTGGTAGTAGCCTCCCCCGTGGAAGTCACCTCACCACCTCACCCACTGGTCCCCTGGGCGTCCGTTGTCTCTGCCTTGGAGGATCCGTGGGCCACTGCCTCCCCACTTGCCGCGCCCATCCAGATCTGGGTACGCCACCGCCAGGATCCGTCGCATGAGGGAGGTCAGTGCCCGATGGGCACCCCTTCCACGATGTTGGGAGGACTTCCCCAGCTGGGCCTCACTGATCTTTCGCTCCCAGCGCCGCAGGTCCTCCCACCTCTTTCAACAGTAGGTGCTCCGCCAGTTGTAGACCCCCAGGGTCCGCACCTCCTTGGCGATGGCATGCCAATGTGCCCTCTTCTGGTGGGGGCTGACCTAGAAGAGCGACACAGAAATGGAACACAGAGGTCAGGCACTTACACGATAGGAACAGCTGGCAAATTGCCCAACATGGGACGGACAGTACTCTCAGACATACAGGACAGTTGCACGCAGCATTTCATGCACCATGGTCCATGCAGGCTCAGAGGAGCAAACATATGTCCAATCCACACCATCCATTACACACACAGTGCCCTCCAAACCCAGACTCACCTGTACCTCTGGCTGTCCGTAAAGTTTGCCGTACAGGGGCAGGACCCCATCCACTAGCTTCTCCAGTTCTTCCTGGGTGAAGACCGGGGCCCTTTCACCTGCACCACGTGGCACATCCATAGCCAGAGACAGGCCACAGCAGTACACAGAGTGGAGTACCTGTCCGCACGAGATCAGGGAGTCAAGTGATCAAACGATGACGAACGCGCGTATGTTCCGCAGCGGTATGCACCGTCACCGCCGGCGGCGATCATGATACGCCAGGATTCCCCATTGGCATCCATGTTAGCTAATGAGGGTGTGAACAGCGGTCTTTACCGCCTTACGCTGTAACGTCAACCGCTAGCGGTATGAGGTCACTTCCACCACAAAGGGGCAGATCTACAGTGGGCAGACATTTTGCCATCACCTACGCATCTTGAATTTCCTACTACTCACAATGCAGGGCCTACTAGCCACATGAAGCACCTAGGCCTCTATCCATTCCATGTAGTAGCACACATGATTTATTCTGTTCCCTCCTAGTGATGTACATGTATATCTGTCAGGTAGCAGTTATTGTAGAGACACTACAGTGAACAATGCAGTGCAGAAATGTTGAGAAGTGTGCCTATGTATGTGTCTTCATCACTCCTTTTTGTAACCACTCGTAGGTACCGACCCTTGTGGCGAGGAAGGGCACCATCGGTGTACAGACCACTTGTGGATATGGGGACCATGGTGGAGCATCAGATCATAATCACTTACAGACTCACAGTTGCAACTATTCAGGACCTTTTTGCATTACTGGATCCTGCACTAACTCTGGGAAATAGTAATCAGCATGCCATTCCAACTGAGGTGCAGGTGCTCTCTGTACTCCATTTCCTGGCCACAGGCTCATTTCAAGTGACAGTGGGCATGGGCGCTGGTTTCTCACAGCCAATGTTCAGCCAGGTACTGACAAGATTTCTGAATGCATTTGTACAACATCTGCAATCCTATGTGCGGTTTCCCCAAAGTACTGACCTCCCTGCCATCAAGTCTGACTTCTAAGCCTTTGCAAACAGTCCCCATGTCATAGGTGCCATCGATGGCGCACACATACCCATCATACCCCCAGTGAAGAGGTGTACAGAAACAGGAAGAACTTTCACTCCATGAACATCCAATTGGTATGTACTGCAGACCAGTACATTTCACATGTGAATGCCATGTTTCTAGGTTCAGTCCATGATTCTTTTGTGTTGAGGAACAGTAGTGTGCCACAGAAGATGGAACAACTACAAGAGGACAGAGGGTGGATCATAGGTAAGTTTGCCTGTCAATAACTGACACATTGCAGAAAACCAGCCTGTCTGACTAAGGGGCATAACAATGACGAGTCTGTATTGAACCATTTTGTAGGTGATTCTGGCTATCCAAACTTGCGTTGGCTCCTGACACCAGTGAGGAATCCCAGGACAGATGCAGAGAGGAAATACAATGAGGCCCATGGACGTACTAGGAGGGTAATAGAGCGTACTATAGGTCTTCTGAAGGCTAGATTCCGGTGTCTACATATATCTGGGGGTTCCCTGGCCTATGGGTCTGATAAGGTGTGTGGAATAGTGGTGGCCTGCTGAATGCTGCACAACGTGGCAGTGAGACATTCTATCCCGCTCTTGGAGGTGGAGGGTGCTATAGGACCTGATCAGCTACCTCAGAGAAGTGAGGAGAGTGATGGTGAGGATGAGGAAGGGGAAGATTTCCATTCCAGGAACCAACTGATACAACTCTACTTCCAATAACTGCGTGGAACTTAAGCCTGTCATTGGGGTTAGTGACTACAACTGTCAGTGTGCTCTGTCTTATAGGGGGGATTGGTCATGATAGGTGATACATGGACCACTTCTGCATGGTACTGACAGAAAATATATGCATTCTCTCCTTGCCACCATTTGGGCACACAGTACCACCATCAAGCACAAATTGACAATAAAGTTGTTCTCTGCCTGTTGCATCCATACTCCACTTTGTTCACAATTTAAGACAGGGGACAGTGTTACAGGTGTAAAAATGTGTTTTATTGGTAGAATTGAGTGAAATGTGCTATATACAGTGATGGGAGTCGTAAGGGTTGGGTGTCCTCAAAACTAACTTGGTGGCAGCCTTGTTGGATGGTTTAGATGGGTCCATTTTGTCGAATAGTACTTCATATTGCCCTCAACTAAGTGTTGTTGGTGAATGCGTGGGATGGTTGCTTTTCAGTAGTAGCAGAGTCAATTGTTGGAGAGGGCCTTGTTCTTAGCTGGGTTTCCAGTGCCATATCTTGGCCTAAGAGTATGTTTCGGCGCCTGCTGTGGAGCTTCTTGGGGTGGCATGGTTGGCCCTTGGGTTTCCTGGGAGGGTTTAGTTTAAACACATGCTTTATTCGATCAATCAATCATCAAAGCGAATATAAAATAATAATAAGAATAAGGATAAGACCAATAATGATAATAGTAATATAAAACATAGATAAAAAATATTATGGAACATGGATAAAAGCATAGTCTAATTAAAATTCTCAGTACACATAATACACATAATACACATAATACGGTTTCAACCCCCCTCCTACAGTTCTTATAAGAGTAAAAGAGTAAAAGTAGGGCTCTAGATTAAAACGCAGTCTTTACAATGGAATTACGTATTCGCCATGCTACTAATAAATATTTACTAACAGCAAGTATTAAAACCGTAGAATGGTGACTTTTTAGAATCCTCAAAGCAGAGGCACAGTCTCTTATCCCCATTTCACAGCAAATATGACAGATCCACTTAGACCTGGGAAGGGAGTAAGCAGGGCAAAAAAACATAAAATGTTCAACCGTTTTGCACCACAAACTGGGCATGTACTTGTATCTGTTTTTGTACCCCATCTGCACATCAATGACTTCAACGGCAGCGACCCGAAACGGAATCTGGCATATAAGCTTTTACGAGGATGTCTGGAATATTGTCTAAATATGGTTCAAATTGTGGATACCACTTAAAATCTGTGAAGCGATTTGTTAAAGTGCCATAAGTTCTGTGGGTAATATAATCATTGCATACATAGGACCAATATATGCGCTTCAGCACAATGGAGTGAGCCTTTTCTAGTTTATGGGGTTCCTCCCAAAAGTGACTGAGGCCGAGTTTGTTAAACCAACTGGATACATGTTTGACCCAGGGAATAGAGGTTGAGTTAGAACACTTTAGCAGGTCGTGGAGTGAGGTCTTATAAACGTCTAATTCGGGGTTAGTCCATAGTCGTATCCAATATAAAAATGGTCTTAAGATAATTAGATCGGCTATGCGTCTCAGGCCCAAGTCTAAGAACAGTGGTATCAGTGGAGTACTAGGAGGACAAGCACACAAGGACCTCGCAAAACTGTTCTCACTAATAGTGAGCCTGTTGCAGTCAGAAAACCCCCAGACCTCTGCTCCATATGCGGCGGCACCCTGTTCTCTGGCGATATAGATCTTAATTGCCGGGGAGACAGTTTTTGCTGTCGTACCCCTGTAGAAGCGCAGGATTGACGCCGCACCATGCTGCAGGCGACCCACACTTTTATTGATCTGTTCTCCCCAGTTCAGATTATCAGCAATCCTTACGCCCAAATAATCAATGGAAGAAACCTTATCCAGGAGATTCCCTTCTAAATGGATAGTACATTTCTTCCGCACTCCTGAGCGGAACGCCATTAGCTTGGTCTTTTTATGGTTCAGCTCTAGGCCGTAATCTCGACAAAAGGAGTTAAATCTATTGATAAGAGTTTGAAGGCCCATGGGAGATTTAGAAATAAGAAGAGAGTCGTCAGCAAAAAGAAGGATTGGAATTTTTTGAGCGCATAGGGTGGGGGCATCATTCTGGCACGTCATTAAAACCTGTACAACCTCGTTAATAAAAATAGAGAATAAAAATTGTGCCAACCCACAACCCTGGCGAACACCCCTATTTCTGGTGATTTTGTCCGTTAGTTCGCCTAGGTTCCCCCATCTCACCTGCGTATATGTGTCCTCATGCAACCGCTTTAAAAGTTGGATTAGATTGGCCGGAGTCCCTATTTTTTGTAGCACCTCCCACAACTTTTCCCTCGGGACCAGATCAAATGCTGATCTCAAATCGACAAAGGCGATGTATAATGGTTGTTTAGCCAGGGCAGTATACTTCTAGTACAGAATGGCCAGTCTAAAGACCTGGTCTACTGTACTGGTCCTTGGTCGAAATCCAGCTTGAAGAGGGGAAAGAATGTTCTGATCTTTGGCCCAATTGGTTAATCTACCTAGGAGTTGCTTGGCAAATATTTTTTGGATGTTATCAATTAGACTGATTGGTCTGTAGTTTGTCGGAAGGTTTACGTTACCCTTTTTATGGATGGGGATAATTTCTGCACCCTTCCATGTCATGGGGATCTGCCCCCCTTCGGCAATTTTATTGGAGAGTGTATTGATATACCAAGTCCAGACTATTGGTTCAGACGAGTAGAGATCCCCCGGAATTTTATCTGGGCCTGGAGCTTTCCCAAGTTTTAAAGAACTAATAGCATTGGCTGTTTCTTTGGTAGTAAAGCAGATGTGGCTCTTAAAATCCTGTGAGCCCCCTACAAGAGGAGCTGGTCCATAATGCTCATCAGGGGTAGAAAGAAAATCTTGGCCTGCTTCCCCTGTAACTAAGATTGTGGGGGTCTCAATTTTCCTGTATAAGCCAGAGAAATGGTCAACCCATTTTTCTGGCTGTATATGGCTTCTCACACCAATCCTGCCCTCTTTCTCTCGTTTACCTAACAATTCCCAAAACAATTTATTATTGTTGGATTGAGTAGCATCCAATAATCCCTGCCAAGTTGTATCTTCCCAGGTTTTTTTTGCTCGGGTGATGGATTCTTTGTAAGTACGTCTAGCTAATAGTATTTCCCCATGGGATCCGTTCATGAGGGCACCTTTTAATCCTTTCTTGGCCGTGTGGCAGGACTCGTCAAACCATGTGTTAGAAGTAGCTCCTTGGTGTCTTGCCCCAACCTTCCTATAGAATATACGTTGTAATCTCATGATCATATTTTCGTGTATGGATAAGAAGGGGATATCATTGGAATCGTGGTCACTGTATGGAGCAAGGATATCTATAAAAGCCTGATAAATCTCGCGTAACAGGTAGGGGTTTGACTGGACCTTTGGCCACCTGACCTTCGTAGATGTGATGTTCATGGTAGGAATAGGGACCAAGGTAGTTTGTTTGTTCAAAGTCCTACCAAAAACATCACCTGACATAGAGAGTAGCAAGGGATAGTGGTCACTTTTGGTTCTAACATCCACCTTCATATCATTCAGAAAGGGCCACAGTCTCACATCCACTAGAAAATAATCAATTACGCTTGTAATTGAACCACGTTTAAAAGTGGGTGCAGTATCCAGGTCAGAGGGCATGCGGCCATTACATGCCCTGAGACCATGTTTCAAACAAAGGGATGCCAATTGGATAGCTACACGAGAGTCAACACAGTTATTATCACTAGTCAGCTGTGCAATCCCCTATGTTTGATCTTCATCCTCTGTGAGACCAGTTAGTATCACAGAGGGTTCAAAGGTGCAGTTTACATCCCCAGCTATTATTAGGTAGGAGGTTGATTGCTAGGTGTCTAGAAAATCAAGAAGCTGTTTGAAAACTTGGTACTCAGCCCCTCGCGAAACCGAGCGGGCGTAAATATTGACAAACGTTATGGTGAAATCCTGTTGGAACGTAATTTGTAGCCCCATCAGATCTTTAGAGTCTTATATGTGCACTGCACAGTTTTGTTTATTAACATCAGAAGTCCTCCTTTAGCTCGACCCGTCAGTTTTGTGGAGGGTTGAGCTGCCACATTAAAAGAAAGAAACCCATCTAGGGTAGTCAGCTCTTCAGTCCATGTTTCTTGAAAAAGACATATGTCTTGGGTGTTGATATACGAGCACCAGTCAGTGTCGTCTAATTTCCTCCCAAGGCCTGCTAAATTCCATGTCATGATTGATATGCCTTTTTCCTCAAGGACCGGGGTTGGTGGCTGCGGGTTGAGCCTCTCAGGAATCAACTCTGTATCAGTAGGTCCATCAGAAATCGTCGGACTGGGTTCCGCTAAACTAATCCCGAGAATTGGTCCCTGGGCTATTACCAGTCATACTGGGTTAGGCCGGATAGAGTCGACATGCCTGGACTGAATACTAGTTGCATTGTTACGTGAGTAATCAGAAATTTGTAGTTGGCCTTCCATCTCCAGTGCTGTCTCTAAGGTGATGTACCCCCTTCTTTGTTCCATAAGATGGAGAGTTCGGTCATTGAACAGAACAAGGTTTTCTACCAGGGATCTATTGTGGAACTCGATTGAAATTACGTCGTATGTTGATCCTAAGGGACACCACCGCTTAGTGTTACAGATATCTGAACGTATAACTGATAGACAGTTTCTTTGGTGTCGTAGCCAGTGGACCTTTGGTCAGTAAGCCAGTGGTTACTTTGTTGACCCTAGACTCATGATCCTCACTGAGTCCAGGAAGCAGTTTCGGGACTTGTTTTAAAAAGAGAGTATTAGTTCCAGGCTTGAGGCATTGGGGTTTTGACAATAAAACTGGATCGTGAGGAGTCCTCTGAAGGGAAGGGCCATTAAAACAACCGGGAGCGTGTTTGGGAGCAAATAGGTCACTGTCATTAGGAATGACATAGGACCTCCTGAGTGGGAGATTGTCAATCTGTTTATGGCTCTTTGATGGCAGGTAATTTGAGGGCCCTGAGGGGAATTTATTAATGGCACTATGGTTTCCCATAGTATCCGCCTCATCTAATGGTCTTTTATAATATTGGCTCGCCTGTGTGGTGTTGGATTCTGGGCGTATTACGTTCCCATCTGAGCCAACCCGATATATCTTTTCCTTTTGATGATCACTAACCTGGCCCCCCTGTGCAAGCTGGATTGATAGTGTTGGATCAGGCATTGTATGGCCTATATTCGTCTCTTCATCCCTATGATTGCACTTGCATCCACACTCCAAGCTCTCCCGGAAGCATTTGGCCAGTTGTAAAACCAGGGTCCTAACTTCTTCTATTCTCTGAAGTATAAGGGCATTGCTGGGCTCAGTGGCAGGGTGCATTGAAAGGGAGACAGGGACTGGTTTTGGGGTGCAATGGATAGCTTCTTTACTGATATCGTCTGTTGTTGTATCAAGAACTCTGGGAGTTTCGTCATCCTCGGCTAGGGCCTCAAACCGGTTTCTACAAGGTATATTCGAGATCAGATTGATCGCAGGACTCGGTGATATGGCAGAATTAGGGATGTTGCCCTCTGTTTCCACATGGGGAGATCCACACCTGTGCACCAATACATTTGTCGTATTTGTTGTATCATTTGAGGGGGGGACGGATAGCAGGTGCGTTGTTAATAAAGTTGCACTGTTTTTGGTCAACCCTGGGTCCAGACCTTGATCCTTTGACCTTTTCTTAAAATAGTCTTGTATCTTCCCAGGTGGCACTAGGGCATTTTTTCCGAGGGAGGCACCATTATGATTGGGTGAACAGTTTAAAATTGCCTCAACCTCATCAAACAACTGGTGTATCTCCTCGAAGGGTTTTTTGGGCTTGGTGACCAATTTAGCAGTGCACTTCCTCTGCTTTTTACTGTCTGACAAAGGATCTAGAGAATCGGCAGCTTTCCTTTTCCCCATTGTGCCTGTAAGGTTGTGGTATACCTGAAAATGTATAAGTTAAAGCTTACTTGGTGTATTTAGACAGTGGATGAAAGAGAGTAGGCCCAGCCCAGCCTCATCCGGACGAAGACGGGCGCAGGACGGGCCCGCCCTTGGCCCGGGCGCGGCCCGCGGGCGGGAGCGCAATAGTAGCTTTTTAAAGGGCTCCTGCCCTTGGATCTGGCCGCCGCTGCTTCCCGGGTAAATGCGCTTCCCGCTGGGCGGGAGCGCGATAGTAGCTTTTTAAAGGGCTCCTGCCCTTGGATCTGGCCGCCGCTGCCTCCCGGGTAAATGCGCTTCCCGCGGGCGGGAGCGCGATGGTAGCTTTTTAAAGGGCTCCTGCCCTTGGATCTGGCTGCCGGTGCCTCCCGGGTAAATGCGCTTCCCGCTGGGTGGGAGCGCGATAGTAGCTTTTTAAAGGGCTCCTGCCCTTGGATCTGGCCGCCGCTGCCTCCCAGGTAAATGCGCTTCCCGCTGGGCGGGAGCGCGATAGTAGCTTTTTAAAGGGCTCCTGCCCTTGGATCTGGCCGCCACTGCCTCCCGGGTAAATGCGCTTCCTGGGAGGGTATTTCCTGGGATGTTTCTGCTGCTTGGGTCATCAGATGCTGGTTGTCCAGGGCTGTTGTGGGGGCCTCTTGTCCGGTGTGGGTGTCAGGCAGTTTTTTTACCAACTGCAGCAGTGCCCCAGCAATGGTGGCCATTGTGCTCTATCGACTGCTCCATGGTCTGTTTGTGTTGTTGCTGCTGTATCCTCTGACTTTGCTCCAGGGTGGACACAATCTGTGCCAACCTGTCTTGGGTAGGTTGGTAGGCCCCCAATACCTCTGCAATAACGTCCTGGGCTGCTGCATCCATCCTGTGGCCTCTCCCCTGTCCCACTGAGACCCTTGAACTTGCCCTAGCCCCCTGTGCCTGAGTCCCCTAGAAGGGCTTGATGTGCCACTTGTTCTGGGGCCCTCGCCTTCCTGCATGTTGGGAGTGAGAGACTGTGGCCTCTGTAGCTGTGTTCCACCAGTCTTTGCCCTGGGTACACTGGTGAGGGTACGCCTCCCCTGGCCTGCTGGTCTTGACTGGGTGTTAGGGGTGACAGTGGTTTCCTGGGTGGGGCTGCTGCATGGTGAGAATCCAGGACTGTGTGCGGGGCCTGCCTGTTCATCAGAGTCGAGGGATCCTTCGTCAAGGTCTTGTGAGGTGGCTCTGTCTCTCTGGAGGGCAGTGGCACTCCTTGTCCCGTCAGTTAGGGTTGCATGGGTGGTGGTGCCTGTTGGGGGACATACACATGTCTGTTACATATGCATGTAGGTTTGAGGTGTACAGGACTGTGCTTTTTGTGCTGGTGTTAATTTCAGTGGCCTTCCAGGGTGCCTTTGTGAGGTTGACATAGCATTTAGTGCCAGTGGTGGGGTTGCATTGTGGTGTGGGGTATTGTTCCATTGTGGGTACGTGCAGGGGTGGGTGGCTGTGCACAGCGGGAGTGATGTGGGCCTGTTAGTGGGTTGTAGTTAGTGCAGGGTGGTGGATGTGGTGGGTAATGGCTGGGTGGGGTGTAGGTCCAGGTGGGTGTGGGTGGGGTGGGGTGGTGCATGCATTGCAGATGTGTTGTATATGGAGTAATTGTAGATGACTTACCTGAGTCCATTCCTCCAGTGGGTCCCTCTGGGTGCAGGATGGCAAGGACCTTCTCCTCCCAGTCAGTGTAGTCGGTGGTGGCCCTTCCCCAGTCTTCTGCACTGTGATGTGGTGCCTAGATGCCAGGGCCCTGACCTTCCCCTGCAGGTCGTTCCATCTCTTCCGGATGTCGTTCCTGGTGCGTGGATGGTGTCTCACTGCATTCACCCTGTGGACAATGGTCTGCCACAGCTCCAATTTCTGCGCGATGGGTGTGTGCTGCACCTCGGCCCGAATATTTGTGGCTCCACCTTCAGGATCTCGTCCACCATGGTAATTTGCTTCCTTTCGGTGAAGCGTGGATTTTTGGTGGGGGACATGGTGAGTGTGGTGGATGGCGTCGGGACTGGGGACGGGGTAAGGGTGCTCCTCTGTGGGTCGATGTGCGTCTCCTGTATGCTGCTGTTCGCTGTCTGGCTCTGGTGCTCTCCGTCTTCTTGTCCTGGTTTCGTTGCAAGGGATTGTGGGGTGTGTCTGCAGGTGTTTTGAGGGGTTCTGGATGTGTGTCAGGTGTGTGGGTGATACGCCTATCCAATGTGTGCACTTGTTGCTGTTGAGTCCACTTGCCGCCCATGGCGGTCTCAGCCGCCAATCAAATCAAATCATTAACATTTATAAAGCGCGCTACTCACCCGTGCGGGTCTCAAGGCGCTAGGGGAAAGGGGGGGTTACTGCTGCTCGAATAGCCAGGTTTTTAGGAGTCTCCGGAAAGCGGAGTGGTCCTGGGTGGTCCTGAGGCTGGTGGGGAGGGAGTTCCAGGTCTTGGCCGCCAGGAAGGAGAAAGATCTCCCACCCGCCGTGGAGCGGCGGATGCGAGGGACAGCAGCGAGTGCGAGACCAGAGGAACGGAGGAGGCGGGTGGTGACGTAGAAGCTGAGGTGTCGGTTGAGGTATTCCGGTCCCTTGTTGTGGAGGGCTTTGTGTGCGTGGGTGAGAAGTCGAAAGGTGATCCTTTTGCTGACTGGGAGCCAATGCAGGTGTCTCAGGTGTGCAGAGATGTGGCTGTTGCAGGGTACGTCGAGGATGAGGCGTGCCGATGCGTTTTGAATGCGTTGCAGGCGATTTTGGAGTTTGGCTGTGGTCCCGGCGTAGAGGGTGTTGCCGTAGTCCAGGCGGCTCGTGACGAGGGCGTGGGTCACGGTTTTTCTAGTGTCGGCGGGGATCCAGCGGAAGATCTTGCGGAGCATGCGGAGGGTGAGGAAGCAGGCGGAGGACACGGCGTTGACTTGCTTGGTCATGGTGAGAAGAGGGTCCAAGATGAAGCCGAGGTTGCGGGTGTGGTCTGTGGGGGTCGGTGCAGTGCCGAGGGCCGTGGGCCACCAGGAGTCGTCCCAGGCGGACGGGGTGTTGCCGAGGATGAGGACTTCCGTTTTTTAGAGTTCAGCTTTAGGCGGCTGAGCCTCATCCAATCTGTGACGTCCTTCATACCCTCTTGTAGGTTGGTCTTGGCGCTGGCGGGGTCCTTTGTAAGGGAGAGTATAAGTTGGGTGTTGTCGGCGTAGGAGGTGATGATGATGTCGTGCTGGGTGTGTGGTCGTCTGTCCTCTACTGTCCGCTGAGGTGATTTGTGCATCATTATTTGGAGGGCGGGATGTGGGTGTGCTTGGCGGTGGCGGGGTGTGGTGGGCCGGGATTCCCGCCGACAGAGTCATTGCGGGGAGTGGTGGTCTGGGAATTTTTGGCGGGGTTGGGTTTTTCGTTCATTATATGGCAGGTTTCCATTCACCGCCAACGGTGGGATTCTGTTCACCGCAGACACAGCGGTCAGCGGTCTTTCCCGCCAGGTTCATAATGACCGCCTATGTTTTTCCTTCTAGACGCAGTTGGGTGCATTTTCCAAAATCACGAGGAATACAAGACATCTGGTAACAGACATCGCATGTGGTGATATTGCATGTAACTATTTGAGTAAGATCATCCCACTTCTCATTTGCTGCTTCTTGAGACTCCCTACAATACTCATATGGACGGAAATTAGTTTTCACATCATGTTCTTCAACATCCCCATCCTGGTTGGTGGCATTAAACGTACGCAACAGGACACTTGCAGGTGTATGTATTGCAGTCAAAGAGGTTGATAGAACATCCACAGTACTCTGCATAGCTCCCATGCAGAAGTCTGACCTGTTGAGCAGAACTTGTGCTAAGGCGGTTCTGATGTTCTCCATCAAGTGTAGCAGTGGTGTCGCTCGATGTGGTCGATCAATCAGGTTGAAGTTGGGTGTGTTGGGTCTCTCTGTACACTAAGTACAGAAGCAAGCTGTAGTATGATCTGTAAAATAAAAGTATGATAATTCTCACAAATAACATTTGTCAGCTGGGATGTGCTCCCATTTGTCCTTTCTTGGTTTCATAGTTAATAAAACATTATCCTGGCCCTTAGATACGATTTCTGATGGTTCAGGGATTCTACCCACACTTCAGCACCAGGATTCTTATCAGTTGAACCAAAACCTCCTTCCCCACATACTGTAAGAAGGTCTGGGGCAGATCCTTGTTTAACTATTCCTCCATACAATGGGATAATCACCATTTGAATAATCCCATCTCCAGGGTGTTTTATCAAATCAGTATCTCCAAAATTCAAAAGAATAGTTTTAATTTCTCCTTGGTAGTCTGCATCGATCACTCTCCCCAAGACCTGAATACCTTTGAGTGCAAACCCAGATCTGGGAGCTTCATTTAAATGCTCTCTCCAGTTTTTTAGAGTTCCATCAGACAATTTTTGCAATTGAGCTTTCAACAAGCCATTTATTTTCTCAATCAGCCCTGAGGCTTGTGGATAGTAAGGGATATGATATATCCATTCGATATTGTACTGTAAACAGTAGTCCTGCACCAATTTTCCTTTAAAGTGTGACTCATTGTCACTCAGGACCTGGAGTGGTACTCCATGATATAACATTAACAAGTCCAAAGTTATGGTGGCACGTTTACAGAGAACAGCAATCAGGTAACCAGAATAAGTGTACATGTGGTGGGTTCTCTTACTGTGACCAGAAATGAGGCTTCAAGAGATAATGATATAATGAGGTTTCATAGATTTATTTTGACAATGAGGGCACTGTTGACAGAAGCGACGTATATCTGAGAAGACCCCGGGCCAATAAAATCGACGCAAAAGGTACTCTTTGTTTTTTTCCCTTCTGAAATGACCACCCCCATTAGACTGTGGGCCAGGTGTAGGGTTTGTATTAAAAAAGGTTGGGGTACTACCAATTGCGTTTGTTCTTGATCACCACGTTTTGTTACCCGATATAATAATCCCTTTTGTATTATGAAATAAGGGCCCACCTGTCCAGTCTTATCTGTTCTCGCAACCTCCAATGCATGTTTTAGAGCAGGGTCCTCCCGCTGACGTATTCGGAAAGAGGGTATGGTAGCTAGCACTGTCTTTCAGGTAGAATCAGGTTTAGGAGACTATTCTTGTCTCTGATAGGGTTTTCTTCCTTCCCTTTTTTCTCTCCTGCTCATTTTAGGTTTATTTTTCCCTGCAGAAATATGTATCTGGGAAAAAGGGGCCTCTTCCCACCATGATCTTCTTCCCTTTTCTTTTTTAATACTATTCAACAATTCTGGGAAATTGTAAAAGTCTGTTCCAATAATGACGTCTTCGACTAAATGGGTAATAACTCCCATTGGCATAGTCTCTTTCTGTTCATTCCACTCTATTGACACAGGGACTAATGGATAAAGTTTTTGATCACTGTGAATGCAACAGATAGATACATATTCCTCTATTGGGGACAACGTTTTGTCTACTAGATCAGCCCTGATGATGGATTGGCTACAGCCTGAATCAATGAGTGCCAGGGTGGTTCGTTCATTGACATACAAATCTTTGGTGTATTGGGGTGCGTCTTTCCCGTATAAAATACTCTACCTCTTGTAACCCCAATTTCCATAGGCTCTGAGTTGTCGGCTTTGTGGGGACAAATTCCGTGCATTGTGACCCCACTCAGCGTAGTTATAGAATTGTGGTAATTGATTGGTTTTTTTTCCTAGGCTTCTGGGTAGGGGAAGATCTTCAAGGGATTTAATGGGCTTCGGTCGGTATACTGAAACTGAAGAATGGGGTACTGTTGATTGTCCTTTTGATATTCCAGTCTTAAACTCAGGTCCTCGATGGTATGCACAGGCGAGATCTATTGCGGTGGTGGTATTTATTTTGGGATGCTGTTTGATCCAGTTTCGGGTGGATGGTGGTAAGGCTTCCAGGAATGATTCTAATAAGATAATTTTAATTATTTCATCCCTATCTGGGCTATTAGGTGTTAACCACTTACGTCCCAGGTCTTGGATCCAAAAATATAGGGCTTGTGGATTCTCCATAGGGGTCCACTTGGTTTTGTGGAACCTAAGTATTCTGTGTCATGTCCAAGTCTCTCCAGGATTCCCTTTTTGATTTCAGCATATGGGTTGGTACCGCCAGGGTTTATAGCCTGGTAGGTGGCTTGTAAGGTCCCGGTCAGGATAGGAGCCACATATTGGCCCCATCGATCTTCTGGCCAGGTGGCAGAAGTAGCGACACATTTGAAATTGGTGAAGAACGCGTTAGGATCTTAACCATCTTGATATTTTTGGAGGACTGAACTTGGTACATTGAGGTGTACCAGAGT